>NC_066840.1:10506713-11234823 GCF_001640805.2 Lates calcarifer | reverse complement strand
CCTGTTTACTCTGGATAATCCACAGAACATGCCCACTGTTTCTTTAAAAATGAAATAAAAAATACTCACAGCAGAAACATCAGAGGTGAAACCAAGTACTAAGGACCACATATCTTCATGCTAGATATCACTCCAAGAGAGAGAGAAAAACATTTTTTGTTATTTTGTGATTTTGGTGAATCAACCCTTTAGAGAATTCATCATATCCATTGTAATGACAGAGAGAGAGAGAGAGAGAGAGAGAGAGAGAGACTGCACTTCACTGTATATGCATGAAACATAGTGATTTATGGCACATGCACCTAATGAGGTTACATGCATATATGATCCAAACTGCACTGTGTGTGGAGCTTGGAGTAACTCTACACTAACTCGACACCAAATCCCTGTGCTCTCCCACATACTCTCTTTATCTCTCTCTCCCTCTCTCTCTCTCTCAGACACAGACACACACATGCACACACACAAGCACTCACACATTAGCAAGTTATATGAATGGGGGTGTCTTACTGAAGAGACACCTCACTGAAGCTTTGTTTCAGTTGAAAATATTGATGCTTGTGCCCAAAATTACACACACACACACACACACACACACACACACACACACACACTCCCATACACATACTCTCTCCAGAGCAGTGTGATGTATAAATGATCAAGAGTAGAGAGAACAGCAGGACATCATCTTTCTCCCTCTCGCCCACCCAGAATCCCTCTCTTCCCCATGTCCCTCGCCCCCCCCACACACACACCCTCTCTCTCTGTCTCTCCATCTCGCCCACCCACCTATCTCTGCTCTTAAATATGTAATGACATACAACTGAGTGTTGACACATGGGTACTGTGTGTGCCTCCTCGGCTTGTCGCCCCTCCCTCTCTCATTTGCCTCCCTGCCACACCGAATGCTTGGAACTGGGTCGCAAAGCTGCGTGAGGATAAAACCGGGGTTATGTGTTTTTTCCCCCCTTTCTTAGTAAAACACCATTTTCACCATCATGCTTTGTAAATCTGTGCGTTTTCTTAGAAATGATGCAGAGGTACTGAGGATGAATCAAACTGAGGCAGAGCTGCAGCTGTAAACAACATCAACTGTCTGCTCAAATCACACAGGCAGCGTCCCTATGCTGCGTACGCTGTTTAATACACCGTAGACAACAGTTTTATTTTTATTTTCGACTTGATTTTGTCCTAGTTCTTTGCTGCCTCCGGCAATATCGGTGATCGTGTGTGCGTCTCTGTCTGCCTGCTTGTGAGTAAGCCTGTGTATATGTGCGTAGAGAGACGGGGAGTACGTGTCATGTGGAACCAGTGATGCACCACTCCTCCTTCGCTGCACCCTCTGGCCCCGGGTGCTCATTTTACTGCTCATCTTGGTGCTGTAAACAAGTTTACGGGGTAGAGAGGTAATTATGCACAGACATTCTACATTAGGCCTAATGGCTGTGGGCCATGACTAATTCACCAGGTCGCAGAGGGGTTTACCCTGTTCTGTTGTCACACAGCCTTTAAGTACTCTGGTGCCACTGTGGGTGGAGGTTTTGATCTGTATTGCTTTTAGTTAGTTACAAATTAGACCCATAATCCCACTCCTCTGACACCTTTTTGTCCAACTTACACAGCTCAGGATCAGAATACCTTTACTCATAAATTAGCCACTTGCAAATAGATGCACGCATGAACTCAAACTAGTAAATGCATTTGAGGTCAGAGTCACAATACTTGACCCTAACTGGCTAACAACACCAACTCCTGCAGTACAAATGAGATAAACCTGATGACTGGAAGCTTCAGTGGGAATGTGTACACTTAACTTTATTGTTTAGAAGGATTTTAGTACTTGATCTGTGACAGATCAACGTCGGTGTATTAAATTAATAGTTCTCATTTTGGGAAATATTCTTTTTTGGTTTCTTGCTGAGAGTTAGATGAGAAGATTGATACAACTCCTGTATCTCTGTATTAAGACTTAACTGGACACAGGAGGAGATTAGCTTAGCTTAGCATAAAGACTGGAGTCAGCTATAGTCTGGCACTGTCCAGTATATGCCTACCAACACCTCTAAAAATGACTAATTAAAACCATGTGTCTCATTTACTAAATAACTACACAAGCAGAAATGTAAAAATGACTATTAATATTGTGTGCGATTTATATGGGGTTACCACAGTAACTATTTCTGGGTTGAGCACACCAAACCTACAACCACAAATTGTTATTTTACATTTTGTTTTATATTGATTAAATAAATTAGATGTAACATTGTAATTAATGATCACTGGGGTTTAGGTTGGTGAATTTTTGAAATAGCTAAGCTATGCTGCTAGGCTAATTGCTTACAGCTTCACTGAGTCCTGCTGTAGGTAACTAGGTTTTGACTTATATTTGAGTGTCACATTTCACCCATTGATATCATCTCTGCAAAGTTAGATGAATGTGGCATGAGGTTGTATCATGCTTATATTCCCTACAGTGACTGTGCTTCCATTCTTTCATTTACTCTGTAATGCAGAGCAATGATGACCTACTCACATAGATTTGTAGAGCTGCAGTTACAGCCTGGTGTCTTACAAAACTATTTCAGTGTCTCATCACCAAAGAGGAGACTCCTGCCTTACAACCACTGGTCTGCAGCGTAATTACTCTGTTAGATGTTTGTTCCTGAGAAGGCGAAGACAACTGAGTCTTTCTTTAACTTCCTTAATGTTGTCTTCACTCTTAACAAACTCCACCGACATCAGAAGCACAGGGAAAACACAAGCAGCCACTCACAGATATTGCAGTCCCCACATGGTCTCTCCTTCAACACTCCATTACATACTGTTTTTGGACCAGGCGCACATCAGATATGCCATAACCTACATGGCAACCCCTTAACTCAGAATCCCTAAACTCAGGGATCCTTCAAAAATATGTCTTAATATTATGTTAAAAATAAATATTTGCCACTATACCATTATCATATTTTTTAGACTCTCAAATATCAATAACGGTATTGGCCTCAAATATTAGTCTTAGTCAGGCTCTAATTAAAATTCTGGATTTCTAAGTGTTATAGACACAACAGTAAATACCATGTTTTGGACACTCACATAGCATCAATAGTGCAGTATAATAAAACCAATTTCTGTCAGCAGCTCTGTACAGTCATATTAATGGTTCTGTAAAGTGTGTACTTTGCATCTCTTCATTCTGGTTTTATCTTTGAGTTTTATTACCTTTTTTATCACCATATTCTGCATTCCATAACAATAAACTACAATTAACTTCGCTCATGAGCAACATTTGCTAGTTTCTGCAAACACAATTATCAGCACTCAGGGGTCCAATTTTAAAAAACAGTTTCTTCTCAGCAGTCTAATGCAATGTTTATTGAGTTTGGACTAATGGAAACTGAGAATTTTTTAACAGATTACATGCAGATTATGAAGGTCCATAAACAGAATCTGAATTAATATAAGTGCATTTATAAGCCGTGACAGCAGAGATTCTTGCTTTTTCTGTGCTCACAAAAAACGTTTTAGGGTGGATTTTTCTCTTTCTGCTAGTATCAGTGTTTCTTATAACATCATGAATATGATTTTAGCTCACAAATGAATTTTATACTGATTTCCAAGTTCAAGCTGTTTCAGAGTTCTTTGCTTTACTGAGGATGATTTCACTCATAATCAAGTTTTTAAGTAAACTTACAAAACAGAGTCTCACACAACTGCTGCAAAAAACAGAATAATTGAAGGGAAACAGCTGCTAAATATAAACATACCTGCCAGTTGCTTTGTTATTCTCTTTACAGTGCGATGAAAGGGTTTTCCTCTAAATCACATTCCAGCTGTTGTTTCCACTGTAGCATTGCGCTCACCTGTCAAAGTAGAATCTCACTGACTGTGAATCTGGATCAGATCCACATCCACTTTGGACTGGAGCCAGTGTCACAACACTGTCAGCTATCATACAGTTACGGGTTCAGTTCAGCGATCAATAAGTATAACATATTTCCCTGCAGGCGCACACACACACACACACTGTACACACACACACCTGGCCCCCATCTCACTTTCTGCTGACAGGAGAGTCACGAGAGCTTCCTCCTCAGACGTTTCCAATCAGCATTTGGCTGTTCGATTAGCATATGTAAGTGCATTAGCATAGCGGCCGCCACTACCCAGACACTCTGTAAAGCTGTTTGATAATTGAAGTCTGTGTGAAGTGTGTCTTTGTGTGTGCGCATGGCAGATGGTTTGGAGAGGACACGAGTCTCTGCTGAGTGATACTGGAAGCTACAGAGCAGGAGAAAGTACGGCAGAGCAGACTGGGGACTAGTTACGCCTGTGCTGTTTTCACTGCCTCTTAAAAAGCCTCTTTTACGGCAGCTTTTGTGGGACTCTTTAGTTTTATTGCACCATTTCAGCACCTGAGGATGCATGTTAGTTATTCTCCGTAAGATTTTTGAAAGCACTTGAATTTAAATAATAGTATTTATTTAATTGGGAGGAGATCCAGATGAAAACAATGTTAAAGTGCATTTTGGTCCCTGACTTCAGCTCGTCATCGCAGCTGCAAAACTGCATCAAATCTTAGAAACCATATTTCAAACATGAGTGGGGGAAAAAAAAAAATCAAGTTCGGGTTGCAGCTTCCTTGCATTTCCACCAACGCTCAATACTTACATTTCATGCAGAAAACCATTACTAAGGGAGGCAAAGATGCCAATTTCATAACCAACCTCAGCATCAGTGGTCCAGTCTTTTGCATTATAGATTTTCTTTTCACATTTCTTCTTCTTACATATGTTATCAGCATCTGTCAGCAGTGTATAATATTTCTAATCCTCTTAGTGGCTTTTTTCTGGGAAATTTATCACAGATATACAGTATAGAAACTTAGAGTTAGTATTTGGACAGTTGCATATTTTAGTGCTACATTTAGTGCCCAGTCTCAGCTTTAATTTGAGTAGATTTACGTTAATATACAAACAACTGTGTGGGAGATTTGGCCCTTTTAACACACAGTGCCCAAAGGTTATTTAATATTTAGTGTGAAATCCTTTGCAGTCAGTGACTACCCCAAGTCTTCAACCCATAGACATCAGTAGACATATGATGCTCTCCCAGACGTTCACTACAGCCACCTTTGACTCACTCAGACTGAGATCAGGTGATTGACTCGGCCAGTCAAGGATATTTCACTTCTTCTTCATGAAAAGGTCTTTGGTTGTATGTTTAGGATCATTGTCCTGCTGAATGGTGAAAGATCATCCAATGAGTCTTGATGCGTTTGGTTGAATCTGAGCACACAGACTTCTCCTCTATTCACCCTTTTGCTTCCTCCAGTAGTGAAATCATCAATAAATGCCAGTGTGCCAGTTCCATTAGCAGCCATACAGCTCAAGCCATAAAAAAACACCACCATGTTTGACAGATGGGGTGGTAAGCTTTGGGTCATGAGCTGTTCCTTTTTTTTCTCCCCATACTTTCCTCTTTTCATCATTTTGATAGAGATTGATTTTTGTCTCATCCACACAACTTTGTTCCAGAACTCCACTGGTTTCTTTTTGTGTGTTTTTTCTTGCAAACTCTGAACTGGCCTTTCTGTTTTTGAGGCTTACCAGGGGGTTTACATCTTGTGGTGAATCCTGTGAGGTTATTCTCGTGAAGTCTTCTCTTGATCGTTGACAAGGAAACATGTCCGCCTACATCCTGGAGAACATTCTTGACTTGCTGTGCGGTCATAAAGGGGTTTTTCTTCAGATTTTCTGCTCAGACTTGTGCTCCTTGGTCCACCAGGTCGTTTGCTGTTTTCTCATTTTTCTGTGTGTACCTGCTTTTTTAGAAAGTACCCAAATCCTGATTTTGGAAAACCAACTACCTTTGATATCTCTTTTTTGATCATCATTATTATCTTCTTCACTTGCACGATCACCTCTTTCCTCCACATATTGAGAGGAACTCCAGGGCAACCCTCACCTGTGAGCTCTTTTGTGTTGAAATGACACAGCTGCCCAAGACATATTTAGCAGCCAAGTGTCCACTAACTTTATTTTTTTTACAGTGCAGTTTGGGCACAGTGTGTTAAATGGGTTATATCTCCCACGCAGTTCTTTCAATATTGATGCACACAGCCTGATACTTACTGTCAGGAATGTATAACTGAAATCTAAAATGTAGGAATGCATCAAGCATTGAACATCACAAACTGAAGCTGTGTTCAAGTATGCAAGGGTGAGATTCGTTCAGCTGTACATATGCTAATGTTACTACTACACACCCAGCACTTATAGTACTACTGATAGTGGGCGACTGATGTCAAGAATCTGTGTGACTTTCTCAAACCCAGTTCACCATACATCTGCAGCCGTGACCTCATTTAATCTCCGACTCGCACGCATCCTCTCCAGTCGAGCTTGCCTCGCAGCCATCAGGATCAAAGAGAGATTGGTAGTTGTGAGTCAGTCATCCTTTATTCAGCTGTGGAAATATGTGGAGCACAGAGAGAGAGAAGGAGAGAGAAAAAAAGAGAACACATGAGTGGTGGGAGTCTTGCTTTAACTCATCTCTCTGCTTTGGTGCTTTCATACCTTTCATCTCGTGCCTCTTTCTGCCTGTCTTTTTCTTCTCCACCTCTTCCTCAGCCATCCAGCCCCCAGTGGGTCTCACACCTCGTTCCCATTCCTCTCTTACACACTCCCACCTTTTCATTTTGGCTTTCTGGCCTCCTGCCTTTATCACTCCCCATCTCTCAACATTTTATCTTTCTATCCTTTCTCCTCACTTTCCTGCCAAAAAACTCTTCCTGCATCTCTGAGGTCTACGTGTCATTCATCCTCAGTTGTTGGTTGATTCGCTGCCTGTGTCTCTCTCCACAATATGTCATCCCCTCCATTATCTGAGGTCAGGAATCACTGTTCTTCTTTTTCCGCTGTCTCCACACTAAGCCGCCTGATTTGCAACCTCTGTTTACATGTGAAAGCATGTCCACATCACAGTTTTTTTGGCTATTTTCACGAATACCTCTGTCCTCACTAAAATGCCAAACCAACAGGAAAATTACATTTGTTCTTATTCCTAATATGG
The DNA here is from genome assembly GCF_001640805.2 of Lates calcarifer. Lineage (NCBI taxonomy): Eukaryota > Metazoa > Chordata > Actinopteri > Centropomidae > Lates > Lates calcarifer. Next base: position 11,227,752 of record NC_066840.1, on the reverse strand, counting down.
TTGGCAAATTATAAAAGGCTGCATTACAGCCAACACATACACAGGCATCAGCAGGGCACTCAGGTCATGTCCTTGGTATTATTTCTGAAAATTTTTGCATTTATATTACAGTTTACATTCTGCAACTAGAATGGCACTCAGTAGAGCGCATACCTCCACCAAGGCCAAACAATTCCACACATATCTGTCTAGCTCTTGCAATGTTAAAGAAAATGATTTCTAAATTTCTGGGTGCACACCAAAATTAAGTTAAGTAAAATTGAACTTCCTCCCTGGCCCATAACCGGTCACTCCACCAAGTTTGCAAATCGTTTTTTTGCATAATCGTGCTGACAGATTAACTAACTAACTATCTAACAGACACAAGAGAAAACATAACGTCCTTGGCAAAAATATTAGCACATTTCTTACACCTGATCTTTTTTTTGTTTTGTTTTTGTTCAGTTTGTCTCCTTTATAGGCAAAAAAAAAAAAAAAACAGAAAAAAAGAAAATGAACGTTCTCCACCAGAATTACATATCTGGCACCAGAGCATAATGAAGGGGAAGAATAAATTGCAGAATACATATTTGAGGAACTAAATGAATAAATAATACATTTGTTTTTTGGGTTTTAAATACTCAACACTGGGACTTTGGACATTAGTTTTTGCATTTTGGTTTGGTTATTCTTAGTTTCACTTGGTTTAAACTCAATTTTCTCCTCTCATGCTCTCCATCATCATCTATACCCAAACTCACACTTTATTTGTTCTTATCCAAAAAGCTTTTTGCTTTTATTTGTCAGACAGGTCAATTGTTAGAAGCTAGTAGTTTGATCACAGCTCATAAATGCTACCAGTTAAGCAGCTGCTGCACTAAAAAACTGATAAAATTACCTTTTTGTGATTGTGAAGTCAGGAGTAACACATAGATAAGACAACGCCTATTTTTGTGACTGACCAGAGAGCAGGATCCATTACTTTTCTGCCTGTCCAGGATTAAAAATGCTGTCTGAGTGTTTCCATAAGACCAAAACAGGGAGCAAAAGATACATTTTCAGATGTAGCTGGCTTAGTCTCAGTCATGTGCTGTCAAAGTCAAATTAGGTCAGTGTGATGATGACAATAGGTGGGAGGTGGGAGTCTGTTCTGGGTGTGAATCAGGTCTGATGCGGCTCCTCCATCAGCAATACAGCGTTCGCAACACTTTCAGCCTGACACTCACATGCAAATGAGTTGTAGAGAGAGAAGAATGGGGTGTAATGTTGAGGTAAATGGAGAGCAGCATTTGGGCCATTCAAGATTTTGAGACCGAAATCCAATTTACCAAAGTGACTGACTGAAAAAGGCGTAGAGTTTGCATTTGAAATGGAGCAGAAGTGGAAGTAGAATAAGAAGTAAATGGAGGGAAAAAAAAGAAAATCATGAATGAAATTCAAACACAGAGAAAGAGAGAGAGACAGAGGTGCGTTTCAATACTGCATGTACAGACACATTTACATGTGGCGCGTAAGAGCTTCTAGGCAGTTTATACATGTGTTGATTTATCGTCCATATGTGTGTGTGTGTCTGTGTTAGTGTGTATGCATGTGGGCGACCACCAGCTGTGAGGAGAGCGATTCGAAGCAGCAGTTCTGATGCTCTGACTCTGAAGATTCCCTGTCTGAAATAATCTGCCAGCTGCTACTACTACTACACACACACACACACACACAAAAACACAGCTTGCTTTTTACTAAGTGGATCATCAAAGAATCAAAGCCAGTCAATGTTTGAATTAGCTCTCTGTTCTGTATTCAGCCTGTGCCTCCTTTGTAGCGCTCCTGATGATACAGTGTCACTGACTTTATGGAAGAGAGCGGCTGTGACGAGTTACACTGTTGATATGAATCATCATCCTGTGTTGCATCTTTCTTCTTTTCAGGGGCTTTCTCGTGTTGTGGAATAAAAAAAAAGAGTGAGGGAGTAGAAGAGTGAGAGAACGAGAGAGCCAGGGAGCGAGAGGAAGATTAAAGAGCGAAGGCAAAGAGAAGGATGAAAGAGATTGGAGCGGGGGGGCAGAGAGAGATGGGGAGCAGGGGGAGTTGCAGTAACAACAAGGTGTGTGTGTGTGTGTATGTGTGTGAGTATGATCTCCTATCTAACAGGAAAGGTGTGCTGTGTCATAATGTAGCAGAACGGTAAGCCTCTGAATTGAAAAGTACACACACACACACACACACCTCATGGCAAGACAGTGATTGAGGTGAAAGAGCATTGTGTCTGTGTGTCTGTTTCTAACTCAGAATGCCGTGTGTATTAACGTTCATCTTGTTTTTCTTTTCCCTCACCCCTCCTGTCCCACCTTCTCCTCAAATTTTTTTCCCTTTTCATCTTTTTGTTTTTCCTGTCTCTTAATTTCCCATTCCCCTCTTTTTTTTCTAAAACTCATCTATTCTTTCCTCACTATTTCCCTCACCACCCTCCCTCCTTCCTCCTTGCTTCCTTCCCTAATTTTTCCCTACCTCTTCCCCTCCCTCTGCTTCCCGGGACCCAGAGAAAGGTAACCTCCTCTTCATGGCGTGCTCAAGTGTGGTCATGCGTCTCCCATTGTTTTCAGTAATCATCATGTCAAGCCCCCCACACCCTCCCCACTGTATAATTGCATCTGTCACTTCAGGCATCAAATCAGTAGCTTTGCTTCGCCCAGAGTCACTGTTGCTCTTTAGAGGAGCGCAGCAGCAAACTATCGAAGGCCTAAATCACTGGTGTTAAATCATCAACAAGCCAGACTGGCCACAGGCTATTTCCTATTAAGAGTTGCATGCAGTTTTATAGCGTTTTGATCCCCCAGAGAGGGAGCACAAGCCATAAAAGAACCATTTGTAGTATGCGAGGCAAGGCCACTCATGCTGCTTTGGTGACACACTGCTCAAATGTCCCTGAATGAAGTGCACCGGACACATACACATACCACTCCACAACACACACACACACACACACACACACACACACACACACACACACATCGCATCATACTCTCCTTTCGGGCCACAGGCGGTGAGCATTATCGACCCGAAGTGTGTGAGCACACAATTAAGCAGAGGAGACAGGCCGGATAATGGACTCATAAACACAAAGAGCCCGCTGTGATAAATGTCGGCTGTGTTTGCCATATTTCTGTTTGTGTCTATGGTTAAACTGGAGCGTACACTGCATATGTGTGTATGCATTTATGTGTGTGTGTGCATGAAGCTGTTGAGCTGCATCTGGTGACACCGCCATCCAGTTGGCTTCTCTGCATGTTCCCACTCCCCCTCTTTTCACTCTGTGTTGTCTGTTTACTCAATCATTTCAGTCCTGGCTGGAAACACAGCCTCCTACCTTTTGTTCTGCAGCTTGTCTCACCTGATAATGAGGAAGAAATGTGTCTATCTTTCATCTTGTGTGTGTGTGTGTGTGTTTGGTACCTCCCACACGTAGCTGCGTTTCATCTCTCACCCACTCTCTGCGTAAAGTTTTCTTCACGGCAGAGCTTCCTTTCTCGGTCTCACCCCTCATCCTCCTCATTTTTCGCTGCCATGTGGCACCATCGTGAAGCTCGCAGCACGTTGTCTCCTCGGGCACTGGGACACACATCTGCCTCCCTGTATGCCTGTGTGTACATATGTGTGTGTCAGTGTAGTCAAAATTTGAAACCACCATTTCCAGTGAAGGAATGAGTGATGACAGAGAGAAACCTGCTCATGTTAAAGGGGCTTTAAGTGATCTATTCGTCAAATAAAGCTTTACTGGTGTACAAGGAATTGCAGCTACAGCAGTAAAGTTTATGGCAGGCTTTAAATGACACAAATAATGAAGCAACATTTTCACAACAAATGAGTGAGCTAATTAGAGCAAAGTTCCAACAAGAAATGTTTAGCAAAGAAGTAAGTGTATCATGATGCAAAATGGGGTAATTACTCTGTTGTCGTGTTTATTTTTTTTTTAACTTATGCATGAAATGTCTTGCAACATGTTTTGCTAGATCTTTTTTTTATTGTTGAACAGCAACAATGGAAACAGGTGCAAGGAGAGGACTGGAAAGTTTTTGTTTCAGAACAGAGAGGGTCCAAGGACAAACTTTTTTTTAATGTCTGCAATGAGTCACTTCCTGACAACACATACAGAATGGAGAGAATATGTAAAACCTGCTCCAATAGAACAGTTCCTGATATAGCAGATGAGAATAAAATGAGGGCTGAAACACTGGGATGAATTCCAAATGGAAAGTAATCAAGATATTTCCAGACGCTGCCGATAATGCCAAAATTGAGTCGAACAAAACTCAAAAAAACTGCTGAAGGAAATGTAAAGTACAAATTGGCAATCATATCCACATATTGGTCCTAAGCTACAGCAGGTGCCCTCTGGGAAGATGTGTTTGAAGCCCTTAAAGTAGTGTTTCATAACAACATCCATTGATGTCCAAAAGTGGCTCTCCAAGGAGGAGGAAGTCAGTGTATTGAAATTAAGCAGATAAAACCCACATACAATATATGGAAAGAAGAAGTGTTATAAGATGGAACAAATATCATTAAGGCAAAATGGCGTATTTGCAAGAAGATGGAGTCCTGTGATGGACCTATTAATGTAATGAGGTTATTTGTCACGTATTAAGCCTAAATAACCCACAGTCATCCTCTTCTGTCTCCTTTATCCAACACATGCACACACAATAACCTCACACTACATGCTAAAATTCCCTTCTTCCTAGTACGTTCTAAAATTGTTCTTCTATCTATTGGTTGATTGTGAAATTCATTGTGGTTTGTTCTTACAGTTTTCTTTCCACATATGATCATGAAAGTTAGAGGACAGCTGGGAAATGTGTAAAGACACCTGTATAAGTCACTGAAGTTTAAATAAATAAGTGTGCAGGCTGCGAAACCAGCCATCTGGCTAATTACTGAATCGCTTGATCTATGAGACAACATATATTATTACTTACTGCCCCTTTAACAAAGCAAAAAGTTTGGCACACCTGCTGTTTAGGTGCATCAAGGTGAATACTGTGTCTGTTTCTGTGTTAGAAATTCATGTGTGATGATACCTGCGTGTCTTCTGTCCGTGCTTCAGGGACTTTGCCTACGTGGCGAGAGACAAAAACACACGGGTGCTGAAGTGCCACGTGTTCAGATGTGATACTCCTGCCGCAGCCATCGCCACAAGTCTCCACGAAATCTGCTCCAAGGTGGGTGTCATTACCGCCGCCGCCTCTGCATGAATGAGCTTATCTGCTGCTCTGAAACAAGCTATCAGGCTTCAATCAGGGCGTCTATTGAAGAGAGAGAGAAGAAACCTTTTTCTGCTGATGCAGTTAAGCAGAGCTACATTTTAAGGTTGTAACTTAGCTGACACTCCTACATGCATGTAAAATTAAACTAGTAGCTACACAAAACAGTCACAGTGCCCTGACAAGATGCCTGTTATCTTTTACTGGAGAAGTAAGAGCCGAGGAGAGAGAAGGTTTAAGAGCCTTTACGGTGAGGAGAGGAGATAAGATCCAGGTTACAGAGCACATGCAGTTTTTCTTGAAAAGAGTTTTCAGTGTGTGTGTGTGTGTGTGAAAGAGAGAGAGAGCAGGAGAGAGACACAGTGGTGACAGTGTGTTAACCCTCTCAGGGACAGGGAATCCTTAAAGGTGCAAAGCTGCAGAATAAAGCAAAGTCACACACTTGATTCACACGTACACACTTTCTCTCTCTCCCCTCCCTCTCTCTCTCTCTCTCACACACACACACACACACACACACACACACACACACACACACACACACACTAATCAGTAATCTCCTCCTCTCCCAGAGCAGCCACTCTGCCTTCAGCAGGTCTGAGTCTTCTCACACTCTGGTGTTGTTCACAAACATTTCATTTGAAAGAACAAATCTTTCAGGCGAACAAACTGAACTCAATCACTTCCTGAAACAGTCCATTCATTTCTTCATTCAGTTGAGCTCTCAGTCAGTTGCAATGGAACATGCAACTGTAAAGTGATTTGTCCGCTGAACGTACTACACAGTGAACCTGGTTCAAGAGTAATGTCAAACTGTAAAACAGTCAAAAGACATAAAAGTCAGTAAAACCAGCATTCATCTCCAATATTCTGTAAGGAAACTGCAAATATCAAGACTTATAAAAGGAGTTGGCATTTCATCGTTTGCTTTTGTCAACAAGATGGGCAGATTGGCAGCAGTTTTGCGCTGCTGCATCTGAGTTAACCTCTCACATTTCACAACTGTGCAGGTGAGGAAAATACCAAATTGTTGGAGCACTCATTGGACTGGTCATTATGACACCGCTAACAGAGGGTCCAGAGATTTAAATGACTTGTTTGGATCACTTCTTTTGAGGTGTGGAAAAGGAAATTATATGTCCCTTCACTTGGCAGAAGAATTTGCAGTTCCTCAGAAACAGATTCTCCAGCCAGGCTCGATCAGGGTCAGTGGTGACATTGCACAGATCAGCAGGTCTAATGGCATCCCTGTCATTTGAATAAGTGAGCTTTGCCAGCTGAGGCTGCAGCAGCTGAGGCTCTGCCATCCTACATAGCACTGATGATGTTTCTGTCACTGGATTTTGCATATTTGCCAAAAATACAGTGCCAAGCTGTTTTAGGAAATGAATAAGCTTTTTTTTTAAAAAAGAAACTTTACATTAGTGACCCATTTTTAAGAAGTGGGCTTGAGTCAGAAAATGTATGAGTTCTATGCCAACTATGACAAAATGATTTATCTAGTCACACAGAGTATGAGAAGTTCACTGGTCACTAGTGGTCTGGAGAACCAATGCTGTAACATAATGAAAGATAATGCATATGTATATAGTCTACAATTTACTTATTTAGAAATGCTTCACTTTTCACACACACACACACACACACACACAAATAAAAACACACACACAGCCCTCTGTCCACAAAGAGAATCCAGTCTGTCCTGAGGCCAGCAGTGACCTTGTAAAGGATGACTCTACCTAGAAATACACATCTTCTTCCTCAGAGGCATGTTGACCCATTTAGAGAAAAAAGTTTTTTTCCCATTAATTTCTTCTTATCTCTTACCCCAAATTGAAGGAAGAGTGTGTATGTGTGTATGTCTTTGTGTGTGTGACCATGACTCTTCACACTGCCTTTTTTGAACATAGTGGTAGTTTTCTTTTCACTGCAGCGGAGAAACTTGGTGACCTGAGTCCTGCAGCTGTGCAGCACGCTGAGCGGGCTTCCTTTGTGTCTGTGTGAGTGTGTGTGTATGTGAGAGAGAGAGAGAAAGAGAGAGAGAGAATACGTGTGTGTGTGCATGCGTCTTTTTGCATGTTCCCCTGTGAGCAGAGTTGCAGACTCACCATAGACTTTGATTAATGACACCTACAATTAATCAAGTATCTGTAGCAGGAAGAGGTAGAGTGCAGCAGCTCAGTGCAGGGGCCATGCAGACTATTCAGCTCTCTTTAAAGTGTGTGTACACTGCAGCAGGGCCAGAGGCTAAGAAAAGAAGGAAAGACAGTTTCTTTTTGGACAACTGAATCTAAATATATCATTTGGAAGAGAAGATTTCTAAGTATAAGGCTGGTATTAATCTATATTTTTCTTATTGTCAACAAATCCCATTTAAACACCCAACATACAAACTCTACTTCTGTTTTAGTAGTGTCTCTGTACAACTACAGTGCTCTGCTGTTTTAGAAAATTACTTTGCCTACTGAAAAAATAAAATTATATATTTGTGACCTGTTTTTAGAGACTTACATCTTCAGTGGGAACAAATTGGCTTGGGCTGAGTGCCACAGAAAGGGGTGGAAAATAGGAAAATATTAAGAATCACACTGTAGGTTTTGTTTTTTTCATGGGATAAGTTGACAGTAGCAAAAATGTAGGATATTGCCTAGCCTTATCCTTTAAATTTTGTTATTATCTGCTTCAGTCATCATTCTTCATGATTTTTTTTTCTTGCTGCAAGACAGTCTAAGATTATTTGATCCCCTGTTGCATCTGTTTTCAGCCATATCTTTCTTTCTCCCTTCTCGGTTTCCATTCTGATCACTTTCCTTTTCTTCCCTTTTTTTCTCACCCCTCTTGCTTTATTTCTTTTTCTCTCTCTCATTTGGTCCCATTCTCCCTGTGTTTTATCCCCTTCTCTTTTCATTTTTTCCTCTCCCCTTGCTTAGATTATGGCTGAAAGGAAAAGTGCCAAGGCTGCAGCTGGCAGCTCCTCCCAGACCGGCTCTGATGTACCCCTACAAGGTACACACACACACACACACACACACACACACACACACACTTTTTCTCTTTTTCTTTTGAATCTGTTTCTTTTGTAGTTCCCTCATGAGAGAATTGGATTTGTCAGCCGTGTGCTATCATCCCTGCTGTGGTTCCTTGTCTCACATTACAGCATTCCTCCACATCTGAAATCATGCATGTTTTTTTTTTTTGTTTTTTTTTTTGTTGTTTTGTTTTGTTTTTTTTTTTTAAATGACCTTATCGCCTCAGGAGCAACTGTGAAAAATTTTTAATAGAAAAGATAGCAGTGTTTGGTTCAATTACACACAGATAATGCTGACTCTGGAACAACTTCTCGCTCCACAATCACTGAGCTTTATCCTCACAGCGCTAATTCTATTCACTGTTTCCCATTTCACTAAGTCCCACGGCTTGCTCTTCTCAGTCCCAAGTAATTATAGGAAGAATGAGAAAAAGCGTTAGCACAATTCATCCTCCGCTGGAACTTCAGCTGGTGTGTGTATCTGCTGAGCGCTGGGGAAAGGAGCTTCAGCATCAGAATATAAAAGAACTGTATCGGCTCTTCACTTACAGAGGCAGTCGACCTCATTAAAACCCAATTAGCGTTTCTTTGAGGCGAGGCCTGGTGCTCCACAGCGCCCATTCCAACCTCAGGATCAAAGAATTTATTGGTGAAACATCCCTCACATCTTTTAAAGCGATATAGTAACTTGCTTCAACTCATAGTCTTTTCATTAAAAAAAACCCAGCTGGTATCCAGTGAGAGGTGTTTCCCCTTGCAGTGGATAGACCAGTCCATTAGCTCTCTGGATTAGATTTCTTCAGGGCAGCTGGGACTGTGAGCAGGGACACTTTTGAGGAGATTAGCACCGAATGATTTGGGATGAGTGTCAACACCAGGATAATGGCTGTGCTGTCTTCATAAGATCTGGCCTGTCTGTGCTTTACTTTAAATATGGAATGTGTGAAAACATCTGTTCATCATCCATGTAAGTCACAGTTGTAGGGACTTTTTTCATAGAACATGCTGATCAGTTGAAGATGTAATAAGTGGACTGGTTATCTTTAATTTAACATTTCATGAAGACTTTGTTTCTGTTGACCTCCAGTGGTTTAACTTCTCACCAGCACAATTCTGACCACACCCAAACAACACCCATGTGATGCTGGATGTGGTCAGAGGAAAGAAGGGCTTGAGACTTTGAACCAGTGAGGGTAACAAAACAAGTCTGTGTAGAATTTTACTAAAATTATTCTGATGGCAAGTTTTTGTGATTAAAAAAAAAATCAAGACAATCCCAGTGGAAACTAGTGTAATCTATGTGCTGCTTTTAGCCTTGTGTTACATCTCACTGTGACAGTCTGAGTTTCACTTGTCACTTTAATATATGCAATTTGTAATTTACCTGCCTAGTAACCTGGCCTTTCATTATTCAACGTTCTTTAAAACGTTCTTAACACTTTGGACATTTATACGTTTATGAGTGAATCGACAGCCAAGAGATGACAAGAAATGAATGAGTGGAGCAAAGATCCCCTGGTCAGCACCCACAATTCCTTGGTGCCACCACATCAAAGTTACTAGCTTTGGGTTCATTTAGCAATAAATTACAGGTGTTGTTATGTAAATGCCTCAGTTACCCACTGAACTAGATGTGTCATTTAGAAATAATGAACATTTCATTTTGAGTCTCCGTAATTACCACTAATTTCATGTTGCAGTCCGCCCTCATTTTTCAAATCCCTGAAGACAAGTGATTGAGCAAACAGTTAATAATTTATATCGCTATTTTGAAAGGGGTGCTTCATTTGTGCCCTTTTTATTACATTAAATTTTAATAATGTTGTCTTCTAGCACATTCAAATATCAACATTCTTTAAACTGTGTAGTTTAACTTTTATCTGGTTTTAGTCTGTTAGAAATCATCTGAAGCTTGTAAATTTATCTGTGTGGTGTATTAATAGCGAGGTCCTGACGGTAAAAGATGTTCGCTCCTGCACTGATTGAGATGCAGGTGATACACATAACATCTTTGATCATCCTTATTCACTGACTATGGCAGTCTTTTCTGTCCACAGGCCACTGTGTAGGCACAGCAGGGTTTTCATACAGAAAATATCTAGCTCTCTGAAATCCTGCATGCTTGTGTGTGAACATATTTTTTTCATGCCCTAATCATGTCAACAGCACCCTAAAATATTAAAATATTCACCAGTTGTTTGTTTATTTCTCTACTTTAAGCCAATTATCATGTGTGGACTCCTTTGGAACTTTGCGTTAGATGTTGCCGTGTGATAAAATTACCCTCTGGGCAATTTGTGTGTGCGTTTGTTCGAATGTGTGTTTCTGTGTGTTTTTTCTCACTGCAGAGTTTCCCATGCCAAAGACTGAGTTGGTACAGAAGTTTCATGTGCTGTATCTGGGTATGACATCTGTGTCTCGACCTATAGGTAAAACTGAGCCCATGCTGAAATCCACACACACATCATAAGGCGTGCTGCTTCCTTCAGTAAATTCCTACACACACTGTCTCATTGTTCAGACATCTGTGTTTTGTCCTCAGGTATGGACATCATAAATGGGGCCATAGACAGCCTCCTGTCCTCCACAGGCAAAGAGGACTGGACTCCTGTCATACTGAGTATTGCTGACACCACTGTGGCTGTGATCAAAGAAAAGGCAAGGGACTTTTTGTTGCTATCCTGAGGACTAGCAAATAAATAAAAGATGCAAGTGTGCCACATCGATTATAGAGAGGAGGATCTAATAGAGCTCTGATTCTCCTCTTTGCTGTGCAGGAAGAGGATGAGGAGGTGTTGGTGGAGTGCCGCGTCCGGTTCTTGTCCTTCATGGGCGTGGGACGGGATGTGCACACATTTGCCTTCATCATGGACACCGGGAACCAGCACTTCCAGTGTCACGTGTTTTGGTGTGACCCCAACGCAGGCTGTGTGTCTGAGGCTGTTCAGGCAGCATGTGTGGTAAGCTCATATTGAATTATTTCTTTATGAAATGATGATGAAATGATGTTCTGTATGTTGTTTTGTGTCACTGTTCTTAAATGAATTTTAAAAAGAAGGATTTGTATTTAAAGGAACAATTCTACATTTTGGACAATACACTTTTTGTGCTTTATTAAGTGATTTAGACCACTTTATGTCTGTACAGTAAATATGAAGGTAACGCTGGCTATCATAGCTTAGCATGAGGGGAAAACAGTAAGCCTGGCTCTGTCCAAAGGTAACAAAATCTGCCTACCAGCACATGTAAAGCTCACTAAGTAACAAGTTATATCCAAAGTATAAAACTGACACACTTTAAGGGGCATTATTTGCTGTATTTTGTTACCATTAGACAGAGCCAGGATAGCTGTTTCCCTCTGTTTTCTGTGTATAGGCTAAGCTAGGCTAACAGGCTGCTGGCAGTAGCTTCACATTGACCATACAAACATGAGAATAGCATAAATTTTTGCATCGAACACTCAGCATGAAAGTGAATAAGTGTAATGCCCAACTATTCCTATAATACATAATGGCATACAACCTGCAGGCAATATCCATTCCGCCTTATTTTTCTTCCTTTTTGAACCAAAACCCAAATGATAAAAATTCTACTAACCCTCTCTTCCTTAGCTGCGGTATCAGAAGTGTCTGGTGGCACGGCCGCCCTCCCAACGCGCTGGTTCCTCCTCCTCGCCCTCTGCAGACTCGGTGACTCGGCGGGTGACAACCAGCGTGAAACGCGGCGTCCAGTCTCTCATAGACACTCTGAAACCCAAGAAACAGCCATCAGAACTTCCCCAGCAATGACCGTCGCTGGCGACCACAGCACCCACCCCACCCTCAACCACCCAAAGCTGACGCCTGGACGCCACTCACACTTATCGCCACGACAACACCTAATCAGTACCAGCCATGGTAACCAATGATGTACATATATGTTAACAAAACACCACCACAGATGAAGGAAAGAAGAGCGATCCTCAAAAATGCCTGATGATTAAAAAAATAAATAAATTAGAAGAAAACTCATCTGTTTCATGAGGAGGAATGGAAAAGCTGCTGCGTGATTGCTACTGTAACTTGGTGTCACAGGTTGAACTTTGACCTCTGTGTCCAAGTGGAAACCACCTGCTGGCTTCACTGGCCCTTACTGTATGTGGATTTCTGGGCCAGATGGATTACTTGATCAAATATGACAGACAGGATACAGGATTTCCCCAGAAGAAAAAGATCAAATTTCTATTTACAGACTGGTTTGTGTAACCACTCATTTGGTTTACTCCATTTTTCTTTCATGCTTTATCCCCTTCTGTAAAATATAGTCATCAGCACAGTAAGAGCTCCTGGAATGGATGGCGGAGATGCTGAACTACAGGAGCCTTCCAGGACAAAAAAAGGTGTCGTCTTTTCTGTCACAGGAATCTGACAGGTGAATAAGAAAAGCAACCAACACCAGACAGACGAGACCTGTCAACAGCCTCCAGCTGCCCAACAAACGGCATAAAAATACTGTGATCCTTAAGACGTGTGACAAACTTGAAACAGACAAAAACTTAACATTTCCCCTGAGGATGAATGAAGTGATTGTAATAATGGAAGTGTGTGTACATGACTGTATGTAAGAAGAGAGAATTTAGGGCACAAATCTTGTAGATATGAGGGAGAGACAAGCTTTAGGTAACAGAAAATGACAGATGTGGGCTTTGATTTTGCATGTTTTCTTGATGGGATACGTTTTTTATGTTGACGAGTTAACAAGGGTCTCGGTAAGAAGAGTGGTGAACACACAAGAAATAGATGCTCTCAGCACAAGTCATCCCCACTTGACCATGACTGGATTTACAGTGGCACAAAAAGAAAAAAATCAAGACGTATTTCCAACCCATACCTAAATAAAAGGTTACTCTCTGCCCCATTTACACAACTACAATGAAGGATTGTCATTTTATAATTTTTACCTCCCATTCCTTGATGAATGGCTTGTTCAGTAAAGGTAAGAGTTTTTAATGTATTTTGAAGCTTTGAAAATTAGTTAGATTTTGCATACATTAGAGGAAAAAATTTGTTTCAAAGCTCAAGAATGTTACATTTCTTATGTTCAAACATTACAATTTCCTCAGGAATCTTTATGCATACACCCAAGATTTATGTAGTAGCAAGAAAATCCAGATCCAGGCTCCAACTTTGGCAGATGTGATGTGCTTGTGGCTATATGAACAGTGGTACAATAGCATTCGACCTGCTTGGGCAGCATAGAAAAGATAATATCTGTGCCATACAGTAAGGGTTAACTACATTTCTCTTCCTCAGTAAATCCAGACGGTCTACGCCCACTCACAAACAAATATACAAACACAAATATGCACATACAGCGGGATAAAAGTCTGCTGTCACTGCTATCAAAAACCTTTACACTGCTCCTATGGCTCGGGGCCACCACCTGCACTCGACATGAACTCTGTGAATGCGGTCCAATCTAAACGAATAACACAAACAAACACACACATACACAAAATAAACAGAGAGATGCTGTAAATCATTTCAGTTCTGTTCTTCACTCATCTCTACACCATGTAAATGTAATCTGTTGTGACAATAAATGCATTACCAAAAGAAAAAGGAGCAGCTTTCTTGAATATGTCCTTTCATTTTTCAGGTCACTTGGAATCCTATGTAATAGCTATTCATCATGAAGTGACATTGAAACGACATTGGCCCAGCCCTATAAATATGGAATTTGATTAGATTCTGACTGTGGCAAGGTTGTTCTTTATGGAATGCAAAGACACTGTAATAATTACTTTGTAATAATGACAAGTAATAATGGCTCTAGATTTAAGGTGACTTACATTCACATGCTCTATGAAATTTGGCAGCTGAACAACACTGTTGGTGTTAGATTCAAATACTACTGACTTTATTTAAGTGAGCACCTGGCACAAAAGTTAATGCTTCTGTCATATGTTGGTTTTTCTGAGCTCAGAAGAGAGGACGGGATTTCATCAAAGTGTCCCTGGAGAGGCCACCACTGGAGCGGGAGAGGGGTACAGTTTGACTAGGGTTCCTCCACTTGCTGTAGCTGAAGCTGGGGCTGAATCCAGTTCGGCTGTGCTGGGGCGGGAAGAAATTGGGGAAGTGAACGGGAGGCAGGACGAGCACCACGGGCTTCAGCACCTCCTGTTGAGCTCTACGAGGACGGACAACAGGGGTGGCAAGAGGAGGGGCGGAGCGCAGATTGGTGGTAGTGGTGGTACTTTTAGTGGGTGTGCTGTTTTCTGGTTTGGGAGAGGAGGAGCAGGAGCTTTCTTGTTTGGAGGAAGAGAACGGGCTGGACACAGGGTTCTTTATTGTTTGCAAGCGCAGTGTTTTGGGTTTTCCTAGAAGACAAAACAATGGGATAGAGGTCTGCAGGAGAGGACTATTTATTAATTTTTTTTACCAAAATGCAGAAAGCACTGGGGAAAGGGCATGAGGAATAATAGTAAAGGGCATCACAAGCTGAACTATTTTATTTCATGATGCTCCTCTCAGCGAAAATCTTAAATGAATAGTTTGACATTTTGGGAAAAAATATGCTTATTCACTTTCTTCATCTTTTCTAGATGAGGAGATTAATTCTACTGTCTTGTCTGTGTAAATATGAAGCTAAAGCCAGGAGATGGTTACCATAGCTTAGCACAAAGACTGGACACAAGGGAAACAGCTAGCCTGGCTCTGTCCAAGGACAAACAAGAATCAAATTTTAGAATCAGGCAAGCGGTTTCCTCCATTTTCAGTCTTTATGCTAAGCTAACTGTCTGTAGCTTCATATTTAATGGATGCACATGAGAGAGGTATCAATGCTATTATAATACCCTCATTTAAGTTTTAGCAAGAAGGCAAATACGCACATTTACCAAAATGTCACCACTCCTTTCATCAGCTTTATGTACCCGTTACTACATACAGCTATACATACATGACTGAAGTAATCATGCCCACCTTGTGATAACTGTCGCCTGTTAGTAAATTCCTGATGTCCACACAGTGTAGTACTGCTGCTGCTCTTGGTCTCTTGGTGTTTGTACTGAAGACTGACAGAAATGTGGGGCTGAGAGGCACGACTAATGGCTGCCTTTGCCATCCTGTTGGTATGTCCATGGTGCTCTTTTCTGATTGGCTGGTTGGAGCCGATCCTGTCCAGTATGCCTTTGGCATTTGCTCTGGCCAGCACTTCCTGTGGTGCCTCTGTGACCACTGGCTCGGACTGTTGAGAAGTGAGAAAGATCAAGAAAAAGATATGACCAGATAACTGAAAGTGTTTTGGTGAGGGAAACTTACTGTAATTACTCTATGCTGAAGCATACAGCCAGCCCTCCAGATACCAGATAACTTCACTAACTGACAGGCTCAGACACTACAGAGTTTGGTGTAAGGAATATTGTACACTATTATTCTACACTAGGAACCTGGTGGTATCACACAAAGAAATGTATGCTATTACAATATCCTCATTGTTTAAACACTAAGGAAACTCATACAATCAACACTAAATGGATATACTAAATATATTAATATATATTAATTTATAATAACAAATAAAATAACTAATGGTTGAGTTGCTGTACATCATATTCAATATTGGAGAGGAGACAGCCACCATGTCCTTGCTGCTGGGTGCAGGGTCACCTGCTGTCTCAGCACCAACCCACACAGCTGCCTACTGCTCTCCTCAATGCCTGAATTATTCACAAGCACAGTGTACACTATGGGGACATGCAGCCTGTGTGGGTTTATGTGTGTACTTTGTTTTTAAGTGCTTGCTTGTACTTTAATGCAAATGCGTATATGTGTTTGTATACGCTATCTGTAATTCTGTGTACACAGGTATGTCTGCGTACATAAAGTGTGCCTGTGCATACAAGGAGTGTGCATTGTGCTCCTGTGCGTGTACCTGTGTCTGTTGATACACTGTGCACACAGGTAAACATGTTTTAGAAGCACCTCTGTAATGCAGTCTTTGGTGGACGCCCTGAACTTCATTGATGCTAACTCATACAGACAGGGGGCGCTGAATTATTCAACAGACACTCTCCTTTGCCTCCCTTTCTTCCCTCCACCCCTGTAAATCTCACTTCCTCTCCATCTTCACTAACCAAGTACGCACTGCTCTGTAAATCCCTCATTTCCTTCTACACTCTGCCAAACTAATTTTCCACAGCATACCCTGAAGCTGAACCCATTCTGTTTCAGCACTTTTGTCTAAAATCATTAGACCCAGTATATCTTGGCAACTATATCCAAATTTATGAAACTCTTCTTAAACAATGAAAAGAAAAAACAATGTAAAAGGAAAGGTGTAGGGTTCTAAATCTCCTATCAATATTGCCCAAATTCAGCAGTTAGGGTTTTTTAGAGTCCACCTGTGATGTGTCTGCTTCTTCTAAAAAAAAATTGGCCTGAAACATATCACTTGAACATCTTTATCGTCCCCAGCTGTTCCTATATGGGGGCTCATAAAGAATGTCACTGGGCGCTGCTATGACAGTCGATGTAAGCCAGACAGCATTCAAACACTTATATAATTGCTGTTTTTATGACGCTTTTCAGAGTGCCACAATAACTTTTGATTAGCTGAGTTTATTGGAGGTAGTGAGAAAAAAAATCCTGTTTGAGGCACCATTACAGCAGTTTGATTATCTTTTCATTCCTGTCTGTGGAGGAATAAAACATGATGAATGGCCAGAGAGAAACAGACACTACAGTGCGAGAGAGCTCTGTCACACCCGGTGGGGGAAAGATTGCTTAATAACCCTGCACTGGCATTATAAGTGTAAGAGCGGATTTCATAATGTGAGGGAGTACGTCGTAAACGTGGCTATGTTGTGGATTATGAGGACGTGGGGAAGCCCAGTCGCACAGACTTGATGAGAATTGCTGAAATGCATTTACCAACCCTGAAGATCTACTGCAACACACTGCACCTTTGGCCAGTTAGAGCTGGGTTTACTGCCTGGTACAGTGTACTGTCTGGTCTAAATAATAAGAAAGAGAGACAGATGAAAGTGGACTGTAGAGAGGATGAGTTTTGGCTGAAATAAAAGATTAAGAAAGAGACTTTATGAAGCAATGAAAGTCTATGGCTCAGCAATAGAGTCAGAAACAGCGCGTCCCAGTTACAAGTGTTCATAAAAGAGTCAGAAAATTAATCAGAAAGCTCCTTTCAGACACTGACATTTCTTTTTGCCACAATAAACCCAAATCCCTCCATCCCAGATTTCTTGCTGTGTCTACACAATGTCTAATTTTACATGTAATTTCTAAAAACCTCCACAAACATTCACCTCTTCAGTTTGTCCTATGTACTATGAAATCCAAGACTCCAACTCCCTGTTTTAACTGTGCACTCAGAGGTTGACTTCAACCTCTCCCTCACTCCTCTCATCCCCTCATCTCATCCTGACTTACCTGATTTCTATTTCTAAAGCTGACCCAGACAATGTCCTCCTCTACTTTCAGATTTTTTTTCATTCACACTCATCTCACCACCTTCTCCTTGTACATCTCACACTTTCCTTTCTTGTTGCTGATTAGACTCAGCCAGGACGGAGGCATCAGTGACCCAACATTCTCATTTCTTCTAGCCATCTGACCTCTTTCCTCCTCTACTTTCTTCTGTCTCTGGTGTTTGACTGAGTACCTGTCACAGTCCGCAATGCTCATTTTCACCTGATCTCAACTTCAGTAGCTTGGTTCCCTGCGTACCCTCCTGTTCAAAGGGCTCTGTTTCTGCACTTAGATAAACATGCTTCAGTTTCCCAGTAGATGCCTGTTTTTGACAGACAGCAGACAGCACAGTGCACCTGCTTCATTGTAATACCCACGCCTGTCTTAAGTTTCACCAATTAAACTTATTTCACCTTGTCTCTGTTGTGTTGGTATCTGTGTGTATCCATGAGAGAACCAACTGTGTGATGTTTTTTCAGGAGGAGAGCAGGTGAAGGACAAGAGAGTGTCTCAGTAGACATAAATAAGGGATCAGTCAGTGTTTCACCTCAGTGTATACTTTATGTGTATAAGAAACCACACTCAAATGCTGTATCTACTGTTTGCACACAGCTCTTAAACAACTGAACAAATTGTCAGGCAAACACTGGTATCACACTGGTTAAGTCCTTGGTCAGGTCCAGCACTAATGTTGGAACTTTCCTGTCACTGGAGACCAGACAGCTTGCCAGGGCCGGATGCTAAATGAGCTAAATTTGTCCCTGCTCTTTCTCTTTGGCTGTACTGACTGAAAGCAGCAGAGCAGTGGACTGGTGATGTTACTTTTTTAAGGATTTAAGCTACAACAGATTATGTTCAGGAAGTAAAAATATCATGTAGACCCCTAACGTCATGTAGAAAAAGGATTTGACTTTACATTTTAAGAATCTAAGACAGAATGCAAATGTGATGTGCTGAAGTATTATATATATATATATGTTGCTTACATACATGTGCAAGTCAGAAAAACACAAAACTGACCTTAGCCATCCTGTGGTAGATATCTTATGTCCAGATAAATAATATAGTGAACACTGGGAATGCAGATATAATCCTGAGGTTTCTAGATGTTGTAGTGATGCTCACCTCTCTGGTGAGAACAGCTAGGAAGCAGCCATTACTCTGTTCTGAGGGCTCCAGCATGAAGAAGGGGTCTGTTTCTTCTGGGCCCTCAGCATTGTCAGGATATTTGAACAAGGATGGACTAAGCCTGTATTAAATAAACAAAATGCGTAAAGAAAAGAAAAATACATTATATGAAAAAACACATGGGGTAGCTGCTGAACTGAGTAAGTAAGAAAATTACACTATTTGGATTATTTTATTCAATTACTCAATTATTGTGCAGTCTATAAAATTTGTGAAAAATGCCCAATACAAATACATGTTCCTAGAGCATGCGGTCATGTTTTTAAATGTTGTGTTTTCTCCGACCAACAATCAATGACAAAAATCAGAGAAAAGCAGCAAACTTGTGAATCTTTGGCGTATTTGCTCAATAACTGTATTAAACAGTTCAATTGTCATTTCTTTTGCAGATGAATTTTGTGTAGATCGACTAATCAATTGTTTCTTTAAAATCCACACAGGCATCAGTTGTCTAGTTAAAGGCAGTGTTTCCATACCAATAATCTTACTTGTGTGTTATTTATGCTAGCCTGAGGCACTGCCAGCACACCAGGCCAGCTTACTGCAGAGAGCAGTCAGCCTTGGTACATTTAAGTCTACAGGAATGGTGGACTTCAACAAGTCTCAAGTTCTTCAAACCACACACATACACACACACAAACAAAAACCCTATTGAAAAATATAGAGTATGTCTATGGGAAGGCAAGCTGTCTGCAAATCTTTTTTCTCTGCCCTTTTCACAGCATTTAGAGACATAAAATGGCACCTTTGATTATATTTTCACTGAATCTCCTTCAGTTCCTGCCTGAGGTGTGCTGAGACTTTTGACAGAAACCTGTCTGAAAGAAGACAGACAAACAACTCGGCAGGCTGACAGACAGCGAGGCAAACAGACAAAGAAAGACAGTGACAGAGACAGATGCAGAATGTGCACCAGGGTGCTGGGGTACAGATACTGAGGCTGACCTGAAGTTTGCTTGTTTTGGTTCCCCCTCCTGCTCAGAGCGGGCCTTGGCTTGTTCAAGGGCTCTGTTCACCACCTCTTCATTCTCCTCTGGGTATGAAGAACAGGTAGAGTACACCACTGCCAAAACCTTGGGGACTGTATACAAACATGTATGTTTGTATCTACATATTGCATGTATATAAATATATGTAGATAATACTTAACCCCTCTGTGTTGGAACCATATGGCCCATATACATTAAAATCTGAAAAACATGTGGCACATCATGCATACAAACAGAGCTGTTTTATTGACATATGACCACACCTCTAAACAACAAACTAATTTCATGTTCAATTAAACCAGTACGAAGAGATATGCACACACACATTCAGTCAGAGTGTTTCTTCTTCTCACTTCATGACAATTAAATTTGATTATTCAAACTGAGCCATCCTCCTCATTAAGCGCTCCCTTTGAAGAAATGGGTTCTTTAATATTAATTTCTTCATGCTGTTTATGTATGTACATTGCTCATTTTATTCAACTGCTGCTGGCTTGTAGATTTGTGGGGTTGGTGGCAGTTTGATTCCCTTCATTTGAGTTTTGATTTCTTTCTTGCTCACTAATTACAGTCAGACAGAAACAATTATCACAGAGCTGGTAACAAATAAAACCTGCTCAAATTAGGAAAATCTGCTCCAAACCAATGTGAATCATCACTTGTACAGAAGTGAAACTGAGTCGAGAGGACAAAGGGACTGAGGCATGAGACAGAAACATTTGTCATTCAGGTGTCCTGCTTCACAACATACCCACCTAACAGCTGGGACATTAAGGGCTAAGGAGGCATGTGTGTGTGTGTGTCTGTGTGTCTGTGTGTGTGCGTGCATGCGTGTATAGATGTCTGTGTGAGCATTTCACCAAGTGTGTGCCTACGAACAGACACTGAAATGAGACCATCAACTCAACCGAGCTAAAGCACTCGATACACGCCCACCATTAATTAACAGTCCTATTAGAAAGTATCTACACTGGCAAAAATATAGAGAGGGCCAGTCGATGACAGTGCGATTAGAGGTGCTGGCTTTCATTGTCTCTAACAGAAAGACTCCACCTGCTTGATGAGCGTGACCCAGGCCAACACAGAAAGAAGAGCACACACAAGACAGACTAAGGGAAATGAGTGTAGCTCATGGAGACAGATTAACAATCTACTGAATGGAATAAAATAAAATAAACAGGATACAACTAAGCAGAAAAGCTCTGAGCACAGAAAAGGACTGTAATGTCTATGTAAACTACAATAGAATATATATTGCTCTACATATCATGTGACTCAACAAAGTAGGTCCTTCTGCCAAGTTCAGCTCTACAGAATCTATTCAATACAAAGCAGAATTACTAATCGGTTGTTTAAAATGCAAGGAATGCTGCAGCAGACTGTGGCTGACCGGCGCAGAGCAACATTAGCATTCCTAATTAAGACTCAGACGATCTCCCAGGGACACCACAGGCTTCAGTCTAATGGCATACGAGATTAGATAATTAGAAACTATAAGCTTCATTGTGTCAGAGAAGTGAGAGAGGCTACAAGCACAAGAGAGATCACATGGTGTGTGTGTGTGTGTGTGTGTGTGCGTGTCTACACAAGTGCAGGTGGTTCAACACTCACACTTTAAGGCATGATCAATATCCTTCCTCTGCTGGGCCACCAGAGCTTCCAGTTTGCTCTGGGCTATGGAGCCCTGGGATAAGTCCTGCAGCAGGTCTGTGTCTAAGAAAAAAAGGGAGAGGCTTTTCAGAAGAGAGGAAACTCAGTGTTATTAATTGTTCTATTTAAGAGTGTGCTGCCTGTAAGTACAGATTATAGATAATATGACATACACATAAGTAGATGGATGAGCTTGATTTGACAGGTTTGTTCAAGTGTTTGGATGTGCAGACTGTGAAAGGACTGTAGGTGGATTATCAAGAGCTATCTTTAAAACTAGCTCAAACATGGCAATAAAATGGATGAAATGGACATTGATATTCATAGAAATGTTCTTGATCTTGTTTGAACACAGAAAAAGAATGAATCAAGTAATGGAAACCTCTGAAACAGACTTGTTTGATGTGAAATAGTTCTATTTTATACAAATTATTCAAATTAAATCATTGCTTTTCAATAAATTTTGCTGCATCAAACCTCAAAACTAGGTAATTACAATTTCAATTTGCATTCACAGAAAATGACTTTGTTCTTGCAGTATGAAGCCAGGATGTTGTGAGTACACTGTAGTATGGACACAACAGGGTGTAATGTAGACTAGGTTATTTCCCAAGTCCACACTTTATGGCCTGGCTCAATGCACAGATCACTACATACCTCCATTCTCTTGCAGTATGTATTCAACCGGGTTGCTGACTGCAGACACAGAACACTTGGGTGTCAACACGATGATGTGCACCTTCTGAAGTCGCTTGTCACTACTGTCCAAAGACTGGAAGACCTCGGGTATGAGCTTCACATCTAAGTAACAGGTACGTACAGTGTTATGATAACCACATAATCAAAAACACACATTTGCTCAATGCTTACAGTTTATTCACAATGTCCCGCTACATTTCTTTGTAGAATAATTCCCTGCCTGAAGGCATCTTTTGCAATTATAAAAATGTCAGCTTTGACATGCACTTAATTGTTTCCCTAATGACCAGCTAGGGTGGTTGCCACTATCAGCAAATAATATTTACATACAGTCTGGAATCTCAGCAGACACTATCTGGTCCAAAGTACACTGGCTGCATCTACAGTAAGAGTCTCTGAAAATTTGCTGACAACAACAGACTACCAATCTTTTTAAATGAAACTTTCTGTGTAAACACCAAAGTCTTTGCTGTAATTGGTCAGCTCACAAAAACACTGTCAACATGATATTTACTTACTTTGCTCTACCATAATAGCAATTTTCAGCTATGCTTTAATAGCAGTTTTCTCTGTTTCTATTTCTTTCTGTATATCTTCTTTTATCTTTCATACAAAAATGCAAACACATTATGACAATAATGACAGTCTGTGCCTACTTTTGCAGCCCATGGCGGAGACAGCCTTCTGTAGATCTTCTCTCTGAGCGTCTGTACGATCGCTGACACAAACGTAAACTGTGGGCTGGCTTTTGCTGTTGGCTTTATGTTTTTCAGCTATTAGGGAGGCAGTGTGGGCAACAGTGAGGCCAGAGAAACAGCCCACCATGAGAACATCTCCTTCCTCTGGTGACACGGAACACATTGCATTTGGGCCCAGGCTGCACGACTTATCCTACAGGCCACATTGAGTAAAATCATTAGTTTAGTAGAGATACTAACAGATTTCTACCTTTACGTTTGAGTTGAAGACTTTGAGTTCCAAGTTTTTAGCAACACTCTGCAAAGTGATGTAGATAAGTGAAACTAGGAGGAAGAGTTACACTGTACGAGAGTGATAAATAGAACTGAGGTGGGAATAGAGGAGAGGGAGTTGGGAGCAGTTGTTGCAAAGTAGGTACTGAGGGGAGGCAAGAGGAGGAGATGGAGCAAAAGAGAAATGAAGAAAAAGAATCACAGCAACAGTGCAGTCAGATTACAGAGATGTCCTTCAATCAATGCAGTCCCCTCTGGAAATAGTGCTGAACTTATCCCTGTGGAGACACTGAGCTGGGTTGAGTTTCTGTAGTTAGCAGCCAGATCACAGGGCTTGTCAGGAAAGACAAACCAGCGAGGATGGAGTGAAGAATAAGGACATTTGTAAAAAAGCAGGAGGAAGATGGTGTGATGGAGACCCATAAAATGTGAGAGGGAAGAAGTGGAGAAACAGGGAGGTGATTAATTAGGCGGCGGTGTTGAATATGTGATTGAATTTGGCTGCGAAATCTGATTTAATGGTGTTGTGGTGCTGTGTGCTGCTTACGGTTTGTATGGCAGCTTGACTTTAATGGAGTAGAAATTAAATGATTAAATCGCTCACCCCCTCCCAGACTGGAGATTTCTTTATGGCTCAAAGTGAAGTACGGCCAGATGAGAGGAAGTGATGTGAAATATTTGTATCTCAGCAAACTAATCTTAGTTGGCATAAGGGATCTCCGTCTTATAATCAATTTGAGCAAGTCCATTACCAGAGTGAAATCATAAATATCAGAGAAGATGGATGGGGGCCTATCAGATTTCCACAGGTGTATTTAAGTTTACAGGGAGGAGGCTGCCCTTGTCAAAAACTTCCTCTGTCTGCGCAGCTTGTACCTGGATGATGAGTTTGTGGTCGCTAAGCAGTTTGGTGGAGTACAGCTGAGCTTTCAGCTGAGCAGGGAATACCAGTATATCCCCACAGTGGGGATCCTGGCAGAAGGTCTGGCCCTCTAGCTCCCCAATCGATTTCACCTGTGAGAAGCCTGCACTCTTCAGTACACCTTGGACCTCATCAAGACTAGAAGAAAAGGAGAGGAGGAGAGAGGAGAGAGATTAGTGAAAGCCCAGGAGAGGAGGGATGAGGCAGAAAGGGAGAAAGAGGAGGTCTGTCATCATAGGTAATAATAGTGTGTAGAATTGCTATATGGCCTTTAAAAAGACTGTAATGGTAATATGTGCAGTAAAAAAAAACATTAAAATACACACACACACCCACACCACTCATCCCAACAGGTGACCTTTACAGTCCCAGAGCTTGCTGAGGGTTGTTGCTGATTGAATCTGTCCACAGCAGCAGGATTTACACCTAGCTGAATCAGCCTGACGGGGCGCGTGCAGGAACACACATTAGCACACAGACACACACATCTACACACATACACGTGTAGTGGTGGTTTAATTGCATGTCAGCTGGGCACCTGGCCCATAAAACATTGGGCACCACCCCAAGTTAAAGGTCTGTGTGTAGATGAAGGTGTGTGTGTAGATGCTTACAATGCATTCCTGTGTTTACTTACAGGTGTGCATGGACAGTTGTACAGAATCCACTTGTGAGTGGGTGTGGGTGTACTCATACTACACTTTATGTATGAGAAGAGTTTTTCAGTGTGTACAGTAAGTCTGTGTGTGCTCAGTATGGTGCTCAGCTGACCTGCTCTTCAGTGTGTTGACCCATGCGTAAAGTGGAAGGCTGCTTGATCTCTCCTGCTTCGTCTTCACACTCTCCGGCAGGATACACTCAATGGACACCAGATCGTGTTTGATCCTGCAGCGAGCCAGAGAGGCAGCCAGCTTGGTTTTAAACCTACACACAACACATACAAAAGGAAAAAAGTGTTTTTACCCCTTCTATACTTTTTCCTCAATTTGTCCCTTTTATAATTTCAAATTGGATTCTTTCTTATCTTGTGTTCCTTGTTATTTTTCTTGTCTTACTTGAGGAGGTAGTTCTCCACATCTCTAACTTCTTGTATGATCTCATCCCCTTGGCGCTCCCGTGGGAGGAACTTCCTGTCCTGGAAGTCATGCAGCATGACTGCAACGAGGCTCATCTGATCATCTGGCTAGAGGCATAAGAACAAAAGCTACAGTTAACCGGTGACTTCTGTTTTAACAAGGGAACAATGGAAAAGGGGGAACAAGGACAGAGACTGCACATATAATAGACAATGTCTAATTTTTAATAACAGGGCTGGGGAGCAAGCTTTTATTTATTGAATAGTTACACCTCAAAAGTCAGCTGCAAGTTGCACATGTCTAGAATCTAAATGTGCATAAAACCAACACAATCTGATATCTGATAATAGTGTACTGGAGGAAGCTCTAATGTGGTTACTTAATGAGGGGCACAGTGCAGTGATAGTATTTATCTGTATTGATTTAGAGGCTAGATTATCGTGTTTTCAGAAACTGACACACACACACATAGTAGCTCAAGGATGTCCTGCCATGACCCCACCCCTGCTATTTAATTAAACATAGGACGATGCCTGAGTTATGTCTCTACCTCTCCTCTACAATTATCTCTCTCCCTTCAGCTCACTCTCTTCTTCTCTTCATGTTTATCCCTCTCTCTCTCTCTCTCTCTCTCTCTCTCTCTCTCTCTCTCTCTCTGTCCCTGAGGGTGGGAGGGCACCAGCTGCATTAGTGGCAGATGGTGTTCCACAGCAGCAACAGCTTGCCACATCCTCACTACTGGGCTAATGGGCCGAGAAGCTAGAACGCTACAAGGGTTTATATTGCAGCTAAGGAATTAGCCGACACTTATTATGCATTCCAGAGGTTTTTAATTTCATTATTTTTTTGGAAAGGTTGAGACAGGTTGTGGCACTCCATTTTCCCTCTCCGGTCCTCCCTCTCTAGCTCTAGTTCCACTCGCCTTTTACCAAGGTTAAACCCTTGGGTGTGGGAAAATACCCAGTCATTGAGTTACCTGGCAACAGCGTCCCATGCTGGGAAATTAGCCCACACAAAACATGCCAGCTCTGTTTGTCATTTCAGATGCAACTCCACAACATAAGAAATGAACTTGATCTCACATTTCTTGGACAAATTTTTAATTTTATCACATTTCTTTAAGCCGGGCTTGAGAATAATATTCAATCAATCAGTGTGGCAAATGATTAAAGTATTATGAGATGAGTTATAATAGATACAATAGAAATACATAGTATTAATACTAAGTTGAATTTTAACATTAAACAGACCAAACTCTAAACTATATTCAAGATTATTCTGGATGTAGTTGTGCATTCGATGTGATAAAAGTTTCATGAGGCTCATTCTACACAGGTTCTATTTTATGTTAAATGTGGTGGTGTACCTAATATGTTTGCCTCTTCAGGTTTTAAATTGTCACTCAGGCTATTTCCATCCTCTGCAGGATTTAGGCATCATTTTCTCTCTCTGTTGTGATCAATTTTGCCTCAGGCTCTTTCTGCATACAAGTCTATCTCTATCTTCATTTTTCATTCCCCCCTTTTTGCAGTAACCTCATGTACCCCCCTATTTCCAGCCTACCTACTCCCTCTCATCCAACTCTTTCTCCTTTCTCTATCAAGGTTGAACTTTATAGATGCCAGCAGTGTAAAAGGAGGTGAGAGCGAGTTCTAAAGACTGTCTCATTGTGTCTGGGCTTTATTGTCTCACTGGAGGGATGCAGAGTAACGACCTGCCACCAACACATAGGGAGACCCATTCATTTCACTCAGGGCCATATTTCACCAGGCTACAGTGTGAGTGCATGTGTGTATATGTGGGATTTGCTTTGCAAACACACATTCATGTGTATTAATGTGTCTGTATATGTTTGAGCCCTCATTCAAGAAGACATTGATTGTCTACAATCTGTACACTCCGTGACTGCTCTGTTTTCTGTTTACACATTCACCACCTCTCGCTTTCTTCATTCTTCTCCTCTGCCAGATGTGTGCACACAGACAGGCTCTGTGCTCTGTGCATGTTTTATCACCATCCAGACGGCTAGAGAAGCAGCAAAAGCAGCCCTCCTCTTTCCACAGCTTCTTTTATGTGGAATGTTAAAAGTAGGGCGAGTGCATGCCAATCTCCTCCGGAGGATACCTCTTCATTTAAGTAGCGGGGTGTTCTTCTACTGTCTAACAGCAGCAGCTATGCTGGGAATCTTTCTTTTTACAGCTACACAGCATAGCCTTGGTATCACTAATAATGTTCAGCACACTGGTTCTAGGACAGACGTTGGGCAGACACTGTGCAGAATACACTTGATGCCACATCCAAACACACTGCCCCTGGGTTGTTACGGCATTTTGATTTCATTACTAATTAATGGGGTGTTTTGTTTTGAGAAAAGCAATAAAGGAACAACCAGACACATTCTGCCACATAGAACCATTTAGATGTGTTACTCCGAAGGGAGTGATTCCCAGTGATTAGGGTAGGGAATATAAAAGACACAAGGTGTTCTGTGAGTTGATGAAAGGAGTGTATCACTGAATCACATCAATACCACTTTTACTGATTAGAGGGCTTGAGAACAGAACAGAAAGAGTCTGTGGAGTATGAACAGCAGGACATAAGTACTGGACAGCACAACACAGAGTAAGGCACCGTCAGAGCATTGGGAGTGAAGGAATTTAGGAAAACAACATGAAGCAAACATAACAAATTTCTAGCCCTTCTCAGAATCAACAGTACTTTAATATTTAGCAGCAAATTGACAGTAAAACTCTACATGTGCCTCTCTGTCACATAAATCTGACATACACCAAAGGATTACGATATTTACTTCCTCTAAACTACTCCTGTGTTAAAAAATATTGGTCCTGTGGCACTTACTTACCATTGGCTGAGTGAGGTAAAAGCAGCTGTCAATCATGATGTCCTCCAGCAGTTCTTGATCTGTGCAGAAAGTAAACAAGATTAGGTAGAAGGATGGAAATATAGTAACAGGGATTTCCATTACTAATTATGTGTCTGAGTAATAATGATGTATATTAGTGCCATCTTTTATATCACTGTCTAATTATCCCTAGAAACCAATCCCCACTCTTTCATTTAGAGCAGTAGATAGAGGTACAAGAAATTGCTCCTATCCATTAACTGATAAAATATATGCTACTAAGGACAAATCCATATCTAATGATGAGGACATGTCTAGAAAAAAGAGAGAAAAGAGATTAGGGCAAAGAGTGAGAGATGCTCCTAGAGGCACCCCAAATGATCATGATTTAATTTGAAAAGATAATTCAATTAGACGGGGGGGGGGTTAATTTCCCATGATTAAATGCTTATTTGGCGCTTAATTAGACTTAATCAGAGTCTTCATTTGCCTCATTTCTTTCATTTATTGTGTCTGTGGTGAGTGGGTGTGTAAAGTCAAAGGACTAATGAATTAATGACATCTTAAGTGATAGACAGGCTACATCTAAATATCATCTGTGAAACTAAATATCAGAGGCATGCATGTATTTAACACCAGACTACTGTTTGTTTGTATGAATCTCATTATCGTCTTTACACCTGTGACTTATATATGACATAGCAGCAATTTAATGGACTTAGTTTTCCCTTTCTTCCTACTCTAGGCTATCCAATTAAACTATGCTTGACCTTCTTTATCTAATCTAGATAGTGTCTGAAAAAACTATAAACTGTAAAATTGTGAGAGCTGCCTATTGCATATCTATGTGTGGTTTATAGAATTTTTTCATCCCCATGCCCTGGCTGTCATATCATGAAGGCAGCAACTGTCTCGCATACCAGCAGGATGATTTCTATCTGAAATATACATAAAAACTCAATAAACAGACTTATCCCCTCCATTCCCATCTGTGAACAGTGGGCTCTTCCTTTTCAATTTGACAGAGATGGAGAGACAGCAACACCTTCCAGGTTATCATGTTAGGATTAAAGAATAGCTGCTCCCAAAGCCTCTCTGCAGGTACAGTGTTTGCTCATTACATACTGGAAATGGGAAAAAGGATCAATTCTCAAATTGGGATGTGTTTCAAATGAGGTTGGAACAAACCTCTTTTTGTCACTGCATAAGAGTAATTAACAGATGGAAATTATGTGCTTAGGTCTGTGTAAGTGTGAAAACACAGTTTTAACATTAACATGAATGTGCAGTGTGTGTGTGCTACATGCGTGGTTCCCTTCTTGGTTAATTCTTCTTCTTGACAGACACACCTCTTACGCTGCAAACAGAAGGTAAGCCCAGGACAGCCCATCCACTGAGACACCATGGAAACCACAGACACTGCTATTAACTTATCACAACATCGCAAATCATGCCAAACTGTATTCTGGGTCTCCGTCAAATGCACGCTGGGTATATTGCGTGTAGGGCAGGACAAACACACATATCTGCATCCAGGTTCACCCATATACACACACAAGCAGCCAGGTACATAAACTGATGTTTGCACGTAATGGAACTTATCTTTAATTGTGGAAACAAGGGCATATCATCAGCGGTGCTCTAATTTATAGCTGGTGTAGTTCAATAAGGTTTACAATAGTGGCCATTACTGCAGAGGGTCTTAAAGATAAGCTCTGAAGAGATAACCACTCACTGCGCACAGTGCAGCACAGACCCCAGAGGAGGCCATGATGGCTGAATCTGTAGAGGTCACAGTTTTCCACATGCTATAAATCACACACAGCAGGCTGAGTTTAACACAGAGAAAATTCAGCTATAAATAACATAGAGTAAATGTCTTTAAACAGCAGACACACTGCAGGATTTTACTTGTGGGACAAGACACAATTTCTCAAATCACAGTTCCTGATTTTAAAAGCTGACAGAATCAGTCTAACAAGATATTAGTCGTGCACCAGCAGGAGGCACTGGTCACCACAGCACTCCTGTTGAGGTTGTGTTTTGTGGCTTTAATCCAGGTATTATACAATGAGCAGTGACTGATGGTGACTGTAGTCAAACAAATCCTTAGTGAAAGAGCCAGACCTGAATGCAGGCTCTTCTTGTCTTCAGCCAGGTCTTTGTTCTGCATCAGCGCACCAGATTGCACATTAATCTGACAGAGGACCAGCCAAAAAAAGGTGCGCGTCATCAGTTACACAATTACCTTTGGACGATACCAAAGCTAATGTATCTTATGTGTTATTCCCCTGCACAATTTAATATCTGCTGAGGCATACTGGTGGGTAGTAGTTCTGATTGTGGTCAAGGACAAAAAAGACAGGCTTTCTCTCTTTAGTGCTCTAAGTCTAGCCTCACACAAAGCTGTCCAAAGAACCCTTCTAGCCGCACACAGAGAATACAGCAGCCACAGTCGTCTGACAAGGGCGTCTGGCTGCCCAGTTGGACAGTATGGACAATGAGGCAGAAATACTCAGAGGAGTAGCCAGTGGAAAGAAAGAGGGACACAGGAAAGGAGGAGGAGAAGAGGGGGGGGCTCATGGCCAGCGACAAGGTCAGCTATTTTCTACCAATAAAAAATCACACAAAAATGACTTTACATAACTTAACATCTGAACGTACCTCAACCAGTGAGAACATACAGTATGACCAATCGACAAGAAAATGAAACCTTGACAACATAAACTGCCTCTAGGTCAGTGACCAAGCAGAGAGTCACTCAGATAAGAAAAAAGGCTTTTTTAAAGAGACTGGAGAGGTCAGAGAAACAGAAAAGCCCTGAAGGTATAAAAGATAGAGAAGAGTCAGAGTAAGTCTAAGAGAAGGAGGGGGCAGAGAACTTAGCACTTTACTGCTAATATTAATAATATCATTTGGGCGACTTGAGCCTCGTGTTTGTTAATGAAATGTCAACTTTACACCAGGGTAAATGTCATCACCAAGTGTCATGCCATAATTTAATAGTGACTGACAATCACAGCAACAAACAAGTCTGTGTCCTCATCCACCGATACGAAGCTTACCGAGCGACTTTTTTGTTTTGAGCAGATAAGTGTTATAATCACAAGATCAATACTGGAGCTCATTGGCATTTTGCTCCGTGCATTTTTTCGCTGCTGAGGCATTTCTGCTTTAGGTTAACAACTGACCTCAGCTCAATTTTAGATCAGTCATTGCAAGGCAGTGCACGAATGATGTGTCTTGTGTGTATATGTGTGGCTGCCAGCATGGGTGTGTGTCACTAGCAAATCAATTTCTGCACCAAAAGTCACACTGCTTGTAGGTGGAGGAAGAGGACAGATTAACATTGGCTTCCCGGCTGTGTCATTTCATCTGCACCCAATTTCACCACACAGTGAGCATGAGAGAATCCAACATGTGACCAAAATGTGTATGTGATCGAGGCAAGTCACCAATCATGTCTCCGTAACAGGAGCAAAGTTTCATGAACAATAAGCACAAGCTGCTCCACTAACAATGATATACTCAA
Organism: Lates calcarifer; assembly: GCF_001640805.2. Lineage (NCBI taxonomy): Eukaryota > Metazoa > Chordata > Actinopteri > Centropomidae > Lates > Lates calcarifer. The sequence goes on along the minus strand of NC_066840.1, from coordinate 11,196,133 downwards.
AAATTTCTGTAGTGTTACACTGCAAACTGATTCAGCCTCAGATACACAGGACAACTCCAATTTATTTAATCCATCTGTGCAAATCGTGGTCATTATCAAAAACAGTAAAATCAAAAAAATCAAAGAAAAATTAATTTGCTTATTATCCTGAAACCCAATCATGGCTTCTCAGCTCCTCCTTTCTTTGAGTTACCTGTAATGTATTATCCCACCTGCTGAAATTCTACAAACGAGCTAATTCCAGAGATGTCAGGTGTAATTGGATGGAAGCCATAAAGAAGAACTGTACTAATGTTGCACTGATAAGACAGAGGAATATTTGTCTTTGAAATAAGCTCTGGACAAAAAAAGGATTAAGTTTGCAGTTTGCAAACAAGTAATGCAGTATACTATAACTATTCTAAGATCAAACAGGCCATTTTTCCTTGTAAGTGGAGCTCAAGCTCATGCTCTTGTGCAAATTAATTTGTTTTCAAGTACCTACAGCAAAACCAAACTCCTCATCCTGGTTAGTGCACACAAGCATCCTCATGTAGAAATAAATAAAGGATGATAGATGAAAACAATGTTCTGGTAATAAGAACTCTAAGTGCTTTCTTATTACCCCTAGCAATATAGACAATTTCATTGGGTGATGTAAGCACAGAGTGCTGTGGTGTGTGATGATAGATTAAATGATAGATTTTGAGGCGATCTGCATTAATTGTGGGACATGTAAGCCCGAGGCTTATCCAAGTTCAGCGGATGGATAGTGAGAATGAACAAAATCATTCCTGGCTACAAGGCTGTTCCTGCCACCTGACCTCTCCATCCACTAAGAACGCGTTAAATCGATTCCAGCCAGCTTCCTGCACTGACAGTCGGCTCACCTTATCACCATGGTGATTACACACACCGCTGTGACTTCGGCCACCCAGACCCCACCCTAGTCCCAGATAACAGATTATGGGCCAAATTGATTTGTAGCATCACACAGAAATCCCCCTTGTCATTCAAGCATTTTTTTTCTCTTCCACTTGCCCTTCATCAATCTATCTATATCCAATTCTACCCATCAATTAACTTCCCCAGGGCTATTCATTCTCATTTTAAATGGCTGTTTGTTTGCCTGGAATCAAATAGGTTTTACTTGCAATTTAATGTACCTGAAAAGAATCAAAAACTAGAGACTGCTGAACACCATTTGCTGATGTCCTCACTCTTAAGTCACACAAAACACACAGTGTAAGTGTATAAAGGCTGTGGATGTATACATTCATGCAAGTTTGTCAGAAAACAGGAAGCAAAAGAGGAAAAAAGGGAAAAGTGATAATGACACAAGGTTCAACAAACCCAAACCACCTCAGGCAAACAGTCACTTACAAACTTACATTTAAGAGTATTGAAGGCTAGTTCATAAGCAGTACGTTGCATCTCCTCATCTTTGACTTCAGGTAATGGGACCCCTCTCTCCTTGCCATAACTCACCAACCGGTGAGCAGCAGGCTTCTCCAGGTGGTTATTCTGGAAAATGGCTGACGCCAGCAGATAGACTTTGTCTGGGAGGCCCAGCTGACCTTGGCCAGTAATCTGGAGCTCTGGAGGAACAGCAGGGATGTCACTGTCGACTGGGTCATCCAGAAGGGTCAGGTCTTTGCTGTTTGCAACCTTGGAGCTAGCTTTTTTTGTCTTGCATGTGGAAGAGCGATTGGAATGCCCCCCAATATTTTTGTTTTTCACCATCTCAGAGATGTGTTGTCTCTTTGGCACCTGAAAACAAACCATAAAATCTATACTTTGAGGACTTAAATAATGCACAAACCACAAATACACATTAGACACCGAGATAATTTTGTTATTTGAGGCAATGTCAATTAAATTCTTTCCTTTACGTTAACCCATGCAAGTCAAATTTATCAACATAATTAACTTAGATTAAATAAGTTGAATATGTTAATTGTGAATACATGTCCAGTGATGAATATCAAGAAATGCACTCAAAGCTTACATTTTGCAAAATGATACATTTTTACCACGTTGATTTAAACAAGCACATTAACTATGAGTTATACTGTCTTTCCGTTGTTTAAATAAGAGTTAGCTAACCGGGTTGCAGGAAATTAAACGAAACTATCACTCCTGAAGATAATGTGGCTTTATTATTTATTAAATTTAGAAGTGAATAAAAATAATAAAATACAACTGGCTATGAGTATCCTAATTAGGGTACATAACAGTTAAATAGATAATTGTTTAAAAACAAGTGAAGTACCGTTAGCTGACGGCGACGCTACTATAATAAATCACATTTTCGAAATTATTCGTTCAACCAACTCAACCTAGTTAATAATTGAACTTAGCTAACGTTACTGCCTGATAGCTGCGGTAAAAGTGCAAATATTTTAGTGTATTTTATCTTACCTTATAAGAAGAGTGTCCTGTTTTCTTTGTTTTCGTATTCGGCGGTTTTCATAATTACTCGCTCCGGTGCAGGTGTGAAACACTGGTTTTAACGGTCGTCACTACTGTTGTTCCTTCTGTTGACTCAGTGACTCGACACAAAGTTTTAACCGCCAGTTAATTCCCCGCTACAAATCTGGATCCGTTATGAGACGATGGGCGTCTCCACAGATGTTTACTACACCCCACTCCCTGCTCTTATACCTTAACTATCGCTAATTTATAAAACTCCTCTTAAATCTTAAGATATCCAGGGTTGTGCCTCTGCTTAAAAACAAACTTTCCAAGTGTCTGTCAACATACTGTGGAGAACTCCCATCACCATGGCAACCGCATGCCCATTTCAAGGTCCTGTTCTTCACGGATCAAGAATTAATCTCCTTAACGTTGAATGTCCTCTGTCTATCTGGAAAATTACTGGGGGCTTGTTAAAGTTTTACACAGCATTATGTCAAACCAAAGCTGATGACAGCACTGGTGGACAGTAATACATAAACCTAAATCAGCTGCAGATGGCGTGCAGCAGCTGCTGTTTCAAACCACTGGGGTCCATGATACAGGGGCGTAGCTAAGGTATGGGCCCGTCCACTTTCCTCTGCTCCCTGCCTTACCATTAACCCGTCTGAGACAATCATCTGAGCCACTGTTTATCTGTGTAAAACCTACATTTTCACACCACCATTTGAAAGCAGCATGTTTCTGATCATAGTTTGACCATCAGACTTCAATGACACTCTAAATAACACCCTATTGTAGCACAATATATATATATATATATATATATATATATATATATATATATATATATATATATATATATATATATATATACACACAGATAGATAGATAGATAGATCTACCACTTAAAATAAACATTGTACTTCAGGTACAGGTAAGGTAATTGTGTAAAAGAACTTTCCACCACTTGTCAGTCATTGTTGAATTCACAATGATTTTCCTCTTCTGTGTATAAATCTGAGTGGCAATAGATAATATATCTCCAAGCGAAATTTTGTAATTTTCCCAGCAGTCTTTCCCTCTGTAGCCTGAGCTGCGGCGCTTGACCAAATTACATGGTTTGCACTTCTCGTGGTCTCCCGTGGTGATTACAGCCTGCTGTGGCCCCTGCAGCTCTCTGAGCATTAATGGAACACAATGAAGTCGGCTTCCCTCAGACAGCAAAAGATATTTTCACTTATATCAGACACATTGTGCTTCAGCATGACAATCACTTTGGAGAGAATAAGTGAGGTGCAAATCGAGAGGACCTGTGTTGCCACATGCAGCTTCAAACAGTAAGCTTTAGGACATCCACCATCAGAATGTGGGGAATGACCGCCATCTACTGTAAATTTAAGGTATTGCAGTGAAAATCTGGTCAAGGCATTTGTTTAAAAATCCTGTTTCCTTTATCATTCAGACTCTTCTGTTTATTGTGGTTTCAACCTAAAGTAGGCATTTTGAAGACAGGAAGAAGAAAGAAAACACTCTTAACACTCTAAATCCCATGAAAAGACTGCACTGCACTGTTGTCTGAAAGTTATTAAGAACACATCAGTGAGCCACATGTTGCACTGGGTGACATGCTCCTTCAGCACAATGATCATAGACAATGCAGTTTATATTGAGTGGACCCCACATAAACCATCCTGTACCAAACCCACCGCTGAAAATACCCCTCAACAAATACATAAATCAACTGTTTGAGTAAGGTTTGCTAGCTTTTTTTGTAAATTACTTTTTTAATGTAGGTATTAAAGACCAGTTTCAAGATTTCAGCATGGACTTGGGGCTGAGTGTCAAAGACAGGCTAGGAAAGTTGGAGTAGAGGAACCAACATGTTGGTTTTGATCTTTTACCTGGATTCGTAAACAATTACAACAATACAGAGTACCATCAGTTCTCTATAAAATCCTCCTTTCAAACATATTCTAAAGTAAATGCATGGAAGTTTCAGCATGTATTCAGGTATGAAGAACTGCCCCTTTCAGAGTACTGATGTATTAGCATATAGCCAGTATTTTAATGTTATTGCTGGTTCAGGTGGCATTACATCTATCTGTTTTATGTACAGTTACTTTGATGAATCTATATCAACATACCATGTTTAAAAATGCAACATGTTGTACAATATTTCCATGTGAAATTAAATGGAGTAGAAGTATTAACTTGAAGAAAAATGGAAATACTTAAGTGAGGCACAAATGCCTCAAAACTCTACCTAAGCACTGTACTTGAATGAATGTAGTTTACCTTCCATCAACATCATTAAGTTTCCTTTCCTTCCTTATTGTTCTTTGTTCCTTCCTGTTCCTCACACACACACACACATTCACTTAACTATCCAAGTTCAAGGTATAGGGGGGTTTGGAAGAGGTGGGTGTCAGAGTGTGCACGTTGTGTTACATAATTAATGCTCCATATTACCTTACATTCTCACTGCCTTGGCTGCGCAACAAACAAAGCTTGCTCATTAACTATTCACAGGATGATTTTGAACAGAAAAATGATTCTGCGGATCCAGAGTGAGCGCCAACACTGTGTCTGTCAGCCCCAGGCATCTGATTTCACAGTGGTGAATAAGACGTGCTGTCGCTGCTGGTCATATTTTAACTTGACAGCAGATCCTCTTACGTGTATTCAATGGTCAGATGAAGAAGTACTTTCATCAACATTAAAGTCATGATTGATGGGGAAAAAGTAACGAGCTGCACCGTTACAACAGGCTATCTCATCTCAATGAAGATGCAATACTGTATCACTGTAACACTGACTGTTTTGTATAGGCAGCAAATGGATGCTCTAATAGCAACACAGAAAACTGAGAACAGGGATATAAGAAAAATCATTTGTTGTACCTAATGTCTAACCTAATGCATATATTCCTTTGATTATAAATTCATGGAATTTGATGCATATTTTGTTATAGTCTGACATATTTCATCCAGACCAAAAAATGTAATGATCTGCCATAGAGGACACAAAGTTACTGTGTGTATAAGAAATCATGGGTTTTAATGTTTTGCTAATGTTAAATGATACAGCATTTGCTGTATATACCTGGGTAAAAACACTCAATGTAAAGTATACTATGTTTATTTTCATATCATTGTAATCTATAGGGTTATTATTAATAAAGAATTTTTCAACATACATTTTTATAAAAAATAGTCCTTCCACCTTTTTTATCTGACTATAAAGTCAATTTTTTTGAAAATCCATAGCTCCGCTGCTCAGTCATGGTGCCTTGCCCATAATGAGGATACTCATGAGGAAAACCATGATGAAGAAGATCCACATGAAGAATCTGTCCATCACCTTAGCAATCTTCTTCCATTCTGCCCCCTTTGCGCATGTGGCCCTCTGCTCTTGGAAACAGTTGGCGATATACTCAACATTGTGCACCAGCTTGGTGTCCACACCAGGAATACCACTGCCATGACTGCAGAACACACAGGGGCCAAAGGTTACAGTGGGGCCTTGAGGTGGACGCTTTTTGTCTTCAGGGCAGCAGGGGACCTTCTGGTCTTCTTTACAGCAGTCAACTGTGGGAATTTTACCATTGGACCCTTCATACTTTCCAGGTGCAAAACTAGAGAGGTGGCTCCTCTCCTCTCTAGTGATGTGGTGCTGGGCTTTCACTCTGGGATGTTGTTGTGGTTTGGGGGTCTGGGGCCTAGGGTACTGGTGATTTTGCCGGTCCTCTCGGCTACCATGGTTCCCCGGTTTTCCATTTGCGTGGGCGCGGGAGCTGAGGTGCGGGTGACGGATGTCGTCCTGGGGGAAGTGAGAAGACGAAGAGGAGGTGGAGGCAGAGGCACAGTTCTCACCTACCTCATAAACAAAGAAAATCTTGGACATGTAGTCAATGATGAGGACTTTTGCCCAGTGGGGGACTGGTTTAGCCTCTGCACCACAGAAGTGGATGTTCATGATGAAGATGGTGAGAGCTGTGGAGGCTGTGACCATGGTCATAGTAGCAATATAGTACTTCCCTGTGTAACAAACAGAGGCAGGGGGGAAGTTTTCTATTACAACTCTCAAAAGATAATTCATGTCTTTTGTTGTCTGTGGAACTCCTCCACTGAACAACTGAGATTTCACTCAAATTTAAAGCCATGCTAGCAGCTCTGTGAAGCTCAGCAGCACTTTGAGCTAAATGCTAACAATAACCAAGATTATAACAGTTAATCCTGAGAGTGATTTCATTCAAAACCACAAATGTCAACCTCATGATGGTGATAGAGGAAAAGTCAGGAGATCATTAGGTCATTGGAATACATCATCTCAGGACCATGAAAATTAATGGCAATTCATGTAATGGCTGTTGAGAGACCCCAGTCTGGACCCTAAAAGCAGACTGACCAACTGATTGACAACCTTATAGCCAAGCTGCTAGCATGGCTAAACAGACACCAAGACAGACTGGTGTGCAAGCCACTATAATAATTCTAAAGATGCTACAGTTACATTAAACACAGTGGTTTAACAGAATCCTACACAAATGCATTCTTACCTATGAGCGGCACACTCTCTGATGGAGGCATGCTCTCAGCAACCATTAGCTGAAACACGGTGAGAGCCAGAAGAACCGTCACTCCGAGAGAAACCTTCTCCCCGGAGTCTGCAGGCAGGTAGAACCCCAAAGGAGCCAAGAAGGAGATGAGGAAGCAGGGGAGGAGGAGGTTGAAGATGTAGAAGGAGGAGCGGCGCTGCAGGAGCACGGTGTACGTGATGTCTGGATACGGGTCGGAACAACAGCCATACATGCGGACGGTCTTGGTGGCCGGCATCCCGTGGCACTCCCATTCCACGTTTTCCACAAAGTCCGACAGGTCCCCACTGTCCATGCCCATAAAGATGTCTACCTGGAATTAGGGTAAAGGGTGAGTGGGCGTAAAGGAGGCACACAACCAGCTTACCCCAACAACATTTTCCGATGTAAGACAAATTTAACTTTGCTCTGTACAGTGAGTCTCAAGGCAAGAGTAATGTGTCTGATCTCTTTGTCAAGCCAGTCTCAATTACCCCCTGATCTAACACAGAGGTCATGGCCTCACAACCCAGACCTGAGTGAGTCTTGTATCATTTAACCAAGTCAATCGACTTGATAAAGGTGGTAGGTGATACAGATCGCCGTCCTAAAAAAGGTGGATGAACTGAACTTAGGTTGATTTTACCCTCCACAACATTCCCTTGGTGTGAGTGAGCATGGCTGCACGCGTGCACACATTTCTCCATACCTGGTTACCATTGTAGGTCCAGGAACCAAAAGTGAGGTTACATTCCTGACTATCGAAGGGGAAGTAGGAGACGTCCACCACACAGGAGCTCTTGGTGATGGCGGGAGCATCCCAGGTTATCTCTCCATTGTAGCGCAGTCTCACGTTGGTGTCCATCGGCCCCGAGAAGTCATCGTCGGCTCTGGAGGAGGGGAGAAAGAAGAGTCATTTAGTGTGTGTCATTTAGTGAGCTGCGTCTTTAGTTACAGTAATCAGCATGTGTGCTATTGTGTGCTATATGTTGTATGCGTTCAATAATGTGCTACCAATGTATTAGGCACATGCATACAGTCTAACATGGATCAACACAATAGTCCAGTAATATAAACTATGTCCTTGAAGGTAATTTTCTGACCACAGCCTCAAAGATTATTATTACACTGATTGAACACTTCTGTGATACACTGTCAACAAAAGTTTAAGATAACACATTGATTTCTTGCATGATTTATGGCATAATATCCAAAACATATAATGTACTAAACTACCAGATACAACATATGGTTTGTCTATACCATGGTATGAAATCTGCACGATGGGAGCTGTGACCATGTGAGGTATTTGTTTAACAACACACTGATAGACAAATTACATACCGTAAATGTACCCCATATACTTTTACCACATACAGAATTATAATAGATGTTTGACCTTTTTAACTTTAATCCTTTACTTTGTTTCAATATATTGACATTGTTGACAGAAAAACTCTGGAGCTGTAAGTGTTATGTAACAGATTATTATTCTAAAAGTATAATTATAATCTTACAATTAGAGAGATTATTAGTGAAGTGCCCTCAAGAAATGTGTGTTTAGCTCCCAAGGAATGCTGCAATTGTTCTGTAGTAACACAGAGTTTTAACCTATTATAGTTAAATAAGGATACGATGAGAACTGAAGATGCTAAACACAATCCTCACAGGGAAAGAAAGGTGTAGGTGTGTGTGTGCGCGCGTGTGTGTGTGTGTGTGTGTGACGTACGGGCGTACTTGTTATAGAGGACAAGGTCGGGCCTCCACACCAGGCTGCTGGGGATGTGGATGACATCCAGTCCATCATAGTCCTCTTTATTCCACTTCAGGTAAGAATCATGCCATATCTGCCTAATCCACAGGTAAGCAATCAGCACCTGGTTCCTCTCATCCTTCACACACGCACAGTTATAATCACACAAATGAGAAACAGCATTTGTAAATCCACTCATACAAACACACACTTACCTACAGACAATGGAGACATACTTACAGCAGCCTAAAGAGAGATCCTCTTGATCTCCTTCTCATTTCTCTGTTACTCATTAACTCTCTATGAGCATTACGTGGACAGATACGCCTCAGATTATCACAACAGCTGAAATCCAGACCTGTCTGTCAATATCAGGTGGATGAGCAGAGTGACTGGAGGATTGGGTGGGGTGGGGGTGGGGGTTGGTTTTGGTATCGCTGCCAGAGCTTCACTGAAGCACCGAACCAAAGAAAACAACCGCTTTGGGTAACAGGACACCCCAACACACACACATATACACACATATTTCTTATCTGGCCCTCACTCCTGTCTTCTCAAACATGACAGAGTGACATCTACAGATAACCTGGTATTCAACAGAGACGTCACATTCAGCAGGACAGCTGGTTTTCTCTGTTCGGGCCACACAAAGCCAAACACACGTGCACAACACAAGTTGCTAATTCACTGCGGGCTGACACAGCACTGAACCTGAACGGGAACCTAAGCCAGCTGGGTAACAGTAGGCCTGGCTTGTACAGTAGGAGGTCTGCCTGTCATTCATACACATCAGCACCTACAAATCTAACCTTTGATGACCACTGTCTTTGCAGTGATCAAAATTTAATCCAAAAATACAATTTAAATCTTATCTTTATGTTTTGGATCTAGCTTCAGTGTACATATGGTGTCAGTTATACTCTTCACTATGTGTTTGCATGATTTCTGCCAAATGAATCATAAAATAAAACTATATTCAAAAATACACATTGCTCTTTAATAAGAACTTTATGTGCCTGATTCATCTGCAGAGGAACATGTAGATAATTTTATACATTTTTCAGTTAAACACAAAGAAATTCTCCCTGCCAATTTGGCTGTTGGCTGGTTTGAATAATAATTTGATATTTTTAAAATTAATAATTAAGATCTTAAAATAACATACAGTACATATCACAAGGACTTTTGAATTTCATAATGAGGATCTTGCAGATGAGCGAGCACTCACCATATCTTTGATCTGTGAGAGAGTGATCCGTAAGGTGACGTTGAGGGCGCTGTCTGTGTCCTCCACAGGCCGCAGGGCGCTGGAATAATTCTCCATCAGGTCATTCAGAAGCTTCTGGGCGTAGTGACCCTGAGCTGAGTTAACCACTGGAGGAAGAAAGGTGCCGGTCATTGTCAAATATATGACAAAACAACCTAATGTGTTTTCTAATGTGATTTTAAAGCATGTGCCATTACCTCTGGGAGCATTCAGTTGTCAGGTAACTGTCATACAGCTCAAACTGTATGTTCCTGTACATTACTCTAATTGTGTGAGATATGAGGTAAGAAATGAAGATAAATTCCACGTGTTGTCCCCTCTTCCCTTGGTATGTTATTACTGATGTTTTCTGTATGCTAAACTTTTTTTAAGCCCATGAGTAATATATATATATATATATATATATATATATATATATATAGTCTATTTGGAAGCTTGTTGGAAAACTTATTTTAGCTTGTTAAAAGTCATTAGTGAATTGAATGAAAATTTACTGGGTTTAAATATCAAAATTTTAACATATTAACAAACTTCCTCACTTCTGTAAGATTTGCTTCTTTAGATTAATTGGTATAATGGTTTGAAGGCCACATGCAAAATTCAACATCTAGATAACTGCTCTTCCTCGAACTGGGGTTTGTACATAATTACACACAGTGCAATGCATTTAACATGGATAGCTCTGGATGTTTCTTTCTTAACCAAATGAAAAGCACGTGTTTATGTTTAAAACCATACAATCTGTTCAAATGAACAAAACAACAGCACAGAGACTTTTCATGTTCTGCTAAGCAAGAGCTCGAGTCTGACTCACCTTCGGGAAGCAAAATCGCCAAACAGATTATGGGGATCATCTTGAGCATTTCAAGAAGAAATAAGAAGCAAGTGGTACCAGAAATCCCACAGTCCTGGATTTCATCCCCTAACAGGCCTACATGCTGTCCATTCAACCCCAATTGAACTCAGCTGGAGATAGCAGGGCACCGTTTCATCTGGTCGTCATCATGGTTAGGCCAGCTCTTACTGCTTGGCAGGGGAGGAAGCATGTCTGCTGACTGAGACACGGAATAAAACTCCAGCTATCACATAGCAGCAGCAGACCGAGAGAAACAGGATGCCACACACTGGGCTATTCACCCGTCAATCAACCACCTGTCACCAGGTGGGCTGCTGGTCTGCTCCTACAACACACTACCAATACCAGAAGGACATGGAGGAGAAAAGATTGGAATTTGCAAATCAATTACTCACTTTATCAAACTAACAATCAGGAGGTGCTTGTTAACATTAGGGTTATATTTGTAGTAATAAATATACCATAATTTCTGGACTATTGAGCGCACCTGAATATAAACTGCACCCACTAAATTTAAAAAGAAAAAAAAGTACATATACAGGCCGCACTTATCTAAAAGCCGCAGGTGTCTAAATGTTTTTGTGGCATGAAGCTCGTTAGCCTGTAAAAATCTATAAATTAGCTGCATCATTGTTTAAGCCGGAAGGTTCAAAGCGTGTGAAAAAAGTAGCGGCTTATAGTCCGGAAATTACGGTAGTTTTTCAACTGCAGGCAACTTGAGGCACTTTCTACAGAAGCAGAGAACAGCCATACATGCAATTATTTTTTTTTAATGCTGTCATCACGAGAAAACAGACTTATTTCAAGATAATGAAATAATTAACTTGTGACCTCAAGATAAAAGCATTTAAAAATAGTTGCAAGTTTGGCAGTTCTCAACTTCCATAATTCTGCATTTTCTATTCTACATTGAAAGTTGTAAATAAAAAGTAGAATCTCAATTTGCTGTTATAAATCTGAACAACTAATGTGTGGAACAATTTTTTTGGTCAAAATATTGATGCACCAAGGAAAGTAAAGGCTAGCCAGGGCCAGGCACAGAAAACGGGTGAGTTGTGTACCATTAATGAACATCTAAGGCACATTAATTTTAAAAGATAAGATTAAAAAAAAATGTCTGTCTATACTTTTGAGATTTTGGGGTATTGATTAGCAAAAAGTTATTAACCTTTGACAGCCATTTAGCCGTGTAAGTAAGTTTTAGCTAGAAGTAAAACTTTATCAGAAGATAATTGTTATTTCAGGATGAGTTGGAATGAGTCACTGTGACCTTAAGTAAAATTCCACTACTGATAAAAATGTCACACTCAGCTCCCCAGAGAAGTTGTATACATTACTCATTAATAAAAGGTCATAGATCTCTCACTTAACAACCAGGATATTTTTGGCTGCAGTTTCAAAAAGATCCTCATCAGTAAAGTTTTTTGGCTTTGATGCTATGGGGACTTCTTGCAGAAATATGGGGGTCAAACAGTGCATGGCAAGAGAGCTTCATGGTTCATGAAAGAACCAGCTGAACAACAAAAAAAGAAAAAAGAGTGAGTGCTGGGGAAGCTACACTGAAGTGGCTGGTTTACACTGGATCCATTAGTCATCTTAAAATTATGCCCTAATAAAAAGATTTTCTTAAAAAAAAAAAAAAAACAGGCCACCCTTTATTTTGTCCAAGCATAAACATTAATCTAATTATAGCCTGTCTGAAACAAACTGTAGCCATGGGGTTATGCTGTGGTGACGTCAATCCTATGGAAGCTTCAACACTTTAATAATGCAACAAGTTAATTTATTTTGTGTGCATTTTAATAGCACAGTGATTATCTCAGCTCTATTATATGAGCCAGACAGCCTGCTCTTTTTTCAGCCTCATGTATTCAGCCCTCTGTAGTACTGTCCTCCGCTCTAGGATACTGGAGGAGTTCCAGATGGTAGATACACTAGAGAGATATGCCAACATCCAGTGAAAGGATACAAAATGAGCTTTTGTCACTGGGGATGCCTGGAAAACCTGCGGCTGGGTTAGTGTGCAGCAGGTGCAGTGTTGTACAATTACGAATTTACACTACATACTGCCATTGGTTAGAAGACATAAACACATCAAGTGGCAGCTTCTCTCCTTTGCAGGCTGAAATATAACATTCAGATTACTGCCAGGGTTTCCTGGAGAGATTCAGCATAACACAACATGCTACCAAGCAGGCCATCTGTTATTGTGCTCATCCCATTTCCCCTCACCATAAGCAAGGTGATCTGAACATTATCATAAGTGCCTGTATCACTTCCTCGTTGAGGTTCTAAATGCACAAAAAAAAAATGCGCTTGCTCAACCAGGAACAACGCAACACCAGTTCTTCTGCATGCACATTCTTCATCTAAATTGGCTTGCTTGCTCTATTTTCACTGGCAATGTAATTCCCTGCAGGTTCAATTTCTGTTGGGTCTGGTAAATTTAGTGCCTCACACTAGTTTTTATTCAAATGTATGCACAGCCAAACAAGCTTATATACATGCTGGATCCTTTACAACAGCATCAGTTTGTCTATTTATCATTATGTGACTGAGATTAAACTGAAACTTGACTGTCATGCACCAATAGTACTGAAGGTTACATTGTTGCCATGTATGTTTTTAGATGTTGCATTTCCTTGAAGTGAAAATTACTCCAGCTGACAAGCATCACGTAACACAGAAAGGACAGAGTGTGGATTAATTTACACAGACTTTAATATCTTTATTTACAGATGAATCATTTTGACATATTTATCTGTTGGCGTAGTTAAGATGATGCAATATTTTTCAAACTCGTTTGGAACTATTTCCATCCAGACTTGTGACAGGTTGTGTTACTGCTGAACATGTTTCATTTTGTTTGTTTCGTTTTGTCTCAGTTTAAAAACAAGAATCCAAATGTATTCCTGTAGGAGGCCAAAACCAAATAAAAGTTTTTAAAAAAATGTGGGGAAAGGGGCATGTGAAGTAAGCTGTGAGAGCAGGTGTGTCGGGTGGGTGGGAAGTGGGATTTGCTGCTGGAGCTTTGGGGTCGTAAGACAGTTGAAAGGGGGAGAAACGTGGCATGAAAATGAGTATGGCTACACCTCAGTGACACTTTATGAGTTGGTTTCTAGAAAAGGGAATAAGCCTCGTCCTATTCTGTGTCTGAATAACTCCACACTTGCTACCTGGTGCACGCTATAGTTTTATTTGACTGCCCACATTTTCAACGAAAAATGTATAGTGTTTACAGTACCCCTCCCTGTGCTGGTACAATATAATGACTTGCAAGGGTCCTACAACTCATCTTAGAGTACCCTATACCACTATAGAGTACAAAACACTGAGTGACTACTGTGCAAGGATGAGTGAGATACCAATTTAAAAATCTAGGACTCTGCTTAACCCCTGTTTAGAAAACAGGACCAAAATGAGGAAAAAATCAGGAGCAGGTACAAAAAGAGCCTCAGTGAATGGCTAGACTCTTTTCTACAAAGGTTTTCAGAAATTAAAGTAAATGCACTGCATAGGCAAGGATAAGCCGCTGACAGCCGCTTCTTGGACAGAGCCAGAAAAGCCAGGAGACTGGCGGGCGGGGGGGGGTCTTAAGTCTGGCATTTGCTTCAAAGGGGGTGAGATGCAGTTGGACTTTTGATTGTAGCACTGGGTGGAATGTTGAATGAACTTAAAGGAACCAGAGATAAGAGCTCACAGAGCGACTGATTGGAGTGTGGTACAGCAGAGGTGACGAGCAGGGAGGAGAGATGCCACACAGAGAGAGACAAAGGGGGGAGAGGGGTGGAGAAGAAGGGGGGAGTGTGGAGGTCCACTGTGAAACGGAGGGTGCGACAGAGGGAGAGACGCCTTCAGACAGCTGGAATTTGGAGGAGAGATGGGGTGTGTATGTGTGAGGAGGGGAGAGAGGGATCAAGAGGAAGATGAGGAAGGTGTCAAGATTCAGTTACTGAGCAGTAGCTCTGTCGCTGTCTCCACGTCCCAGGATTTCGACGACAATGCCACTATTACTGCATTCTGGGGGGAAGAAAACAAAAACCCGTCAGAACCACAGTTTTCCTCTGCAGCAGAATTTCAGCAGTGCAATGCACAGTAGGGGAGGAGAAAAGTTTAGAGAGACTTACTTTTTCAAAGCCCATGGCACAGAGTTTGTCTATTTTGCGTGTATACTCCGGACTGGAGACAGGAGCTCCTGCATAGACATGAGACCAGAGCCTCGCTGTCTGTTTGAACATCTCTGGATTCTGCTTGTACTGTGAGAACGAATGTAGGAAAACAACAGTGAGTTTGTGTGAAAAAGACTCAGCATACCACTGTCGACGACTGAAACTTTCTACTTCTCTACTTACTTTAGATCAAGTTGTAGAGATTTGTTTTCACTTTTCACATGTTCTGTTGATCACTGTCATAAAATAGTGATTACATCTACCGCAGAGCTACAACAATTAGTCAACTATTTGACAACAATCAACAGTTAAACAACTGCCAACTATTTTGACAATGACCAAGTCATTTTTCAAGCAAAAATGGAAAAAAAATCATGGGTTCTAGCTCCTCAAATGAGAATATTTTCTGGTTTTTGTACTCTTCCATGATAGTAAACAAAGTATTTTGTACTGTTGGTCAAACCAAACAAGTCATCTGAAGCCATCATCTTGGACTCTGGGCTTTTTTTGCAATTCCTGTTTTTTTTTTAAAAGACCAAATGACTAATTAGGTAATCAAAAAAGCAGATTAATAAAGAATGAAAATACTTATTAGCTGCAGCTATTATCTACTCTACTCCATTCAAAGCTGTAAAACAATACAACATGTAAAAGCATACGGGGGTGGAATTATTTGCAACTGCTTTGAGTAATATCCCTCAGTGTATAGCTGGCTGTGAGCAGAAGAGTGCTGCCCTTAAGGTCTATTTGTACTATTATAGCTGTATACGTGGCTCCACAATAGATTGCCAATAAAATGATGCACTGCAAGATTTCAAGGATGCTGAGACACTCCAAGCCAGACGAACTGGAAGAGCTGCAATCTGCCAGACAGTCATTTCAGCGGAGTGCTGGCCAGCTTTTGGTTTCCATGCTGCGTTTGCAATGTTGAAATGTAATGCAGGTGTAGATTCCCAATCATCATAAACTAGTAACACTTTAGCTGTTACACAAATAAAAATAAATAAACTGCAGCTTTAAATCAAGTTTTGAACTCAAAACACCTTATTTCAGAGGGTCTTTATATAATACAATAGTCAGACTTAGCAATAATTTCATTTCCAGTGCAGGTGTGAGAGAATTTAAGGTGCAACACCTTCTAAACCACCTAAACAGCCTCAGGTTCCTACACCGGACTATACAACATTCAATGTAAAATGTGTATAAAAACATGGAACATAAATCTTATCTAACCGTATTTCAATCCTACATGTGTGTTTCACTGGGATGTGGGCAGGTAAGCAATGGACATCTGTTACTCAACACAGGATTGGTGATTGTACGGAGGTGTTGTGTGTTCAGAAGAGTAGAATAATCTTTTAAATAAGAAAAGCAGGCGATGGGCAAACAGCTCTCTGCCTACACGATATTTCACAACAGTTTCACATTATTGGCACTGCACTGAATACTGCTTAACCTGCAACAGTTAACTTGTGTGCAGCACAGAAACAAGAATAATACATCAACTCATATAAAGGGAATTTAAGGTAACAATTCAGGGTAATACACAGGTGGACCTGAACATCTGAACTAAATAAATTTAACTTGGCATGACCACTAACAGCAGAGCTCTTACATATTCATAGTTACAACTTTGAAATGTTTGGTACATGTACAGTACACAAGTGTGCTAGGTAGATGATGGGATCTGCTTGATAGTCCTTTGGGGAAAAAAAGACAATTGTTACCCAAATTTATGAAAGGTACATAACACCATAAAAAAACTAAGCAACTGTTCCTTTAATGTCCATCTAGTTTTCATGGAAACCCATCCGTAAGACTGTGATAGATCCTGCTGAGTTGCAATACCCTGGATTAAAACACTGCCAAGCACAAATGTTTCCCTGCAGCTCTTCACTTCTCATTGTCAGTTTAAGTCAAAAATATCATAGTGGAAGAAAAAGCAATGGAGAGGACCTTCCTCCTCCAAACACCAGTAGTGCGCTGCAGCTAACTAGATGTTGATCGTTTAGTCTATTTACAAAAAACAAACAACTGAATACATGTATGACACAACAGTGAAAAATCTCAATCACAGTGTCCTTGAGCCCCATGTGACTTAACCAGGTGTCTTTCTTTGTCTGACCAACAGTTCATTTCTAAGTTCATAAATGCTGGGTAAAAATCATTAGTAGTAGTAGTGTATGATGATGTCTAAGCAGGTGAAGGAAC
Organism: Lates calcarifer; assembly: GCF_001640805.2. Lineage (NCBI taxonomy): Eukaryota > Metazoa > Chordata > Actinopteri > Centropomidae > Lates > Lates calcarifer. The sequence continues at coordinate 11,178,904 of NC_066840.1, read as the reverse complement.
TGACATTTTACTGAGCTAGAACAGTCTAATACATAGGTTGCCAACCATACCAAGCTTATATTTACAGGAGTCACTAAATGCCAAGGTTATGAGAGTTACTGTACATTAAACACTGTCATAATAAGTTGAGAAATCTTTGCATAATTAATTCAGAAAACTGTATCAGCTAACTCCAACTGAAACCGTTAGAACCAGAAAACAACAGAGCTTTTGTTTGTAAAAAATCACTACAATAACCATATTCCTAGAAGATAGCTAATGTCATACTAATGACTTGTTACCCAACTTGAAACATTTTAAATACAAAAGTCAAAACATAAAACACATGCACACCCACCTGATTGGCTACCACTGCATCCTGTGGGTCATCTGGCTCTGCGGCTGCCAATAAGGCTTGTAGCGACAAGAGGACTGTCCTCAGAGTCATAGCTGCTGCCCTGAAAGAAAATGCCGTGTCCGTATGTCACTGGTTAGTGCAACACCAATATGAGAGTGAACTCTGCTCGTGGCCTCTGACTCCTACAGATGTGTTACCCCAAACATTCCTATTATTGGTTGGGAGGAGTTAAGGAACATTTTCATGATGGCAGATCAGCTGGTTTAAATACCTTTGATCTCCTATTTGCATAGTTTTTGAGTTGAAATTATTGACAAGAGAACAGTGTTATCCAATAGTTACAGGGGTGGGCATTAGAAGCAACTTGGCCATGACTACAGCTTTTGGTGAGGAAAATACTGTCTCACATGACTAGAAAAGTATTTCGTGACAGATGTATGATGGATGAAGAATCTCAAGAATGCTGGCGCGCACTCACTCACCACTGGTCTTTGAGAATGTCCAGACATATTGCACCTGTGACTGAGCTGATGTTGGGATGCCAGATCTTCGTGATAAACCGCACCTGAGAGATTAAATGAAAGCAAGATGAAGAAAATTATCTGCAGATTAGCACAGTAATGGAAAATCTCTGATGCCAATGTCCACAAAGAAAGGGAGAGTTCTCAGTAACAATAACAGCAGTGAATCTCTACCTTTGGTGGATTGAATGGATATGTCTCTGGAATTTTAATTTCTAGTTGATATCTACCGCCTGGAAGAAAAGAGAGGTACCACAGTAATTTAAGAATCATGACAGGCCTATTTCAGACATGCAATAAAACAGTAACTATTTAGATGCAAATTGTTTTAGATTAAATTATTAATGATTAAAAACCTCTTGAAATAGTTAGTTGGTGAGGTTCCCTTCAAAATGAAGTTGATGACAGTGACGCCCAAAATCAGATAACAAAATTGTGCAACCATGCATACAGGTTAGCAGACTGCACTGTGTCTAAATGAGCCCCTCACCTTCATATGGTGTGTCAGGTGGCCCTGCTATCTCCCCTTTAAGTTCTGTGAAGTTCTCATCCACCAGATCCACTTTTATCTGGTTTTTGCTCGTCTGAAAGGGTGAAAAGGCAAAGAGGCATTTTAACTTAAGCAGACAGGCAGACTGCAAAGTGTTAAGCTAGCTTGCTGTCAAACTTCAAACCTGCCTATGCAGCATAAGCTGACACCCTCCCCGCCGCAGCATTAGCCAAAGTTGACCTCAACTTGTTGCACACATCTTACGGATTTACATACAATAGGGCCGCTAATGTAGGGAGAAACGAGTCCATACAGAGTCAGAAGGACACATGTGAGGAGCACATCTTCACTACTACAGGCAATTCACACCAAACTACCTTTGCTAGGGCTAACCCAGCTAGCTTAGTGTCCATTGAAGGCATGGCAAGCTAGCCAGTGACGTTAACTTAGCGTTATGAATTTGAGGCTCAGTTAAATTCACCATCTGCTTAACTGCTTTCAGGCAAAAATAACTTTATAGGCTTTAACTTCCCCACAGTGGTATATTAATAGCTAGCGCTAGTATCCATTTGTGAAGCCGGATGCACTGCCGTGTCTGCTACAGTTAGCTAAAGCTAGCAGCTCGGTGATTAGCAAGCTGACAGCTGAGCCAGCGACGCGTCACTTACATTCAGCCTGTAGCCACAGAAAGAAAAAAATAAAAGCCGTAACTTTAACTGGCAAACAAGACAACCAACCTCTTCACTTTTGAGGACCTCCTTGAATTCCCGTTTTATCCTCTGAACTGCAATGTTGGCCATGGTTCCCCCGTGTTCCCGTCCGGTTGGGGCCTCACCGCCGTCCGACCTGACTAACGTTAGCTAGCTTCTTCTGCCCACAGGAGCTCTGCACTTTTTTTGGACACAACCTCAAAAATAACAGTTGTAACGTCGTTAACCGTGAGTGCCGTCAATCCCGGTTCTCAATATGAGGTTATAACTCGTTAAAATAGCTCAGCGTGTATCTGTCATCTCATATGTGTAACAACACAATGGTTGGTGGTACTGAAAACATTTTAATACCAAACTGCATGCAGTCTGGAGGAGAGGGGGTCATGTGATCTGTATTGCCATCCTGAGCGCCTCCTGCCATTGGTTGGTCTGTTCGTGATGAATAATGTATTATGTATAATAATAATAATAATAATAATAATAATAATAATAATAATAATAATATGCATTATTATTAGTAAAATTAGTACTGTTATCTTTAAAACCTGTGAGGTACACAAGGGCGGTATATATTGAAAAACAAGGTCAGTGTGTGTTATTCTAGATCACCTTTTAATGCAAAATAAAAGTTCTCTCACAACAAACTAAATAGTAAACAGGGTCTAACACAATGACTAGCAGATTACATTTAATCAGTACCATGTGGTCACTAACTGTTGGTCAAAAATGATCTGAAGTGAAGTTAAGCAACATGTTGTGGTCCTAAGTATGTATCACCTGCAGTCTTGTGAACATGATTTTTTTTTTTCATTGCAGCTGTAAGTTTACAGGTAAACTGTATGCAACTATTTTTTTCTGATGATCAGTGTTTGTTTGTCTCTCATGCAAATTTAAGATGGAAGTCACAGGGTGTATGCCTTTGAAGACAAACTACAAGAAACAAACAAAGAAGAACTATTACAATATTTAAGATACTAATTCAAAGAGATGGAGATGCAGTCATCCAGATGTGTTACTAGACAAGCTGTGTTCTAACTTTCCTGTATTGAAGCAACAGTCGTGGCATCTCCTAAAATGCAAAGTTCAAAAATCTACATAATCTAAATTTCTGTAGCAATGATGTTTCATTGCTGTAATCACATGAGCTTTTTATGTATTTTGGGTATTCTTCCTAATTTTTAAGGAGGCATTTTACGGTGTGCTTCATTATAAGCTGCAAACAGTGACACTAGGGGGCATCATTGTGCCATGGAGATTCACGCAGTCTTCAGCACACAGTGAACATAATCATCATCATCTGTTTGAATGAAGTGGATACCACTTGAAAATACTTTTAAAAACAAAATTGATGCAATACACAATTAAATCTGAGATAGACTTATCTTATATCACATAAAATATCACACTAAAGTCACAATTTATTCTGATATTCTGACAATGTAATCATCACTAACTGACTTTATTACAATACTAGAATCATGACAATGACATATTTTCTCCACAGTGAAGGTCAGGAATAAGGCAACAACAACATTTATCTAAAGCATTCGTTCCCCTTTACTGTAAACAACAGAACTCACATAATCTCAGAATCTCATCTCTTTAATAAATGTATAAAATAATTTACACAGTTCCTCTTATTGATTACCCTCCAACTAAATAAACAGTTATTACCATAAAATGGATGAAGACACTTCCTCTTCACAGTGATTGTGGATAACCTGATCACACAACAAGCATTAATGGACCAGACACAATGTCAATGTCTGTCAATGAGCTACACACAGTTTGCCTGCCTTCACAGTACTGATTCAACCTCTTCTACAGTGTTAGCACTTAAGAATAGGAGGACATGAGCACACAGGTACTCCTTCCCTCCTTCTCCTCCTGCTCACCCTATTCATCATCCTCCCTCTGCCTTTTGCTTGTTTTTTCTTGGTGATGACAACGAAGACGACGAGTGACGCCAACATAACAGCTGTAACCAGGAGGCAGCCCCCAAAAACCAGCATGGCTTTGTTCTTGAACATCCACGCGCACACCAAGCAAGGTTCGTGCGACCTGCAGGTCTCCACTGTGTCATCTTCTGGGAAACCACTGTGAGCGATAATATCTCTGTAGACAGCGACGGAGGCCTTGGCTTTGGATTGGTGTTGGGTTGAACGTGAAAAGCCCAAATTGAGGGACTGTCTCGATCTTGCAGTTTCCACATGTAGAAACCCTGCAGGTTAACCCCATCTAACTGGCGAGCTGGGGACAAACAGAAAAAAGAATAAGAATAATTTATCTACCCCCCCCCCATGCAATTTAAATAAACCAGATATACTGTTAACCCTCCTCTGTTAGAAAACAACATGTTTGTATGTGCAAATACAGTAAGGCCATAAAGGGCAAAGTATGAACACAACACTGATCGGCACTGTCTCTGGACTGTGTTTCTCTGCCCTCCTCTCTGTTTTTATGATCGTCATGGTTTCTCATAAAGTCTTGGTTTTATAGTAGGAATCAGTATGGTCATAAAATTCTGTATTGCCCGAGGGCTCGTGCTTATGTCCCACTGTCTTGAACACTGCAGAGCTCCATTTTGTTCCTACTGAGATATGATTACATGACACATTCTGGAGAATATTACATATTGGCAGACTGATAGAGATGAAATGCATGTCCCACCTTTTAGAGCCTCTTGCAGGTGACTCCTGAGGTAATGTTGCCTGAGTTTGTCCTTTACAGGAGCCTGATCATCAACCCCACTGGCTGTGACAATGACAGGTAGAGCCCCTCCATATCTCTGGCTCACCCAGTTAAGGATCTTCCTCAGGCCCCAGGGTACAAGAGCCTGCCCCACACTGGATGAGGGCCAGGTGGGGTCAGAAAGGATCTGACAGTCATGATCAGGGGGTTGTTTTTGACGAAAACTGGCTTGAGCATGGGGATATGGAGACACCAAACGCGTGGTAAAATGATTCAGTGCGATAAAACTCAAAGCCCCTCTCAGCTCTTCCTCCTCCATCTCAGTAAAACTAGGCAGAGGAGATCCAGGCAGGCCCATTACTCGAGCTCTCTCTTCCAGATATGCCTTCATCTCTTGTGGATAGCCCCCCTTGCTGTGCTTCTCCTCATATCTGGCTCCCAGCAACGGGTCTAAGAAACGGCCAAGTTCGAACAAAAGAAATCTCTGTGCTGCTGCCGTATGCGAGTCCAGGAAGGGGACGGCAGGTTCGGCCCAGTCAGCGTGTAGTGCAAGTGATACCAGTGCTTTCTGTTGACTGTAATGTTCCCTCTCATATAACCTCCAGGCCTTTGCATGAGCCAGAAGAAGGTTATGAGCTGCTTGATGCTTCTCTCTTCCACCGGAATAAACATCTACGAGTCTGTTCGGCTCATTGATAGTGATCCAGTATTGAACCCAGGACCCCAGCTGCTGGTAGCAGAGAGCTGCATATTCCTGAAAAGCTTCAACTGTGCTGTAGTTGAGCCAACCTCCAGAGGCATGCACTGGCCCAGGCAAGCCCAGATTTGGAGCTCTGTGTGTCGGGTAGTAGAGAATTACGAGAGCCTCCAGGTTCAGCCTCTTGAGCTCGGTCAGGACACAGCGGTAATACCTTTATAGATGTGATAACAATGTGAGACAAAATACAGAATTAGGAGTTAATTTCTGTAGAAAGACTGACTGACTCAAATAAAGACAGTAGGGATTATCATAAAATTACAATTAGGATGACTTTTGGGGAAGACCAAAATTGTGACAGTCCACGTTTGTGTGTGTATTTCTACCTCAGGGCTTCAGTGTTCACATTAGAGAGGTCTCCCTGGGGTAAAATCAGAGACCAGTTTAGGGCGAAGCGGTAGTGAGAGGCCCCGGAGGACTCAAACAGGCGAAGATGACCATGGATGGCCAAATAGTCTGTACACTGGGCTGGCCTCGTGTAGAGCTTCACCCCTGGGACTGGACGCAGTGCGCCATCTCCAGTCAGGTTCCAGCTGTACAAATGGGGGTCAGTAAACTGTGGTGAGAAAGGGTAGAAGTGGACCTATAACAAGAGAGTGACAGAGAGAGAGTGAATAGAAATGTTATTTAGTATTTTCTGCTGCAAAAACACCCGTTTGTCTTCTCACCTGTAAAGTAGAGTCTGCAATACCCCAGTGAAAGTCACAAGGGAAACGGCCATTGATTTCTGTGGAGGTTTCATCTCTGAGGAAACCATTATCAGCAACAACACGCTGATAATACTGAGCAGAGGTCTTGGGGGTCCTGGTTCGGTTTGGTTGGCTGAAGTCAATGTAGAAAAGGCCTCGTCTAACAGCGTAGCCGTAATTCCACTCAAATCCATCCACCAATGACCAGGCAGTGTAGCCAAACACCTGCACACCATCCAACTTAATAGCTGTATCAGAAAACACAGCAATAATAGAGAAAAAAGGACTTTACATATATGTTTCATGACAACATCATTACTCATGTTTGTTTGCTCTCTCCAGTTCTTCACCCACCTTGCAGGACCTGGTTGATAAAACTCTTTGTCAGATAGGTAGCCACTGTGTCCTCCCTTCCCACGCTCGCTTCAGAGAACCAGCCTCCCTCAGCCACCAGCACCCTCGGGTCCCCATACTCCAGCTTTATCCAGCTCAGTACACGCCTCAGGTCCGGGGTCACCGTCTGCCCATAAGGGACCAGGTTCCGGCCCAGACGGAGGTTGTTAGGCCCAAAGGACAGAGCAAAAAAGTCTGCTGTTCTCTGCACCCAGAGCTTCTCCTCAGGGGTGAATGTGGGCAGCAGGGTCCCATGCTTGATTTTTAAAGAGACTGGATAGTCCCCGTCTCCAAAGATGGGGTTGGCAAACCAGCCAAGCACAGCCTCTATTGACTGCTGGCAAAGCTCAACATTGGCAGTTGTGGCTTGGCCTCTTTGAGGCTCGACCCAGTGGGATCCCAGAACAATGGATATTTTACCCCTCTGAGCTGAGCGGAAGTTGGTGTTGTAGGTGTGCCATGCTTTGGCGTGTGCCTGGAAATCACAACAGGTATATTATTATGATACACTGTATTGTAGCCTTCAACAAAATCACAATAGCCATTTTCACTGATGGTATTTTGACACTTAACAGTAGAGAGGCACAGGTGTTGATAACAAAATGAATGATGGCTGGATTCCATTTAGCTGCTTCAGTTTCAGGGTCTTGTTCATGCTGCCTCACTGTCACACTGTCATAGCATATGGGCACACTTAAATAGAACAAAGCCTTTAGTCATTTTAAGAGTCACACCTGTCCTTTTGCCACTGTAATAAGAGTTGTGGAAAAGGCCTGTCAAGTGTTTTTAACACTGCAGAATTTTAAAGTATACACAGAGTAAAATGTAAAAACAAATATCTGTGCCACAGCTGCACAATCTTTAAAATTCAATAATTTAAAAATGTTTAAAAAAAAAAAAACACACACACACACACACACACACACACACACACACACACATCTGGGTTCATCATTAAAAGACAAACTTAAATTCCTTAAACTGGCCCAACTCTCTACACATCTTTATTGAAATTGGTTTTTAATTTCTTATTTCTTGTGAGGTCATACTTAGTAACAGATAAATGGGACAAAGATGTAACTTCCTCAGCGGATGGAACAGAGTAATCATGAAAACAATCTATGATGCACCAGAGAATTATTATTTGCTCATGCTATTTGCTCTGCTGTACACATGCCATCTGCGCTAGCTGCATAAATGTTTAAGTGATTATTAATGAGGCATATCTCCATGACTTCCTGTCACACACTGCCTCTCTACAGTACAAAAGTGCTGATGTGGAGGACTTTGACCTCAGTGTCTCTGTGAGTGTCCTGTTTACTGACCACAAACCTGTCAAAATAAAATATGATCAGCTGATTTTTGAAAAGATATGCTGGAAACAAGCATTAAGGCTTTGTGCTCAGCTGCACCAGTTGTATATTACAATGCAGTAAATAATAGTCTTTGTTGATTTAATTTGACTGCAGCAAAATATCAAAGCACTGGTGCAGTCGGTCTGCTTGCTTAACTATCTTGTGACCCAAAAATCATTTGGAGAATGCAAACATTCATTGACCATCATAAACTGATAAAAGTTGCAGAAGTTCAAAGTTCACAGAGGACCTATATCATTAGATAATTCTTCATGTACTGTTGTTAACGGCTCAGCAGCTACAGCACAATATCAGCACTGACTCATTAATCTACAGACTCCCAATCCACAGCCTGTCCAACTTACCCTGATCAGGTTATGGGCCACAATGAGAGAGCTGGAGAGACCCCCTGTCTCTCCAGGGGCGTGAACACCTGTCCCATACCCCTGTACAGCCACTAGGTATGGGTTATGCATTGTGAGCCAGTACTTAACACGACTCCCAAACGTGTGGAAACAAAAGGTAGCATACTCTTCAAACAGTCCCACCAGTGTGTCGTTTTTCCAGCCTCCATATCGCTCCTGCAGGACCTGCGGCAGGTCCCAGTGGTGGAGAGTGACAACGGGCTCGATTTTCTTTTCCAGAAGCCTCTCTATGAGGCAGCTGTAATGCTCCACAGCAGCTGTGTTGGGCTGATTCCTGGCATTCCCATCAGGAAAGAGCCTGGGCCAAGAGAGAGAGAAGGAGTATGATCTTACACCTAGCAACTCCAGTGCCTTAACATCTTCCTCCCAGTGAGTGTAGCTGTCACTAGCCACATTGGCAGTCTCGGTTGCCAAATCACCACTGACAGAAGAGAGGGTGAAGTGGTCCCAGATGGAGGTTCCCTTCCCCTCATGGCTCCCAGGCTCCTTCTGTCTGGAAGGCAGACGTCCCTGAACCCCAGAGGAATCCAGAGGGGAAGATGCCATGGAGAAAAGACTGGTCTTTGATGAGGGGGTCCGGCTTGGGCTGCTGCCAGATCTTCTTGCCCTCCCCGGGAGAACAGGCCGCCTTGTTCCAACCACACACCAACAACAGGACGCAGAGGAAGAGGCGCTGACATGTGGGAGGAGAGGGATGGTCCGGCATACTGAAGGAGTCCACCTTGTCTCAGAAATGCACTTGAAAGGGGTAGCTGGTGTCAGTCAGAGCAGCTGCTCTGTTCAGTGTCATAAATCCTCTTGCGATTGACAAAAGATCCATGATGGTGGTTAGGAAGGGAGAGAAATGATCACAGCTGCGAGAGAGGGTCATCTGAAGCTGTGAGGTGCTGCCGTATCCATCTGATATCCTGGTCAGACTTCCCTATCTCTCCCTTGGTATACTTGTCCTCCCACAGCCCCTCCCTACTACATACTGTTCACACATACAAAGGTTGAGTCATATCCACACTTGCTTTTATTACTATACCTCTGAGAGGCATCAGGTGAATTATTGTCACCTGTAATCCCAAAAACACTCCAATGTCTTCAATTACATCACCCAAGAAAAGACTCTTTAAAAGAGAGGACTGACACTAAAGAGGATCCCTGTAAAGACACACACACATAGAGCACTAGACGTGCGGTTGCTAGACATGCTGTAAAGAAGGTTCTTGGGTCAATAATTAGCTTGTACTCTGATCTTAGCTCCACAACAGTAGTAGTGCACATTGTGGTCAGTTCCCAATAAACACATACAGATTTTTTGCACATTTAACTTAGGGTATTTCATTTTACCACTATGTGTTCACATGTTCGAGATATATTTAGGACATTTATTTTAAAAAGAGGGGAGAACAGGATAATGAAGTGCAGCCTGATTTTAAAAAAACAGGCCGTTTTCTGTTGTCTTATTGCCAGGAGCTGTGAAGCACGTTCACAGTGTTCTTCCGAGATTTGATCAAACCACATCAGGTAAGAACAGTCACACCAGCTCATATGACCTTATTCAATTAAGCTCCACTTGCCCTTTGAGTAACAGCCACTGAGCCAAGGAAAAAGCAGAGCTGCCGGGCTAAAAACACTGTCGGGAAGTGTGTGTGTGTGTGTGTGTGTGTGTGTGTGCATGTTTGTGTGACTGTCCATCTGTCTGTACACACGCTTGTCTTTGATTAAGCCTCCCAGTCAGAATACTACAGTTCAAAGCCCATCAAAAAGCCCCTTTCTCATCCACCCTCATTAAGGCGGTGTGCACAACTGAGAGTAAACAGCATAGTTGCCGAGGAAACATTCTGCTTCAAGGCATTAGTGGGATAAGTCAATCGAGTTGGGAAGTAGTCATTTTGCCACCCAGACTGACCTCAGCGTGGTCGCTATGATACAGAAAAGATGCATCAAAAACATTGAGCTGCATTGTAATTGTATATTGTTCATGCAACTCACAGCACCCTTATTACCATATTGGGAAAAAAACTATTGTTTTTGCAGTATAGTATGTTTGTGACTGAGTACTGCCCTGTTTCTTTGTGTAGATGAAATAAAGTGAACGTCTTTTACAGTGTAACAGTGTACTGTATCAAAGATGTACGGAAGACTTAGTTGGCCAGAAAAAAGATTAAGATTTAAATTACATTCGATCTCAATTGAAACTGAAGAACAACAGTTAGACCAGATATAAATTTCACGTCCCAGACAGTGATATAATCTACATAATATGCTCATTGCTGATAATAATCATTTTCTTCAGTAGATTTTAGGGAAGTGAAAAGAGGATATACATGTGAGAATAAGTGATTGGTCTTCAGTTTTCATTTCTGCATCTGTTTCCTCTTTCCATCCTCATTTACTGTAACATCAGAGGCTGTTGTGAGAGACAAAGAAGAAGGCAGATCCTCTGACTAAAATTAGTCTTTTTTGATTCCCCCCCTGTGCGATTTTGAACTTCTGCAACTGATATTTTTATGGACCGAGAGCAGATACCTTTTGCTACTGCTACTTCACTTGACAAATATTCAGATATATAACGGACTGCAACATATCAACTTATTAAATGCTCAATAAGTTAACAACATAATAAGTACAGTGCTTCTGCCGAAAAAATTCATCTGACTTCAGTACAGGTTAGTGCCATATTTTGTCTGTTTTTGTGCTGCACTGTTGTTGAATTTAGTTTTGTTTAGATTTGATTTATCTTTTGCTAGGGTTATTTATTATTCTGTAATTTAGTTATAATTTACCAGCCAGTACCAGTATTTTACCAACATAGTCTCTTGAAATTGACATGTCATCTTAACTAATATAGCAGAATATCAAGATTATGCAAACCAACATGCAGAAATGGTTTCAAGGCAAAGTCTATATAAGCATAAAACAGCTGAAGCATTTAATACATAATGGCTGCAACTGCATATTAAAAACAAACATCTGTGACTATGGATTTGAAGAAATTTATATCTGTATTTAAATTTTGTTATGGAATGTGTAGAACCTTATGAGTGATTAAAGTTTATTCTCAAACAAATGACTTCCTGTTTTGACCAAGCAGACACTGCAGGTCAAATGAGGAAAAATAAACAATACAATTACACATGTAGTCTCTGTGGGATGAACACTGATAACATAGATGTTTATTTCCTTACTTTTATTCAGGCAAGCAATGAGGCCCATGACTGCTACCCTCTGGGCAGCTATAATGTTTGTGGGACTCAAACTGATTACAGCATCACCTAACATCAGCATCGTAGACCGCTCATCTCAAAACCTCTCATCTGTCCCAAGAGACCTGCCACAGACGGTTGAGTTTTTAGACCTTTCATGCAACCACATAAAGCAACTACACAGAGAGGACTTTAAAAACACTCCTCTCCTGACATTCCTGAATGTGTCATGGAACAGTCTGGAAGGAATCGATCCAGAGACGTTCCTTGACACGCCGCTCCTGGAGAATCTGGACCTGTCGCACAACAGACTGAGGAACCTGTCGGGTCAGCAGTACCTGCTACACACAGGGAACCTTCTGATGCTAAATCTGGCCTGGAACCCATTTCTCACCATGACGCTGGGGAGTGCGTTCAGTTCCCTGGTAAAACTGGAGAGATTAGCACTTGGAGCAAAAAATATCAGTATGGGTGATTTTAAGAATATTGCTGGAGTGAAACTACGCACATTGACCCTTTGCGTGGGGCCTGAACTGGGCTATGAGGCAGGCAGCCTGATGGATGTTCACACTCAAAGGCTTCAGGTAGCCTTCAGTAGAAATCCAATGATAAACCGCTATCTGGTTGGTGATGCTCTGTCACTCTTTGTTGAAGTGGAATTCATGATAATGACAGGTGGCTACAGGGAACTAAGTGAGCAGCTGAGCGAGAGAATGGAGATCCGCACTTCTCATCTCTACCTTACCAACATATCAATCCGATGGCCAGACTTAACTCACTTTGTAAATGTGGCTCTGCTTACATCTATTACCCATCTGAGCGCCTCCGATGTGGTCATATCCAATTTGCCTCGTAAAGACACTAATGTGCCCAAGACATCTAAAATGAAGTCCTTTTCAGCCAGCAGGGCAGTGGTGAATTCTTTCTTCTTTTCACAGGAGTGTGTATACAACTACTTCATCAGTTTGCCAGTGGAGAGCATGGCAATCACTGAAACTTCAATTGTACACATGACATGCCCAAAGTCACCAAGTCAAATCCTTCAGCTGGATTTTTCCAATTGTGCTCTATCTGACACCATCTTCTCCAGAGTGGAGGGTGCCAAAACCCTTGAATGTGAGAATCTGGGCAATGTGAAAAAATTGATTCTGGTCGGCAACAATCTCAAAAGTCTTAAGTTGCTGAGCCAACGTGTGCAATACATGAAGTCCCTGCAAGAACTGGACCTCAGCCTCAACACCCTGGTTTATGACGGTCTGGAGGAGTGTGTCTGGCCACCAAACATCACCACTATGACTCTGTCTTCTAATAGTCTGACCGACTCAGTTTTTAAATGTCTACCAAAAGGAACAGAAACACTGGACCTCCAGAACAACCAGATTTCTGTGGTACCACCATCCATCTTGAAACTGGAAAACCTGTCATCTCTGAATCTGAATGCTAACAGGCTGCGAGACCTGCCTGTATGCAACGGTTTTCCCATACTGAACAAGCTTCTGCTGAAGTCAAATTCCCTCCACGCCCCATCTGTGAACAAACTTGAGAGCTGTCCCAAACTGAAAACCCTGGATGTCAGTTACAACCCTTTCACATGCACCTGCGCTCTGAGGGGTTTCATAAGCCTTGGCATCAAATCTGAAAAGAATAGTCACACAGGAATTGAGTTGTTGAACTGGCCATTGGACTATTACTGCACCTACCCAGATGACGTTAGAGACTCCACCTTGAAAAGCATCTCGATCCCATTGGTCTCCTGTGACGTTGGCGTTCTAGCAGCCACTATCTTGTGCCCAGCAGTGGTAGTGATTGTGGCGGTTGTGACCCTGTGCCACCGTTTGGATGCTCCCTGGTATATGGGCATGATATGGAAGTGGACCAGAGCCAAACATCGTGCTAGAACGCGACATCTTCGACCTGAAGACCTGGTTGGTGTGGAATTTCATGCTTTTGTGTCTTACAGCCAGCATGATGCCGACTGGGTGCGCGATTCCCTCCTTCCCAACCTTGAAGGTTCTGCAGGAGGGCTCAGAATCTGCCATCATGAGAAACACTTTGTGCCAGGAAAGACAATTATTGAGAACATCATCGGCTGTGTGGAGAAAAGCCGACGCTCTGTGTTTGTGCTCTCTGCTCACTTCGTCAAGAGTGACTGGTGCCATTATGAGCTCTACTTTGCCAGCCACCAGCGCCTTTCTCGGGGATCGGACAGCATTGTGCTGGTGCTGCTCGAGCCTCTGCCTCAATACACAATTCCATCCAAGTACTATCAGCTGAAGTCAATGATGAGCCGGCACACCTATCTGGAGTGGCCACAGGACAGGGCCAAGCACAGGCTGTTCTGGGCTAACCTCAGAGCTGCCCTACAGGCAGACCTTCCAAGTGCACCTGAAATAGAGGAGTGACTGTGAGGGGAAGAGTTAAAAAGGAAAAGAAAGGAAAGGAACAGAGGAGACATTTTGCAAGAGGGAACACTGTAGGATTAAAAACATGCGGGTGCACTGGAAAAGAGTATTCTTTCTTTAACACATGAGAATACTTTCTTGACCTAAAGCTTCTATTTTTGTGCTATAAGTTGAAGATGAACTGACTGTTCTAAGCTTGTAGGATATAAATCATATAGTAACGTCAATTTCTTTAAACCATTCAACTGACATTTAATGGTACCATTCATATAAACTAACAAGTTGATCAAGTTTGTAACAAAAACAATAAACTTTATCCAAGAATATCAAAAATGCACTCGATTCTTTTGTCAATACTGACATCCACAAAATATCACAATATGATTAAACCACTTCAAATATGGTTAAGCACATACTGTAATTAATACCAGTGAACAAGAAAACTACACACACACTATGAAAACTGCATGAGCGCTGTATAATTCAAATCCAGTATTCTCTCCAACTCTCTGGAAAGAGAGATCCACTTTTAAGGCAAGAAATCTTCTTAGTTTCATAAGAGTTCGATGATGGATGAAAAAGACATGAGAGCTAGAAATGATGTGTCCTCTGTTGAGACAGCAGCAGCTGTTGGGGTCATAAAGTCAGTCGAGCTGCATGAAAACTGCCTGGAATATCAATGGTGAAAAAGTCACAGGCCGGGTGTCAAGGAAGAGACTGGATGATGATGATTTTCTCATTGATGCAGAAACGGTGAAGTACACTCAGCAGGTTCTCTCCACAGCGCGACACCTGCCTCTCCATGGCCAAGCGGAAATCTTCTTTCACTCCTTTGGTGATTCCACGAGTCACCGTGTGATGTCTGTAAGAGTAAAGGGATAAAAGAAAATAATAAACACAAACATACAAAATTGTCAGAAATGTATTATGTTGAGCTGATTTGTCACAAACACAGAGACTGAGATCTATATGACCTATGCAGTAAAGACAAAGTCATGGAAACAGCATGTTACTTTTTTTCTTACACACCAATCAGCCAGTCAAGATTACACAACAAAAGTTTCACTGTCATAAACAAAAACCACATAAAACATGTCCACAAATGAAATGAGATCAAGTGTTATGAAAAGGCAAAAAACTAAATTGGCTGTACAACAAGACCAACATCATCCTCAAATAACAACAACAACAGTGATGACCACAGAAAGACGAGCAATGGCTCAAATTAACAAACGCCGACAGGAAATCAAAGAACGTCTAACTCTTGATGTAAAATGACAGGCCCAAATCAAAACTGGGGGGATGACAAGCCTTGAAGTTGGGAATGAAGGAAGGGTGACTGGTGTCGGGGGAGGAATGGGGACTGTGGGAGGAGGGGCCTGGGGTACCTGTCCATCGCCTGCACCCCTTGTAGCAGAAGGGTATTTAACTCCACCCCCAGGGCGGGACTAGGGTTCCTGAGGGACAGCAACATTCAACAACTCTCAGTCAGTGAGGGTGCATTCAAGTGTCTGAACTTCTACAGCAATGAATGAAGGAGTTTGAAAGAAGCTTTATTTTAACCACAAACCCCTTCTCATTAAAATGCCCGCTCCATTAACAGCATTTTCATTTCAGAGTAAAATTTTCCCCACAGGCCATGTCTACTTAGATCATCAATCAATAGCACTGTTTTCTATAAAAACACACCAACAGAACGGGAGAGTGCAGAGTCACGATGCTAACTGCAGGGTTTCTGTGAGGCGCTTACTTGATCAGCATTCCCTGATTGGGCAGCAGCTCCAGTTGAATCCTCCCTCCCTCTGGAGTACGCAGGTATGCAAACTCTTCCAGCATGTCAATGTCTGACAAAAATCATGAGCTTATGGAAACTAACAAGTAACCACAGAGTAATTAGTCTATGTACAGTATTTACAAATCTATTCTAGTCAGGTTCTGTTGTGGCTCTATGAGTAGTCAGAAAAAAAGGATACTGGTGACATAGTTGAAGAAATTCTCGTACTGGAAACTGCCTTGCTGACAGATTTTATCCACCGCCTTTAAAAACAGCATCTCACCGTGTGGCCAGTCGTACTGCAGAAGCACCACCACGTGACCGAGGGACAGGTCGTCACGATTGTCTGTGAAGGCACGGAGCTGATTTTTGCCAAAATGAGAAAAGAAGAAAGATGTTTAGACTAAGTTTTATATCTGCACAGTGTTGAAAAATGCATCAGCACAAATAGCGATCATCTACAGTCTACCTACAAAAATTACAGACTCAAACCCCCTCCCCCCTCAAAAAAAATGAATTATAGACTTAAGACTTAATTAGAGTAAATACCTTGAAGCAGGCCAGCATGAGCTGGAGACAGAAAGGTAACATAGCTTTGCTGGTACAGGGAAGCAACCTCAGGTCATTACCTAATTATGACAAAAAAAGAGGCAGTGCATAATGTTCTGGTGTAATACTAATTATACATATCTGTGTCACACTACAAACTGTTATTATA
The DNA here is from genome assembly GCF_001640805.2 of Lates calcarifer. NCBI lineage: Eukaryota > Metazoa > Chordata > Actinopteri > Centropomidae > Lates > Lates calcarifer. The sequence goes on along the minus strand of NC_066840.1, from coordinate 11,162,448 downwards.
ATAACTTCTGTATTTTGATTCACCAAGGGATAACAGGAGTTTCAACAAAGCCAACAGTTATTCAAGAATATGCAAATTACAGCAAGGGGAACTCATAGTGCAAGTGATACTACGGTATTATAGTAGTATTGAGTTAGTGGTCAACATACAGACACCACCTTCCGTCAGAAAATATGAACCCATGTTGCACTCAACACAAAAAGTATATTAGATGTCAGTTTCTTCACATAAAGTTAAGAGCTGTACATAGCTCAGAGTTGGCATGTGATGTCTCTTTTACAAAGCACAGCAAAGTGTTTACCTTTTCTCGTTTTGGTCTTGACTCTACCCAGATCTTCTGGGGTCTTTGTTGGTTCATGGTTTGGGGGCACCAGCCCACTGACCACGTCTAGCAGCTTCTCACAGGCCATCTGATGAAGAGATATGATACAAAATCTACATCACAGCTGTAAATCGGGGCAGAGATATTACACAAAATTGAATTAAAGCCAAGTGTCATTTGGATTCTCATTGTAAGCATGTTTTATATATTGTCTATGTGTTATGCAGATCATCAAGTTTAAAGCCAGCAATATAATTGTACTTAACTTGAAATGTATCTCTGAGCTTGAATTTGACTATGATGCCACCCACAGGCCAATTAGTGTCATAGATTCATTTTTAAGGCTCGGCCCACAGAGCATCAGCAGATCTTAGAATATACTGAAAACAAATCAGCTCCTCACATATATAACATATAAGTGCATCAGTATAGACAAGATTACAACAATTGCTATCTGCAAAGGGGAATTAAATGAACAAGACTGTAAATCACAATTTCACTGGGATACTATAATAGTCTGAATTTATGTACAATGTTACAGTGTAACACAGGATAATGTATTTAGAGCCACCTGTGCATTTAAAATATATGCAAATGAAAAAGGGAATGAATCCTGTGTGTACATCTACAGTATGTCTCTTAATGCCTTCCTTCCTTGCATGTGCGTCTATGTGTGTGTGTGTGTGTGTGTGTGTGTGTGTGTTTACCCTGTACTCTCCCAGTGCATAGTGGCAGGAGGCCTGCTGTATCAGGGCCCTGTGGTGCTCCAGACTGGCCTGACCTGAGGGGCTCTGCTGCCCAGGCTGAGGCTGCAGCACCGCAGCCATCTGGTGCAGGCTGGAGAGGGCCTTACGGTACTGTCCCTGGAAAGTGAGCCAGACATACACAGTAAGCTATTTTAATATTTACAAATATCTCCCAATTAGGATAAATATGTATTTGTCTCATTTATATTAAATTTCTGTCAGTTTCATCCACTTGCTGTCATCAGTTGTGGAATGTTTTATAAACTCTTCTTGTACCATTCTATAAATACTGTATACATTATTTATAAACTTAATTATTGTATATTTTATTATGATATTATAGGTGCCTCCATTTCCCAGCAGGGATTGATAAAGTTTAATTTAATCCAGTGTGAAATGATAAAAGAGTGCAGCAGGTGTTTTGTCCCAAACAGAATCTTAAGTTTCTTGCCTGGTATATGATCATGTCAGTGAGGAATATTCTGAACCACAGCCAGCTGTCTGTCTTCCATGATGCACAGATCTTCTTGAACTCTGTCAAAATGCAAAGTTACAAAAATATTCAAATGATTAATTTACTCATCTTATACTCATCTACACATGCCTACATAATCAGGCTCCTATAGAGCTGGTGATTCTGGCTCAGTAACAAGAGGAGCATCCACAGGGAATTTTAAGTTGGTCTTTTGTAAATCCTGATTCAGACAAATGGCTTTTTCTGTTTGGGGAATAAACATGTAGAACCCACAAAGCTAGAAAGCAATCATGACTATGATTATCATTTATGTGGCATTGGTTCATGCTATATGCCTGCTCTGATACAAATAAGCATTATGTTAAAAAAAAGGATGTTTTTTTCCTTGTCCCTCCACACAGAGAATTAAATAAAGTTCTTCATTCAAAAATTCAAACAATAACAGTAAAAATACATCTACCTCTGTTGCAGCTGTTGTGGTTGTTATCTTATGATATTGCAAAAGACTGGACCATGTCTGGATGTGTAAACAAAAACACAAACAAACGTTAGAGGTGCTTACCAGCTTCCAGGCCGTCATGGGAGTGAAGGAGATCCCAGCTCTCCCTTGCTGTGCGGAAGCTCTCCAAAGTCTCTGACCAGCTGGGCATCTCAGTCTTGTTCACTAAAATGTGTCGACCACGGCCTTTTCCCAACCCTTCCTCATCATCTGAGCTCTACAGTGACACACACACGTTCACAGTTATCAAAAAGCAAATGCAACGGAAGTAGACTATAGTCATATGCTGAAACCTATTTTAAAACCACATACACACACAACATGTGAAAGTAATCTATGTCACAAAAATCCTGCAGAGACATCTAAGTGATCACTGACCATTGTCTTCTCCCTCCCATCAGCCAGTTTGCGTTTCTTATGTGCATGTTTCACTGCTCCCCTCTCCACCTCCACGTCATTATACACAGAGCTCAAATCCTCTACAAGGATCCACGGCCCCGCACTTAACGCATTCACACCTGCCAAACAAAAACACATTATTTGATTACTATGCACAACAAAGGTGCATGTGCAGAAGAACTAGCATGAAATGTGCTAGCAAAGACAGAGGCAGACCCTGGAACAGTGCAGGCTGCACGGCTGAGACGTAGAGAAAGGCACTGCGGAAGAGGACGAGCGCAGCACAGATGACCACTTGACTGCAGCAGCGGGATCTCGTGTCTCCTTCCAGGCCAGGCAGGTAGCGACACAACTCCTTCACTCTCAGCAGCATGTCCACATAACTCCTAGTGCACACACATACACACAAATACAAAAATTAACCTTTTAAAAACATTTATACTACTCACCATCAAATGATATATATGTAGGTCTATGTAACATATGCAAGGAAAACAATCTAAACAATCTATTTCCATGTGCTCCTCACTTTTACAGATGTTAACTGTAATGTGCAAAATCTCTCTCTTAATTCATGTACGACGACAGACTAAATATTACAAACACCTCTTAGATTTATTCTGAAAATGCTGTATTAGACTGCATCAGTTTTAGCTAGGTGCACCTAATACATTACCATTAATTTGGTGTACCCTAATAATTTCATATAACAGGAGCTGGCTGAAGAAAAACAACCCTAAAGAACAGTACTGGCTGATTGACAGGCAGACTGAAAGAGCACCTCTGTCCCTTGTCCCCCTGCCACTCGCAGCGAGCTCCAACCACAGCGAGGATATCCAACAGCCTCTCCCAAGGCTCCACTACCACTGAAGACTTTTCCGACAGGCCGTCAATCACATAACGCTGGGAGCTACGGGACACATTGGGTGACTTCAGAGACCCACCTTCTTGAGAGCCTGTGAATATTGAGTGAATATTGAGTGAATATGGAGGCCTACTGCAGGACAGGAAATTTTAGAGATTCAAAATAATCACACTGGATTATGACTAAGGAAAAAAGTTAAGTACAACACTGAAAGAGTGCAGCTTTACCCTGTATCTGCATATCAGGTGAGGGTCCACGTGTAACATAACAAATGTAGAATTCAGCTGCTTTCAGCATGTACTTCTGCATCAGGCTGGCCGGCAAACGCATGTCCATGTTGTTAATGACCAAAGGAAGGACATCACACACTGTAATAGTACAAAATTGTATATAAAATAATAGCATGTAAAAATATTATGTAGCAAGTGTGAAAACCAACAGTTTAATGTAAATGTATCACTGACCAAAGAGTTTTCTAAAGCAGTTGACAGGAGTCTCCACGTTCTCGGACACCTCTGCTTCCAACAATGTCTCTCCTAAATTGACCTAAAAATACAGCAAAATGTTACCATTTAATGAATATTTACACTAGGTTCAAACATTAAAATGTTATTGGTATAATCACGTACCCCGTGTTGGACCACAGACTCTGGAAAGCGCTTCAGAAGGAGTAGCAACATCTCTGCCTTCTCCAAAGTGTTAAAACACTGCTCTGTGGCTTTCAGAAGCATCTCACACTGCACACGACCAGGAAGTGTCTCAAAAAGCCCTGAGACAAACACACACACACAAACATGGAGGAAAAAACAGATACTCTGTTTGTTTCCAAAACAAACACTATTTGTTGTAAGGCCACCTACACTTCATTCTCACACTCCTCAGAGTAAGGGTGTACACTAATAATATATGTGGCTGGTATACAAACTACTAACAAGGAAGTTCAAGTTCTCTCACCTCGTAAAAACTGTGCATGTTTATCCTGAGAGTCACTGCGCAGGGCAGCTGTGATAACACTGATCTCCCGCCAAACAGTGGGCTGCTCTGGAAAGTTTATAAACCTAAAGGATGGACAAATCATTGGCAACTGAGCACAGGCCTCATGACAGGGTGCCACTGACACTGCTATCATAGAGGACATACACTGTAACTCACATGTCATACAGGAGTCTCCCAGCAGAAGCTGTCCTCTCTGCATTGCGTTCAATAATGTACATTTCATACTGTGAAAACATGACAACAAAACAGAGGATCCTCACGTTTCAAACATGTGACACAGACTGATCAATTTTCAGAAGTTCATATAGCTCAGCTGGCTCCATGATCAGTAACTAAGCAGCAAAAGCTAAAGTTAAATGTTACCTGTATGTTGAAGTCTGCAGGGTACAGGGTCCTGGCTGTTATGAGCCAGGCTTTGGCCGCACAGGGATCATCTGACACCAGCTCCCGGGCTCTTTTGACCAAAAACTCGCAGTCTTTTTGCGCTGACATTGTTTTATATGAATTGAGCTTTCAGTGTCAAAGGTGTCACACAGACTCCACACGCAGCTCAGGCTGTAGTTCAATGCATACGGCTACTTACTTAAGTCTCGGTGGATAAATTTCGTGAAGCTACAGAGAGTTTATCTATACAAATTCTAAGGATACGGCTAGCAACAGCTAGCTAGTTAGCATTAGCTATATCTCTGTGTATTGACATCTTTGCAAGAACTGCCCACTAACCCGTGCTCTATTAGTCAGTTATCTTATAAAAATATAACAACCGTAACCATAAAGAAGAATACGTCATTTCAACATTACCAGTCCATTTAAAGTCATTTCAATATTATCAGTCAAAGCTAGTTCTTTATTTACCGACACATTTTCTCACGTTACGATAATGGCACACCGTTGTCGTAAAAATGGCTGCTTTACGGCCAACTGGCAAGCACTGCCCGATTGGCTAGTCGCACCAAAACAACGCGAAAATAGTTAATTTTTGACTTTTATACTAGATATATGTTGTGCGTCGCTTTATCAAGCCACACTACCATCCACTTACTTTGTACAATATGGTTAACTGAGTATTTAAATGCGAAACAAATTCTCTGGAGTCGGTTGTTTCTCCATCCCTGTACTCTCAGAACTGCAGTAGTGCGCAGGCGCCTACAGCGATCACCTGCTGCTGGGGCTGCAGACACGACCTACGATCCGTAGTGAACCAATTACCCTGCAAAAAACTACACTCCACCTGTCCAGGGACAGGAAAGACAGCGACTGGTGCATACGGCAGGTAAAGACAAATTTATGAGTCCGGCGGTTGACTGACCAAACTGTTGAGACGCTGTTTTTCAAGTGCCGTTAGCACAGTCAACAACCAGCGCTTGTCCGTTTTGACTCTGGTTATGCTAGCCACTTTGCATGCTAATCTGACTAGTATTTTTGCTGTAGCATGCTGCCATTACGTTCAACCATGTGTCAGTGTTTCCTAAATTCACCTTGAACACAAATTTGACGGAGTGTTACCAGTATAAGCGGGCAGGCCCAGCGACTAGCACTGTTGAGCTAGCTGTGTTGGCTAATTAACCTAGCATTGGTTTGTGTAGCTGTAGAGTTAAGCATGCTATTCCGCGGTGATTTGTTGATCTTTAGCCATGCATACGCTAACTAACTACTATAGGCGCGTGTCCTTGATGTAACTGAGATCAGGCCTCTGTCAGTAGAAGACCACTGGCAGGAGTCATGCAGGGACAGCAGGCATGACATGACAAGCTAGTGGATTCAGAGGAAGCAGCACATAGAGGGCGTGTTCGCCAAATATTTAGTCATGGAAAATCATCTGATTGCTTGACAGTGAGGTTGTCTCCATCGACATTTACTCAAGTAAAAGTAGCAACACTTACAAGTAAGAGTCGTGCATTCACAATTCTTGAGTACAGGTTAGTGTTTAAGTATGATCAGAAAAATGAACTAAAAAGCTGACAGTTCTCACTGTGCAACATGTATGCAGCATCTCAATATTGTAGCCAACTGCAGCAGAGCTAGTTTTACTCATTGTTGTACTGTTGGTTTGTTCAATTTACTTATTTATTACTTACTTATTAATGTGCTTAGTTACTTCCCACCACTGCAGATATGACATGGCAAAAGAAAAACAAATGTGCTGTACTTTAAATCTGGGGATTTTCAGGCTCATACAAGTCAGAAGTCATGTTGCATTCAGGTTTGTCACACTGACCTGAAACTGCTTGTAAGGATTTCTGGAGTGATATTTTGGTTTACGCACTGCAACCTCTAATGACCTCACTGCTTTGACACCACCATCTTCTCCATGACCTATATTTAGACAACTCCTAGAGAACTTGCTTTATGTACTAGAGTTATTTACTCACTTGTTTGTAATTTTGTAAGAATCTTGCTTTTATTTGAGCAGATTTGTTACTGCTGTTGTATGTGGCAGCTTCTGTCTTACCTCAAAAAAAAAAAAAAAAAAATACATGAAACACTTTATGATAATATTGATGGTGCTTTGTAACGTACAGTAAATGGGCCATGTGTCTTCTTCCATTCATAGCTGTACTCTCCTCCCCCATGACTAAGCTGGCACTTATCAGTCCGTTATGTTGTGTAACAACTCTTATCAGGGACCAGTTGGAGCAGCCTGGTTGTACAAATCTAAGCAGGTAGATGAGGTTAAACAGTTCAGTCTGCGTCAGGCAACGCTAAGCATGAAGCATTTAGCGTGTATGGGCCATTTAATCTAGACTGCAGCCAATATTTTGTTTGTTACAAAGAATATTTTCACAAATGAATCATATGAGCACATTTATTGACAAATATGCAAAAACAAATTATACTACATTAATGTTCTATAGACTGCAGTTTATATATATTTTATAGATGATAGATAGTTGCCATATTCAATTTAATGTGTTTTATAGTTTATTGGTTGGGTTTCATCTGCTTTTTATATGTAATTTGTGGTTATTTTCTAGAGAAGTTATTGCTCAAAAAAAATTATATTTGCTGTTACTGCCCCTCTTTGTGTTTACAAGCACATGTGTATACAAGTACATATTTCTATAAAATATATTTGAAAAAAACCCAATCATTAGAGATTAATCAGTTGAGTATATGTGATATTTTTTCTTTCTCTCTCCCACAGGGTGTATATATTTTACAGAGGAGTGTGGTTCTGATGTGATGCTGGAGGAGTAGGCTGCGGTGCACTGAGCCTTCCATGGCTGTTAGCACCATGGACTCTGAGTCAGCCCGGACACCTCAGCCCCAGGCTGCCCTGACTAAAGGAAGCCATTCCTTGCTGCCTGCTGGGGCTCTGAGTGCCAGACTGGGCACCCAAGGGAAGCACTATGTCTGTGGCTCCATCGCAGCTTTCACCAACATCGTGGTGACTTTCCCCATCCAGAAGGTGCTGTTCCGCCAGCAGCTGCACGGTGTGCTGGCCACCGAAGCCGTGCAGCAGCTCCAGAGGGATGGGCTGAGGAATCTTTACCGGGGCTTGTTGCCCCCGCTGCTTCAGAAGAGCACCACGGTGGCCATCATGTTTGGCCTGTACGAGGACTTCTCTAGAGTCTTATTGGACCGCGTCAATAACGGCGTGCCGGAGGTGGTCACACGAAGCTTTGCTGCAGCATTGGCAGGAACTGCAGAAGCCATCCTGACACCATTTGAGCGTGTGCAGACTCTCCTACAAGACCATCGGCACCATGGCCGTTTCAACAACACAGCCCACACCTTCCGGACACTTCTGACTGAGTATGGTGTCAGAGAGTGCTACCGTGGCCTCGTGCCCATACTCCTCCGCAATGGCCCCAGCAATGTGCTCTTCTTCGGTCTGCGGGGGCCTATTAAAGAGCAGCTCCCAGAAGCCACGAGCCGGGCAGGTCACTTGGTGAATGATTTTGTTTGTGGCGGGGTGTTGGGGGCAGCTCTTGGCATTATGTTCTATCCATTAAATGTGGTAAAGTCCCGGGCTCAGTCTCAGGTTGGAGGAGCCTTTCAGCCTTGCAGGATGGTGCTGCTAACAGTGTGGAGAGAGAGAGGTGGCAGCTTGGCTATGCTCTTCAGAGGGGCCCACCTCAACTACCACCGTTCACTCCTCTCCTGGGGGATTATCAACGCCACCTACGAGCTGCTGCTGAAGCTCATATGAGGGGGGTGCGGGATGAGAGTGGAGATGACAAAATAGAAAATATAAATCCAGAGAGAAAGAGAAAGTATTTAAAGGGAAAAACATGTATGGAGTGATAGAGGCAGTTTATTGAGAAGAAAGGAAATTGTAAAGTAAAGCTGACGCACTTGCTGAGTTTCCACGACTAAAAGACAGCGATGGAGTTGCACTTCTGACAGGGGCCATCAGTCAGTGTGAGATAACCACCTGCCATTGTGACTATTTACTGTTGTCAAAGTATTAATAACAAAAAACACACACTTTAGCCTACACAAAACTTGTGCCAGGGTCCAATTAAAATGCCCTTGTTTGCTCTGTGTACAGGAGAAAAAAAATTGTGGAACAAACTGAACTCCAGCGCTTTTTTCCACATTTTCAAGCAAAGGTTACTTGACTGGATAAACTGTTTTGTAGGAGAAGCTGTTTCTTTCTATGTGCTGTGTGCTGTGGTGTTTTGTAGACAATATCCATGTCTTTTTTTGACCAAGAGCACTTTGTCTGTGAAGCTGAATTCTGCCATTTAACTCAAACACTTTTGTGCTATTGACCATTGAAATACCCCCAAAATTATTGTCAAAGAGAATGTAATAAACTGTGTGAGTGTTGGTCCTTTTATTTCTCATTATACCCACTCTCAACCAATTCAGAGTAAATGTCAATGAGATCAGAAGGCTAGGAAAATGTTGAAATGAGTGTCAATGATACATGTTCTTGGAAATATTGTCTAGCAGGCACCTGCAGGCTGTTTTTAACCGTTTCTTCTTTGACACATAATTCATCAATGTGAAATGTTTTGTCAAACATTGTTTTTCTTCTTGACTTATTTTCTCAAAATTTTCTGGCAGGGTGTATGTGTTATTTGAGTTTTGACAAGTGCCCATTGATGTAAATGTCAGTAAAACATACAGTTACACCCATATCTTGTCTGATTTTATAATTTATTGGAAGAGGGAAAAATATTATAGAACCTAGACCATTCTATTGCAACAGATAATCGTGCAGAAAATGTTTTCCCTTTGTTTATGATAACATTGTCAGTTGCAGCTTCAGTAAAAGACCTATAATGAAAATGAATTTACCCATACGTTGTTGCTGTATTTGCTCAATTTTGGGCCACTGCTTGTTTATTGACTATAAAACAAAGTGTTCCTTCATATTTGTTTCCTTTTTCTAAACTTTGATGGATTGTTTTAAACATGCATCTCTCTCCCTTTGCTTAGTGTTTTATATTTCCTCCTCTCACGCTCACTCTCCTCCCTGTCAGTAACATCTGTTGACATAATGGGCTCAGATTTCAAGCTTGAGTAGATGCAGTCACCACGCGGCAGCTCTCCCCGGGTTCAGCAGCCCGAAGAGGAAAGGCATGCTGCTTGGACGTTGAGAGAGAGACTAGAACAGTAATGGTGCTGAGAGAAGACAGGGGCAGAGGGTAATGTTCAGTGGCACAAAAACCTCAAGCTGCCATGTGAACGGATCGCTTGGCCTATTTCTTCAGTTCTTTTCATTTTGTCTGCCCACAGCCTACTGTGTTTCATTAGGTCTTTTCAGGATTTTCCAGGGTTTCCTCTTCGAAAGTACAACTTTGTATTCTGCTGTGTTTTGAAAGTGGGACACCCCGCTGATACTAAATAATGCTGTTTATAATTACCACTGTTGGTGAAGCACAAGTTACCAAACTACTATGAAAATGTCACACTAATAATTGCAATTGTTTAAAATGCATCCATTAAAAGTTGACAGTGACTGAGTTTGTTGGGTGTGGCTGTTAATTGGGCTAAATGTCACATTTTCTCAAAGAATGAGCTTAAGTCATGAAAAATGTTTTTACTTATGTAACAGAGGCACTCATACATTATGAAACTGAATGGACTCTGTATCTTGTGACCTCTGTGCCAAGTCACCATGAGTCATACTTAACAATACCACATCTCATCTCTTTGACCCACCCTTTCCCAAATATTCACTTTAATCCCCTAGTGTAATCAATCACTCAAACAACATCACCACTAAAATCATGTACTGTAGTCAAGTTGAGCAGACAGTGTACAAACATATACTAAGTACGCTGTGTAGTTTAACAGCTCTATCTGTTGTTTCACTATGTATTTAATCATAGAAGTGGCTCTCACAGCAGCTCTGCACTGTCAGACCGTGTTTTGTGCATGTGCGACAGTGCAGAGTGCGACTTTCTAGATTACTGTGTCAAGAAGTCAGACTGCAGATAATGATCAGATTAAGGGCAATCTGACATGGGTACTTTGGATCAGGGAGCGTTGAGCTGCTGTAGTTACAAAGCCTCTCAGCTCTCACTCCCTGTTTCTTTCCACCCCAACAAATGTGTCGTTATGACGATCGTCTTGGCTGGAATCTTACATTTTTACATGCAAATTCATTATTGAAGAAAGTATTTTAATAATAGGAGTGGAAATGTTGCTCTAACTCATCTGGCTCTCTGTGAATAATTTAGAGACATTGCCTGCACCAAAAGAGAGAAAGAGGAAAGAGAAAGCAGGCCACAGTGATACATGCATTGATAAACACTGCCTTCGTGGAAGTATAGGAACTCAATGCTGGAAAAGAAATCTCACAGTAATGCTCATTAACTAATTAGTGGTGAAGAGACGATACAAATAGTGAGCTTACATTTATCTTCAGGTCCTCATTGTTTCCCCTGGATTTAATGTTGGTAAATGATCTTCTGATCTGATTCATAGACTTTTAGTCTAGTCTAGTATTAAGGGGGAGAGCTTATAAGAACTGGATGTTTGTACATGGAATTAATGGCGGCACAATATAAGGAGACAAAACACCTGGGGCGTCCAACATTATTAAGGTCAGTGTGTAATTTATTCCCAAACAATACATTTCTTGGTACATCGACTTCATTGTATGTGGATACGGAAAAGTGACTGCTCATGTAGAAACACAATGTCCTCTTTGAATATGAAATGCTGTTGATACAAGTTTACCATACAGAAACAGAACAAACAGGTGATACAGGCACTCTTCAGTCTTTGGGCCTGTTTATTGAACAACTAGAGATGCTCCTGAGACATACAGTATGTCTTGATGTTAGTGCTGTGATGGACACTGCTACTGGACATTACCTCCATGGCAAGTGGAAGCTCTGAGATCCTACCTTCTTATGTTTTTTAATCAGAGCCACCTTGACAAAAATTTTCCTCAGTCATCTATTTGGAAGATTAAATATACTACCTATCTCCTCACCAGCTGTCTCTGAACACTTAAGCAGTCGTTATTTCAGCTAATCCCCTTATCATATTTGTATTAGCAACTGCTGACTGATTTGGCTTAATTAACTTCCTGTTGTCAGGTGGCTCGAATAAATCCTTCAAATCGGATGGCTCATCAAATGAGCTGGCATCATGTGATATGGACGAGCTGATTAGTGAACACTGTACATCAGCAAACTGATCAAGCAATGTAATCCTTTTTACCGACAATTCACAGACATCAGTATAGACAGGAGTTTTTATATTGACAAATGCTAATGCCATGCAACTTTGCAGAACGTTGCGATCCATAACGCAGTTAAGTTTTTCCAGAAACAAGACAAAAGCCAACATTCCAAACAAAGAAAGCACCCATTATATTCAAACAAACATAATGCAGCTATTGTTGTTTTTAATGTTAGCACAAAAAAACAAGAATACAGAATGTGGGAGGGGGGTGAGGGGTTTATGTTTGCATAGCCATAAACTAAGGTAGAGACAGAATAGGACACAGAGATATAAATGTACATCTACACTTCTGACCCCAGCATACAGCAGTCAGTCCATCTGTCAGTATATTATTAATAAGGTGGTGTGCCCAAAGAGGAAACCGTAGTGGGGAACAGTTGTGGCTCAGTGTTTTAAGACTTTGGATCTTTGCTACATCTGGACAGAGTTTAACAGTCACCCTTGTGCCAAGTCAAAACTTTTTAACTTTTTTTTTAACTACATAAATAAGGTCCCCCGTTTTGCTCCTTGGGCCCTTTCCACACATTCCCAGAAAATATATATGTAAGTGTCCTTTGGATGGAAACTAGATTAATGTTATAATACTGCATACATTTGGGTAATGGGAGTATTTCCAAGAAGCATTCACTCAGAGTCAGTCAGGACCAGGGGAAGGGTTAGAAAAAACACTTTACACAAGGGTATGTGTCTCATAAAAAGGTGCAATCTGTAACAGTCAAAAGTGCTGTCCCTGCTTTGTAATGGTATAGTTTTGTATCCAATTTGTTTATGCAACTGTAATGTTTGAAAAACTAAATCCTTAAAAAGGTGCGTTCCCTGCACATACAAAACAAATCCGTTAGTTGCTGTATTTTGCAAGTGTGATAAAGTATATTTTCTGCATTTTGTCAGTAAAACTGTAGTAATAAACTTGAAAAATGACAATTTACAGATTACACCTTGTGGAGTGGAGAAATCTTTAAAGCAGCAAAAGATAACATAATACTGTCTCAAAGAGAAGGAAAAATAAAAAAATTCCAGTGACATCCATAGGTTGTTGTTTTTTTCACCAAAGACCTGCACATCACAGACCATGGTGCAAATATTGTAAAAATAAATACATAAATACATACATGGGTAATCCATCCTTACATACATACACATATTGTATCATAAAATAAGAGAATTATAAGATAATTATAAAATTCGTATGTACAAATGCATAGTCCATATGCGTCCAAGAAGAGGAGAAGTTTCCTCTCTTTGTTTAGGGTTTTGTTTAGTGTGTGTGGTTTCCATGTGGGTGTGTGCGATGTGGGTTTATGTCTGTGTGCTGTGGTGTGCATGGCACTTACTGTACAAGAACACAGGGGTCACACACCAGTTCACTCTGTGCTGTTTCATCTTGTCCAGCCTCCGGAGTCAGTGGGTTATTAGTGGGTAAAAGTTCACAGGTCAAAAGTTGAGAGGTACGTGGCCAGGCGTGTCCGAGGTGTCTAGTGTGCGTGTCCGGAAGAGTTGTGTGAGTGCGAATACAGACGAGATCAGCACGGTGCAGCGTTTGGCCAGTAGCCTCACCCCGTCGCCCTCCCCCTGACCCTGTCCAGATCCAGTGAGGCCCACACTCTTACTCCCAACCCCACTGCCGGTTCCGGCTGTCTCAACAGCCCCGACAAACTCCCGGTACAGACCCACTATCTCCTTTAGCTTGTCCATGGCCTCCTGACTGTCATCGTCCTCGTCCTTGTGGACCAGACTTGCATTATGGCACATGTCGCAGCCCGGGCAGGGGTTTGTTCGCAGGCAGGCCGCTGACAATTGAACCAGAGCACTGAAACTGTTGGATAAAGAACGTAGGGCTTCATCAGGAGCCCAGCCCACACGGGTGGCCCGCTGACACCCAGATGCCAATCGTCGAGCCTCTGCCTGAAGAAGACTCCTTTCTGCCTCTGTCATGGTGGTAGGGCTTGTCCCAGTACAGTTTGAACCTGATGCTGGGTTAGTACTGTCCTCAGTTCCATTGTGATTTAAGTCTGGCCCTACTTTTATGCCTGACATATCCTGCTTTGAGTCTTGACTTAGTGCTTGTTGCTGTTGCTCAAGTGCTCCCCTCTCTAAGACCAGCAGAAGTTGATCTATATCTTGACGAAGGGAGGCAAAACCTCCCTTCAGCCCGCCATAATTCTTGTTGGTAAGAGAACGAAGAGGACCACCAAAAGAGGTTGTGGGGGAAACGGGACGTGAAACTAGGGGACTGAGTTCAGAGGAGGCGGTGGAGAAAGTGGAGAGTGGGCGGGGGTTGTCTCTCAGCAGAGACAAAATGTTGGGGTTTGGAGGAGGTGTCGTAGGAGAAGGGACAAGTGGCTGTCGGGCAGGTTTGGGCCGTGTGCGGCGGGAGAACTCGTAAACCGTAAGCTCCTCATCAAAGCTAACGCCATCCTCGGTGTCCCCGCTGAAACAGTTGGCGTAAACGGTGCGGCAGCCACACGCCTCTCGGTGCTGCTGGGGTGGAGTGGTGTCTGCGAGTGAAGAGGTTGGTGAGTCACCCCCAATTTGCATGCTGGACACCCCTCCCAACCCCACAGCAGAGTGGGGCCGTGACTGAGGCTGCTCCGAAGAAACGCTGCCACTGTGTGCACTATTCTCTTTAAAAGTCAGATTAGGGTGTGAGCCGTTTGTCCCATTGGCCTTTTTCATGTGTGAGGTCACATCCTGGGCCTCTTTGATGGTGGCTATGACAACCTCAGCTCCATCCTCTAAAATGTTCCCTTTCCCTCCTGATTTTGAGGCTACAGTCTCTTTTTCCTTGACAGGGGTTTTGTTTAAGTCTGATAAACCGCTGGCTACAGACAAACCAGAGCCAAAGCCAGATGTGTCTCCATTGATGGAGCTGGTGGAGGCATAGTCCAGAGTTCCCAAAATCTCCTGTGAACGGGTCATGTACCACGGCAGAGCCTGGATCTTCCCTCTCAGGGCAGAGGCTGGTAACCTGCCTCCAAGACTGGAGGAGCTAGTCCTCAGGTCCGATCCCGATCCAGATCTTCCAGGTTCTCTGCTTTCTAGGCCCCCAACACCTTTAGAGGTGGTTGAGGTGAGTGATGTGGTAAGGGTGAGAGGTGCATCTGTATTTTTGGGTGACAGGCTCTCGTGGCTCAGAGAGACCCTCCGGGGTCCTGACTGGATGCTGCCATTGCAGCTTCTCCAAGGATGAATTCCATTTGGACTTCCGCTATCCTTGAAGATCCCTTTGTTTGGATCCGTAGGGGAGACAGGAGAGCTAGCAGGTAGTGACAAGGGGTGGAGACTGGTGGGAGAAGTGGGTTTAGGCGGCACTGGAGGGGGAGCTAGCTTTGTACCTGAATTAGAACGAGGGATAGGGGGTAGGTTTGGTGGCCTCTTTAGGGGTAAGGCAGTCCCATTGCTTTTCTGCTCAACTTTAGGAGTTTCCTTTTCATCCGAAACGTTTGCTTTGGAAATCACATGTGCTCCATTCTCATGCCTCAGATCTTTATTCTGTTTTGGGCTGTTTTCTTGCCTCTTCCCCTTTTCTTCAGTTTGTGGTGGTACAGTGGATAGGGGTTGCTTGCTGCACCTCACCGCTGTGATCAGTGGTGACGAGAGAGGCAATCCACCCGACCCAGATGTGACAGACTTGAACTCCATGGTGTCTGGCTCCATTTCCAGGAGTTCAGAAGAAAGACGTCCAGAGGCATCCCCATTGCAGTGGGCATACGATCTCCCGTGCTGGGGGGACTTGGGAGGAATGATCTGAGGTTTGGGAGGCAGCTGGGGCTTCGGTGCCAGTGGTGGTTTGACTTTGACTTCAGGTTTCTGAGATGGCTTTGGTGGACTGGGCTGTTGGTTGGTAAATTTATTTGTGGGCCCTTTAAGTGTCTCCACTTCCCTCTTTATTTTAGAGGATTGGGTTTTATTTGCAAGAGGGGAGGATGGCTCTTTCCCTGGGGCAGCTGGAACACCATTCCAGGTACCACTCAACCGATTAGCATTTCGCCGGTCTGCCAATTCAGCATCTGCAAAATACAGAGGCAAATCAAAAGAAAAGGACAGATGAGACACAAAATCCTCCCTACACCTCCTTTAATCACAAAAAATGTCTCAGCATTGTCACACTGCCATCGCATTTAAAAGCCTCTCAAAATGACATGACATGGTTCAATCATTTTATTTATAAATCAAATCAAACATGCTGTGAACAAACCTGATAGATCAGGAACTGGGGGAGTAAATCTCTCCTGTGCATCAAAAAACTCATCCTCAGACTCAGAGGCAGTCTCCTTGACCAAAAGAGCTGGTTTAGGGTTGGGTGAAGGTGTCAGGAATAGACCCTCTTCATCCTTGGAGAGGCGCTGCTCAGTCTGTCCTGCTTTGTGCCCGGGAATTGAACTTGTCCTTAGAGGGACTTTGGGAGGGATCTTTTTCTTTTTTTTAATTGGTGATCTTTGAAAGGGTATGCTGTCAATCATTCTCAGATCTCTTGAGCTAGGGATCTTGGAGATGCGTCTGAGTGCCTCCACTCCCCTCTCTTCCTCCTCCTCCTCATCATCATCATCGTCATCATCGCTGGTAGCCTCAGGTGGGCTGGGGAGGAAATCGGCCTTGGAGAGCTCAGCAAAGCAAAGGCAAGAGTTGTCATTGCCGCGGTAGTTGAGGTTGGTGGGTCTCAGGGGTCCCTGGCGGTGTTTCGGCTCTAAGAGGTAGGGGTGGTGAACATCCAAACTTGGCAGGTCCTCGACCGTGCGTTGGCCACGGAGCGTGTCCACGTGAGACGGGGCTTTAGCTGTGGCACTGCTCTCCTCCAGCGCAGCGCTCAAGGAGCCGCTGGACAAGCTGGAGAAGCTGCTGGTGACCCGTGGGTCAGTGTGATACCAGGTGGTCTCCAGGTTCATTTCCTCATCCATAATACTGAATTTGCGCAGACCACTTCCTGTTGCTCCACCTTCCTCTTCGCCTTCATTTTCCTTACCTTCTGTTGTCACTATTATCTTCACTTCCTGTTTGCCTTTGTGCTCCTCTCTCTCTTTCCTCTCTTCTTCTCTCCTCTTCTCTTCCTCCTCTCTCCTCCTTTCTTCCCAGTCCTGACTTGCAGGGTCTGGACGCTTGTAATTCTGAGAATCCATTGGGTCATCCTCATCTGTCGAGTCATCTGAGTCACTACAGCAGCGAGACACATAACCTAATAACACCAGGACAATACACAAACACCAGACAAACACCGAAAAACAATGTGTTAGCACATTAGCAGAGCAGAGTAGTGTTTAAATTTTGATATTACAATATGACTTGCTTTTTTATCCGTACCCGTACTGGCTGGTGACATACATCACCATGTGATGTGAAAAATGTCTATCAAAAGGCCAAAGCCAGAAAGTGATTATTTTAAGTGAAACAGTTTTTGCTCACTTGATAGGGATTCATAGCACACGCCCTCTATTACGGCGAACCTCCCACACACACCTTCTTCAGCAGGAATCCGGTGCACCCTCACTTTTGGGCGCCCCAGACGGAAGACATTGACACTTGGATCCACCAGGAGTTTGCAGTAGCCTCCCAGCAGACACCCTAAGTCTTTGGCTGCCAGAGAGTCCATCAGTAAGGCAAATGGCTGTGAGGGGGGGGGGCATTGCAGAAAGATAAGGTAAAGCGGTAGCGATTAAAGCCACAGGGTAAGGGAGAATGGAGTGGGAGAAAGAGGGAGAGATAGTCACCTTTGAGACCACTGAATTAGCTTTATATAGCTACCACACACTCCCTGAGGCTTCATATTGTTTGTGTATTGGAGGAGAAATCCCTGACCTATATTTACTCTAGCAGGAGCTTTAGCGCAAACATAGTGTGGTGAGTGAATATCCATTTTCATATCTGTGTCAGTGCCTACATGTTGATGAATAATAGAGCCTACTATCTCGATGACCACGTCTATGCACCCCCGTGTCTTCCATACCTTCATGTCGTGCAGTGAGATTCGCAGTAGGCTGACTTTGTCCGACTCTGAGAGCAGCTCCACTCGGCTGATGCTGCTGAACTCGACCAGTGTAGAGATCACATTGAGCTTGTGGTTGATGACCTGGCTCATCCCATACTTGGCTCCAACTAGCAGGCTGACCAACACCTCCCTGTCTTGAAGCTGAGTGTAAGGAGAAGGAGACAGATATGAAACAAGGATCTTGGTTAAATTGGTTATATGCTTAAGCAAATGGACCCACCAGGCCACATTAGGCTCTTTACCCTTACCATCATCGTAGCTGTGTATGATCGTCCACCATATGAAATGAGCTCTCCCAGCTGAGTGAGGTAGGCCAACCGAGCCTGAGTAGCAGATATTACCTACAGTGCCACAGTGGACATAGAATAGAGAGAGGAATAACAGTGAGAGCAGGGTGGGCAGGCACCAAAGAGACAGAATGAAAGAAAAACAGGGGAAATGTCATGGTTGACTCACTGACCAAAGCAATACTCTCCACAGAGAAATATGCTCCATTTGTTTTCCCAGAAATATTACCCAAGCCCCAGACCTATTTCCTTTTTAATTAACCCACCCCCACCCATCATCCATCTTTCTCCCACGCTGATACCACTTCAAACTGCAGGGAGATTAGCAGTCACTGTAAATGTCAACTAAAAAGTGCCCTATAGCCTCTGCTAAACTGTCACTATCTATCTCTTTACACCTCTCAATGCTTCCTCCCACTCGTCTATCAGTCCCTCTCTACCTTCTGGCGTGGCTCTAGCAGGGACTGGATCTTTTTGAGGTGGTAGCTGATGGCTTTCCTCAGGTCCTTCTCCCTCATGTTGCTCAGCAGCGTGGGAGAGATGAAGCTGTCCAGGCCAAACTCCTTCCTGTCATCACCATGTACACACAGAGAAATGAAGAGCACACTGATACATAATGAAGAACTCCGCCACTTCAATGGCTGCTAAAATTGGAAGTGAAGTTACAGTGCCCTACATGCGCCATGCACTTGATTTAGTTTAAATATGGCGCAGCATTCGAAAGCACAAGGGAGCTTGGGACTCTGAAAAAGAAAAAAAACAATACGGAATTGTCTGATGAAATTAGCTATTAAAGAGAAGCTTCAGTGATATTATGTTTCTAACACACTCGGCCTTTCTCATGACAAATGACCAGCACCCAGTTTCTACATATACAATAAACATTGTGTTCTTGTCTGTGGAAGGTAATCAGCAAGCCTGTCTAACATAAAGTGAAGATGAAATCTGTATGTCACAGTAAAACCAAATAAAGACTGTACTAAAAATGTAAGTGCACAACGGGGCTTGTAAACTTTTATGGAGTTGACATATCTGCTGACATTGTATTTTTTCCCCACACCTGCCACTAGATGTTACTAAACAGCCACAATTTAACTGAATGCCCCTTTAATTGTAAGAGTAACCATAACTCTGTCTGCAATACACAGAGCATTTATGACTGCAGTGATGCATATGACCATGGTAATCTAAAGTGGTCCTTTAGGAAAATGATCTGTGCTTTTATACATTTTGAGCTCCAGAGACACACATGGAACACAAACCATTTCCCATCACATTAATAGATTAGGCATTTACTGATCCCAGTCAACTTACAATGATTGTAGCAGTAGGGCAAGCTCAAACCCTGACCCTAAACTGACAAGGACGCAAATACATGTATACATATGACTCACGTAATACTCTTGATAGAGGTCCTGGTCTGTCCACAGCTATCTAGTCTCTCATGCATGTGCAGCGCTGCCAGGCGAAGCGCAGTGTTACACTTCATCTCCACCGCAAAACGCTCCTGCAGCACGTCCCCAACACTCTGAAAAAGACACAGTCACAGGGTAATGCATTGACACTGCAAAGAGGCATGCGCCAATGTACAACTGAAAACCTGTGCAATATACCAACATACTGTACACTTCATGGCAAAATACACAGTTAATGAGCATCTCTGTAAGTAAACCAACACTGGGACACCCAAACTGCCATTTATACAGCAAAAACAAACACAACAGGAAGCAAAGATTCCTCACAGAACAATAAATCAGCATGACATGGCACTCCCAGTGCTTCACTGTGCACTCATAATATGCAAAGACAACCTGTGGCTTTGAGGCTTTTCATCCAGGGTTACAGTATATAAATATAGTGTCAAGGCTGAGGTACACAGCAAGTATCTGTATGCAGGAGATGACCCAGTTTTTTCTTAACTCACAAAATGTTTGCCAGGTAATATAAGGCCACAGTAATACATTTTATTATATTAGATTAAGACAGTTTTGAACTAATATCGGGGAGAAAAACAAGGTTTGTTGACTTCAAACTACTTCTCAGCTTTGATTCTGGCACTGTTTCTGTTATGGTGCTGTAATGTCTTTTGGAGCAGATTTCAAGCACAAGCTGCCAGATTAACATCTATTAAACATCAGATAAACAACTACATTTGGAATTGGGTTTTTTTTTCATGATTATTTCATCTGGACTTGTGGGCCTAAAGGAGACAGAGAGAAAGTAGCACTGCGGAAAAGAGAGTTAGCTTCTCTGACCTGTAAAAATAGGTACTCAAAGGTAGAGGGGTCGTCCTGAAGCAGGTCCACGGGGTCTCTGGGAATGAAACAAACCCTGAACAAGCATCGGTAATCATGGGAGTCTTTTTTCTGCACCACCTGGTGAAGACAAAAGACAGAGACATGAAGATGTGTGTAAGTCATCTTACATCTCTGCTGATTTGTAGTGAGTCTACTGTAACTGGAATGCTTGCAAATCACATTAAACTTAAGTAAATTAAAACCTACTATAAATAGTCATCTATAAATACTGTTTGTTTGTATGTGTGTGTGTCCATTGTTTCCTTCACCTTCTGTATGAACTCGTCTTCATGCAGCAGCAGCAGTTTGGTGATGCTGTACTGTTGCTCTAGCACCAGGGCAAAGTACTCGATGGCCCGGATGGACAGTTTATCCTTCAGAGTCAGAACAATGTCCTGGAATGGTGAAAAACCAACAGTTCAGACCCCCTTAGACAAACATGTCATCATCCCAGTCTGCTGGTGGCAGATGTTCAAGTCTGATATCCCCCGTCTCATTTTCCCTTTGGCTGGGAATACAAACTGAAATACAAATACAAAACCTGCTGTAACAATAATAATGTGCTCATAAAGACATGGAGTGCCTGGTGGTTGACTCTATCAAATGTCTCTTGGTGAAGATTTGCTATCACAACATGGTCTTCTGCTCACTTTTAAATGTTTCATCAAATCTTTTTTTGTATTATTCCATCATTATTAGGAATGGCTATAACAGCTACAGTCGACCCACTCTCTGCCACCCTTGGGGCAATCACAGCATAACTCGTGGCATGCTTTTATTACAAAATACACCCACTTGTTTCTAGAAAGCCTCTCACAACTAGATCCACTCATGTCTGGTCTCATGATACTGAGAGGGCCATCTCATCAGATCTTCTGAGGACAAAAATGTGGTCAGGCAAAAATCTCTATCAATCTTTATCTATTTATTATTTTATATGTAATTGTGGCTTGTTCCTGTTGTTGAAATATGTATGTCCAGTGTATTAAACTTGGTATATGCTAGGAGATGTGATAGAGAATAACTTATGGCAGGTTTCTTCTCATTGGCTTTCATAGAGTGCTCTGGTATTGACAAACATGTCAACCACCCAAGAGTGATGCGGCCACCTCTCGGGCCGTTAGCAAGATGCATCATCCAGTTATACATCTTCCACTCAAGATTCATCCCATGTGAACAAGTAGTGTAGCTGCTGTAGCCTGTTAAAGGTTGAAATTTTAACCTTTCACTACAGGATCTCTGTCAGAGTATACAAGTCCAAATTCCTCAAATGCTGAAGGTTAGAATTGTTGCTGCACTGACATCCTTGTTAGTAATTACCTTGACGGTGGTGGTGTTATCAAACTTGAAGGCCTTGGTCTGTCCGTTCTCCAAATAGACTTTTAGGACGTTGGGCAGGAAGAGAAGAGAGTTTCCCTGGTGGAGAGAAGTGAGAGATATCAGCGCAGCTAGACAGGAATCAATATCAAACGAGAGGAGCTAAAAGAGGAAAAGGCAACTTTGACAGCTTAGAAAATAACACCAAATAAAGACGAATCAAAGGCGTAAGAGATCTAGAAATGAGAAATCACTCATCTGTGGCTCACAACAGCCATCATTCTGCGTTAAGTAAGATTTTCCCACCTGAGTATGCCCGTTGACCACCACCTCCTCTGCAAAGCGCACTTTAACTGGATTACTCCTCAGACGAGCTCTCTTCTCTGCCGACATGATGGATGACTTGGGATTCTGCAACACAAAGACACGTACCAGTGCCATTATGTGAGGGATATGGTGCACACACACACACACACACACACACACTTGTCAAACTTGAAGCAATGACACAGTTCATTCTGAGACAAGCAAAACTTTGAGACACAAACAGCCGCAGCCTTAATCAAAGGGTCAACACACACTTGTTTACATTCACACATCACAATCTGAGAGCAATGTAAAGGCAGTTAATCCTGTCAGAAGATGTGAGCTTATAGTCACATGCTTGGAAACACACAGAGAGCTTATGTTCAAATGGGGAATGGTGTAATGACTCTTTGTGAATGTGTGTGTGTTTGACAGAAGGTCATCAATGTCTTCTTTGTACTCACTGTCATGTGCCGCAGGATAGTCACATTGATACAATCCTCCAAGTCCCTGTGCAGAGAAAAAATACACACACGCACACACACACAGAAACACACGAGACCAAACACACAGATATGTACATGCACATGAGAGAGATCATTATCTTTCTGTCCAGCTGTCAAGTAAGCACTTTCTCCTCTGACCTTTGCCCTTAACTTACTAAGCCTTTCTCATACTCTCTCACACACAGAGACACAGACTCACACATGTATCATCCAAACACGCTCTCAGAAATGCAGTCCACAAACCAAACAACTATGACAGTGCATTCAGTCACTGGATGGACCAGACTCACTGGTCCTAATACTAGACTGGTTTTCTCACAGTCCACACAGAGTGATTCTGAATAGATAGATAGATTGATAGATGTTTTCACCTTAAGATGTTTTCCACCTGCTCTGTGCTCAAATCCTCCAGCACTGTATCATTAATCTGCAGCACCTGGTCCCCTGGGAACAGTATCCCATCTGCAGGACTCCCTACACACACACACACACACACACACACACACAATGACAAGAGAAAAGAGTGAGCGCTTGCATAAAACAAAAACCCACGTGGGCTTGCACTTTCAGTTCAGATAAAAGGGGGATACTGTATATTCACAGATGTAGGCACACTCTCTATCTCTCTCACTCTCTCTCTCTCTCACACACATACACACAGAATGACACACATGGTTATTCAACATGGCTG
Organism: Lates calcarifer; assembly: GCF_001640805.2. Lineage (NCBI taxonomy): Eukaryota > Metazoa > Chordata > Actinopteri > Centropomidae > Lates > Lates calcarifer. The sequence continues at coordinate 11,139,106 of NC_066840.1, read as the reverse complement.
ACTCAACAATGTTCAGCTGAGCTCTCCAGGATGTGAGGGGTTACAGTTATTCTGGGTTTCATCCAGCTCGGCTCTGCTCTGCTTTCTCTAGTTATTTATACTCATTTGTCTTCAGGCAAGAGAGCACGACTGAGGCACAGCAGTTTCAGCTTACTCCAACACACACACACATACACACATATAAGTGTATGTATGCGTAAACACATACGCCCATGCACACAGATTTTTCACACACCCGGTCTGCCTGGCAAAGCCCCGTCTGTCCCTGATTTTTGACCCACTGTTGGCGTGCCACACTGCTCTGTGAGCTTACAAACACACAAACACACACACAGGCTACACTCACACACATTCTCTCTCTTGCCAGCCACCCCCACCCCCCCACCCCACCCCCATTCCTGCCGAGCTTTCATGTCAGCTCTGCCAATATCCTGATCTTTGCGGTTTTTCGAGTCCCCTCCCTTCATTCTTTTTTTTCCATCCTTCTTCCTCATCCACCACTTCCTTCTCACGTTCACCTTCTCACCACCAAGACCTAACTGAATCCTCCCACACCCAAAGGCGTAACCCCTCCCCCCACCAGTCCTTCCTCCCTCCCTGTGCTCTGCACACTTTCACACTCAATATTCTGCTCACTTTGGTCATATTTGCACTTTGGTTATTGTCTATTCCCCACTGGGTCTTCCTGCTGGCATCCTCCTTGTCTATCAAATCTTGTCTTCTGTTATCACCTCTCTCTCTCTCTCTCTCACTGGCATCAGATAGCAATTACAGAGCTGGTGGCAGGGTGGGACCCTCCTCAGGGCCTTTATCAGCTTATTTTACAGGATAGACATAAAAGTAATGGATCAGCATCTCTCTCTCTCTCTCTCGCTTTCTCTCAATCCCCCCTATCAAAGTTGCCTAAATGAAAAGTGATTGAATTTAGAAAGGATGAGCAGGTGGCTCTGTTGTTTCCGTGGCTTCTCTGGCACCATGCCTTGCAGTTTGAATGCCAGGAGAGAGTCGATGTGTGTATGTGTGTGTGTGTGTGTGACAGAGAGAGAGAGAGACAGACAGACAAAGAGAGTTACATAAAGCAGGTGGCCATTTGGAGAGGAAGCAGAGAAACAAATTGCACTCATCCACACACACACGCACACACACACACACACCAACGCCACCCCGTGTACCTGTGGCGACGTCCCTGACCAGCAGGGGAGCGTTTGTGGTGAGGGTGAAGCCATGTCCAGTGCTGCTGTCCAGGACTGGGTCCCTGGTGATCTGCAGCGTCAGCTTGGCCTGGAAGTTCTGATTGGACAGACTGTTGGAGCGCTGCGACCTCCCATCGCCTAGCAACCGCTCTCTGAGGGGGTCAAACAGGGTGACAGGTTGCCTGAGTGGGGACTACAACACTGTTGTCATCAACAGATAAATTCAGGAAAATCAAAGGTGAGATACTTAACCAGGTACCTGTGTACCTGTTCACCGCCATCAACACTCCTCACTCTCTTTCACGTCACTTGTTCATTAGGTAGTAACTGACTGTAAAAAGTAGCGAAAGCTGCGTACCTGTCAATCAATCTGCATTGATTATTTGAACTTAGGCTGTAAATAATTATCTTCAGCACTAATTAGTTAGTTCATTTCTTGATTAACAGAGGAGTCATCATGTCAGTAAAAGGTCAGAAAATTATGAATAAGTCCCTTTAGCCCAAGGTGACATATTCAAATAGCACATTTAGGTGAACAGTCCAAAACTCAAAGAAACTCAGATTATAATGATATAAAACATAAGAAGCAGCAAATGCTCAGACTGAAGAAGCTGGTATGTGCAGATAGTTGGTGTTTTTGCTTGAATATGTTACATTACCCTCCTATTGTGTTGGGGTCAAATTTGACATGTTTCAATTCATATTTTATAAATATTAATAAATATTGACCAGTTTTTCTTCAATAGAGCAAGGCCTCTAAACTGACATAAAAACACAACAACCCCCAACCCATCCAAGTTCCCTCAAGAGTAGACCTATTATAGTGAGAGCCACAGGAAAGAGCTGGGGAACAGAAAACCCTTTTGATGAGTTCCCACAACAGCTCTTGTCATATTAAGCCCATACAGAGCCAGGGAACATCTTTTTCAGGTTACCATTACGTGTTATGCAGAGCTGAGGAACACAGGACCGTTTGTCATGTTTCCATTATGTACCATATAAATCTGGTGAACATAGGAATGACTCCTTCCTGTATACTTTCTCAAAAATGGAGCCAGAGAACAGAGGTCACATTCACATAAACTCTTATCCATTATCAGCTGAAATGCACTCTGGGAATACACAATATCTGTATGGGTTTATGTTGCTTTTAAATGTAATAGTGACATCCTCTTCCTGAATCCTGCATGCTCTGGTCAGCTGGTCGTGACACGGTCAAAAAATTTTTTTTTTCTTCCAACCCCAAAACTGACTAATGGGGAGTTTTTTGAGCCTCCTCTGCATCGCCTCCTCTGTTGAGAATGAGAAACCACTTAGCGGACAGCGAGGGAACGAAGGGCTCTTGAAAGCATATTTGTGGTTCGCTGTGGGGTGTGTTTGTGTGTGAGAGAGGGACAGTCAGGTTTTGTATATGTACTCAAGTATGTGTTATGTGTCTGAATGTGTGGGTGTGGGGGAGGGGATCTGGTGTGTGTGTTGACAGGAGAAATCAAGTTTATTTTTTCCTCCAATTTTCTCTTTTTTTAGCCATTTCTGTTTTTTAAAAACTGCACATTTTCTCAGCTTGAAACACCCATTTGTCCGACTACATTTTTTGTTTTAAATGATATATACCACACATCCCACACTTCTTCCCCAGTACTTGGCAGCAGGCCCAGAAGTGGATGATGCTGTTTTCTCCAATCTCTATCCCAAATTTGATTGTTTAGTTTTTCTATACTCTAAGTTATTTTATTTCTTGTTGACGCAGCAGTTTATGTGGGGGGGTCTGAATTTTCTGCTACTACTGGCTGTGTGGTGCCATCACTTTCTACTGCACACTCAGTTATTTTCCCATCAAAATCTATTCTCACCCAGAGAACACAGGCTTTCTTTAACCAGCATGCCACTGGTTACGTTCATGTCCATTCTGTACCTGCTAAGCGACTCTCGGGTGCGCCGGATTATTGTTCCCACCACCTGCTGCACCCGACTGGCCCTCCGAGCCGGAGACCTGCTCCTACATCGCTCCTTCTCCTCCATTTATCTAAGGAGACAGAGAGAGAGAGAAGGATATGAGTTACAGACATAAATCAAAAGAATCAAAACACAGAGAGAAAAAGAGATGTGGAAAGATGATGAAAGGATTCAGAGGGGGAAAATAAGTTAGGAACGAGAGTCCAGCTCTGTCTTGTTGGACTATGCATTCAGTGCCAGCACTGTTCTCACAGCCACATTTGCATTTCATCTGCTCCATTATTAAATGCAGAGCATGTAGCCTGCCTTGAATACAGAGAATAATCAGATATGTTAACGGAGAGCGTGAAAGGCTGAGGGAGAAAAAGAGAGGGGTGGAGTTTAGCCAGCGTGTCAACACATGTCGCACACATTTGCCTAAATGACCTGATTCTCACCAACAACAACAACAACAACAACAACAACAACAACAACAACAATAACTGCAACATCAGAAATGAGCAGAATTCAAAAAGAGTTCTGCATAAATATGCTACAATCTGCATGCTGGCTACAGCTCTGCAGCTGTGCGCTTTTCTGCTTAGCCTGCCCTTTAAACAAGGGAGTGGTGGTGGGGACATAATGAACGATGGAGGGACCAGTCAAACCCCAGGGAGGGGTAAAGCTGGTCAGCACTGAACCCAGACCAAAATCTCAAGACTTACGACTCCCCTCAGCTGTGTTTTGTTTCTGTCAGCCAATCAATACGCTGGCATTGAACTTATAGAATAATGAGAGGTGCTCTGTTACACATCTTTGTGTTTCTTTTGTGTTAGATGTAAAAGAAACACAAAGATGTGTTAGAGGGCAGGCGCTGTGCTGCAGAATCAAATGCCAATGTTTTCGATTATTTGAAGTAGCTGTGTCATTTGGTTGCTACATCAGGGTGACTCAAGTTCTATTCATGGTTTTCCAGACACTATTTTACTGTTGTCTTGTGATAGACTCCATCTGCTGCTGCTGACTGGACTGTTTGACCCCCATGAGGCAGAGAAAACAGGGGTGGGTGGGTTGGGGGAAACTTTGGCAGGAATGGGAAGAGTCGCGACCCAGACCTGATCGATTCAGCTAACGATGATGAATGTGCTCCTGGAACCCTAATGATCCACACCTCGGCCTCAGCAGCCAGCATTGCTGGGAGCTTAGTTTGATCAGCTCTCTGAAATATGGAGGAAACTTCTGCAAGCCAAGACTTTGGTCAAGAAAAGGAGCACAACAGTTTTCTGGCGATCTGCCACCATCGTCTGGGCCATTTTGAAACATCCCTTTGTCCAATAAATGAGGAGATACAGTCATTACAGAGCAATTACTTTACTGTACTTTAAGCTGAGTTATGTGGGAACAAAACACACTGCACTGCAATCAATAGGGGAGAGTTAAGTCGTATTCATGAGATAGAAAACAAAATGAATTTGCCTTTTCTTGGGGGGGGGGCAATCAGCAGCTAAAACAGCAGGACTTCATCTCATCTCTATTGAAGTGATCACTGATTGTAGGCCAGAGATGACTAGCCCTGCTCAGTAGTAGTAAAGCGTGCAGTGTAGGTCTGTCCCTTAAGAGGATTAGAGGCCCTAGTTCTGCACGGGCCCACACACTGATCAGGGTGTCACTTTAGCACCTCCCGCTGATACGGATTGAGGCAGATTGACTTGGATGAGGAGGGATGAGTGAGGCTAGGTAGCTGACAGCTGCGCATGAGGAACCCGAGTGTTCGTTATTGACACACACTCGAGAGAAACAGCAACAGCCTCGTAGAGATCACGATACATGTTTGGACTCCTAACTGAGACTTCCTTAGACTGTTCTCCACTCCATTCCCTTGATATCATGTTTTTTTTATTGCACAGGCTTGTGGTTATATGTGTGCTTGTGTCTGTTGTATGTGCTGCAGTCAGTACAGAGTCAGATGATGCTTTTTGCTGTCATTCTCCCTCTTTCTTTTTCCTCTCTCTTTCACTTTCTCCTTCCTCTCTCTCTGTCCTTGCCGAGTCAGGGAGTCGTCTCCGATGACAGTCTCTCTGGGCAGCAGCAGCAGCAGCCGCCAGCCTTTTTTTTTTTAAACATACATGCACATCCTCAGCACTTGATCAAGGGGTTTACTCCCCTCACTCTTCAAAGTAACAGCCCATCCTTAACAACTTTACCAAAGCACAGCCAAACATGCTGAATGTGTAGCACAGATGGTTTGACCCATGAAATTCTTACATTTTTTAACAAATTGAATTTTCTACCTGAAAACAAGCCATTGAAAATTACTTCCATGTGGTAGTTTTCTGGGAAAGGCAGGAAAACATACGACATGTATTCTGCCCACAGGAAACTCAAGCCAACACTTTCAGAGGCTCAGACCTTGTCCTCATGTTTTTCAGACAGCGGCAGCAATGTCCCACATTTTAACTAAAGACTGTGAGAGCGTGACTCACCGTGATGTGGCTTGTCTCTTCAGGACTCCAGAACACAAATACCCTTTCACCCTCTGAGACATCAGCTCTTTGGCCCCTCCAGGATTGGCTGAAAAGAGGTGGAAGGGGGGTCCTTGTGATCATCAGGGCCAATCCCAGTCTGGTGCTGCCACCTGTGCAGAGCAGAGCAGAGCGAATGCTATCAGGGAGACCTGTCAAAACCCATAAACAAGATGCAATATCCCACACGGCGGGTTTCTAATTAGAGCGGAGCGTGAAACGAACAGTTATCAAGTCTGATTAAGCTGCTGCCCTGGAAGTTTTAAACCTGTTTCTAGGAGCCATATTCCAGTTGTTGATATTTTCAGAGTGAACACGCAAGCATGTCAAGCAAAGCAGATGTGAGTCCAAACCAGCTATGTGGTTGTGGTTTTCCAAGAGGCCCCTCCTCTGGTCCCCAAGGCTCTCCCTCTCTTTCTCTCTCTCTCTCTCTACTCCTCTGCAGCCTCAAGAGCACATGGCAATGTGGAGACGAGGCACTCCATCTCAGTCTGGTTGTCTAAATTAAAATTTCATACCACCCAGTTCAGTTAACAGTTCTTACTGGGCGCGCTTCTAAAAGCAAAGAGGACAGCCTGTGAATCCTGATGCGGTGGAGGGGAGAAATGCTGCCAGGCAGACAGAGATCTTGGCCAATAATAAAAGAGGACAAGTCTTTCATATGAACATCAGGGCAGATTTGGCTGAAACCTTAGCTGGCCTCTGGTTTGGGGAGGAAAAACACACCGGGGGGGGCGGCTTTGTTGTGAAAAGCCCGGCTGCTGAATTAGGAGAGACGCTGAATAAACATTCTTGATCTCGTCTAAGGAAACCACCTCGTTTTGCACTTGAATGTTGATCTGTGAAGTAAACGCTCACTCCGCGAGCGCTTTCATCTGGAGGAGGGGAGCAGAAATCAAGGAATTGATGGTCCCATCTGTGCAGCTCTTCCATCAGGCCCTGCATCCCGCACACAGAGCTCTTTCACGAGGCCCAGCGCGTCCCAGTGAAAAAGCCAGCAGAAGACCTAGACCCACACAGACTGCAGGGCTCATGAATAATGCATGGGGCTAATGCAGCTAGCTCGGCCTCCGACCGCCTCCTTCTGCCACTTTTGCCAGCGCAGGCAACAAGGAGAGCGGAGCGCAGAAGAAGAGAGAGACACGCAGGAAAGACGTGTGGGGGTTGAAGAGGTGAGGAGGGAGGGGTGGGGACTCAGAGAGGCTGAGAAAAGGGGAAGGGATACAGAAAAGAGAATTAGTCCGGGCAAAGAAAAGAGAGAAAAGACAGGATATTGGAGGGAGTGGGAGGAGGAAAGGGGGAGAATTTTAAAGAGGGTGAAGAGGGCAGCGGCAAAGAAATGAAGGAGTAAAACTGCAGGAAAAGAAAAGAGAGAACAAAAGTAACTACAGTGAGATGTAAAGGAGTCAGTTCACCGGGAGGAGTGGGGGGAGAAAGGATGCAGCATTTCTCCTCTAACCAAGAGCAAACAAAGCCAGGCAGCAGACATTGATGTATGGTCAGTCACTGAATAGAGAGAGAGAGAGAGAAAAAAAAAAAGAAAACCTGCTGTTACCATTTGTCCTCTTCACTTGCTTTAAATGAAGAGATTGTGCCAGCTTTCTAATGATGTGACAGCACTCTCCATTTGATCCCAGTTTCAAATCCAAGACAGTAAAGCCTGTGTGTCTACGAGGCTGGTGATGAGTCTGCTCCTAATCTGGTTCTGAATCAATACTAATCGCGAATCCCATCCTCTGCTGTTGTGTCCTTAAGTCCCCAGGCTGCCAGCGCACACACAGCTTCATCAGCAGGCCTCACGGTCCATCCGGCCTTTCGCTCATTCTCCCTCCCGACCCTCTCCATACACCTTCACACCCCTCCTCCATTTGTCACTGTACAAGGAGAATATGTGTATGAATGTGTGCTGTTTGGTAATGAGGTCTCAGTCCTTCTGTCTCAGCGTCTCTGAGACAATTCCCCCCACCCACCTCTCCTGCCTCTCTGCTCATTTTCCCACACAATGTCTCTCTGTCTCGGACAAAACAGTCAGTTATTCAATCCTGTCTCCTGGTATGAGAACACACGCAGTTCATAAAAGTACTCCGCTCTCTCCTCAGGGGTTGAGAGGTGGTGCTGAACTGGCAGCTTCTGCTCAGCCAGCTGGATAAGAAAACAGCCCAATTAACGCTGCCGGGGCCAGACCTGGGAGGGCCACTTGAGGTCAGGCCAACCTGGATTTGGGGGGCCCGGAGAAGCTGCATCAGGACATGAAGTGTTGGGGGGAAAAAACATGTCCAGATACAGCTGCTGTCCCTGTTAAATAACATAATCCAAACTAATGGATATGACAGTCTAATGTAGTGTAATAAACTTAAATTCTTGTCACTTAGCCACACGCGCTGCTAAATGAAGACCAAACTCGGGACTGGGGACAATCTGTTAATGCAGTTACAAACACTCAAGCACACACCACTGGCATGCACGTACACACACAAGCAAGCTCACAACTAACAGGACTTAATATGATTTGCAAGTGGAGCATTACACAATCGGTAACCAGACTCCAGCAGAAGCATGGCTGACTGGCAGCTTTTATTTAGAAAGGACCAGTTGGCTACTACTGACATCTCGTTCCCAATCCCCCCCCCAACCCCCCAACCCCAACACACACACACACACACATTCTCCCCATCAGCCGAATACGACACACCGGATACAGCTGCACCACATGAGGCAGCAGCAGCAGGGGTTGGTTCAGCTACTCGACAATTCATTTCAGCTCACAGGCGCTGCCAACAAAGTTTGGACACAGACCTCGTGTACGTTCAGTCCAACAACAGCACACTTGGCAGGATGTTTTGCGAGTGTGAATGTCTGGATGGCTCGAGGTGAGAGTGATTTATGTTTATGAGAAGCATCTGGACTGCTTCAGATTTCATAAATGCAAAGTTGTAAATGTCACGAGCATCAAGCAGAGCAGACAGTAAATACTCCAGAGATTCATGTTTCTCTGCAGAAAGGCTGTGGATAATGAAGACAGGTCATGCTTTTGATTCACTGGTTGAGCTTTGTCGAAAGTTAAATCTACATGAAAAGTTAACAGACAATTTGTTGAACAGATTTCAGAAGAAAAATATCTGTATTAGAATCAAATTAGAATCAGACTTGATTGCCATACAAGGAATTTGTCTTGGTATATCAGTGCTAAAGAACAGTGATAGTAAACAGACAGATATAAAGAAGTAGATTGATTCCCATATAAAATCTGTGAAACATAAAAATGAGGAGAGCAAAGTTAACTTCATCTACACTCATCAGAAAGTTGTATTGTTCTCTGCTGCAAATAATTTAATGTATTTCACAATCTTATCACATTTAAGTTACTGTGCAACCTCATGGCCACAAGCTGTGTCAGCAGTAAGACTTTGGAAGCTGATTAGATCTCAATACTGCCATGTTCTTAAGACATTATATTAAGCATCATTTCATTAAATTTGCTAATTACAAAACATAACCACAAATGCTTAAGTAGGAGATTATAAATCCTGATGACGTCTGAGATCCCCTCACCTTTCCTCTGGTGCCACTAGCAGATTGATAATTGTTGTTTCAACAATTATCGGATAGATTGCCATGAATGTCTAGCATCTAACGTCTAACATCTAAACGCCAGGAGAAGTAATTATATTCCCATCACCAGCGTCAGTACTTTGTGTTTACTGCTTAGCAAATATTAGCATGCTAACATGCTAAACTAAAGTGATAAACATAGTAAACATCACTCCTATACCTGCTCAAAGCTAATACACTAGCATTGTCATTATGAGCATGTTAGCGTGCTGATGTTCATTTAGCTGAAAGCACTGCTGTAAATAGGCCACAGCTTCATAGAGCTGTTAGCATGGCTCACGGCTGTATGGACTCTCAGTCTTATCGTATAACTGTTAGTGTTTTATATTGTCCTGTTTTCTTGTTGTATTGTTTGTATAAAGGGCCATTGAGACAGGTGTAAACAAACTCTGGCTTTATAAATATGCTATATTAGGGTTGCAAATAATGATTATTTTTCAAATAATCTGTTGATGACTTTCTCAACTAATCAGTTTATTGTTGGATCAATAAAATGTCAGAAAAAGGTTTTTAAAAATGGCCATTACAATTTCTAAAAGCCCAAGGTGACGTCTTCACGTTTTGATTTGTCCAAAACTCAAAAATTTTCACTTTACTTACTCACATATTAGAAGCTGGAAACTGAGATTCAAAGCTGTTAATCAAAAGAAATGCCAACTGAATTTCTGATGATTGACTAATCAATGAGTCGACAAATCATTGCAGCTCTATTATATATATTGTGGTATATGGCATTGCTATGCTGCGGACTTGTCCCTGTGATGATTAAACGTTAAATAAATGAATTTTACACTCCCTGTCACAGCCAACTGTCAAACAACAGCTTGTTTGTCTGTTGATTTCCACTGTTGCTTGTTTGTGTTTTTCTGGTAATTTCGCTGATACCTGTCTTCCAGACACAATCACAATCTCCTGTTCATTCAGCCTGTCAGCTCATTCCATTAGCATTAGGGAGACAGGGCTCACCGTGCGCCGCTCATTTCATTTCCCCTTTCATCACCGACCTGGCAAGGCTTGAGTTCCCCAGCGCACTATTAAATAATGGGTCTTTTGAAGATTAATAGTGCACTGCATTGTGTTACAGATCTCTATCAATGGTTCTGATGGTTCCGGAGAGAGACAGACAGCAAGACCAAGAGAGAGGGAGAGAGAGAGATGGAAGATCTTGATGTCTGAGGAAAGCCTTTGGATGTTAGTGGATGATAGATGTTGCAAGTCTGGAAAAACTGTCTGCCTCACTTCTTCTGTTGCCATCTGAGCCAATTTCCTTCAACTCAGCGATCCTTCAAAAGCTGCACAATGCAGGTCTTATCTTTAAGTAAAAGTAATATGAGTGCAGCCAGCGAGCCGGCAGCTACAATAGGCCTCTGAGCTCTGGAATAATAGTTACATATAGCTACAGCAAGACTTTAATATTTTATATTAGAGTGGAGAATAGAAGAGGAGGAAACCCGGTTATAGGGATCTGGTGATTTACTTAGGCCTTATGATTTTTTAAGGCTGATGCTTTTCATTCTCTTTATGCTTTACTGTACTGTATGCTCATAAAAAGAGTTAACCTAAATTATGGAGTCACTGCCAGTCAATTGTGCCATCACCATGGAGCTGTCACATCAATGAGGTCATGTCTCCTTTTTCCTGTGCTGGAGTAATGCTGGTTCAGTTCGAGGGGGAAAAAAACAAGAACAAATCTATTCCAATATCCATGAATATATCTGCTAGTAGCAGTGTATCCAGCAACCCATCCATCCATTCAAACATTCACTGCTATGATCATATACTGACGTGACCCCTAACCCCTGAATTCATTGAATTTCTTTGGTGAGAAGAGCAAAACTGATCAATCAGCAGCTTCCAGTAGCTGCAACAATATGAATCAAATTCTTGAACAGGTTCAATTATGGATGATCTATTGGTCAAGGTGTTGGGCCGGAGCAGCAAACACCAGCCCCAGCAACACACAGCCTGCCCTGGAGACATGAAGCTAAGACCAAAGAGGAAGAGAGAGAGAGAGAGAGAGAGAGAGAGAGAGAGAGAGAGAGAGAGAGAGAGAGAGAGGGAGTGGATGGCTGGCTGGCTGCAGTAACTGGGGTAGAGGAGCAGTCAGCAGAGCAGATCCAGGCCAAAGCAGCAGGCATCAAGTCTTTCCTGATGTGCGAGTTTTGCCCGTTGTGTTTCTCCTCTGGCAGAATGACCTCGGAGCAGGCAACTGCCATCACATGTTGTAGCATACTTCCCTGAGTCATAGTAGCACAACGGCCTGCAGCGGTGGCACAGCTCAGGCAAAGACACACACACACACAAGACACACAAAATGCTCAGTGAAAGAAAAAAATACTGAGCATCCACACAGGCTAGACTTCACAGGACCCAAAATGACATTCATTCATTCATCCATTCATTAAGTGTGTATCCCTGTGTGTGAACCACAAGCAGACTCACGTGATGCTCTTAAAAAAACACTCAGTGATCAACCTAAGTGATGTCTCTATGCTCAGACTGCATCATGCATTAAATGAAGCCCCCCAGCAAAGCAAAACGCATTGTTCCGGTCTAGTTGTGTTGCGCTTGTCATGCCTGGCACGGCACGGAAGAGTGCAGGCGAAGAGGCTGCTGCTGCTGCTACTGCTGCTGCTGCTGGCCAAAGGATATGAGAAAAGGCAAGAAAAAAAGGGGGGGGGGGGACTGTCCCAGGGTGACTGCACACACATCGCCTACGCCCATTCATAATGTGCGTGTTTTACTACCCAGACTCTTGGCATCCCCCCACCACCACCACCTCTGATCCGTCAGGATTTAGCCAGTGACGGTGATTTCATTGCGCATACGACAGCATGGATGTCCACTATCACTGCGTAAGACATGTGTTTGCGAATATGCTGAATGAATGTGGCACAAGAATAAGCCTGTGCCCGGCTGGATTTTGACTGTAATTCTGTTCTGGATCTATGAATTCAGGTTGTGAGAAATAACCAGCCACATATCGACCCTGTCCATTGCTCATAAATGCTTTATAAATGCCCTTAAGAACAATCAATATCTGGTCCGACACTAAGTTATCAGTGGCCGCAGCCATGCCAGTCAAACCAGGGGGCTAAACAAAGAAAAAAAAAGGTCAGTCTTTTGTTGCTTCCTTTATAATGTTAATCGGATTTAAATCTCTCCATCGCCTCCCTCATACAGGGACACGGGTGTAGCCTGCAGGCTTAGTGAAAACGACCGTCAGTTAAATTATTCATTTCGATCTGATAAATATCAGTCCAAATGGCATGAACGGATGCAAGGTGCAGGCGCCTCCGCACACAGAGCCGGGCGCTCCTTCATGTAGACAGACAATAACACCGGGAAATACCGATAAAACTCACCTCGTGCTTCTGAAAAGGAGACAGACGGACCGGGAGTCTGGGAGAGCTGTCCTCCCCCCCTCAAAAAAAAAAAAAAAAAAAAAAAAAAGAATCAGTGATGCGGAGGGGAAACGATATTTTGTTTCCCAGAAATATCCGCGGCGTCCTCTCGGGCCGGATGACGGTGGTGATGTGGAGTGCGTGTGTATGTGTGTGTGTAGCGGGGGGGTTTGGCTATACGCTGGATGCTGTCATCGTACTGGGACTGTTCTCTCCCTAATCCTTGGCCACGAGCTCAGAAATAACCCACCCCCTCCCTCTGTTCGTCTCTCCTCCTCCGCTGTCTGCCCGGAGGACCCCCACCCCTCCTCCGCAAGGTCAGTTAGTGACATCAAATAATAATAATAATAATAATAATAATAATAATAATAATAATAATAATAATGTAAAAATGTTTTCTGTTGAAAACATTTTCCTTTTGATTCACCAAAACAGATGCTGAATTACCACCTGGGTCAAGCAGAAAACTACACCAGACCCCCAGGGGTCAGGATCCCAAAGGGGTCAATAACTAACTCAAACTAAACTCAGACTTTACATGGTGCATGTTCCTAAATCAATTTGTTTTTAACCAAATTACCAGAAACAGTGGGTCAGTGGGGGCTCAGTGTACATTTTTCCCCAGTGTCCCATATAGTGGGTTGATTTGGTCATAATATATTTTAATAATATACATTTATTTATTGTTTCTGTCCTCAATTAAATATATCAGTCTTCAGCTCTTTGCTACAGACATCTTAAAATGTGTAACAATTTAAATGCTAAATTAGAGTGGATAGGACAATTTTAATATGCTACATTTACAGTTTTACCTCTCTTTGCTAGCAGAAGAGTGTGTACATAAGCTACATTAAGAAAACGGATCATACAAATATACAACCAGAGTATTTAAATATAATAATTGGGATTTGTTATTTACATATTAAAATAAACTCGAACAAGTAAAACAATATTGCATATTATAACAATCTTTCATAATCGCCTCATATCATGGTTCTGTATTAAAATTCTTATCGACTACTACATTTATTACATTTGATTTTTACCTTCTGGCATGTCCGTGCAATTTGTCCCTCGGTGCGTGCTGTCGTTCTACATCACTTCCGTTGTTGCGTATTTCCGGTTTGGATTATTTCATCCATGCTCCCGAAGCGGTGATTTTCTTTCCCCCCACCACCGAAGGCGAATTGAAGAAGAAAACCCGGTAAAACCACCGCGACGATGTTCAAACTGGAAGGACTCGGACCTAAAATGGACCCAGAGGAGATGAGGAAGAAAATGCGACAGGACGTGATCTCGTCTTTGAGAAACTTCCTTATTTACGTCGCTCTTCTCAGAGCCAGTGAGTACAGACAGGTGACATTGACGTTTAGTCAGATACTAAAAACACTGACATTTGTAAAGAGGGCTTCACGAGGTATTTAGCTCATATTTGGTCACCTCGTGCACGTGAACTATTTAATGCACTAAAATACATAAGAGCGAAATGTAGGTTTTTACAACAGTCCCTATCCTGAACACACAGAAAATTAAAAATGTCATAAATGACACATGATGCACACCTACTAAGCCACAATGAGAAGACTATGCTCTTAAATCTCTCCCAACTTCTTCAACAGAGTCTAATAATGTGTTTGCTTACAGCTCCATATGTGTTAAAGAAGCTGGACAGCATATGAGTGGAGCAGCTGGTCTTTTCTCTCCTCCATCCACTGAGTTTCCTGCATCAGAGACAGTGTGGACCATCATCACAAGCAGACAGCTGGGGGGGGTCCACCATGTGACAGCTCAACCTGCGGGGAGACGACCAGCTTCTGACCAACACCACACCAGAGAAAACAAAACCTGTTCTCATCTCCAGTCTTGTTCCACTGTAGTCTACCTTTTTTTTTTGGTTTGTTTTTTGTTAAATATATTGTGATATTTGTTGAATGCAGTGCTTGACAGTGTGCACGCCTGCTGCGTCACACAATAAAGAGAAACTATGCTGAATCCACCGGTTTAAAAACGCGTCACTGTCAGAGAGAAAATGTTCAGTCTTACTTGAAAGAAAAGCAACTTTTACACCACACTTAACAACAAATGTACACTGACAGGAATTATTTATGATTTTTGACTCAAGAACTGACTCCCCTGCAGCAGTGAACTTGATGATTGCAATGCCGGAGCTCACAGACATCCAGTTTAATTCTAGAGGTCTTAGTTACAGTGTTATAGTGCTCAAAGGTACATTATATTACTTTAAAGAAGAAAAACAGAGAATTAGTTTGCCTTTTCTCTGCAGTGAGGACCCACCAAATACTTCAATCTTCGTAGTAAATGAGATATAAAGATTTGGGTCCTGTGGTAAATTCTCTGATCTGACTGGGACTTTCATTTGCATCATTAATATATCAAGGAGATGTAAATGTTAAAAACACATAAAATGGTCATTCCAACATGTCCTCTGTACAAGATGCTTAACTCAAGTGATGAACCTTCAAGGATTTTCCAGTAAAATAAAAATGTTCAAAACATTTCTTAATATAACTTGAGGATGTTTACACTGAGTTTCCTTCACGATGTCAAATACAGTGACTGGCAGCAGTTATTACAGAATGGCTTTTAATAAAACAGCTGAGACATTTTAACAAAATGATGGTAAATTTGAGTTTTGACTCAGCAAAGAACTACAGAGGAGCTGAGTTGCACTTCCGGAAGATGACCACCTGGGGGCGGTGCTGTGTTATTCTGTGGACTGAGCGGACTCGAGGTGATGGATCCGGTGACAATGGATGCAGATCCCAGCCTGGTTGTGTGAGCGCTGTAAATCACACACGTAAATAACAGTGGAAAAAGCTGAAGTCATGGATGTCGTCGTAGAGCTGCAGCAGTAGTAGAAGGCCAGCAGGCTGTTTTTGGAGACAAAGCCGGAGTTTTCGTCGCATCCTGCCGCGTTATTGTCGGACCAGGCCCGCCCATACTCCAGAGCATCTCTAGGAAACCCGGCTACAGCGGACAATGAACCGCTACATATCACAGTGGAGGTGAGCTGCTGTGAAACGAGTTCAGTCAGCCTGATGCCGTTTACAGCAGATGAGATGTGGATAACGAGAGGCGGCTGATCCTGAGCAGCTGAACTGTTTCTAACAATGACCTTCATTGTATTAGTGTATCACCAGCAGCGCCACGGATTAAAGATGAAACAATAATCATGGACTTCCCGGGTCATTTCCAGCACATTTTCAAGCAACTCAACCACCAGCGCCTCCAGTCTCAGCTGTGTGACTGTGTGGTGGTGGTTGGAGGTCAGAGTTTCCGGGCTCATCGCTCCATCCTGGCAGCTTCCAGCTCTCACTTCAGAGCCCTCCTGAGCTCCACTGACAGCGCTGATGAGGTTGGAGGAGCGAGAGCTGACAGAGGTGAAGCTGGAGGCCCCAGCGTGATGGAACTAGATCCAGAGGTGGTGACCCCTGAGGCCTTCTCCACCCTGCTGGACATGATTTACACCTCCACCCTCTCCCTGGGGTCCTCCAATGTCATGGATGTGCTGCTGGCGGCCTCGCACCTGCACCTGAATGCTGTGGTGAAGGCGTGCAAGCTCCACCTGTCCAAGAAAAACTTCCCTGCCTCGCCGCCTAAAGGGTGGAGGTCGGTGCAGCAGCAGCAGCAGTGTCCCACATTGCAGGCAGAGAGGTCATCCTCGCATCAGCAGGTCACATCTGCAATGGAGGAGGATGCAGATGAAGAGGTAGTGGGAGTTGAGGTAACCCAGTCGGGTGGAGGTGAAGAGCAGGGGGCGAAGAGGAGAGTCAGTGGCGAGGGGAGTGCAGCATCGCCACCCCTGAGGCTTAAAAGGAAGTCACACGATGACAGACTTGGCGACAGGAAGAGAAGCAGCAGGTTGGCCGGGGAAAACTACAAGGAGTGCTCCCCTACTGTGACCAGCAGGAGCACCATCAGCGCAGAAGAGGGCGGAGAAGACCTGCTGTTCCCGGACTGCCTGGGGACGGCCGATGGACTCTGGGGGAGCCGAGGCGACGAGGAGGTGGAGGAGAAATACGAAGCAACCAAGGGGGAGTTGGAGGAGATCCAGCTGCCCAGCCAGTCAGACAGCAGCACGGGAGGAGGTGTGGGCCCGTGGGAGAAGGACGGAGGTACGGATGGAGGCACAGTGGTGAAAGTAAAGGTGGGGGAGGAAGGGGAGGAGGAGGGAGAGGAGCCAAAGATGGAGGTGATTGAGGTGAAAAAGGAAAATCTAAGCACATATTCCCCAGATTTGGATACTCCTCCATCTCCAGTGCAGGACTGCACAGACAGCTTAGTAAATGATGAGAAAATGGCCACAACATCCACCCTGACAGAGGGCGGTGTCAGCTCCTTACAACCTCAGCTGTGCACAGAGCTTCAGACTGGTGCACACAGTGAGGCTGGAGGTTTGGGTGAGGACTCTGTAGACGGTGAAGGCCTGGACAGCCTGTCGGAGCTGGCCTTCTCCTGCTTCCTCAATCCCAGTGCTGAGAGTGTAATGGGAGCTCTGGAGGAAGAAGACAGCCTGGCCAGTCTCACAGCTGCTGCTACTGCAGCCGCCGCTGCCAGTGATGCTCCTGCAGCAGCTGGAAGTATAGGTGAAGCATGCCAAAACTCAGAAGAAGCAAACACTGCTTCTGCTCAGTCCTCTGATTCTTCCTCCTCCTCCTCCTCCTCTCTTGTGTTTCCAGTAACTTCTGTCCCCTTGCAGCAGCTTCTCCCGACTCAGAGCCCCGGTTTTAGTGACACCCTCATCCTGCAGCCCACCCAGAACTCTTTAGCGGGGTTCCTGAGCGGCATCAGGCCAGGCCTCAGTCTGGAAGCCTCCCTCGTCCAACCCCCCAGAGCAGGGAAAAGCTCGACCACCTTCCGTCGCATCGCCCCCAAAGTGCCGCCCGGATCAGAAGCCGGCGCGGATGCTTCCTCCTCCTCCGGATTGGCGGGGGATGCTGCCGATCGTCCGCCTCTGACCAGAGCCTCTGAGGACGTCCTTTCCAAGTGCAAGAAAGCGGCAGCTGAGGACCACGTGCTGTTAGTGGAAGGGGAAAAGAAGTACGCCTGCAATATCTGCTGCAAGACCTTCATGAACCTGACCGACTGCAAGAAGCACATTCGCGTCCACACGGGAGAAAAGCCCTACCCCTGTCCCAAGTGCGGCAAACGCTTCAGCCAGTCCTCCCACCTTTACAAGCACTCGAAGAACACCTGTCTGAACTGGAGAGACGATCAGTCTTTCCCAGACGCTCTGCTCTGACCTCTTAGCCAGAGGCTCACACTCGACACAGTCACTCTCTGAACTTGAGTATTTATTCATCCCAATCAATTTTTGTTTAATTTATTTTAAATGAAATCAAAGTCACTTTGCTGATGTATCTCTTAAGTTATTTGATGGTTTTACGTTTTCAACCATGCTGTAATTTCTTTTAATAATTGAAACATAAAATGTAGCCCACCTGATGTGAATGCACTGAAAATATTCTCAAAGAT
The DNA here is from genome assembly GCF_001640805.2 of Lates calcarifer. NCBI lineage: Eukaryota > Metazoa > Chordata > Actinopteri > Centropomidae > Lates > Lates calcarifer. The sequence goes on along the minus strand of NC_066840.1, from coordinate 11,120,944 downwards.
AACATGGTTTACATCGCTGCCAAATGAAGAGTGATGAGAAAACACATGATGCACTTGGTAATTTTTATGGCGCTTGAATCTATTTCGAGCTTGAGGATGTTTTTAAAAAAAATAGTCACACACACATAGCTTTACGTTTCTACTAAATGACAGGTTTTTATTCTTCAGAAAAATCCCATTTCACTGGAGTGTTGTACTGTTTAGTAAGTGACGACATGGAGCATTATCAGCAGGATAAAGTGCAGACCAACAAATGTAATGCAAATCTTTATGGCAAGTGCTACTTTTAGAATGAGAGAGATAATAAATCACTGATTCTGTTTTGAAGGGAACATTTTAAATGCAAATGAGAAAAGGTTTTTACAGTTTAACTGCAGACAGTTCCAGTAAGACCAGACATGTACGGAGCTAAGGTAAAGGAGTGCTGCTAGTTTGTTGCTAGTTCATCATCCTCTTTTTGAAGAACTTGCAAACATATCTGAAACGACTAAACCCTGCACTGAGCATTTCCTTCCTCAAAAATGTCACACTGTATATTAAAAGTGCAATCCTCTGAAACTGTGACAGGGTCAAATGAAACTATCAAGCTGACACTGACACAATGTCTGATCTACGTTAGTATTCTTACTATTCTTTTCATTCCTGCACTGTTTTTATCTCGCATCAGAGACTGTTATCAGACAAGCATGTTGCTGTTCTCTGATAATCCACGCAGCACCAGAGGAGGCGGCAGGCACAGCGGCTCAGTTTCAGGCCCTAGAAGTTGAGTTCGCTGGGCATTTCTGTGCCCTGTAAGCCGCCCAGCAGGTTTCGCGCCGCCAGGGCTGACATGATGCCTCTGGTGGAGTAGGTGGCGCTGCCGATGTGCGGCAACACCACTTCACGAGACGAGAGAGGAAAGAAAATCAAAGTGGGAAAAGAGGCAAAGATGACACCTCTAGATGTTGTGTGTTCTGTTTACTCACCACAGTTTTTTAGTGTAAGAAGAGGGTGGTTTGTTGGGAGTGGCTCAGGTGTTGTGACATCCAGTCCAGCTGCAGCTATTTGTCCGCTGCTCAAAGCCTCATACAGATCCTCCTGGTTCACCACAGCCCCCCTGAAAGCAATCATTTACCATGTCGTCATCCTTATGTGTGAAGCTGCTGTCATGCTACAGCCATTAAAAAGTCCATGGGTATGGACTGGAGTATATTTCCATTTCGATGCATCAATCTCATTTCTCTGCTTGGATGTGTACCTGCTTGAGTTGATGAAGACTGCAGTGTTCTTCATCTTGCTGAAGAAGGCCTTGTCACACAGGCCCTGGGTCTCTGGTGTCAGGGAGCAGGAAACAACAATGAAGTCGCTCTCAGACACAAGAGTGTCCAGGGGAACTGTTCAAGAGAGAGGAGAGGAGAGGAGGAGGAACATGAGGGGAAGAGACCAACTAAATATTATTACATTTTCACTTCTTCTGTCCTGCCCCAATCATTGCTTTTATGTTGTTTCTGTTTCTCTTCTTACTCTTACCAAATTCTCCATTCACCTCTGTGGCGTGGGCCTTGGCTGTTCTCCCAGAGTACAGCAGCCTCTTCACTCCGAAAGGCATGAGTCTCTGAGCGATGGCCATACCTGAACACAAACACACAACAGGTTGTAAACTTTGTGAGGAAAATGATGCCACATGTTGACAGATAAGTCAGCCAGGGATCTTGTTACAGGATGTTGGTCATATGTCAAAGTAAATGAAGACTTACCGATACGTCCCAGTCCGATGATTCCTACTGTGCTGCCAGAAAGACCATAACCACACAGCCAGAGAGGCTTCCACGAGCTCCAGCCTCCACTGAGAGAAACAAGAAGACAGTATGACCACTGTGTGGCTAAATTAAAGAAATTGCTTATGCTTTTAGTTAAAAAATGACAGAATCATAATCATTAGAAGACAATGATAAGTAAGTGTAAATGTGTAACTTGGTGAAACTGACTTTTTGACCTCTTCCACTCCCTCTGGTAATCTGCGGGCGGTGGCTAGCAGCAGAGCTACAGTCAGTTCAGCTGTGGCGTCAGTCAGTACATCTGGAGTGTATCCAACACGTATACCCCTAAAGAAAACACACAGGAGTGTAACTGAGAAGCCATGTGACACTTCATCCTACTACTTTAAGGTTGGTTTTGTCAGTAGAAGCTACAGCTTTTTGGTGAAACTTACCGTTTCTTTATTTCATCGATAGCCATGTGGTCAAATCCAACAGACAAGGTGCTGATTACTTTTAGGTTTGGCCCTGTAATCAGAGACAGAGCAGCTGAAGAACTGAAATCTGCACTACCACACTTCAACAGACTACTACTACTGTTCAATACGGTTTAATTAAAGTTAAAACAATACTTGGATTGAATTTGAAATTTATCTAATCACAGAAAATTATGATAATTGATCAACAACAAAAAAAACTCTACTTCCTGCTTCTCAAATCTGTGGATTTGTTGCTTTTCTCTCTCGTTGTAAATTACACTGTTTATAAAAGAGTATTGACATCCCTCTGAGGTTTTCATGTTTCAGTTTTCAAGTAGCAGAAAATGAAAATACTCAAGTACAGTATAAGTAGCTCAAAATTATACTTGAGTAAAGTACGAAAAAACTCCCTGGAAACCAGTACTGATATTGAAATAAAGATGACTGACTGAGTGATCAATACAATGATCACAGATGAGTAGTACCTGCAGCATCAAGGACTTCAGCATCGATCTTGTCTGACAGCAGACACAGAAGACCGTGAGCCCCCTGTACACCTTTGAGCAGCTCTGCTCTCGACACAGGTTCATCCGAGTCCCACAGAGACACCTCACACCTGTTTGCACAGAGACAGAAGAAGGACGAGAAGAATGAGAAGGATGTTGTTCAGGTGTACAGGCTGATTTAGGCCTTTAGTCTAAGGAAAAACTGACGGTGGTGGTGGTGGTGGTTGTGTCTGACCCTAGGAGAGGTCACAGGGTTACATCTTTAGACCTCACAGCTGCAGGATTGAGTAACACGATGACCAGCAAAACATGATGACTGTCTTAACATATGGTTGAGTCAGACTGAGAGGAAAAGGCAGCTGGGGTAAACTGCTGTGGAGCACACCCACATAGTCTGCTGTTAGCTGATAAATGCTACTTTCAAAGTCAAGTAACAGTTAAAAACGATTCCTACTCTGCCGCCGCTGACAGGATCTTCATTCCCTCCTGCGGGATGCGCCTCGTCACGAAAACCTTCATGAGTTTTGCAGCTGTTTGCATCCCACGTTAAAGGCAGAGATGATTTCAAATCCTCTCCGGATTAAACACCGTGAAGTCTGTGGAGAGGACGGGTGTGTTCACGGTCTGCTCAGGCTGAGACTTCAACTGTTTTAACCTTCAATGTCTGCAACGCCGCTCGCAGTGAAAAGAACTACACTTCACACGCTCCTCTACACATCAGGAAGGAAGCACTTCATCTCCTGTCAGTGCGCCTGCGTAGAGTTGCAGTTACTTTACCTGGAAGCGGTGGGTCTGCTGTGCTATGTTTCTAAGCAAATTTTATCTCGAAAAAAAAAAAATCAAAAACTGTGTCTTGTCTCTCTTGTCTTGTTTGTCAGGATGTCAGGTGTAAAATTAGTTGCAAAATGCGCTAAAGTAAATCAGTCATCATCGTAATAAGACCTGAATCTGCGCCGGTCAGCTTTTTCCTTTATTCATTTAATCTGGGAACGAATTAATTCACAGTAATCGTCTCATCCTAGTACGGACATGTTTACGTTTCTCTGATTCTATTTCCTGGGTTCGTGTGAAAACAAAGGAGCGGACAACGTCGTAAGCAACGGAACGCGGTGGCCGGAAGATGCATTCACTTTGAAATTGTTCAACAGAAATTAAAAGTTTTTTCAGTTGTCCTAGTGGTAAATACATGTCAGCAGTCAGCAGTGATGGACATTATAATAAATACATTTACTCAAGTGTACTCTTGAGTACAGTTCTGAAGTACTATCATACATTACTTGAGTGTTTACTTTTTATGCTATCATTTTACTCGACTACATTTCAAAAGGGAAATTTACCTGTTGAATTATTATGGTCTCTAAAATCTGATGCATTAGATTACAAACTATTTTAAAACTATGTTACTATTACTATTACTATTTTAGTGTAAGTACATTTGTCACTGATAGTACTTTACAATTAAATTTAAAGCAGTATTTTCCATTTCAGAGTACTTTAACAATATGGTACTATTATTATTTTTTTAGCCTACTTGGAACATGTAAACTATCTGAATACTTCCTCCACCACTGGCAGCCAGTCTGAAATAAGAAACAAGAAGTTTCTTTCTTGTTATTCATCACCCAGTAACTGGAGCCCATTTCTTGGTAGAAGTTTGTGAGTATAAATGAACTCAAATTAACTGAAAATGATTAAGTACTGTACTTAAGTTCAATTTTGAGGTACGTCAGTAAGTTAAGGTACATTTTTCTGCAGAATTTACTTTTGATACTTTAACACTTACTCACTGTTACTGACAGAGGATTTTTGCAGGACTTGTGTGTGTAAATTGTTAGTTTTTTTTTTTTTTTTTTTTTTTTTTTTTTTTGATTGTTGTATTGATACTTTTATATAAGACATGAGGAATATGTCAGACAAAAAACAAGCCTATGTTGCCTTGATTTACGATGTTTCAGGCCCACTGCGGATCGACGTCTACGTACCACAACGTTTGCGTGCGTATAACGTCGTTGTCTCCTCCTCCTCCTCCTCCTCCTCCTCCTCCTCCGTAGAGTCTCCTCCGCTGGGGAAGCCACTGGGCTGTAAATGGTGAAGTCCTCTTCCTCGGAAGAAAGCAGAGGGCGGAATAAGGAGCTCTCGGTACAAACTAGTAGACACCGAAGCAGGAAATTGGAGTGCGGACCCAGTTTGGAAAAGGTGAGAAGTTTGAGAAGTGAGAAGTGCCTTCGTTTGTGTTTCTTTATTTATTTATCCGTGTTGTTTCGGACATAGCAGCGGCAGCGGCCAACGGCATCGTCAGCTGTTAGCTCGGACTGGCTGTAACAGGCTTCACTGCCTGTTATTAGTGGTTTGGTGCAGTAACGAAGCGCGGTCTGTTCTCAGCTCGTCTGTCTGGATCAAAATACATTATGATGATTATTCACCTGTTCACAATAAGTCAGGGTTTAAAGTCAGTGTATCATCTGCAAGCAGCGAGTTGTAACCATGTCACAATATCTGCTGACATATAAAGCAGGCGTTACCACGCTGCTCATGTCACCAGAAAACAGACTCAAGAAACCCTCAAGATTTTAACATGGTTAATTATGCGGCTTTGAAAGCTGATAAGAACATGAACTTCTCTCAGTGTGCTAACCTCCTGCTATGTAATTTTGTATTCCTTTTTTTGGTCAGTTTTATTTTACATAGCGACTTGAGGAACATCCCTAAATGCAAGACTGTACTTTATTGATAATAAATACATCCTGTCTAAGAACTACAAGGAACTAAATTATCAGTACTTAGTCTCATTTCCTGTCTGTTGTTTTTTATTGTTAAATTATGTGATGTATTGAAAATGTAGTTTCATTTCTGCTTATCACAAGATTGACGAGAAATTCTACTTTTCACTGACGAAATCCATTTACCTAGGTATTGTACTGTGAAAATATTGTGACATCCCAATAGAGAAATTCTTTATTGATTAAATTCTTAGATAAAATGTCTGTTTTACACTAATCTAGAGGGTGAATTACTGACAAGTCATCATCACTTTGCGTCATATTGATGTAAAAATCTTGTAAATCCACTAATGTCATTAAGCAATCATGGCTTAATACAGCCAAAGATATGCTAAAATTTCTGAGAGTAAATGTAGCGCATACCCTCATATTACCAAACACTTCCTCCACTGGATTAAACAGCTATGAAACTATTCCCTCCAAATAATGTACCTCCCTGAACCAGACACCTGGCGTCCTCACACCCCTCTTTATCTCTCATACCAAGCTGATTTATTGAACATAATTAAACGCAAATATTCATGTGTCATTTCAGACAATAAAAATACCAATATTTGCCCCACCCGTGGCACACTTTTGGCTGAGGAACCTGCAGAGCCTGTCTGAGCCTGCCAGCAACAGCAGGTTTAGTGGAAGACAGACCTGTAGTGTGCAATGGCTCTCTTGACCCTGCACAGGATCCCATCCATCGCCACCGCTCCAGTGAGTTTGCTAATCCCCACGCCTTGTCGTTGTACACAAACAAGTCCGTTATTTTGCATCATATGCTCAGATATAAAGTTGTTTACCTCTGCTTCAGTAGGAGTGATTCAGGACTGTCTGAGCTGTTCATGTTGTACTCTCTCACTGAGGACTAGTTGTTCCTGAATGAGTCCCTTTGTGGATATCATCACTGCATTTGCATGAATGATTGTGAGGCTGTTTGTTTTTCAGTTGTTGCCAGGGGTGTGATTACACTGATAGACTTGTAGGGTAAACATGCCACAGATATATGGTCATCAAAGTGATTTTAGCTGCCATTCACATTCATTACAGTGAGTGATTGAATTACTGTTTGTTTGTCTAAATCTCCAATGTCACTTTTAATGCATACATATAATCACATGAACACTGTATCATCAGCCTCTGTCTTTAACTTTATCTCTTCTCCTCTCATTCTCATTACAATGATTTAACTTTATGTCAGTGGCTTGGCTTTTATTCTGGTCTGTATCATTGCCAGCTAAACCATAATCGACCCGACTGTGGGTCAAGGTCTCATTTTCTGCATATTTTTGTCACAGAATCTAATCACTCCACTATCTTAACTTGTGCTCTCTCCTTTTTTTTCTTCTTCAAACCCTCATCGTTCCTCTCCTGGCTCCTGCCCACTTCTCCTCTTTAATTTCTTTTTTTTTTTTTCTTCTTCACTCTGTCTGGACTTGTCAGTTGCGTAACAGGTAATGTTACTGTCTCAAGTTTCTTTCTCCGTAAACCCTTGCTACTACTGCCACTTCTTTCTTGTTTCTTTACCCCCACCCCCCTTGTATTGCATTCCTCCTTAATTTCTTATGCCTTTCTTCTATAATTTCACGGCAACTCTCTTTGTTTTTATCTCCCTCCCCCTTGGCGTCCTCTTCCCTCTACTTACATATCACTCTTTGTGTTCTGTCCTCCACTGCACATTATCTGTGTTGCACCACATTTCACCCGAGAAAATGACTTAACATTTTTTTTCCCGGCACATTTGTGTCCACACCAGCAACAGGAAAAACATCACACACACTGTCACCAATGCTCCCAGAAAGCCTGTTACAGTGTTTAAACACTTTTGTCTTCATCAAGTCAGAAATGTGCCCCTTTGGGAGCATTAGAAACAGTGAGCAGCATTTTCTCATAGTAATTAGTGTTGTACAACCCCAACATCTGCTCACAGCTTTCTTTGGGATGCGCATATGTCAAATTGTTTGCATAATTATAAACAGCCTGCACAACAGATAAAATCCATTTAATTGTGGTAGAAAAAAAATCTTATGAAAATTATCATCATTAAAAGGGAAAAAAAAGAGATCATTTAGGTTTGTACACAAATTTGAATCACACACAAACACAGTAGAGGCTAAATATTTGTATTCTCCAGTCTTTCTGATGAATCTGTCTTCTGATTTATTTCATTTTTTAAGGATGAAAGTCTCCAAAGACGAGGGAGACTTCAGAAAAGGTAGCTATGCACCTGCGTTGTCATTTAATCACCAATAAGAAAACTGATAACCTGCTGCGGTGTTAAACTAACTGATGTCCCTGTGTCCACCTCCAGGGAGAGCTTTGCCCTCGTGAAGGGGGCGGTGCTTCTGCTGGAAGAAGGCGAGGATGTGGGCCTTCACAATGAGACCTCTCACTCTCCGACTTCTCCCGGAAAGCAAGGTGGCGGAGCGCCGGACACACGGCACAGGCACCTCCATGCCATGATTGAACAGCTCAGACCGGAAGATACCATCAAGCTGGTGAGGCCTCGTGTTCCCACGTTTGCACGTTGTAAACCAGAGCAGTAAAACCTGAAAGATATCCCACAGAAAGACTTCTGTTTGTGACCAAGTCATCAAGGTACACTTAGTCTGTTTACAGTTGAAATTAGGTAAGGGTCATAACATCAGTACGTTGGGTTCACTCATATTAGAATAATCATACATTTTGATCAAGGGGTGCATCGATCTGATACACAGGATTGGTACTGGCATTGATAACATTATTATGTGGACTGAGCATCTACAAATTACTAATCCACAATCAACACTGTCTTAATTAATGTCATCATAACCCTCCATCTCTCTGCTATCAGTAATATTCACAGTGGGTTGCCAATCTCAGTTTTTAGCACCATAGCATCTCTTGCCTCATGTCACCGTATTCCAATGAATTCCATGCAATGAGGTCTACAGATTTTTGAGGGAATTTGAGTGATAATTCAATTCAATTCAATTTTATTTATATTGTGCCAAATCACAACAAAAGTCATCTCAAGGTACTTTTCATATAGAGCAGGTCTAGACCGTACTCTTTAAAATATGGTATTTACAGAAAGAGACCCAACAAATCCCACCACAAGCAAGCACTAGGCGACAGTGGCAATGAAAAACTTCCTTTTAAGAGGCAGAAACCTTGAGCAGAACCGGACTCAGGGTGGGCGGCCATCTGCCTCGACCGGACCATAAGAGAGCACTGGTATTTGGTTCTTCTCAGAAATTTTGAGTTGAGATATTAGAGTTAGTATCTGGAGAGAAAAACTGTATCAGTACACCATTAACAACCAGGGGAGATTCTGATAATTGGAATACTTCACTTCTTCTGTATTAAAACAAATTTGTTGCTAAGTCAGAGGATAGTCACATTTTTTACATTCAGCAGAGACCGAGCAGCCACACGTGAGGTTTAAACATGTAACTGGTTCAGCAGTTTACCTGTGAATAAGACTGATTTACTAATCTGTATACAAAACGTCTCACATTTCACACCGGGTCAGTTTCCTTTCATTCAGTCTTGATTGTGATTATCACACAGTTAATTGTGCAGCAGTAGGTGGACAGTGTACTGTGGCTGGGACACATCAGGTAGACAGTGATATCATGTATCGTGTATCACAGTTGCTCTGCATGTGTCAGCCCATTAACTGCATAACAAGGTATTACAGATGCTTTCCTAAGCATTCCACTGACTTTGAGACTTTGAGTTTTCCAGGCAGCTGCTGGATTCACTTCATCACTAAAATATGAAAATCTTCATTGCAGAGACTTGAAAAATGTTATGTTGTTATGCTGAAATCATGGATGTTATACAGATCTTACATTATAAATGTTGTTCAGCAGGGAGCTCTTGGACACACCAACATGGAGGAGTTTTTAAAAATAATCTGTGCTGTCAGCTGTTTCACCTGACTAATACCTCAGTGTGATGGATTACCCAGAAATAAATTGAAACCAGAGGTTGTGTGGATGGCAGAAAAAAACAAATCAGTCAATCTTAAACATGATGTTTGCTTTGGATATATGGGATTTAGAGTTAATGGGCTAAAACATGTAAAAATAAAAGAACAGAGGTATGGTTCTTCAAGTGGACTATACCCAATGTCTGGTTTCCTTGATTTGATTTTCTCAGGAGGGCCAAAGAAAATATACCGCACAGGATATTTTACCCTGTGTGTAATCAGACTTTACTGAGTTTAATGGGCAACTCCAGACTTTAGAAGAAACTGCAACATGTTGCACAAAACACATTGATTTTGCAGAGCATTGCACCTGTTGCCTTCCTCTCTGTCTCCTTTCAGTCTCACACATCCTCTGTCCTCTCTGCCCTCTGTCATGCAGGCAGTGCAGTTGGAGTCCATCAGCCCCGTCAGAGTCAGGTATCTGATCGTTGTTTCCACCCTTGGCAGCAAACAGGAGAGCATCCTGTTGGGAATGGATTTCCCCAACTCAGACAGGTGTGTGTGTGTGTGTGTGTGTTTGTGTGTGTGTGTGTAACCAAGATGCTGGCGTACTGTTTCACAAGATAAGATTTTCCACTCAGTTAACAATTTCAGGTTCAGCTTTGACTGTTTTAAACTTCCTTCCTTGTCTTGAGTCCCTGTGTTCCTCTCCGCCTCTTCACAGCAATGAGTGCACCATCGGCCTGGTTCTGCCGATATGGAGTGACACGCAGGTGTATCTGGATGGAGACGGGTAAGAGGCATTTTTCTTTAAAAAATTATTAGCACAAGCGAGGAGTTTGTGAGGTTGCAGCACAGACGGTGCAGCTTGATGTCTGGGATTCTGGCCAGAGATAATGAGAACGAGTAATGACTCTATTTATGGAGTTGAATCATTCTCCATAAATTACAACTGTTCCTATCACTCACTCAGACCCTTACATAACCATGGAGGTCATGTGTTTTTGAAAGTAAAGTATAGTTACTGGCTTCTATCTTATGTAAAGGTCAGTGAGAGTTTAGCTGCTGAAAGTTCGGGTAAATATACAAGTACATCCCAAATATCCACTTCAGCTTAGTTTTAGTGTAAATTTTAGAAACCTGGGATTGTTCAGATGGTTGGGGCTGTTTTTGTTTTTTTTTTTTTATGTGTTAGCCGTGCCCCCCCCCCCCCCCCCACAGTTTTTCTGATAAATGTGCCAACCCTTTAGCAGTCAATTCTCAGAGGAGGATGTAGAGAAGGGCAGTGTGAAACTGAGAGTTAGCAGGTCTAAAAACAGTCGGTATCACACTGTGTGGCGGCTCTGCTGTGTTAGAACTAATCTGCTGTCACTGGCCGATTGTCGTACGAGCCGCTTTGATCATCTGCCACGTCAAACCAGCATGTTCGCCCTCGTCAGACTGGATCGCACCTCCAACCGTGCTGATTTCTCTCTCTCTCACTGCCTTCGCATTTTCTTCCCTCGCCTTTATTCACAAGGACGGCTATAATTTTCACTGAATAATTGAATAATCTTGGTCATTATGGTCATGTGTTCATTGTCAGACTGTTTCATCATAATGCTCCTCATGCTTCTTATCAGTGTGACTTCCTCCTTTCTCTTCTTTCTCTTCCTCTGACTTAATTATTGGAGCTTGTGCTTTTTTTTCCACAGTGGTTTTAGTGTGACCTCAGCAGAAGAGACCAGAATCTTTAAGCCTGTTTCCATGCAGACCATGTGGTGAGTGAAATGCTGACACCCAGGTACAAACACCAAGCGTGACATGTAGTGACATCATCTTCTTCTCTCCCTCCCTCCCTGCCCACTGCTGTAAGGTCAGTGCTGCAGGTGTTGCATGGCTGCTGCGAGCGGGCGGTCAAGGCGGCGTTGATCCCGGGCAGTGGCCTGGAGTGGGCCCAACACTACCACAGGCTCATCGAGTCCGATCGCTTCTGCCTCAACGAGTGGGAGGCCATGAATGACCTGGAGTCAGTCCGCAAGGACGTTAGCGGACAGAGGTAAACATCTGTTGTGTTTAAATGTCAATTCAGTGTTTCTTATTTATTCCTTTATCTGTGGGAGCTGAGTGAGCTGAAACACTGTCTCCTGCTGCCCATAGCTTTTGTAAGCACAAATACAACATACCCCACTACAAGTAGTCCAACATTCAATATTTACATAAATAGAAGTAGAGAAGTATCATCAGCAAAGTATACTTAAAATATCAAAAGTAAAAGTACCAGGCTGAATAGCCCCACCTGAGGGTTGTATTATCATATCTTTATTGTTTATATTTGAAATACTGATGCATTCACGTGTTCTTTAAATCAGTTATAAGTACTTGTATGAATAGGTATGTTGAAATAAAAAGAAAGCCATCACCGCTTCTTGTTGCTCATGCACACCTGTTCACTTTTCCTTGTGCGGGAAGTTCGGCAGACAGAATCTCCAACGAGAGGCTGATCAAAGAGCACCTGAGGGACATTATGAGGACTGAGGACCTGGACAACCTCACATCTAAAATGGTGAGATGTGGGCAGATGTAAAGAGGAAGTAGGATTGAATACAGACAGAGAGCTGCTAAAACAGGGCTGCAGAAAATAAAGGGTTGAGGAAATAATCGACAGTATACTTGAGCCCGTGTAAGGTCTGATTTCTCCTCTGCTCCACTGTAGGTGCACTCTGCCCTGGAGACGAGGATAGGCTTTGACATGAGTCCTTACAAGGAGTACATCGACAACGAGATCCTGGTCACCATGGCTCAGATGGACAAACCCTCTAAAATATTTGACTATCTTTATCTGGTGAGTGAATGTTCGGCTTCACAGGCGGTAACAAGCTTTATTTTTCACCAACATGGCGAGAAGCCTTTGTTTTTCTTTGGTCAGTGAACTTACGGAAGTGTGCTTTCACCAGGATGTTGTATGTGACTGTAACTTCCCCTTTTGGGACGTGTGTGTTGACAGTGATAGGGAAGACGGCTGTGTAGGCCTCTTTTCATCCCCTGTGCCCTCAGCTGAACGTCTCTTTCCTTTTCTGGTTTCAGGGCTCTGAGTGGAACGCAGCTAACTTTGAGGAGCTACAGAAAAACAAGTCAGTGTTTTCACCTGCAGCATTTTCTACAGCTCAGTGTATACTTGCTGTTGTCTCTAGCCTCAGTTGTCTCCTGACACTGTTGCTGAGTCACCACTGTGGCTCTTAAGTTTGCGCCTGTATGTTTTTCAGCATCGGCTACATCCTGAATGTGACGAGAGAGATTGACAACTTTTTCCCAGAGTCGTTCGCTTACATGAACATCAGAGTGTATGATGTTGAAGCCACCGACCTGCTCTCTCACTGGCCGGACACATACAACTTCATCAACAATGCGAGGTAGTACTGACACCCTGCATACATGCAAATCACAGCTGTTGACCAACACATCTGTCATCAACCACATCACATTTAGAGTTGTCCAATTACCTGATATTAAAATCAAACATGTTTATATATTTGTGACTGCTCTGATTGAACTTCAGGCCAATCAAAGGGGGGCACAGCACTAAGAGGTCACAGACAGTTGGGGCAACTGTCTCCTGCATTGTTACAGAGGAAATCCAGGGGTTTTTTCCTCCATTTTTCTCTTCTAGCTCTTGCCAAGAGTTAGAAGAGAAGAAGATTGATACCACTCTCATAACTGTCAGCCAAATATGAAGCTGGATCCACAACATGGTTAGCTTAGTTTAGTATAAATATGGAAATGGCTGGCTTGCACTTCTGTTTTTTTATACAAATTAAATAAGCACAATATAATGTGTTAGTTACTGAGTGTTAAAGATGCTGTGAGGGGGAATTTGTTACCATTTTACAGAACCAGGCTACATGTTTCCAGTCTTTATGCTAAGCTAATCTGTATGACTAATGTCTATGGCTCTGTATTTAAACATGGGAGTGGTATCAGTCTTCTCACCCTGCTCCCTGCCAGGAACTGAATAAGCACATTTCCTGAAATGTTGAACTATTCCTTTTAATCATGTCATCTGTTCCTATAGCCTCAACACCAACTTTGCAGTTTTGAGTTGTTGAATGTAACAGAACAGATGCGCTTTTGTATTTTTCAGTTGCATTTAGGCTCTTGAAAGGGAAACTCTGAGAGAAGGTCAGGTTACCCTCTGGGAACACGATTTGAAAGCTTGGAACTTGAGCTGAAATTTGTCCAACAGGTCAGCCAGTTAGCATTGCTGCTTTATCAGAGCTGCCACGTATTCACAAGATAGAAACTTTTAACTACCCTGTGTAACAATAAAGTGCACACCACAGTGTGCACTTTACAGCAGGGTCTCCAGTCCCCTCACTCCATTTTCCTTCTGGCAAAATCTCCAAACCACTAAGTGAGTTTCTCCTGATCTCTTGTGAATCTCAGGAAGAGTGGACAGGCGGTGTTGGTGCACTGTAAGATGGGCATTTCTCGCTCTGCATCCACGGTGATCGCCTACGCCATGAAGCAGCAGCGCTGGCCGCTGGATGTGGCGTTGGCCTACGTCAGGGACCGCCGGTCCATCGTTAAGCCCAATGATGGCTTCATGAAGCAGCTCCAGACCTACAGTGGCATCCTCAATGCAAGGTCAGGCGCGGTTTTCATTCTCATAATGCATGATCTCTGTGATCTCTGTGACTTGATGTTGTTTTATTGGCTCGTGTGAGAACTGTCCCGTCTGTTCATTCATGATTGCAGCCAGCAGCGTCACAGCGCACTCTGGAGGCGAAAGTCGAGAGACCAAAGACAAAAGTCAGTACGCGAGGAGGAAGGGAAGCCAGGAGAGGAGGAGGAAGAGGAAGAGGAAGAAGATGAGGGACTTGATGATGAGGAGGACGTAGAGAGTCCTGATGAAAAAGATGAATCAGAGGAAGAAGCTGAGGTAATTAGTTACAACACTAGTGTGTTATTAGCATTTCAGATCCTGCAGATTTTTTTAATCTTTATGGCTTCAACCCTTTTATTTCCTCAAACACACCCAGGTGTTTGAAGAACCTGGCCCAGCCTCTGACACCAACCAGGAACCTGGAGAGACAGGTGTCAATCCCATAATTACTGTAGATCAACCAGATAAGGTGCGCAGGCCTCCTGATACAAATTTATTCACACTCACTGCATCTGAGTGTATCGTAACCTTCACTAATTCTTTGATATTCTTTTTCTTCCTGTCTTCTCTCAAGGTCGCTCCCAGTGTTAATCGCAGCGGCAGGATGAATCTCTTCTCCCTCATGCAGTCCATCAGTGAACTGGATGATGTAGATAAGGGATCTGAACAGGTAAATGTGCCGAGAATCGAGCTTACAGATAAACAGCGGGTGTGTTAGGTAAAGAAATTTACTCTGGGAAGAGGCAGGAGATGTTTTGACCAAAAGCTTTTAATTATGCTTGTAATTATAACTTCATTTAAAATGTCTGTAGTTGTGCTGTAGACTTGTAATATTTCCCATATTTTCACAAATATATCAGTACATTTTAATTTTTTTAATTAAAAGAGAGACTCTAAGTTCACTGTGGTAGTGCTAGGAAATGGCAGATACAGGAAATAAACTCTATATTACATAATTTCATAATGGACTTTGTTGTAATATTACAGCTTCTGACTTTTTTTTTAGACACTCATGATATGCTGGAATCTTTTTCAGTTTCATTTCCCTGACTTCAAGTTGAAAATCCTTCAAATGTCTGAATATTTCTGCTCTGTATTGATTATATTCATTATCAGTTAATCTGACAATTACTCACTTCATCATGTAGTCTGACTGTGATGTCTTCACTTTGCTTCTTTAGTCTATCGAACAGTACAAAATACTCAGTTTACGCTCATATTTGACACAGAAAAACAGCAAATTGACACATTTTAGAAGATTATTCTGAGATTATTCAGCATTTTTGCTTGAAAAATTAAACGATTATCAGACGATCAGTATAGCTGCTGATTAACTTTTTCCTAATCATCTGATCGATGAATTTACAGCTCTAGCGACAGTGTTTATTTCCAGTGCTGTAAGTAACTGTTCTGCTACTTGATGATTCCTTTCAAAGCTTCCCGGCAGTCCGAGGCGATCTCCAGGACAGCGGAGGCGAAGCCACGGGCGGCGAGGTCTGATTCACCAGAGAGCATGTGTGGACGTTTCACCCGAACCACGCAGCCTGCAGGACGCCGCTCAGAGCAAAACCTAAGGTGATCCAAGACCTGCACAAAGAGCAGGGAGGGAGAGGAGGGTCCTGTAAAGGGGGCAGGGAAGAGGAAAAACATGGTGGGGAAAAAGTATAGAACATGAGACCTGAAGGAAAGCGCACTCCGGTAACATGCCAAGGTTTTTATACACTGCTACACTCGGGCTCTGCTGTATATTTCAGATTATTTAGACCTGGAAAGTTTTAATTTATGTTCTGAAGGTCATTTTTCGCTGCATTGTCGTTGCATTTCTCTGTTCATAATTATTATAACTGATGGTTCACTGTTGATGAAAGGATCTTGCTGCAGTATTTCTACACCAGTCAAAGCCAGGATATCTGATTGATGCGTTGTTGTATTATTATGGTTTACAGTGTTTTTACAACATATCCCACCACATACAGATGTACCGGTCTCTCCCTCCATGTAGCAACCTTTTCCTCCAGCCCCCTCATTACCTCTTCCCTCTTCCCTTCTTCAGCTTTTGTATTACCACTCCACAGATTATATCTATGCAATTACTGTTCTCTTTTACTGTTCTATGTAAATATGAGGCTGTACGCTGCCAACCGGAGGTAGACAGTTTTAAATGTTTTTCATATTCTCTCTCTCATCAGAAGTCTTTTTCACAGACGTACATTGCTCATGTGGAAGGATTTTACTGTGTTTAAGCTGTGCATTACGGACCAAGTTAGGGCCAGTTTTGTGGCACGAGCCCGTTTGCCAAACAGTGTGTTCCAACGTGCCAATGAATATCTATTAAGTTGAGAATCTTTATCACATCAGTGTGTTAAAAGAAACCAGTGTCACCCATTATATTTTTATTCATTCTTTTGAAACACCAGGGCTGAAAGAGTGCCTTCAACCTGAGAGTGAAATACGACTCTATGACTGGTGTTTTTAATGTTTTTACGAGGTGGTGGCTGAATGTATATGTATCTTCTACTGTTTCTCACTCGGTTTGACTGCAGTATAAATGTGACTTCCCAAGATTTTGCATGTATGCATAATGCATATATATATATATATATATATATATATATATATATATATATATATCCAGTATATATGTATCCACACATAATTGCTGATGAACTGGGTGCATGTTATGTATTTTTATACCAGCCTTTGAGAGCAAATTGTTCAGGGTTTTCTCATGTATTTATATACATTAATGGATCAAGGTAAATTATTCACTATATTGTTTTTAGATTCATGATCACCAGATGCTGATGTGGAACATTTGTTATTTCATGCTGGTATTACTTTTTAATCCAGTGAACCCAAGCTATAGCTTGTTTTACATTTACCCTGCATGCTAACCGTTAAAAAAAGAAAGAAAAAAAATGAAAATCATGCACTTTATAATCCCACAATACACTGTTCCCACTGCCTGAGCCAACGTCACGCTGTACTATGATCAAAATGATCAAAGATCTTTCTTTTTTATTCTTAAATCCACATGTCTATGCCTGGTTGTGTTAAGCTCTCCACTGTCTGCACCTCACTCTTGTTTACAACAAGCACTATGTGAAAAATAAATAATTATCCCCAAACCAACAGCTTTGTTTCTTCATTGAAATAACACACCAGAGGATAAATGCTCATGTTCAGAAACTTTATCGGCAAGAGACGAAGCACAGGGACATCAAACTTTACTTTCAGCGCTCATTTTGATTCTGTTTGTGTTGTGATTCACTTGTTGTCATAGTGCTAGTCATCTTCAGATTAGAACAGTCATAATTCACAACAGAGCAGATATGGTCAGGGTTATAGACGACATTTTTTACAAAACAACAGATGTGACACCTAAATTTAGGTCCCGACGTA
This sequence comes from Lates calcarifer, assembly GCF_001640805.2. Lineage (NCBI taxonomy): Eukaryota > Metazoa > Chordata > Actinopteri > Centropomidae > Lates > Lates calcarifer. The sequence continues at coordinate 11,103,498 of NC_066840.1, read as the reverse complement.
CTTCCTTCTGGGTTCACTGAGGGTGATTCCTCCTTCTTTCATTGCTGTCCTGAAAGACTGAACCTGTGAAAGAGAAAAATTGGAAAGAGATCAACATGAAGCAGGTGATGGAGGGGGAAAGACATACAAGTCAATTGCCTAACAGCAATTCATGCTTTAAGTACTCACAGCATCAGAGCGGAATGTCCAGGGAATGGCCCTGTACACCATCCTGGTGATGCCGGCTTGTTGGCATCGACGTGCCAGCACCTCGCCAACGGCCTGACACGCTGCCACGCACCTCGTGGAAGCCAGCTCCTTCCTCAGCGCCCACTCAGTGGTTGAGCAGGTCAACACGGGGAAAGGAGAGCTGCTGGAGAACACTTGTGCCGTCACATGATGCTGGGTGCGAGAAAATACCAACCTGAAATAAAACAAACAGAGGAAACAGATGTAGGAGGAGGTAAGGGCATGACATAAGACATATTGGTGGATTATCAGTATACATCTTTACAGGGGAAATGTGTGAGAAATTACATAGAATCAACCAAAATTTATCTTGATTCTACCAAAAACTGTCTCATTGTTGTGCATCGTATGAAAACTTAACACACCTAAAACAAAACATTAATAACTACATATTTAAAATTGGAATTTGTTTGGAATGATTAATTTGGATAACAGAATATTTATGATAAAGGTTAGATTTATGCATGCACACAGAGTTTAGTAAAAATAAACAATAACACAGTAACTCCATATATTATCTATAGACTCTTATAATAACATTGTGAAGAGTTACATAATTTTTTTTCCTCAAAATTAATTTTTGAAATACAAGAAAAAAAAATACTGATAACATTGCGACAAAACATTTGGAAATTAAGCACAATTAAAAGAGTGTGTGGCATTCAGACATGTTTTCCATGTAGACTCAGACCTGTGGTAAAACTCTCTGTGGGGCCAGGTCGTCTTCCAGCCCCGGTCCTTCACAGCCAGAGCCATCTGCTCCAGGTTCCGGGGGTTTCTGTTCATAAAGGTTGGGTTCACGGCTTCATTTTCGTCCGCGCTGGGCTCAGGCTGAGAGGCTACCTGACTCAGACACCGAGCTGAGAGACGGACCACAAGTAATCGACAATTAACAAAAGGCTGAGTCCAGGCACAAAACTTAGCTATTTGGGTTCAAGTAGCCACCACAGTCTTCCTGTTAAATAACGTTAACGGAGACTAACACGACAGAGGTGCGTAAGTAGCTGTAAACTGAGCAGAATAAGGTTAAACAGCTGCGATGGACGTAATTTTACTGTACTCACTTGTCTGGTTTGTAGCTACAACCGGACGACACCGTTGAATTTGACCCAACAGCTGTCGCACACTGCGATTTAATTCGGTCAGAGCCATCTCCTCCTCAGCTGTGTTCACCTCATGAACTGAAACAAAGGCTTGGTCAGTAAACCACCGTCTGGTAAAACACGACAACTTACTCTTGCAATATGATGAGGGACTCACCGTGACATGCCCAGCGCCATCTTTGACATTCAGACAACATCCGGTTCACTCGGTGCCACTTTAGAAGCAGCACTGACAGAAACAACCCTCAACACTTCACAAGTTCCGCTTACATGTCCTCATCACGAATAAGAAGACTTTACAATAACTTCCAAAGCTGGAAAGAAGCTTAGTACATTAATTAAGTACTGTACTAAAGTACCACTCTGAGGTGCATGTCTGTGGAAAATATTGTACATATATATAGCCTATTTTCACATCTATCCATTTTAACAAAAATATAAAATATGATATAGTGTATATTACAAAAAAGTGTAATGTGGTTTAAATTAGCTCGACTTAGACCAGCTATAGTATTAAAATGTTGCTACATGTTAATCAATCAGTGATAATAATCGATTGATGAGCTATATCTACCACTTTGAAAGAGGCAATTTTGAATAATGGGTGCTTTTAGTTTTGAAGTTTCCTTGAACATTTTCTCAAGGATGATCTTAAATACAAGACTTCTTACATATAACAAACTATTACTGTTTATCCAATCTCATTTTAAAAGTTCTGTCACTTGTTGTATGCATTTTAATACAAAGAACACTGAGTTTGCCTATAATTAAATGTGCTATATAAATAAAACTGCCTCGCCTTTACCTTGTGACATTGTTCATTACACTCGAATAAAGGATTTAAGTACTTCTTCCATCACTGGCAACTTCACAAATTAGTCATGGCACAAAAGATAGTGTTCAGTAAATGACTTCCCAAAATAAGATTAAACAAGAAAAGCATATTTAATTTCAATTCAGATTTTACAGTGCAAACCTGCAGAAAAAAAAGAGACAAATGTCCAGGGCAGAGTGTTGTTTAAAGTAGTGACATGATGATGGATGATTTATTTATCCAAAAGACTTGATGAATAAACAAGCACTCAGTCCCAGTAAGGCACCTGAAAAACTCGTAATACCAATAAATACCTGTTGTGTGTTGTGCTTGGAAGACATGACAATGAATGGAAAGTACCTTTGGCTCATGAGCATCATTGAGTTAATTCCCTGCTGTCATTTGACAAAACCTACAGGACTGGCTTATTAAAGCACAATGCACTAATTCAACAGTCACACATTCCCTTAAACTGCAGAACAGATTCATTAATTGATGTGTTTTCCCTTTTCAGAATTAATGATTCTAATATGTTTATACAATGAGAAGTAAATGATTACTATAGCTTGAGCTACTGAGAGAATAATTAGAAAGCATAACATTAACACTGAGAGTGGAAAAAAACAGCAAGGGGATACAAAAGGACACATTTTTCATTTCATATAATGTCATTGTAATTCATTGTATAGGGACTCATTCTCATTCTACTGATGCAAAAATAACAGTCTATACCATCATCATGATCACTGTGCAAGTCAATTAATAGTACACGGGCAGTAGAATGCCAGTGTTAAGACAGGGTCATTTTGAAGTGTTGCAGTCCAAGTACTCAATAATATACATAAGTTAACGTAACCGTTTGGCAATACCAAGTAATGATTTGACCGATCATATAGCAGCTGATGCATTGATTAGAGATGAGAAAGAGAAAGGGCTCAGCTTGTAGCCTGTTCCACTGTAGAACTTGTTCTGAAACTCCACCCTGCAAAGACAGAAGCAGAGTCAGCACACGCCAGCAAATACAAACCACAACACATAAGAATTTTTTGTCCACCCACACCATTTCTCTACCTCTGCGATCAACAATCCTGTCCAGTTCATTCTCAAATGGACACAGTATAATTTTTGATTTACAAATGACAGATTTGGTGATGCGCTGAATGTTTGTATGGTCTTTAGTCCATGAATGGATTTAAAAAAGGAAACAAAACACCTGAATGTCCACCCACACACATGGTTTGGTGACCTTGGAATCTTTTCTCTGGTGCCACACAAGAAATAACAAAATGTAATGTGCAGTCCATCAAATGTACTGAGCACATCTGTGGTTCCTAGAGGATGAAGCTTTTTTCATCGTGGACACACCCTGAGCTTTAGCAGCACCTTTAAGCCAAACAAGTCAGCTTTGAATGCAGGATACATAATTCAATCAAAAAAAAAAAAAAAAAAAAAAGACATTGCCATGAAATTTGCTGACCTCATAATTATTTTTTTCTCAGATCTCTTTATGTTCATATTTATATAAATGTTTGTATTTATATCAGGTTTAGTCCTAACGCGTTGTTGCTCTGGAATAGCTCTAGATCAGCCAGCTTCCTCTTTGTCCTTACCAGTGCAGACGGAGCGCATGGAGGAAAGCTGAGAGGCCCTCCATAACCAGCAGAATGGAGACAGTCAACACAGCAAAGAAGGCAAAAATCACAAAAAGGACCACAGATCCCACATAGCCATGCCACTTCAGGGCAAGGCGCATCACCATCACCCACAACACCTCTGACAGCTCTGTGGAAACAAACAACACACCATCAGGTGACCCATAACTGGGTGGCACAAAGCTCTCATGTGTATAAATAAATTACTAAAAAAAGAATAGCATGAGTGTGCCTGGTTATAGAGAGGAAGTCTGTCAGTTCATATACATCATGTGATTATGAAGATACACATTGTGTTTGTGTGCATAAGTATGTGCGCCACTGACGTGCATGAGCCAAACTGAGAGCCCAGAGTCGGAGGTAAGAGGCGGTGTTGGAGATGCAGCCCAGGCAGTACTCTATGGTGTGGATGGCCTGATGCATGAACACGTCAGCAGCATCAAACTAATGCAGACAGCAAAGTTTAAAGTTAGACAAGAAACACAGAACAAAAGCACGCCTCTGTGAAGATTTAATCTGTTCAGTGAATTAAGTTGCTCGTGCTTCTCACTTACCTCCTCCTCAGCAGCTCCTCCCTCCACGTCCCCCTGATGAGTGTTGACAGAGCCGTCATCAGACACCAGTGGACGTCGGTCGTCCTCCTGATGTTGCAGAGAATTAAAACATCTGTCAGTAAATGCAGCTCACTGTAGACAAAAGGGTTAAAGTTCAAACACAGACTCACCATTTGATGTCGCCTTTTCTTGAATGTGATGTATTTGTACAGTGGCTTTCCCAGCAGGAGGACTGGGACTGAACACAGAGCTAGCACCACCAGGACCTTCTGTACCACCATCTACACATGGAAGAGTGAAGAGAGACCAGCAGACTTTAGCAGTCTAGGATTGGACAACAACACTGTTTTTGCAAGTTGCTTTTCTACAAACAGTATATACGCTTTCATTTCTGTAGTTTTTCTGTCTACCTTCCACATGTTGACTGGTTTCAGATCATCTTAGTGTTAGATTGCAGAGACTTAAAGCGCAGCTCAAGATTGATAATTCCCACATTTGTCTTTTTCTCAAAATGACATTATTGTTGTTTGTTGTTTGTTGCATGGATTGAAAGCAAGAAATTTTCTATTTGTGTGTTTGAAGGAGATGTCAACAACTGAGGTTTAAGAGTAATCAGAGTAAACAGCACTGCATTTACAAGCTACAGTGTCAGGGGAAAAAACAAAAACAAACAAAAAAAAAAACAGTTGCTGACTTATGTATTGGGTGCTCCAACTAGATTTATAAAAAAAAAATCCTACCTAGCAACAGTTAACCTCTACTTATGGCAAATACAGACGTTTTGGATTCACTGTTTTGGGTTTCATGTCTCAAGCTATTTCCAGGCATCTTTGAGGTGATTTAAATGCACTACGTCAAATAAAAACAGTGGCTTCCCAGAGGGCAGAGAAACTCCATTCATCAATATAAAAACTATGGCATAGCTTGGTGGTTATGCAAAGTGTAAGCAATTTTTTTTGAACACAACATGACACTCTGATATGTTCCTTTTAGTGCTGTGAGCAAACCACACACCTGTCCCTTGTAGAGTGGTGGGTTGTCAGAGTTTTCTGTGAAGAGGAACATGTCTATGAAGTGGATGAGTATACTGGGGGCAGTTTGGGACTGGTCGGGTGTATAGGCGAGCCACTTGAAGACCACCATGAACACCAGGTAACCGAACAGACACACCATGAAGAACAGCTCTGGGATCAGCACAAAGAACACACTGCTCACCTGGCCAAAGTGCCTGCAGACAACAACAACAACAAAAACAACACATGGAAGGAGAAACAGGGAAACAAGGACGTGTAAAGGCAGGTCAGAGCAGATAACAAAAGAAACAAGAATGAGGATGTGCGCACTCTAAACACACATACCAAAAAAACACTTACCAGTAATTAAAGAATGACAAGCAGACTCCAAAAGTCATGTGAATAATACCGATGATGACTGACATCTTCATCTTGTACGAGTTAAGGAAAGTCAGTTTGTTGTTGGCCAGACCCCAAATCTGACGACAACACAGACAAGAGAGAATTAATATGAGCACAGTGACGAACCAGATGACAGGATTAAAGATACTGAAGTCAGAGTGACGAGAGTGATGGCCATACCGGGTCAATGCCAAATGGATAAGGGCTGGTGAAAACACCGGTCACGTTGGGATCCATGGACAAGTACTCGCTCCCTGCCAGGACCGACGCGCTGAAAAGAGATGACGTGACTGTGAGGTGGACAGGAAAACGGAAGCCTGCGAGAATCATTTTGAAGCTCACATGTATGAAATGTCCTCACTTCCATATGTTCTTCTCGAACATGGGGCCGACGTGCCACGCTGAGCTGAAGGTGCTGAGGCCTCTGCTGAAGCACTCGTTGTAAACGGCCCCCGTGTAGATGGAGAACAGTCCCATCAGCAGAATCAGATACCGTCCTCCGAACATCATCCTCCAGATCTGAGACACACAGAAGGACGACACATAGGGGGATTTAATGTTAGTGTTTAGAGTGCAAGGTCAAAGACATGCACTTTTGCATTTAGTCTTTGAAATAACCATTTTTGCAGAGATCCTGGTTACATGTTGGTAATCCTACAATTCATAGATAATTGAAAAAGATATATATGAATGCAAATACCTGTAAACTCAAACTAAAACTAAATAAGTCCCAGTTACTTTCAAATTAATTAGTCTGACACTAAAAGTTTATGGGAACATGTTTTGTGATCCCTATGGGATGCATGGGAGGATTCATACAATGACAATTAAATTAAAAAGTCAGTACAGTGAGTAAAATATCAATTATTCCAACTTTTATTTTGTTAATAGCTTTCAAGTGGGTAAAACCACAAAGACCAAATGTACAGCAATGTTTTTTCATTAAAAATAGCTGAATTTTAAAATAAAATAACTGCAAGATTAGCTGAGGGATCTATGCTGTTTAAAGACAATCTGACTCTATAAAATGCTACCAGATTAATAGCAAGTCTTATCCTTGCATTGAGCTTCAGTGTGTCTTGTATGTGTGCGTGCTGTGGGCAAATATCCTCTGAATAACCTCATTGTTGTTGTTCCTGAGTTTGGGGTCCTTCTCCTCAAGAACCATCCAGAGGGCGGCCACGGTCATCAGTAAACCGTGACCCACGTCCCCAAACATCACGGCAAACAGGAAAGGGAATGTAATTATGGTGTACACCGCTGCAGAGACATGGAAAGAAAAGACTTAACTAAACTTAAAAACAACATGAGCTTTTTTTCTCAAGACATTAACAAAGAAAATATTTTTTAGTGGAATGCTGACGTACCTGGATTAACCTCACGGTAGCTGGCCACTCCGTAGGCATCGACGATGTTCTGGAAACCGGCTGTGAAGGAGTTGAGGGGAAACAAGGTAGGTGGAGGGGTGGAGGAAGGCAGGCGGTTGTAGAAAGAGTCGACCCCACTTCCACTCTTCCTCTGAGGATGGAGAAAGAGTGCGTCCAAAATGAAATTCAAAAATTGGTCAAGTTACTTGTCAATGTTAATTCTCCTCGTCTACAGCGTTGTCTTACCCCTCCCTCTCTCAGAGCGTTCTGCAGTTCGGGCAGCTTGGCAACGGGACACCAGGCCTCAGCGATCAGGCATTTGTCGGTGACGGAGGGGCTGCAGAGATTCAGCACCATCTGCACCGCTTTGCACTTCTGAACCCGCACCTTCCACTGGGGCAGCACAGCCACCGCCCGCATCAGCAGCTGCTGCAGGAAGGCCTCAGTCTGTGACAACACCTGAAGGAGAGGGAAGTGAGAGGAGAAGGAGGAAGAGGAGGTGTGTATAAGTGACATGCCTTAGAAGTACTCAGCAGAAAAAAGTGGTAATAGCACTTTAAAGAAATGAAAATCCATGTGACCTCTAGCATTCTAGTATTTTCAAGCAGGAGACATTACAAAAGAAGTTGAATGCTGGTGATTGGATCAATGTTGCAACAAACAGTCACTGTGCTTTTATAAAGAGGCACTGCGCTTACTGATTTGATATCTTCAATTCTGCCTTCAAGTCCCTGGAGAATCTCCTCCCTCTCAGCAGTGCTCTCAGGGTATGCAAATGTCTGTGTGCGGAAACTGTGAGGTGGGGAAAACAAACGATATTCAACAGGTTCAACAGACGCTGCAGCGTGGAAAATCTACGAATGGCAAAACAATCTAATCAGTGTTCAGATTTACTCACCAATCACATATCTTCTTGACTTTCTGTCCGATCTGATCTCCCCAATAGGAAATGAGGAACACCGTCCACTGCACCATTTCCCCCTGCAAACCAAGACAGAGAAACAGCTTTGGTAAGTCGCCCGTAGAGACCGTCAGAGACCACCCCTGGAAATAACTTTCATGTCTCTCTCTCGACTCCCGTCTCCCATTTCCCACCGTGTCCGGGTGCTGGAGTGGGTCCTCCATTTCTCTGAAATCCACAATGATATAACCGCGACACGCCCGCCACAACAACCGTTCAAATGAGGGAACCTTCCAAGGATGGACCACTCCTGCAACAAAGCTGAAAGACGAGACGCAGTGAGAAATGAACCAAGCATGAAAACGTAATACTTAAGGAATGTTTAGATACAGTTCAAGAAATGGGATCTACCTGAGGTGGACATCTTGGCGGTTGTCAAACAGACCTTGGCTTTCCAGTACAGGTGGTGGCGCCTGTGGGAAGAATACAAAGAGAGGAAGTAGTCAGTTTTCCCACTGCAGTAAAATAATTAAAGAAAATGGAATAAATGTTGCAGGAAATGTTGCAGAAATGTTTTCTTATTTCCCACCTGTGAGGCTGTCAGAGAGTGTGTTCTGGTCAGCACGCCTCGGTACTGACAGAGCTGGGTCAGCTGAGCACGGAGGCTGTCTCTGTTCCTGGACACCTAACAACAAACACACACACACACACACACACACACACACACACACACACACACACACAGGTGAATTAAAAAAAAAGCTAAACCTGCTCTGATTGCATACTAAAGAGACAACAGAGACTCTTCTGTGACTTATCAGCATGGCCTTGTTTTCAGCGCTCACCTCTTTGAGCTCTCTGGCCAGCCTCTCGCTCTCCTCCTCTATAGTGATTAGCTCACGGGGTTGAGGGGCCAAAGGTGTTGGGCATGGGGGAAGGAGGGGACCGTGCAACGGTGGAGACAGGGAGCGGTTGATCTCCTGCTCCAGGAAGGCTGAGGGGCAGATAAAAGACAGTCAGAGAAGGCAGACAGACAATCTAAACAAAACTAATAAAGGCAAGAGATGAAAATATTGTGAAGTGAATGTTACTTACTAAAGGTTTTCTCAAGTTCTTCACATCGTCTGACTTCGCCGACAAACTTCCTCTGAAAGGCGTTCACGTTTGGATTTAACTGAAATCAGAAGTATCAGAGCACAGGGGAGAGGAAGAGGGCAGCAGGGTTAGTCATGTTCATCTGATCACAATAAGAGAAGGAACATTTTTGCAGTGTCTCACAATGACTCAAATCAACCGTCAGTTGACCATCTCAGCTCAGGTCTGATTTAAAGATGCTGCAAATTGCAAAGTGAATTCAAAGAGGTATCTACTGGTAGCAATATCACAATCACTTGCAAATGGATAAATAACTGTGCTCAAACTAGGGTTTGCATGGGAAGAAATGTAGGACATAAATGTGGCCAAAACAGCTGACTAGTTTAAGAGGATAAATCATGAGCTGAACAACAGTTAAAGTGACTTACATCCCTGAACTCAACCAGGCCCAGCTCTCCCAGCTCACTGACACAATTGTAGGCTGAGCCGGACTGAAGGAAGAGCTGCACCAGGCACACCTCCTCGCTGCGAAACATGGAGCCCATGGTTGCCTGCAAAACAGCAAGGAAATAAGTTTAGTTAAAAAGTTCAATGATTAATATTTCCTTCTAAAATCTGACAATGTAGCCCAGGTACTGCAAACTATAGAGGAATGGGAAATATTATTGAAAAAGTGGAGAAGCGAGGCAGTTAAAAAAAAAAAAAAAAAAAAAAGTTCAGAGGGCACCCATTTTCAGTTGGGACAATAAAAGCCTCTCAGTGACAAGGCAGAAGCGTATGAGTTGAAACTACAGAAAAGGGAAGTGGTAAGTCCTCCTGACTGTGACAATCAGGTGGGATTTCCATTTTTGCAAAGCCATGCTCCTGCCAATATTACAAGGTCACAGTTTTGACAGTTGAGAGTAAAATCTCAAGAATACAAAATAAAAATAAATAAATCACATCACCAGTTTATAAATTTAGCTAAAACTAAACTACACTCTGATTTAAGCAATAAATCTTACCTTTGCTAAGGCTTAGTTTGAGTTGTTGAATGTGCTTTAGAGAGGTATTCATTTTGTTTTATGGTCACTTTAAAGGCTGTAGTTTGTGGTGGTGTTGTGCTGTATTGTGTTATATAAGATTTAACTTCACTGATATAACTAAGGTGGACAAAATAACTGCAGCAAATACTGCAGCATCAAAAACTACAGCTTTTAAAATGACCATAAAACTGAATCATCACGTCTCTAAAACAGTTACATCATAAACTAAACGTTATAATTTTAACAAATGTAGGATTTATAGCAGGCCTACCGTGCCAGTCTGCAGATTTTTTTGCTAGGGTGTAACTAATAAATTGACGATTCAGGTTTTATATCAAGTGATGAAGTGAATTTATGAAGACTGTGTGTTACTTAAACAAACAATGAAAGGAACAAAGAAACAAGACTTGACATTAAAATTATGAACACATCAACAAGTAGCGAGTATTAAAAGAAAAACACTTGTTTTCATGAAGAAACATTTGCGTTTTCTTGGACGATTAAAGTCTTCGGCTTTTTAAAAAAACGGTCTTTTTTTCTCGCCATACAGAGCTGGAGCAGAGTTTCGTTTTTAGTGGTACACCATGCCAATAAAACGGAAGCGCAAACCACTGCAGTCAAACAAAAGATGTCACACTAAATGAAAAATAGACCCTTTATTCACTGAGGCTGGGAAAATCCCGTGGGGGAAAATTAAAGTAGCACAAGATTTTGATTTGTGTCATGACAACAGCAGGTCACACGCTGTGGGTTTGAACTAAAAAACAGCTTGACACGAGCACAAAATGAAGCTAAATACACAGTTTCTCACCTGTCTGCCTCCTGAATTCCGCTGGACTCCACACTGCTGTGTATCCGGACTGTCCAGCCTCGTACCGTCGTACACACCGGTAACTGACGACCGGGACAAATCAGACGCTTGTTTGTGAGAAGTTCTGCCTTCTGTCTCGAACTTCCCGTTTGTGAGAGTCACGTTACTGCGGCCTCACGTGACAGCTGGCGTTCGTCTCCCATTCGGCCACGAGAGGTCGAGATTTTCAGGATTATTAAATGGCGGCAACGAAGGGAAATGTAAATGGGGTTTTATGAACCGTCAAAGATGAAAATCTAATGCTAGTGTTGATTTATATTATTCTTATACGGTTACTTAATCAATTATGTCAAAGTTGGAGTAGTTGGTTTGCCGAACAGTGGTTGCTAAGCGACACCGTGATGACACGAATCATTTCCGGTTGGAAATAACTAAATTTGACACAACTTAGCAAAATACTATTAATAAAAGTCCAGCACTTAAAATTGCACTAAAGTAAAGGCATGTACGGTATACTCATGCATAATTGCGCACGCAGTATTTTACTGTTAAGGTTTCATATAATTACGTCTGTCCTTTCTCCTTCATTGTAAAATTCTAATTAAGTTAATTACTGGACAAGATGTCTCCTACCCACAGATTGTATATAAAGAGCTCCCATCACTCTGAAAAGTCCATTCTCTCTGTGTGTGCACACGATGTTTCAGCCCAAGCTGTTTCAAAGTCATGTTGACATGTGCAGTGATTTAGGGATGAGCACAGAAACTTTTCCCCTCAAGCAAATGGATGTGTAAACAGCTTTCTGGAGTCAAACTGCACAGTCATCATTCTATACAGAGAAGCTCCAACACCCAAGAGAAATAACAAAAATGAAGGGGACTTTGAGAACACCCACCAACACAGTAGTCTGAATTTGTCAATAAAAGACGGACAATAAATTAATATCACTGGGGAGTTATGTGCGACTATACTTACTGAGAAATGTTAGTTCTGTATGATGAAATATCTGAAAATGGAGTCAGTGGGAAATTATTTTATTTTTTTCAGATGCCCCAACAGTGCCCTTAGTTTTAATCTGACAAACACATGTATGGCAATACAAAAGATATTTTATTTTATTGTAAAAGGGCAGCGGTGCAACAGGTAAAATAGGGAGTAAGGAGAAATATACAATTGGATAAAAAGACATAAGTATAAATGGAACAATTGAAACAGGAAATGCAAATGAGAGGCGCTTAAACAACACAATATTTGTCACAGAGGAAAATAAGTCTCATACACCTGGTCATCTTCTGCTTGCTGTACGTCTGCATCACTACAGATTATTTTCATCTTACTCTAAAGTTACTGTAATGAAGCTGGTCTAAATTAAAAGCAAAGCAGATTGTTGTCACACCACGTACAGTTCCCAACAGTGTGCTACAACACTGGAGCTGTATCACAAGCAATTTTTGACCCCACCCTCCCCTGATACACACACACACAAAAAAAATACTACAGTAAAATCATAATTGCTGGCAAATCAGATAGGAACATTACACTGACTTCTGCATCTCATTTAACATCATTTATAATTTCAATGCCAACACACATGTTGTTATCTTAGCCATGCTGCTGTGGTTTCAATTAGCAGATAATTTCACTGGATCTCTTTCCTGGACATGACAACTAACACACTAAAGAAGCAAAGTTAGCACTGATTTTTTTTCTTCTTTTTCTAAAAATTACAGGTCTATGCTAAGTCTGTGTCCAGGATAGTCACTGCTCAGACAGAGACCTCTCCACCACCACCCCTCACTTTTTTGTTCTCCTTCCCTCCTGAATGTATGTTTTTCTACAAACTGTAGAATTTGAGGCTTCTATCCATTCCTGCAGAGGTCAGGAACTGAGCGTTCTCTCCAAAGGCCACTCCAGTCACCAATCCTGTATGGTCTACAATTAGAAAGGAAAAAGCAAGGTCAAAAATCTGCTTCTTCTTTACACCAAATATCATATAACATGCATTCTGGATGAACATCTGGAAAGAGATTGGTATTTTTGTCCCGCACCTGTGAAGTTGAGGACCTCAGACCACTGTTTGCAGATGTAGACACGAATGTCAGACCCTCCTACAGCCAGGTAGGTACCACTCTGATCAAACACAAGGGACTTCACCTGAAACAGAAAAACAAAAGATTCTTTAAGTCATCTGATATCACATTAAATATGTTTATTTATCCTAAGGGCTACATGCAAAGATCAATACCACTTTTGTGTCTGTACATGAAGCCAGAAGGTGGTTAGCTTAGCTTAACATTAAAACACAAAGCAGTAGGAAACAGCATTACTGGTTGTCTCTTAAGCTATAGCAATGCAGCTACCAGTATGTCTGCACGACAAATAACGACAAATTTCTTTAACAGCAGACATGACCACACTTTCTTACCTCATAGTTGTTGTCCAGAGTGATTGTCTTGAAGTTCTTCAGCTTCCTCAGATCCCACAGTTTCAGCGAGCTATCCTGGGCACCTGGAGGACAGCATCAAACAAGGATGTCAGTGTTAATGAAACAAATGCAAGTAAAATTCCTGCTCACTTTAAGATAATATGATTAGATATGTGGCTCCTACACACATGTTTTGCAAATTCCAAATTTTTCCTCAGTAGGATTCTAAATAGTAATGTGGGTCAGTGTAAAAATACTGTTAGTAGTTGTTACCTGTGGCCAGATAGTATCCGTTCTCAGAGAAAGCAATGGAGGTGACGGGGCCAGAGTGGCCAGGGAAGTTGGCCACATTAGTGCGCTCCTTCAGATCCCAAATCTTAATTTGGGAGTCAGCCGTACCAGTGCCAAAAATGAGACCATCAGGGTGGAACTGAGCACAGGTGAGAGCTGTGGGGGGCAGACAGAAACATTAACACTTGGAAAAGGACTTATCTCCACTGTCAAACACACATATTCATTAATACAGAGGCACTTACCACAGCCAGCACTTTCATCAGTGACTTTGGTGAGGACTCTACCAGTCTGGATGTCAGAGAAGGCCCAGTACTGCACGATTAAAAACAACAGTGACGTTAGTGTGATGAACCATTCCCCACTACTTCTGTAATTTATTAAAGCATGGACCCTGTGGGTAATTTCTTCAAGCTGCAAACATACCTGATCTTCAGAGGAGCTGAGCAGGTAGTCTCCAGTAGCATGTAGGGAGAGTCCAGTGACACCTGCCTCGTGAGCACGGACCACCTGGACACAGTTTCCTCCAGTGACAGACCACACACGGATGGTGGTGTCTGGAGATGCAGAGAAGACCACAGACTGGAGGAGAAAAAGACAGCAAGGGAGCGAGGAGAAGAAAGTCAAAACATTTGAAAAAAATAGATCATGTTAAGCATTCCTCCGAAATCTGTGTTATATTTTGTTTATCTGAAGAGGTAGTATTTTGATGTTTGACAGGTTAATGTTTCAAACTAAGACGGAAACTTACCTGAGATGGATGGTAAATGACAGAGGTGACCTTCTTCGTGTGACCCTTGAGTGTTGCCACAATCTGCTCCTCATTCTTGTCAAACACCACAACGTTCTTATCAGCTCCGCCTAGAAGAATATAGGTGGGGTTAACATCAAATAACAGATGCTTCAAATGATATCATAAAATTCCAACAAATCACAAATGTTTGTAAATCAAAAGATGTATTCACTGTACCGGTAAGCACTTTGTTGGTGTCTGAGGGACACAGATCCAGAGCCAGAATACCAGGAACACTGGCACTATGAAGACCCTGAAGGCAACAAAAGACACATACATGTTGACACTATGTATATCACATCACTTGAGGGAACTGCTGCAGCCTCCTGATCAATTTATGCTCAACAGACAGAAATTTATACTTACAGCATGGGAGGCCACCTGGCGGTATTTGCTGAGATCCTCAGCTCTAACCAGCTCCTCTGGAACAGTCTTTCCTCTCTGGAGAGACACAGTGAGGTGGTTACAAGTGTGAAAGCATACACATTACATGACACCATGATGTTTACACAACACTGAGATATTACAGCATAAACTTGAAAAATAATACCTTCTTTCTCTCTGTGGTGAGAATAGTCGCTTTGTCTTGGAGCTGTAAAAAGAAAAAAGCCGTACTGAAACACATCTCTGGGTTGCTAAAGAAATTGGGAAGCTTTCAGCTAAATAATGATTTATTAGGGTAAAAGAAAAAGTCTTACCTTCTGGATGATCTCGGGGGTCATTCCCACCTGTTCACTAATCTCCATAGGCTCTCCACCAGCACCCTGAGAGGACAAAAAACATAGACTGTAAGAAAGCAAGTACAGCAAAAGATGATTATGAGTGTTTCTGATAAGTATTACTATTGATTTAAATAAAGTCAATCACTCACTGCTGCAGCTGGCTGAGAGGCGGGAACTGCCTGAGGGGCAACCAATCCAGCTTGGGGTTTGAGTGTGGCAAGAGCTGCAAGAAGGAAATAGACCTCATAAGAAAACACGCTCTCAAAATGACATCTATGAGCTCATGTTCAAGTGGATTCTGGAGAGAGCTGGTGATCATCTAAACGCTGTTTAATGTGCTCTACAACTGAAATTACGCCCTGCACCAGAGGAAACACAAACTGCTGTTAACCCACCTTCTCTCGCAGCAGTGACCTCTTTGGTGAGTCGAGCGATGACTCTGCAGGCGGCATCATGCTGGTAGAGGGCGTGCGACAGTTCCTGGCGAGTAGTCTGCAGCTGCTGCCGCAAGGTGAAGCTATGAAGCATAACAGCATCCTACAACAGAAAAGACAGGATGAAGGAGGGGGAAAAAAAAGGAAAAACAACTCTAAGCCAGTTACATTTCAAGTTCTTCTGCAATTATCAACTTGGTTTATAATTCCTAGAAGTGGCTTTCAACAACAACTAGCAAGCAACTGATCTTGATTTTTTTGGGTCCATTGTATGTGTCAGGTGGATGGCACAAGGCAATTAAAGCAACGAACCAAGATGTTTCAGTCAAGACAGAATATGTGTTGCACTGTAATCTAATATAGCTACTGTTTTTCAATAGATTGATACATTCTGCTCCACCCATGATTTGTGACTGTTAAGATTATAAAGAAAAAGTCAAAACAGAAATTCTAAGTAACATTTACTGTATAAAGGTGTATACTTGTGGATTTCAACACTTACCCACTCATCTTGAAGGGACTTAAGAATGGCAGGAATGCTTGTTGCTGATGGTGCCTTTGGTCTAATAGGATGGGACACTAGAAAAGAGAAATGTTGCTCATATTGAGAACAAGTAGCCTCTCATCATTAAAAATCACATCATCATTAGTCTAGTTATTAATGTTGATTTCTGAGGTTTCAGGGACACTTGTTGAGAGATGAAAGGGCAAGTCAAACAGTGCTCTACTATGGGGGATTTATTTTTGAAGTAAGCATTAACAAGCATTAGTGGCAAACATTCTCTAGTTCCAGCTTCTCTGTTGTGAGTGTTTGCTGTTTTTCCCTGTCTAAGAAAAGCAGCACCTGAATACTTTGAGGTTTTGGAGTGTTGGTCAGACAAAACGAGCAACATTCAAAAATCATTTTGGCCTTAGAGAACTGTGATGGGCATTTTTTCATTATTTCCTGACATTTTATAAATTAAAAAGGTTTATCAGGAAAATAACACTCAGTTTGACTGATAACAAAGATAATTGTTAAAGCACTACACATCACTATCTTAGGTTACAAATGCTGGTAGATTGAGACACTGGTTGTTAAAGCTCTCACTCAGGTGCCAGCTGATTGGGAACACTATTTAAAAACTAGCATATTTTAATATTTCAACGTGCAATGTGCCGATGCTTTTGTTGAAACTGGGTCAGAGAGGTGTTGATTCATTTTAGAGGAGGAAGCCAGAGCAGCAGTTGATTTGTGTTGTGTTGTGCGGACTGATTTTTTTTTACGGAGTATTTTGTGTATCATCCTCAAATGGGACGGACAAAACATTAAATATCATGCCTCTAGAATAATGCAACCACCCCAAATGTCAGCCTCCAAGCTGAATATAAATACGACTCAACACTTAAGACACAACTTTCATTAGGATGTAATACAGGGCTTTTGCATTAAGCTGCATTAGTTTTAGCCTGGTGCAATCTTTGCTGACATCCTTAGCTGCTCCCAGTGGTTTACCTTTGATATCTACGAGCTGCTCCTCAGACAGCGGTTGTCCATTCATCGGATCCGTCCCATTCTCCGCGATGTACTTCTCGATCAGCCTGCGCTCAAACACCTGGTTGGACACCGGAGAGACGCACGGGTGCTCCGGCACCTCGTTGGAGACTAAAGATACAAAAAAGTGTGGTTACATCTTCACAAACCATACTGTACGAAGAATAAAAGAACCACTTAAAAACAAGACCGGTGAACTATCACAAGTAGAAGGCGGCACTGCATGGCCGCTAACGTTAGCTACGTTAGCTACGTTAGCTACTAGCATTAGCGCGGTGCCTAGCTAACCTGCACTATCTCCGTCATTTCAATGAATCCAACTCCACTTACTTGCACAAACCAGAGACATCCTCCCGACGCAGTCCTAAGAATTTCTTCTGAAAATGAATAATGCTCGCCCTTTTCTTAGGTAGTTATTACCGCTCAGGTACACTTTACTTATGTTTTGCTCAAATTGGAAGTGGCACGCTGTCCTTTCATTGCCGCTACAACCGGGGCTTCTTCTTCTTCTACGCTGCCAGGCTGAGCGTCAAAGCCGCACAGGCGCGCCACTGCCCCCTACCTCCGGAACAACGCCACTGCTTTCATCGATACCCTAAAAATTAGTGCTGAGGTGATAAGTAAATGGACTGAAAATTCACTGACAAAAATACAAGTTATTCTCTGTTAACAGCGTCTCAAATGTGATTATAAGCTACTGTCTTCAGTTAAAATAAACTGATTATCTATGGCTGTTGGACTGTCATTGGGACAAACAAGCAATATGTCACCTTGAGCGTTAGCAGCTTGAGATGGCTGTCACTTTTTCTTTACATTTTATACACTTAACATTCATTAAAAAATAATACACTGAATAACTGAAACTGCAAAGAATTGTTTGTCACACCCAAGCAAACAGCATATTGGAGAAAATTATCTAAAATATGCATTAAAGATACATTTTATTGTTTGAGAGATAACATTTTGATATTGCAAAAATATCAGAAGCAGCAGTCCAACCTCTTCTGTCACTAAAAAGATGTGGTGATAAGATATCCTGTGCACAAAGTTCACAGATTGATAGACTATTGCAATATTTGGTGGAACATGTTACATTTCACATATCCATTTCTACAATTATCTTGAAGGTTAATCCACTATATTAAAAAATCATTAAATTGCAGAAGAGACATTTAACATGATAATTAGTTGTTAGAGGAAAGGTTAACAGGATGGGTGAAGAAAAACACTTCAATTAACCTTACATTATTGTACAGTGCTTAAAAATTCCCTTTAGTAAATTTTTGTATCACAACTCTAATATCTACATAGCCCTAGAGATCACATTATACACACAAACATACATGAGCAGACATTCAGCAAATACAGTGCAGGTAATATTGGTCCTGAGGGTCTGGAGGTAGGTAACAGCAGGAGATTTCAGGAGCACCATCAGCCAGTATCAAGAAGTGGATAATATGAGACAGGAAGGCTAATGCTCCACTCATGCTTCAGTAAAATTACATGAAAAACAATCACATGCAATGTTGATACCATACCATTAAACCTAGGCTAAGATGCAAAAGGCACAGGTGAGATCTTTCTTTTCCACAGGAGAACTCCAAACTGTTGTTTCTCCATGCCTCACATTTCTTCTTCCTTCGTTTCAGCTCCAATTCTCTGGTTTATAAAAAGTTCAGTTTCTCTGAAGTGTACACACTGCAGGATTCTGAGGTGTCCGCCTCTAGCGGAAGTGTGGAAAAGTATTCTTGTGATTTACTCCACCTTTCTTTATCTCCATCTTTCTTGATCTGGAATTGAACACAGTCCTCGGAGGAGTGGAGACAATCTGAAACTCCGGGTACTGGAAAGGAAATCCTTCTCTCTTCCTCACTAGATGTGTCCGGCTATGAAGGAGTTAAGACATATGTTAAAAATATATATACATTTTAGTCTGTGACATACAAGTACTCACAGCTGGAGTGTATTTACCTCAGTGGTTGCATTACGACTAGGGGAGCTCCCAGCCATCAATATGTTTGTTCCCTGATTCTCAGCTCTCGGAGTACCAATCATAACGGGAGCGTAACCCTGGAAATACAAACACCAGCGCGCATATTACACATGCACACAGCCTCAATCCACAGTTTAACAGTTTTAAATAAGGAGACAAAACCTGCAAACTCATTTAATTCAGTTAATCAGCCTTACAGTATGAGTTGGACTGGCTCTTGGGGTCCATTTTCTTGGTGTCCCAGGTTGCTGAGAGTGACTGTAGTAGCCTGAGGGCTCAGGGTTGGGCCGACTGTAGTCCTGCACACAAACACACATAAACTCAGTGCAGTCTTTGTTTTGCAGGAGAACAGCCCTGGTGATGAAGAGCGCTGTCTAACATGTCGGCCCAAAATCCCACATCTCCTATAGATGTTCAGTTAGGTTGACATCTGGAAACTGCAAAGGTCATAACGTGAACGTAATCTTTTCATACTGATCATTCAGTGGCCTCTTGTGCCCTGTGTGGAGGCATCTGCATTTTCTATGTTTTTCCACTGATTTATTTGTTTTTTTGTCAGCTATGGTATATCTGTACTGTGACTATATTATGGGCAGTATGAACATATGTACAGTAATGTGGTTTTCCTGATTTCCTCACCTGAATGTTAACTCTCGGAGGGTTGGCTGGTGGTGTGCGGTTCGCTCTGAGGCCGGCGATGATCTGCGACAGGCTGCAGTTTGGGTAGCGCTTCATAAACAGGATGAAACCAGCCAGTGACACAAACATCCCAGAGGGGACAGTGATGGACTTAAGAAGTGCTCGCCATCTTGCCCCCTTTTCTGGAGAGATTAAAAACGCAGAGTTGGGACGAAAAGACTGTGGAGAAAGAAAAGCATCCATATACCAAAAAAAAAAAAACATTCTGTCACTCACCGATCACCTGCAAAATGGTGGAGGACACCAGGTTGCCATCGCCATCCCTGATTTCATACAGCCCATTGTGCCTTGAGGTCAGCCTCGCTATGACGACCTCATTGACGGTACCGTTCCTGCCCAGGGAGATGAGTCCCCTGTAGCGCATGTCGTGGTCTGTTATCTGGCCCTCGCGAATCAGCTGCACAGGGCCGCGGGGGGGCTTGGGGTCGAAAGGGCCCAGGGAGGATTCATCGGGGTATCGGGTGGGGGTAAAAATGAGGTGGGCATGAGGGACAGGAAGAAAGAGGGGCAGGTTTAGAGACTCCTTGGTGAAGCGGGTGACATTGAAGGAGTGCCCTGCATGCATATGCAGGACCATGAACAGAGAGAGGAGCGGAGAATGAAGAAAATGTGAAGGTATGAGATGGAAAGGGAAAGATAAAATATGACAGTTACCATTGACAGGATCCTTAAGTTAAAGAAATTCACTAGTCAGCCTCTTAAGACACTCATCCGCTTGTGATTTTTCTCTTCTCACCACGGACAGTGAGCGTGCTGCGAGACAGCGCCTTCCCATGCATGTCTTTCACGGTGTAGTTGCCTTGGTCTGCTTGCGTCACTCTCTCGGCCACCCAGATCTTCCCGCCCCGCAGCAGCCGACCTCGCCCCAAATCGCTGGTTTCGGGGTCTGTCCGGTTCCAAAGGACAATGGGCATGGCCTCGTGTGGGGCACCCCGGGGAGAAAACTCCAGAAGAGAGCCATTTTCAGGGATGTGGTGCTCAAAGTTCTCCCCGTAGTTCCTGTAGTAAGACTTGATGCATTCTGAAGAAGGATGAAGAAGAGAGGGACAGAGTGATGGAAAGCAGGGAGGGTGGATTTACATAGATAGATTCACAAAGAGTGGAAACTATCGTACCTGAAACGACTAGATGAACAGTCTCGTAGGTGAATCCAGAGTACAGTTTGATGGCATAAAGTCCCTGATCACTGTGAGTCACTTCTTTCAGGACTAACATCTTATCTCTGGTCCACTCGAACCGTGGGTCCTTCACCTGCAGTTGTAAGTTGTGTATAGGTTCAGACAATCCATACTCACAACAGACAAACACAAACATGAGCGCAGCCATGCTTCCACTCACCGTGGTTTTTTCAAGCAGGACACGCCTCGGTCCATCAGGGTTTGGCGTAAAAGTCACTGTTCTGGACGTGGAGTACACCGGAAGACGAAATTCCTTCCCGGCACACAACCTCTGGACTTCTTCTCTTTCCGCTGTCAAACAAATCAAAGAATGTGTTAGAACAAGTCGAGGACCTGTTCTGGGAATATGTTCGGTAAGTAAAGGATATATGGAAATGTGGCTGCTGACTCACCTGGTATGACCCAACCTGTGAGAAGAGCAGAATTAATATCATCCTTATTTATCTTTTCCAGTTCAATACAGAAACCTCACATGCACTGGAATATCACTCAAAGAATTATGTGGATGGAACATACTGTAAAGATGTGTAAAATTTGCATTAGCAGTGTTTTTTTTGTGACCATGATTTTTTTATCAGTGACTTTCTTCACCTTCAGTGACCTTAATCCACTCATAAATAACTAAATTTGATTTAAAACTGCAGATGTGATGCATGTGTCACACATTATATTTATATTATTTCTGAACCGCATTATAATTATTACTGTACATTACTATTACTATTAGTAATTACTGTACATATCTATTACTGTACATGACTTAATGTCAAACCTGTGAGCAATTATAATGCTTTTTATTCTTTATTAACATTCTTATAAATAAAAACTACCTTAAACAACAGGCTAAACACCATTTTCCTATTGTTTTTAATGAGGATTAGCTTAGAACTATTAATAAATGATTAATCAGCAGTCAATGAAGCCATTCGTAAGCAGGTGTCTTATTTAAAAGTGGTAGTAAAATGTCCAAGAACTTACCCAAAGCGAGAGGAAGGGTAAAGAGGGCAGTGAGTAGGACACAGGTGGACATCTTCCCCTGTGAAGACAGAGCAGTTTGTTTCATCTACAAACACAGACGACAGAGATGCACAATTGTCATTCATCTCCACCCTCCTCTGAAAACAAGCAGCCTGCCGCGGGGCATACGATCATCCATCAACATGTTACACAAGGGGGAGCCCAAAGACAACTGTGATGATGTCTACAGAGCGACCCAGTGCAAAAAGCATCAATACTCCGAGTCTGGTCCATGACGCCCTGTCTGCTCTCACAAGTCACGTCCACTCAGGTGTCCGACGTGTTTCTCAACGTTCACAGGGACACAACGCGCCATTAGGTCATCAGTTATTGATAATGCACACATGATCACACAGTCAGTGACGCACCCGATCTGAACTCACCTGCAGGATGTGTGAAAAGATGAGTCCACAGCTTGATATTTGTGAATGTTTACGTGAATGAGGGTAAGAGGATATCAACGTCCTCTGCAGAGCGCGCATGAGCATTGGCCCCCTTCTTTTATTTATGGCGACGGGTAGGTTGTATTCTCAGCAGCTCGTACGCAAAATCCATCCCATGTGACGCTGCGTTTCCCGGGTCCTGAATGTAAATACGCTATTTGCGCAAGAGGATACACATTACAAAGTGGGATACTCGTCATGGGATGTGCGATAAGGCAAAATCTAATATGTCTTCTCAAGAGTTTACAAAACCACGAGGACTGATGGCCTCGCATGTCTCTTTTTAAGCAGAGAAATGCACTGTAGTGAAGCACGAATCTGAGGTACTTGCACTCCTCTTTGGTGCGTACATTGCATGATACTTTATACTTTTACTCCACTACGTTTCACAGGGGAAAGCGGCACTGATTTGACAGCTGAAGTTTTCAAATTACGATTTCACACACAAAAGATAAAATAATGCTTTGTAATACATTAAACTTCCCAATCACACACAGTCTGAAGCATTTGGGTGAATAAAAGTAAAGCACTTCAAGTTGTCTGCTTTGTCAGTGGTCAACAGCCACATCTAACCAAACAATGTTGAATTTGCAAACTGCTCCCTTTGAAGACATGACAACAGTATATCAGCAGATGGTGCTCTCCAGGTGATAACAAAGGATGAGAGACAAGAAAACTCACCTTTCATGCTGTTTGCCTTGTTACTTACCTGTTGGCATTTTTCCTGGCCTCAGGTGGGTCATGTATGGGTATGGCAGGCCTCGGTTTGGCTCAGGATAAACCAGGGAATGGACATAAGGGAGTTTCCACCATTACTGTCAGGGAAGCTATGGCACCAAAATCCAAGCACCACGCATTGATAGAAGATTTGATAAATGACAGGAAAAAGAATACATCTCATTTTACTTTTTGATGAATAGTTGCCGGATGATGACTGCTATACCACTAATTCAATACAAACTGCGGACATTAACTGATAAATTCTGGGGGCAGAAGTTCTGTGAACTTGTGCAGAAACTATGTACCACCTAATCACCCACATACTCATCCACCCATGTGTCTGTAAGTGTTTAGGGGGGCTCTTTTGTGCCATCAGACTCCACAACGACACAGCACCCAGTACCACCCAACCCCACTGGTTTAGACTGTCACATTTTTGTACACATGTCCTGACAGGATCAGCAACATTTGGAGTAAACTTTTGCACATCCTTCTGATTTTTTTTTTCAATTACAAGCAGGAATGAGCCTGACACTCTCTGTAGTGTCAACAGAGTCGACTCGTATCACATAAGAAGGCAAGGTTTTTCTCCTTCCCCCTCTTCTCTGTGTGTGTGTGAGGAAGTCTGTGCTGCAAGTAGAGTTATTGCTAATTCCTGACTTAAAGCTGTACTTGTAATGGATACGTAACTTTGAGGTGTTTAAGAAATTGGAAAAAAAAAACCACCTAGGCTTATGTGTAACCCTATAGACCATGGACCCCTACTTAGTTGTGTGCTGTGGTTGTGCAGTTTCCAAAACCAGACAAGGATCCCTCTGGTTTTGTGAATCAGTTGGCCATGGTACGCTATTGTTACGATCTTACTCCAAGGCACAAACAACAATTGATTGTGACATGTTTTAGGGATAAATTTGGTGATGTAGAGCACATGCCAGACATAACTACATAACTGCATAAGGGCCATATAAAACCCAGTTAATGCATGTGCAAGAAGGAGGGCATGTGTAACAGTAGCACTTGTAGATAGTGGTGAGTCTGAAGCATTTCAGATTGTCTGCTACAGCCACATCTTACCAAACACAGTAAAACAATGTTAAATTAGGAAATCGCTCCCTTTGCAGATGTGACAACAGCCTTGTACATGCACAGATCTTTTGTACCTTTACACATGTACACATTATTCCTATTGTTTTCTCTCTGCTGTATAGGTATTTATGGGAATTTCTTTGTTTTCAAGAAACTACATTCTCCTGTGCTGTCAATGCTGTACTCCACTATAACACTCAACAGGACAAGACACTCAACACACTAGACACGTCATACAACCCAAACTGGACAACTGTCTTTGGAAAGTTTAAACAAAACATAATTAGAAGGAGGAGGGATTTGGATGCTGCATTTGTGATGTTGTGATGCTGATGTTCGGTAGTGGGCATTGAGTCCATAGATGAGCTATTATGACTGCATTTAAAATCTGTATTGCTATCTATATTACATTTATGCTTCTGTGTTGCATATCAAGTAAAATCATTGCTTATTTCCAAAGCCAGTTAGTTTGCCTGGTTCATTTTTCCATCTTCACTCTGACAACAATAAAACACAGAACTTGTTTGCATGGATATAGCCTTTTTGAAGTGCATTGTGGTTGAACAAACTTGGACAAGATGCTGAAGGTTGCAGTCATCATGAGGAAATGGTATGTAGGTGATTATCTGCGTCTGTAATGAGGCTACTTCATGTATGAAATATTTTGGTCAGCAGTTCTTTGCTACATAGAGCCCTCTGCTGGTGGCAGGTCAGCATTTCAAATGAGAAATGAACATGTTAATGGAAAGGTTGATAGTGCACAAAGTAATTGCATTTCACTACAACATTCATATTATGTATAATGTAGCAGTTTTGACTCAATTAAGTCAGCACTCTCCTTACTTCTCCTGTAGGACACATTTAAGTGTGCATACTGTGAGAATGCAGATATGCGTATATATTAGCAAAGCCCACTGGATTATAAATTAGATTCTAAATAGATTTTTATCTAGTCCATCTAGTCCTGCAGCCCTTCTCCAGCCATGGAGAGGTCTCCCTCATCACCAACTAGAGAATTTTCCACAACCTGACAATCCAAGTTATTCTTATTTATTGCTTATGACTGATCAATGAAGCCTTCATTCGTTATTTATTAACCATTAATAAGGCCAACAATTACATGTCATAAGAGTTTTTGTGTCATATCAGAGAGTGGAACCTGAATGTTTAGCCTGAAGGATTTCCAGTGACTTCAGAGGGTGAGCACATGTAGAAAAAAAAGAGTAAAAAGAAGAAAATGACCATAATCTTCCGTATCAGAGAGGTTTGTCTCCTTTCAGATGGTTTTAATCATTCTGTGGTCCCTAGGATTTATTTACCAACACAAAACGACCCCTCGGTTGCGGACGCGGCTGTGTATGCGCAGATTGCGAAAATATGACGCAATTACGACGCAGAGCGTGAACAACGTCTCGCTCATTTTAGTGTTCCTATCCTGGGGTGCTAACACCAGCAACTTTTACCGTAACAGAGAGTTAGTTGGATCACTTTGCAGTGAGTAGACAACTTTTTGTCTGTCAGTTTGTTTGTTTTTTCAGTCTGATGTTGAGTTGTATTCTCTGCAGCTTCAGAGAAACGTTGTAATTTGTAAGAAACTTTTTAGAGAAACGTTATGATCGATGGGAACCTCTCTTCTCTCTGCAGAAAATGTTACTGTTGTTCGTGACAGTTTCCAGTTTCTTCATCGGTGAGTGGAGCTCATTTGCACAGTCATACAGATGAAATGCAACAATGTAGATGTGACATTATTGTAGCCTAGCTGATTAACAGTTTAATCATAAGCGATGTCTCGGCTCCACATACCTGTGCGCTCTGTAGTTCGACTTGCTCTCATGAGCCAGTTATGCAACCGGTCTCATCTGCGTTTAATGTTCCGCAACAGCTGCAGTTAAAAAAGTAAAGTTGTGCAGTTAGATGTGTATTGTTTGGCCTCTGAATGAACGTCTACAATCATATAAACTCCAACAGAAAACACCACCAAACCCAACCCCTCTGTGTTTACAGTCACTACTCGCTGCATTTGGCCAAACGTGTCTGAGCAGGAAAGAAAGTGAATTAGGATTTTTTTTTTAAAGCATCAAACAGACTCAAACAAACACACACGCACTTGAGATGAGCATATACACTCAATGTCTAATAAATTCTAATTAATTAATACACGTCATTCTCATTTTTACTAGCAATATGTAAACCTGAATAAGAGACTTTTCTCCACCCTCACTGCATTAGTTGGAGAGGTTGGGTCATTCTGCCACAGAGAGTGAGTGGTTACTGGGACATTTTTATGTGTCTGCTCTGGCATCATTTGCACTGAAGTTGTTTAAAGAATGATTTCCACATGTTTTCCACATGATGTTTTGTTTCTTCCTCAGTATTCTCTCCTCCATCTGTCTCTTCTTCACTTGTATCTTTCTGATTGAAGGTTCATTCGCTGGCCATGAGTATGAAAGTAAATGCTATGGTGATAGTTTGAGGTTCCCGTTTGATTATACGCCTCCCTGTCTTCAGAGGAAAGATTTACTTCACTCCGAGTAATGGGGGATCCAGGAAGCTTTTAATGGACAATGGGGAGGTGAGCGGCTTCTGCTGCTGCAGTTTAATACTGTCACCAATGTTGCTGTGATATCCGTTCAAGGCATGATATTACTAATGTCTGGCTTCTGTTCAGATCATGAATCATGAATGAGACAGAACCAGAATCTACTGTCTGTTGTGACTAAATGTGTCTTTGTTGTCCACCTCTTCAGGCAAAGGACCCACGGCTCAGTGTTTCTTACGCCTCAGTTACTTTGAGAGATTTGAGAGAAAGAGATCAAGGAACCTTTTCGGTCTCAGTTGGTGATAGACTTTACGATATCATCACACTGACAATTAATGGTGAGAACATTACATTACACTGTATATTTAACCCATGTGGAAATAGGCATTTCCTAAATAAAAGCCATGTTTTTTTCAGACTGTGCCAAAGAGTTCGTGCAGAATTACGCGACAGTGTATTTCGGTTCAATTCCCAGAAAGGCTGAATACCTGGAGTTCACTCCCCTTCACAACAGGGACCAGCCACAGATTCTGTGGAACCGCACAGACCCTCAGGCCAATAAGGGGGGCAGAGTACAGGTGAGGGGTAATACCTGGGAGATGTACAAACTCACTCAGGCAGACAACGGCTTCTACGCTTTCAGGAAAAATGACAACACTCTGCTGAACAGGATGAAGCTCTCAGTGGAAGGTGATGGTAGAAACTTGATAGAGGCTGCATTTGAACTTATATACTGTGTATCTGATAAATGTCCTTATACAGTCTGCTCTTTATCACACACAGATTATGATAGAGAGTATAACATAAAGGTGGGGGAGCGGCTTGTCATCCTGTATCCCGCAGAGTTTACCATGTGGACTGTGACTTTTATACCTGAGGGGGAAACAGAACACCAAACGGTGATAAGAGATGGGACCTCAGCAGCTGGTAATTTTGCTTGGAGGCTGCAGGTCATGCATGAAGGCATAGAAATTTATCCTGTGGAAAGCACAGACTCTGGTACCTTTGAATTCAGAGACAAGCAAGGCAACCTGGCCATGACTGCGATCGTGGAACTAGGTGAGGAGCTTGTTTTTTCTCACAGAAGGAAAAATGTGTTTACTCACTGTTGCTGATGTTTCAACATCTCTGTGCTCTTACAGAATCTGATGCTACATTACTGGTTGTTGCTGCTGTTGTTGGGACTATTCTTGTTGTGATTATTTGCTGTTGCTGTGTGAGAAAGTGCTGTTGTAAGAAGAGTTCTTCAAAGAGGAATGAGTCTGCCCCTCAGACTGCAGCAACACCTGCTACATATTACCATGTAAGGACTTCATCAAATGAGCATTTAAACTGACTGTTTACAATATGTAGCACTATTTTTAATCTCATTATTCTCATGTCAGTCTCAGGATACCAATCAACCTGCAGGGACAAGTTATTCTCCCGCACCATCCACTTTCTCCTATCAGCCGAGGAATCTCCCTGTGTCTACAGGACCTATAACTACCTCCACTGGGCCTTCAGTAGGTGTTACACAGAGGTCTTCAAAGTGTGAGGCCCATAAGAGAGATCAATTCCTAATGTGCTTCCAATACTGAAGAAGTGACAAAATCCACAGTCTCTGTTCTGTTCAAGAATGCATTCAGTTTATATGAGACTTCAGTGATCTGAGTTAATTGACTCCAGTGGATATCTCCAAAGGTCCAGCTTTGAGAAACTAATTCCCTGCGCTTTTTTGCTGAACCATGACAGAAGGATAGTAATGTAAAGAGGAAAATTGTGCCAAAAAAAGGCTGTCATGTTGGAGGATATCCACCTCATTTGTCTCAGTCTGATTGCTAAAGACTTATATCAGGTTAAGCTGACGTCTTGGATGTACTTTTGTACAGAAAAGAAGACTGGACTATGCGAAACATTTTAAGAAGAGATCTCTTGATACTGGGCTCAAGTTGTTGCTCACAGCTTAACTCACTGAATCCATGTCAACATTATACTTCCTGTTTACATTTGCCTTTTTTGTTGTTTTTTTTCCTTACAGGTGCACAACCCAGTGAATATCCATGTGACCTCCCCTCAGCCTCAGGTACACACACAAACATACAGAGAATTCAGAGGGGCATCAAAGTCCACTGTTATAAATGTAGTTATCTTAATGAAGAACTTGTGGATGCTTTTTCATTAACAAACACATTCACCTTTAATTCCTGGTCACCTCTCTCTCCAGGTTGCAGTCTCGGGAGATCAGGAAGCTGCTCCTGCTCCTTCAATGGGCTCTGATATGTTCTCCTCGGACTATGAGCCAAAGTTTGATCTGAAAGGTCTGAGGTTCCCCTCCGCTCCCCCCCTCAGCTCAGACTCAACTTTCTGTGATGTTTATACCTCAGATAAACTCAACTTTCTCTAAGGAGCATGCTGAACATTCAAGTGATGCAGGGTTGAATTTGAATGTTTTGTTACTAACTGGAACACAGCCATTTCAGTGATATATGCACTGTAAAACAAATCAAAAACTCTAAGCCTGCAAACTATCACTCACACTATGTTCACACACAACCAGACTTATCCTCAGTTACAGAGTGATGTGATCAAACAACTTTGAGGCTAATATAGTATTGTATAGTGTAGTATTATAAGTTTCATGGTAAGGTTTAATGTAGTTCTTTAACTACAGCCATGTTTCACTAGTGAACTATCACAATCAGGTTATCTGTATAATGTGGAATATAAATGTGTTTGCATGAATATAGATTAGATTTAGAATGTGTAATATACATATATGAATGTTTACTTAATGCTGTTAATGTAATTCTCTTGCTGCCAAAGATATCGACAGTATGAGAGATGATGTTACAGTGAGGACTAACAGTGAGTCTGTGTAGCAGATTTTACAGCTGGAGACTCAAAACTCATGGAGATAAGAATACAAAACCTAGCAATTCAAGCCACTATTACAAGCTTGCCTTATTGTTTTATACTGTTTTTATATGGTTGCTTTTATCTTTTATCTGTCTTTTTACCTGTCTGTGTGGCTTCTATCATGACATTTTGAGAAATTATGTGAGAAATATTTTTTATTTATCTGTTTTACACTTTGTAAAAATATAAGTCCTATCTCTGGAAACTGTTACACTCTCTATCTTTTAACATATTTATAGATCTTGTGTAACAGGAATTGTGCGAGGTTCCCGAGTAAATTATATTCAAACAGAAATATATAGTTTCTCGTTTTGGCTGCTTTTATTTTATTAGTTTATGAAGTAGGGAAATATGTTTTAGACGAGGGAGGAATTTAAGACGTTCTGTCACAAACAAAAACCAGATGCGCTGCTGCGTCTGCATGTTCGTGGATCTGCCGCGATGTAACCGCGACGGTGCACCGCTTTGAACGCTGTTGCTGCTGCTGCTGCAAGGAATTGTGGGACGCCATTCTCTCCTTTTCTCTCGTAAAGGAAGTCCAGTGTATCCTATGCTAAAGGAGATAACATAGGAAGCACCGAGGCTCCCTTCTTTAACATTTAGATCACACGACCAGCTCTTATCATGGCTGCCACTGCGATACTTCAGGGTCATTTCACTCATTAATGAACCTCCCTGAGCGTAAAGGACTATTCGACCGCAGCCCTTGTGTCCTAATTGAAACATCTATTAGTGAGTAATGTTTGTGCTTTTATACGTGGTGTCATATCAGAAAGTGGAGCCTGACTGACAGACTTCTTGTTTGTTTGTTTTTTTCATCTGGTGCTCGATGTTGAGTTTTATTCTCTGGAGCTTTAGAGAAACGTTATGATCGAAGGGAACCTCTCTTCTCTCTGCAGGAAATGTTACTGTTGTTCGTGGCAGTTTCCAGTTTCTTCATCGGTGAGTGGAGCTCATTTGATGAGATGAGATGAAACAATGTAGACGTGACATTATTGTAGCCTAGGTTGATTAACGGTTTAATCATAAGCGATGTCTCGGCTCCACATACCTGTGCGCTCTGTAGTTCGACTTGCTCGAGCCAGTTATGCAAACGGTGTCATCTGCGTTTAATTTTGTGCAGTAACGTGTATTGTTTGGCTTCTGAATGAACATCTGCAATCACATCAGATCCAACAGAAAACACCACCAACCCCCCCGTTTACAGTCACTACTCGGTGCATTTGACCAAACGTGTCTGAGCAGAAAATAAACTGAATTAGGAAATGTTTAAAAAAAAGAAGCTTCAAACAGACTCAAATAATTAATAAATTAATACGCGTTATTCTTTTATTTTATCATTTTTACTAGCAATATGTAAACCTGAATAAGAGACTTTTCTCCACCCTCACTGCATTAGTTGGAGAGGCTGGGTCATTCTGCCACAGAGAGTGAGTGGTTACTGGGACATTTTTATGTGTCTGCTCTGGCATCATTTGCACTGAAGTTGTTTAAAGAATGATTTCCACATGATGTTTTGTTTCTTCCTCAGTATTCTCTCCTCCATCTGTCTCTTCTTCACTTGTATCTTTCTGATTGAAGGTTCATTCGCTGGCCATGAGTATGAAAGTAAATGCTATGGTGATAGTTTGAGGTTCCCGTTTGATTATACGCCTCCCTGTCTTCAGAGGAAAGATTTACTTCACTCCGAGTAATGGGGGATCCAGGAAGCTTTTAATGGACAATGGGGAGGTGAGTGGCTTCTGCTGCTGCAGTTTAATACTGTCACCAGTGTTGCTGTGATATCCGTTCAAGGCATGATATTACTAATGTCTGGCTTCTGTTCAGATCATGAATCATGAATGAGACAGAACCAGAATCTACTGTCTGTTGTGACTAAATGTGTCTTTGTTGTCCACCTCTTCAGGCAAAGGACCCACGGCTCAGTGTTTCTCACGCCTCAGTTACTTTGAGAGATTTGAGAGAAAGAGATCAAGGAACCTTTTCGGTCTCAGTTGGTGATAGACTTTACGATATCATCACACTGACAATTAATGGTGAGAACATTACATTACACTGTATATGTAAAGGGCAGCACAGTGGTGCAGTGGTTAACACTGTCGTCTCACAGCAATATGGTTCTGGGTTCTTTCTGTGTGGAGTTTACATGTTCCCCCTGTGATTGTGTGGGTTCTCTCTGGGTACTCCAGTTTCCTTCTGCAGTCCAAAGACATGCAAGTTACATTAATTGATGATTCTGAATTGCCTGTAGGTGTGAGTGGTTTTTTGTCTATATTCGCAATCCCTGTGATGGACTGGCAATCTATACAGGGGGGTACCCTGCGTCTTGCCCAATGTCAGCTGGGATAGGTTCCAGCCCCCCTACTTATCCTTAATGGATAATTGGTACAGAGAATGAATGAATAAATGTATATTTAAGGACAATGTATATTTGATGACTGTATTCCATCAGAAATCCTTTGTGGAAATAGGCATTTCCTAAATAAAATCCATGTTTTTTTCAGACTGTGCCAAAGAGTTCGTGCAGAATTACGCGACAGTGTATTACGGTTCGATTCCCAGAAAGGCTGAATACCTGGAGTTCACTCCCCTTCACAACAGGGACCAGCCACAGATTCTGTGGAACCGCACAGACCCTCAGGCCAATAAGGATGGCAAAGTACAGGTGAGGGGTAATACCTGGGAGATGTACAGACTCACTCAGACAGACAACGGCTTCTACGCTTTCAGGAAAAATGACAACACTCTGCTGAACAGGATGAAGCTCTCAGTGGAAGGTGATGGTAGAAACTTGATAGAGGCTGCATGTGAACTTAGATATTGTGTATCTGATTAAATGTTCTTATACAGTCTGCTCTTTATCACACACAGCATATGATAGACACTATGACAAAGAAGCGGGGGAGCGGCTTGTCATCCTGTATCCCGCAGAGTTTACCACGTGGACTGTGACTTTTATACCTGAGGGGGAAACAGAACACCAAACGGTGATAAGAGGTGGGACCTCAGCAGCTGGGAATTTTGCTTGGAGGCTGCGGGTCATGCATGAAGGCATAGAAATTAATCCTGTGCAAAGTACAGACTCTGGCAGATTTGAATTCAGGGACGAGCAAGGCAACCTGGCCATGACTGCGTTCCTGGATCTAGGTGAGGAGCTTGTTTTTTCTCACAGAACTGATGTGTCTTAACAAGCTGTTGCTGATGTTTCAACATCTCTGTGCTCTTACAGAATCGGACACATTACCGTTTGTTGTTAATACTGTTGGGATTATCCCAGTGGTGATTGGTATCCCTGTGCTGGTTTTCTGTTGCTGTGTGAGAAAGTGCTGTTGTAAGAAGAGTTCTTCAAAGAGGAATGAGTCTGCCCCTCAGACTGCAGCAACACCTGCTACATATTACCATGTAAGGACTTCATCAAATGAGCATTTAAACTGACTGTTTACAATATGTAGCACTATTTTTAATCTCATTATTCTCATGTCAGTCTCAGGATACCAATCAACCTGCAGGGACAAGTTATTCTCCCGCACCATCCACTTTCTCCTATCAGCCGAGGAATCTCCCTGTGTCTACAGGACCTACAACTACCTCCACTGGGCCTTCAGTAGGTGTTACACAGAGGTCTTCAAAGTGTGAGGCCCATAAGAGAGATCAATTCCTAATGTGCTTCCAATACTGAAGAAGTGACAAAATCCACAGTCTCTGTTCTGTTCAAGAATGCATTCAGTTTATATGAGACTTCAGTGATCTGAGTTAATTGACTCCAGTGGATATCTCCAAAGGTCCAGCTTTGAGAAACTAATTCCCTGCGCTTTTTTGCTGAACCATGACAGAGGGATAGTAATGTAAAGAGGAAAATTGTGCCAAAAAAAAGGCTGTCATGTTGGAGGATATCCACCTCATTTGTCTCAGTCTGATTGCTAAAGACTTATATCAGGTTAAGCTGACGTCTTGGATGTACTTTTGTACAGAAAAGAAGACTGGACTATGCGAAACATTTTAAGAAGAGATCTCTTGATACTGGGCTCAAGTAGTTGCTCACAGCTTAACTCACTGAATCCATGTCAACATTATACTTCCTGTTTACATTTGCCTTTTTTGTTGTTTTTTTTCCTTACAGGTGCACAACCCAGTGAATATCCATGTGACCTCCCCTCAGCCTCAGGTACACACACAAACATACAGAGAATTCAGAGGGGCATCAAAGTCCACTGTTATAAATGTAGTTATCTTAATGAAGAACTTGTGGATGCTTTTTCATTAACAAACACATTCACCTTTAATTCCTGGTCACCTCTCTCTCCAGGTTGCAGTCTCGGGAGATCAGGAAGCTGCTCCTGCTCCTTCAATGGGCTCTGATATGTTCTCCTCGGACTATGAGCCAAAGTTTGATCTGAAAGGTCTGAGGTTCCCCTCCGCTCCCCCGCTCAGCTCAGACTCAACTTTCTGTGATGTTTATACCTCAGATAAACTCAACTTTCTCTAAGGAGCATGCTGAACATTCAAGTGATGCAGGGTTGAATTTGAATGTTTTGTTACTAACTGGAACACAGCCATTTCAGTGATATATGCACTGTAAAACAAATCAAAAACTCTAAGCCTGCAAACTATCACTCACACTATGTTCACACACAACCAGACTTATCCTAGTATTGTATAGTGTAGTATTATAAGTTTCATGGTAAGGTTTAATGTAGTTCTTTAACTACAGCCATGTTTCACTAGTGAACTATCACAATCAGGTTATCTGTATAATGTGGAATATAAATGTGTTTGCATGAATATAGATTAGATTTAGAATGTGTAATATACATATATGAATGTTTACTTAATGCTGTTAATGTAATTCTCTTGCTGCCAAAGATATCGACAGTATGAGAGATGATGTTACAGTGAGGACTAACAGTGAGTCTGTGTAGCAGATTTTACAAACTGGAGACTCAAAACTCATGGAGATAAGAATACAAAACCTAGCAATTCAAGCCACTATTACAAGCTTGCCTTATTGTTTTATACTGTTTTTATATGGTTGCTTTTATCATGCGCCTTCAGCTGCACAACCTGTCTGTGTGGCTTTTATCATTACATTTTGAGAAATATTTTTTATTTATCTGTTTTACACTTTGTAAAAAAATAAAGTCCTATCTCTGGAAACTGTTACACTGTATCTTTTAACATATTTATAGATCTTGTGTAAGCTGGAGTTTTTTTTCTCATAAGTTTCTCTTGTGCCTTTCTCATTAGGTAATGAAATAAATGTAAAATTGTGATATATGTGATACAAGTGTTTGTCTGCATTATATATAAAGCCATCTATACTGCAAGTTTCATGTTTTGCAAAAGTCATTCTCTCTTAGTCTATATGCCCCTGAAGCTGCAGTACAATGATAACAACTTTGGAACAATAATTCATCAAGTTCTGAGTTAAATAAGTATTAATCTGTCCAGTAGTGTTCTACATGGTAGCATCTATATATCTCAGGTGGTAGAAAAATTGGGCCATTAGCTGTATTAGCTGGTTGTTTGATTTCTGGTTCTTCCGATCTACCTTTCATTTTCGATAAATTCCTCCAAATGAATGTTAATGGTGAATCATCAGTTGCTCTTGGCAAAATATGAAGTGGATGTAATTTTGAGTTAAATCATAACCACGGCTGTTGTCAGGAGATCACCAGAATTATTGGGATTCACTCTCTGGGGAACATAAATGTGTACAAAATATTATGGGAATCCATCAGTCCCTAATATATTTAATATTTACGTGGCTGAAAAGATGGGCCACTTCACAGACGGCTCAACAACATTACTTTCCGACCGTACATGAACACCCCACGGGTTTCTCTATGGAAACGCGCTGATGGGTGGGTCAGGACGACTCTCCTGCTACTCAGGCCGTGTAACTTCAAAAAATACCGGTAGAGACTGCAAAATGTGTGTAAATTGTACGTCTACCGTATTAATAATGTGCGTATGTTGAACTGTTTGTCTGGCAGGAATATGACAGAGGTAAAGTCTTAATTAACCTAAAATAACGTGCGCTTGCCAGTCGATACTGGACTCGGGTCAACACTGAACTTGCATTGAAAACAACGGCAGGCGATGATAGTGTTACTGGTGCTGGCTGCCTGTGTTTGCACGGGTAAGTACATGTAAAAATGATGAACCCTCCCTGAGTGAGACTGTAAGACTGTATCCTGTTTCACTGAGTGTAAAGACACAGCAGTAATATTAAATCGGTGGTGGAAAGTAACTGACAGCACAATTTTCAGAGTGCAGCCAGTACCTAGGTGCAGATAAAATGGCGGACCCTCTTTCCAAGACACCTCTAATAGAGAGGAAATCACGTGACCTCGGCAGCTGAAGTTGGTCTTGTGTTTTTTCTGTATATTTAAATAATAAAATACCATGTCGCTCCAGAAAACCGGTATGTTTTTTTTTTTTTTTTAAAATGCTAAACTGTCCTCTGCCTGATACAGGGTTTGTCCTTGGGCTTTACTTGCACTGTTTTAGATTGTGCACTTTTTTCCAATAGAGGGGTAAAAGATTGACACAAACAAACAAACAAACAAACAACTTCTGCTGCTGAGATCGCGTAATTTCCTGTCAACTGCAGAATTACCTCTTGTGGCATTCCACCATTTTGTCTGCATCCTTTCCAGTTTTGAGGTATTTTTACTTCAGTATTTGAGAACATTTATTGTACTATTAATGTATAGCTAATATATCATATGTGCATCCATTTAAAAGTTATTCCAGATTTATATTAATTGACATTTTTATGTATTTTAGTTGAACATTATGAAATCAAGCCTTGCTTAAATATAGATTCATGTTTGAATCATGTAGAAAAATATTGCATAAAAAGGGATCAAAAGATGTCTGGTAATGTTTGTATACATTCATATGGTTTGTACTGAGCATTTTTTTTTATCTGTTGGACTTCCTCTCCAGGCCTCTCATATGACACTTATGATGAGGTTTTGTATGGATACACATACAGGATGAGGCTGCATAGAAAGGCTGTGTCCATCAAGTTCATCCAAAGCTACAGCTCAGATGCGACGATCTTGTGGAAACGTGACGACCCTCCAGCCAGTGAGGACAGTAGGCGGAGGGTGGTGGGTGCCTACTATGTCATAGACAATGTAACCCAGAGAGACAGTGGCAACTACATAATGAGTGATAAAGATGGGAAAGTGCTGTCTAAAAAGAACATTGAGGTTAAAGGTGAGGTTTCCTCTTAGTTCTCAATGTAGGTAATTTCCTAGAACCTGACACCAAGAACCAAAACTGCATGGGATGGGTCCTGTTTAATATTCTCTGTCTTGTGTGTCCTCTCTTCCAGCAAGAACATGGTCCTATGCACTGAAACCTGGTCAACGATTCAACCACACTTTTAATCTGGAGCCAGACTCTTGCAACATTTACTTCCTCCCAGAGAGTGACCATGAATGGAGAAAGTCTGAGATTGAGATAGTTCATAAAGGCAGGCTGCGGGACGATTTGTATGAATTAGATTGTGCAGGGTTTGATTTGTTAGAGCCATGTGGGATTTTAAATAAGTATCTCCAAATGTCATGCAGAGGAATGTTTGAAGTCAGAGATCAGAATAATGACAAGGCCTGGGAGATAACACTGGAAATGGAGAGTGAGTAACCTGTGTGTTTTACAATAAGTATCACCTTGTCAGAAATTTTTTTTTAGCTTCTTTGGTTTATTTCTAACTTTGAATTTATTTCAGAGAGATGCACAGTTTTCCAACTTTTCCAGCTCTTACACATGCTATGTAAATAGTGCCCATTTACTATTATTTGCAGCTAACTAATGATTATTTCCATCATCAATTTAGCAGTTTTTATATAATCTTGTGGTCTGTAATTGTCATAAAATTGTGAAAAATGACACAAGTTTTCAAATCCTGACAAATCACGCAATTAATCTATTATTTAAATTGTTGGCCATAAGGTTTCTGCTTGTCACCAAATCGATAAAGAGACTTATTGTTTCAGCCCTACCTTTTGATCCATCTCACCTTTATACTGGCATCATTGTTGCTGTCGGCGTACTTTCCTGCTGTTGTTGCATGATGTGTTGCTGCTGCAAGAAGAGGTCCTCCAAAAAGGACAGCCCTGAGACTCCCGCTGAACCTGCCATGTATTACCACAAGGTGAGCACGTCAAAGCTACTTTCCACTTTGTGTGTGTTCAAGAGTGAAAAGTGCCTGCTGTTGAGATTTGTGTATCCCTTTTGTGATTCTGTGGATTCTGAACTGCAGTACAACAAAGAGCCTGCTGTGCTGAACTCAGACGGACACAGTGAGCCCTCTGGGACACACTACTCCGCTCAGCCTTCTTACGCTCTGACTGGTCCACTGGTAAGTGTGTACTGCGCCTCTCTGAGAGAAGTTCTCCTCTCTTGTTCTCTATTCTCTTTCCTCTCTACTACTAATATGTTATGTGTCTCTGCAGATACACAATCCTCCTACTGTGAATGTGCCATCTGCTTATTCTAAGGTATGACCTGCCAGCTAGATTAGTCAGCATACACGCACACACACTCCCTCTCTCTCTCACACACACACAATCTGTGATACATAAAAATGCAATTGTATCTACTTGTTAAGTCGTGATGTCAAACTTAACAAGCAGATTGTTCACCTTCTATGCACTGACCAGTGTGGGATTTCCCATATTGTATTATCACTATAACCAAATGAAACCTTGGTTAAGATGATCAGTAGCTCTCCAGTTAGTTAATGTTTCTGCAATATTTCCACTTAAATCTGTATTGTAGTTTTGAAAAATAACAGCAAAAACACACAGTGATCATTCATTATCATTCACACAGTCCTGGTGATGATTCATTTGGAGCTCCATTGTCCCTGTGTCAAGTCCAGTGTAATGATTTTTTGTTTTGCAGAGAGAAAGTACCAAACAACTCATTGGGACCTTAGACTTTACTTTAGTATCTGTTACATCGCATATATCACATGTATATTCTGACATTTCCAAAAAATATGCAAGTGATCTACATTCAGTGATAGACTCTCTACAACACACTGAACATCTCTGTAACTGCTTTTAGTTTTGTCTCTCATTTGTTGTAACAGGAGGAGGTTACTGAAAGCCATTTTTGCTTTGGTCTTTCAAAAATTTTCAAGCTTGTGGTCAGTGCTGCTGTTTTATTGAAAGGTCTTTGTCAGTCCCCTCATCATATTTAAGCGGGTGATCTGGTAGAACAGAATGTTTTGTATGTTCAGTTAACATGCTGCTATCTTATACTTACAATATTCAAGATACAAAAGTTGCATTAAGCTAATGTATCTGAATATCTGCATGAATGTTCTCAGTGCAGCAGCCGTTAATATCTGTATTTT
This sequence comes from Lates calcarifer, assembly GCF_001640805.2. Taxonomy (NCBI): domain Eukaryota; kingdom Metazoa; phylum Chordata; class Actinopteri; family Centropomidae; genus Lates; species Lates calcarifer. The sequence continues at coordinate 11,064,385 of NC_066840.1, read as the reverse complement.
AGACTTAATTCAGGCAGTTTTGTATCAAAACGTAAACCTGCTTGTGATGCTCTTGTGAGACTCAGTGATATATCTGTCTTTTTCTGTCCAGGTTTCAGCTCCAGCAGAGCCGGCAGACGCTCCAACTGTCCCTCTCTGCCCTGACCCTGAGCCACTGTTTGAACTGAAGGGAATTAACTTTTCCTCTGCTCTCCCACTGAATTCAGACTCAGGTCACTGTGATGTTTATACCTCAGACAAACTCAACTTCCTCTGAAAGCTTTGAAAGGTACACTCACACTTGTAAACTCACTCAATAGCGTGACTTTAAAGAAATAGTTTAATATTTTGGGAAATATGCTCATCATCCAGTGGCCTCAGCTGCTTGCCTTTATCAACTGATGAGAAACAGCTGGGCACATAACCCCCCATAAAACGCTGAATTATCATCTTCACACTTTTGTTTGGGATTAAACAACCAATATATAAGATGTTAATTAGTGAGCATATTCAGTTACCTCTACACAAAGCTAAAATACCAGTTTCTGTAGTTGACGCTAAGCTAACTAGCTGCCAGCTGTAGCTTCATTTTTAAGATACAAAGAGAGACTACTCTTCCAAAAGGGGACCTACACAGAAACACTCTTCTCACTTTGTCCACATACTGCAAATTCTGTGAAGTGCCATTGTGCGAAAATGTCACCATATGTGCTGAACAAACATGGAAATAGTGAGGATCATATTTTATATATCCGTTAGATCCATTTATTTCAGCTTACTGTGAACATTAAAGCCTTCATTAAAAGGAGGTTTTTTTTTTTATAGAGAAAATCATGTACCTTCCTCCCTCATGAGTCTCATTAAAAGCAGCTTAATAAGCTCATCTGTGCCTACTGAGTGAACAGCAAACCTCCGGTACTGTCAGGGATACGTCAGCTACTGTGGATCAGCTTGACTGTGTAAAACTTTTCAGGGAAGATACAAACATAAAGTGGCCTGTAAAACTCTCTTTTAAAAAGGTGCTAGACCTCCTTGTGCTTGTGTGCATGTTACTTACATGCTTCGTGCACACGTACTTGGCCCTTGGAATTCAGCTTGTCCCATTAGTGCATTTAAAGACTAAAATGATATTGCCTGCATTATACAATTTAGTGAGGATTAATGTGAATTAGAATTAACTTTCACTCATATTAATAAAGAACTACTGTTTTGTAGAGACATTTTAATTTGCTCAGGTCAGCCACACACATATTTAAATGTTTTTAAGTTTTATTATAGTGATTGTTTGATAGCTATAAAAATATCACAAACTCCAGTTGCCTTTTCCTCATGTATATTTTCAATGAAGAGTGGCAAAATGGCATTAACACACCTCTATACCTCTGTGCTGCACTTGTGTCAAAATTGTGCCTTAAGTGTAGTGCTTTAAAACTCTAACTCAACATGTAGCTGTTCATATATTTGTGAATTTCTTACACACACGCACAGTAAACTTGACTGTAGCTGCAATTTTTTGCATGTCTCTTCTCTCTCACATGTACACTAAACACAACAGCAATGCTGTATTTAGAGTTTTAATTATTCTACATTATATTGATATCAGTTGTTTTAAGGGCTCATTTTGGAATGTTTTGGACTGCATGTCTGTGATTGTTGTTTAATTATGGTGGAGTAGAGTTGGTTTTTAAACACTAACTGGAGTCTTTGACATCTTAATTTACAAAGTGTTTTTATTTTAGTGTATTTGGATGTTGTGTCAGGTATATTAAACCTAATAACACCCCACTATATGGTTTGTATTTTGTTTCTTGTAGTGGTGCTGACAACCATTCAGCACCACTACAAGCACCACCTACCCAACATGTCACCACACAGCCAAAAGCTCATCCAAGCACATAAATTCCTTACACCATACCAACTGATTCACAGAGGAGACACAACTGAGCAGAAGTTAAAATACGACTGAGCCTTTTGTGTGGCCCAGATCTGTTTGTTGTACAACACAATAACCATTTCTCTCTGTAGACACATTTGTTACTTCAGTGATCCTGAAAATTCCTCCAAGTTTACCACCCCATGTTTTATGTAAGACTGTAAACACGTGCACTGCAATGTGTGTAATTTTGCAAATAGAAAATCTAGAAATATGGTTTTTATAACTAAATGATAATTGCATCAAATAAGGAGTAATGTAAGAGGAATTAAAGTCTGATCATTGGTCATCACTGACCAGATTAATTATAGGTAAAGTTTGGATCTAAGGTTAGATAATGTTACGGCCACACTGCAATCTGTATTATCTGTCTGAGACACTAACTATATCTGCAGCGATACAAGGCTACATGTGCAAGTTCTAAACCAAACTGGACTTGCAAAAAATAAATTCAACTCACAGGTGACTTGTCAACAAACGCGTTCAACAGACCTGGAGCAACATTAGCATTTATTTGGAGTCGTGTTTCTGGGTACCTGATGAATGTAGGTCCAATATTTACTCTCCTTCCAGCATCTCCTCGGGGGAGATATGTTGTTCTTTTGCTGCTAAATGATTTACTTTGTTCATGAGCTATTTGTTAACATTGTCGTCTGTTTTTTAAGGACCTTTTTCAATTAAAACAGCTGCCTTTGAACAAACTATGCTATGAGAGCTGTGAGAGTGAATCAAAACAGTGAGGTTTTAGGCAGGAAAACCAAATCAATATACTAAAAGATGCTAAATCGCCCTGTAGGACTGAGAGGAATGGCAGAAGTCAGGTAATAATTCATCAGTATAAGCTATAATCAGAGCAGCTTTAAAGTCAAAGGCTCCATTTACATTCATCTTCTCATATTAATTTTGACAGTAAGGTTTTCATCAAATAATCATTTTGTAGACACATTTAGGTGCAGCATCTCATCATCATCCTTGTCTATCTTTGTCTCTGTGATGATGCTGAGAGGTGGTGATCTCACTCTGGAGTCATATCTGGCCCACTTGGCTCTCCACCATAGCAAAGTGAAGGAGGACAGGGTGAGCTAGCAGGGAACGATAATTCTGGCACCGACGTCAGGCTGTTCCACTCAGCCGGGGCGACAGCGGGGGTGAACATTGTTGGTGTGAACCCAAGGATCAAAAAAGCTTCCAGCTGACTGAGCAGCAGGGAAGCGACCAGGCGCAGGGGCCACAGGTCAGCCTGAGTTGAAGATGCCATGTTGGTCGTGGTGATTTGAAACCCGAGACTTCAAAAGACTGGCAACTTGATACAGGCTTATTTCAGTGTCTTGTTAAAGTAATAATAATCTAAGATATATTTTTACTCATGCTAGCGGCATGACTGTAGAGATGACTAGGTTGGGGAATATATCAAACACTTGGTCTAGAATAAATTATCTCAACAACTACTGGATGGATTCCCATGAAATTTGATACATGGTCCCCAGAGGATGAATCCTAATGACTTTGGTGACCACTTGACTTTTCCTCTAATGCCCATCAGCAGGTCAAAGTTTGTTGTGAAATATTTCAACATGGATTCAATGGAATGCGATTAACTAACAGACATGCACTGTTCCCAGAGTCCAATACATTTGGTGATCTCCTGACACCATAAAGTCAAAATTAAAATTTGTTCACTACTTTGGTTTATGACCAAATAACACAAAACTGCTGACATTCCCATCATCCCCAGGCATATTTTGTTTTAAATGCTAATTAGCAAATGTTAGCATGCTAAAGGGGCATTTTCTGAAGAAAAACAAAAAGAAGATTCCTGATTAAAAATCCCAGTGGTTACTTTATTTACCACAATAGTTTGACACACATATAGAAACCATCAATGTCATTATTTTCTTAACCGGCATTACCATCACCTCTGTCCATCCTTACTCCTCTCCACCTTCTCCCATCACTATTCGCCTTTCCTCTTCTCTACTGCCTTCAGCCGGCCCTCCAGGGAGCTCAGCCGGTGCTCCACTGCACCTGACTTTTCAGAGGCAGATGTGAGCAGAGTCAGCAGGACGCATGCCAGCACCAGGCCGGCCACCCGAACCGCCGTGGTTTCCGCACTGGCCGTCTTGTCGGTCACCATCAGTCCAAAAAGCCAGAGCGCCAAGACGGTTTTCACCACCCAGAACACCCGCCTCACCACAGCAATCAGCAGACGGAGGACGATGGTCAGCACCCAGTAGCCGATAAGAGCCAGCAGACCCCACTGGGCGACTGCGGCCACGCCCTCCGGGGTGAATCGGGGCAACGTCAGTGCAGCTGTAGAGGGAGTAAACCCAGCTTAGGCATATTTTCATAAGGAATAAAGCTTGAAAACAACTGTCTTATACACAGGAAGCAACAGGAGTAAACACACTTAAAAAGGAGTGGCAGACAGATTGCCCTGAGGGAGAGGCAAGACTGCATATTTTCCACCTGCACTTTCATTGCCACAGATCCTCTCTTACTCCAGCAGACAATTTGCAGAGAACTAGACATGGGGGCGGGGGGGGTTAGAGCATGCAGCAATATCTACACACACACACACTCAGTGACTCAGTGACACACAGGGGCCATCCTGGTCCTACCCACCATCGAATCCTGTGACCCTGAGGATCTCTGTGACGTAAACAGCAATGACGTTCAGGCCACTGGCAGCTCCTTCAGCCAGGAATCGGATCACCATCTCGAAAAAACTGTGGCAGAGTGGAGGAAGGGTGGAGACGTGTTTTACTTTGTTATTTTAACAAGGTAACAATGAGGAATGGCAGCATTCTGATCACATTAATAGTCATGCAGAGAAGAGATAACAGATTTGTTTACACGGCCAAACACGGCTGTCCAATGCCACAATGCTACAGTATGATTCATAATGCTCATGTATAAAACAGTGCATGTCATATTTTAAGCAGCTGTTGGTAGACACTAGATGCCTACAGTAAAAAGGGGACTCTTATAGACTACGAGTGCTGCTGAGCTGCACCTTACAATAGAAGAAGTGCTGTATTGTTGACTTGGACAAACAGCTGTGCATGCGAGTGACAGCTGGACAGTGCCCCTCTCTATTCCTGTACAGCCTCTATTCACCTCCCCCAAAATCACACAACACACACAGACAGATACACTGTGTTCCTTCATGTAGCAAGGTCAAGGGTAGCCCCCAGTAAGTCAGACAAGTATCTTATCTGCACCTGTTGCGCTACACACTGGCACATACGTGAGGACTGTCCAGTATGTTGGAGCATGAGTCAAGGATCTGCTGCTCCACATCAGTGTGTGTTTATCACTTAAAAAACATGATTAATGATTTACTGCTCTGCTGGCTTCTATAAGGCTCAACTTCCAAATGATAAACTTTAGTATCAAAAGCAGGACTTTTTAGAAGCTGTGATGCCGCCTTCAAATTAAAATCTGAAAACAAACAGTGTAGAGCCAAAAAACTTCTGCACACTGCGCTGATAGCTCCCAGTTACTAACAGAGCACGTTTATCAGGCAATGTCTGCCCAGGATCTCGAAGAAATGTTGCCCTATTTCATTAAATCACATTTTCCTGGGAGCTGTCAGTGCAGTGTGCAGGTCTTTTGTATTTCCTTCTTAATTTAAACTCACTGCAAACAATCAGAAGTAAATTCAGATGAACTAAGGCTCTAATTCAGTTTGGGGACACATAAAAAGTCAATTTCTCATCCAAGTACACACCCTATGTTTTGCATTCAGAGATACCAACTGAGTCATGGCGAACTATTTCAGCTCACTTGTTCGTTTGCCAGCACATACACAGAACCTTATCACAACAAGCTCACAAGTATGGTTGCTTCGCATGCAAATATCTGCATATTGGAAACACACACACACACACACATATACTGTAAGGTCGGTTCTTGACTACAGCCATGCTTCTATTCTCTGCATTAACTATGCCACCCCACATGAGCTTAACAGAAGCCAACAGGAGAGGACTCTGTTTAGGGGGAGGGCATGTGTTGGGTTAGGCTTAGATGGAGACATCCAGGAGGTTTCTTACCATGGCCACTTTATAGACGTTCTCCTGACCAAGCAATGACTCAAGATACAACACAGCACTCTGAGGAAAAGGGAAGCAGGGGTGGAAGCAGGGAGACAGGACAGAGAAGAGTGTGTGGGGAGGTTTTAAGGGTGAGGGGGGACGCGTGGATATAAGAAGACATGAAATGAGGGCAGAGAAGATGAGGGGATCAGGAGAGAGATTAACAAGTTGAGGGGCAATAGGGAGAGGAATGTTGTGCAGAGGGTGTAGGTGTGGATGGAGGTTGAAGAGGTAAAAATTAGTGATCAGATACAGTTAAGCATTGAAGAACTGTGACAGAGCAAACAGTGAAGTTAGAGCACAGTATATTAACAATTAGAGAGAAGAAGTGAGTGTAAAGCCACTTCCTGGTGCAGGAAGAAAAAGAGTATTAGCCGGTAGTGGTGGTGGTGGTGGTAGTGGTGCATCTCCTCTCTGTACCTCAGCGACTGACCGCACCATGCCGGCTCCCAACACCGACTCCGCGTATCGCTGGACCTCCTGGCAGGTTCCCGTGATCACGGTGCGGAGGGTGACCGGCGGAGGGCTCTCCCCGGTCGGCTTGGCCGGGTTATGTCCGGCTCCAGCCCAAGCCACCGTCATGCCGAGCACCAGGGCGTAGATGGTGAGGAAAAACCGAGCCATGGCACATCCACCGCGCCCAGAGCGAGACGCACAAAAAAAAGTCACTGTGAGGGAGATCTGAGAACAATGGGGGGGAGGAAGGAAAGAAAAAAAAATCTATGTGCTCAGGTTAATGCTGCAATCCAGAGCAGGTTGAGCAGCTCGTGTTCAGTGACTCAGACAGGATTGTAAATCAAAGACTTAAAAATGGCTTCTGTTGGGAGCAATCATAGACTACAGAGCGGCTTTAAATCAACATGCTGCGGCTCCAAATAGGAATAAAAATATAAAAACCGCGCCAGCTTCTTAAATATCCACACACCAAGTGTCCAATTTACAAATTAGACTAGATGTATTTGTAAAGAAAACCTCCGACGACTCAAGAGTGATCTGAGTATTTAATTATAAACTTTGGCAGCGCTGCAAATATTCTATCTAGGACCGTTCCGCTCCGTCAAGGACACTCCAGCATTTACAGTGGCTATATTTGGTAAGAACCCGTTAAAGGCTTAGGTCCGTCAGTGATCGAGACGTTTGATAATATGTCAAGATGCAGCGGGGAGTTGTTGATGTAAAAAAGATCCAGTGCGTAAAATGTGCCCAAAAAGTTTCTTTTCCTCTGCTGCTTTTTACGCGTACAAGGGGGAAAAAAGCGGTGGAAACGCGGCTGACGCTGAGCCGAGCACGAGTCTCCTAAAGCCTCTTATTTCTGCTCTGAGCTCCACACCAGCCAAGTTTGGTGTTCCTTTGTCTTTGAGCTTGCATCAAAATCGCTGCTGCGATGGATTATGTTGCACAACCTTTTTTGCTTTTTTTTTTTTTTTTAAAAAGGCTCCCTTGTCGCTGTTCCCGTATGGCACTCCCTTCCTTCTAGCGTTTTTAACGACTGATTCCAGTGTGCAAACACGTCGGGAAGAGGAGGAAGAGGAGGAGGGGTGAGGGGGGAGGAGGAGGAGGAGGAGGAAGGCTGTGCACAGGGATAAACACAGATTTGCACACTGGGACTTGTGGTTTTAATATCCCAGGTCAAATGTGAAGATTATTCACAGGGTCTGACTGGAAATATTTCAGACTGGAAAAAACGGAAGCAGAAGCTGGAAATTTTTCATGTCTGTTTAATAACTAGAAACAGCAATTACACAGCATCAAGTCAGATTTGAGAGATTTCAGGACAGTTTGAAGCAAGAAGAGGCAGATATAAAAAAAAAGAAGAAACAAATAGTGACATACAGTATATACACCAACATGATACAACCACCCACTACACTGGAAGGAATGCTGTTCTGATCATTTCCTTTGTACACTGGTTTGTGTTAAATGCCTGTTTTCAAATGCGTATGCACACACACGCAACCCCCACACAAACGAACACCACAAACCTCAACATGTGGTGCAAACTTGCAGATTCTCTTTTCTCTTCTACAGTCTCCCTGCACCGGTATCTGAAAACGTACAGTAAAGTAGTGGATACTGGAGCTGAATTCAGTCACTGCTGGGAAAAAAAAAAAAAAAAAAGTCCAGTTCTGAACATCAGGCTTGTCCAGGTGGCAGGATTTCACACTGATGGTGTCCTGTCGATATGTGAGGATGGGGTGTACATAGTCAAGAGCAGGAAACACTACAGTACTGCGATGCTCCCGGCAGTGTTTGAGCTACTGCTTATCTTGTTGACCCTTTTTTTTTTTTGCCCCCCCCCCCTGCAAGTAGCTGCAGGGAGGGGAGGGGTGTAGAGGGCTGCAGCTTTAGCCGATGTAAATGCGATGGAAATCGTTTGCTCCGAAGGCAGCGTTGCACTTGGGGCACTTCCTCTGGCGGGTGTCGTAGCGTGTCTTGACGCACTCGAAGCAGAAGACGTGGAAACACTTTGTCAGGACAGCATCCTTCACCCGAGAGTTACAGCACGGACACGTTAGACGTGCCTGGAGGGGGGAGGGGGGGGGGAGAGATGAAATGTTTTGAACAATAAACTGAGAAGCCATTTTTGTCCTCAGCTGAATGGCTCCTAATGAGTGGACAGAAATATCTAGGGCAGCAGCGAGGCTGTGTGATTGCAGAGACAGGACTTCAGGCTCAACTGTTCTGAACCAGAACACAATGATATGATATGAAGGCTGATTATAAACCCTGATGTGGCCATGATTTAGAAAATAGCTGACACACAAATCCTGTAGTAGAGAGGGTGTATCATCAAAGTGTTTGAATCCATCATGATTATATCAAACCACTCACAAACTTAAGGACAAATCTAGTGAAATCTCGAGCACGACCCTGCAGATGAAGCTATGGAAATCTGAATGGAGACGACTACAATTTGCAAAAGTCATTTAATGTTCCGTCCTCCACAGTTGGTTGGAATTTTAAGTGTTTTACTGTGTTCCTGTTGAAAGAGTGTGATCACACTGACAGTTGGTCTCATTTAGTGGAAACCAGAGTGACAAAGATAACTGGTTTCTGCCCACTAACAAGACAAACAGACCCTTAAGACTCGTGTTAACCTATTTTTAGGGATTTTGCTATTGATTCCAGTCCCTGTGGCGTTAGCGAGGTATAACTGGACATGACTGCTCTAATTTCCCACATCAGGTTTTCTTATCAAGGAAATGGATCTTTGTTAAATGCTCGCATTCCAAGCACGACGTCAATTTCCTTAAAACAAGTTAGATGAGAGGATGAACAAAACTCCCATGTCTTTAAGGTAAATATAAAGTTATAACCAGTTAGCTTAGCATAAACACCGGAAACAGGGAGAAACTGCTGACGTGTCTGGAGGAGGATCATTGAAAACAGAACGTTTTTAACATTTTTTCTATCACCAAAACATACCTTGTAGTCATTAATTTCTTCATTTAGAATCTCGTCTCCATTGCTGATTTTCTCAGCTGGTTTCTTGGCCTTCTCGATCTTTCTCCTAAGTTTGGAGATGTCCTCCTGAAACACATTTGGAGTTAATGGCTGTAAGAAGAGCCTGTCTTCCACATTTTACTTTGACTTGACAACAGACTTTACAGATATAATACTCTTTAGCAGTCAGTATTGGAGTCTCGAACATCTGAGCATAACACAAAACCAACAAGGGTTTGGCCTCACAGAGAAAATAATAGTGATGTGGAACTTTTTCACCACAACAAAAATTGATACTGGCAGTAACTATTAATCTCACATACAGCGAGGAGGAAACAAAGGGTCTCAATCCACAAATCTAATTTGCCATTGGAAAATATGCAGAGAGTCATCCCACAAGTCTTATGACAGAAAAATGTATTTGTTTTTTCCTGTAGTAAATGCACTTTTATGCTAATTGTTTTGTCAGTCTGATGTATTTACTGTATATCACAGCTATGGGCAATAAATGAATAAAAGCAAGTGGATATACAGTTTGTGCCACATTTCACTTCTTAAATACATAACCTTTATAGCTCAAGCTAATTGTTTATTTGTGTGATGTTACCTGTGCTCGTCGGGCGTTGAAGGACTCTTTCTCCCTGGAGATACTGTTCTCAATGACCTCCTCTCTAACCAGGCTGAGCCTCTGCTGAACCTGCTCCAGCTGAGTTCTCACCTCCTCTGACAGCAGTGCAGACTCCTGAGCCTGGAGAACAACAGATAAGTTTTGGGGGATGGGGATGTCACTTCTTCTCGAGCTGTACAACCCCTCATGTTTTTTTTTAGTAACAGCTAAATGTTTTTGGGATTGAATTTACTCTGCAGCTGTGGCTCATTGAAACTGAGCCATGCGTTACCTTGCGTTTGTTCATGTCTAAAGCTTGTGTTCGAAGTGCCAGCTCTCTCTCTGCAGTGCTGATGGTGCCCTGCAGGAGGCGCTCCTTCTCCTCAAGCTTCCTCACCACCTGGAGCTGAGCATCGACCTGTACATGGGCCCAGTCCCCACAAAGAAAAGAGCAAAATTAGAAGATTAAAAACATTAGAGCTAGAAGATGAGCACAATGGTAAAAAAATAAATAAACAAACAGGGCATTGGACACAAAATTTGGAAAATTTTAATAGAAAAACTTAAAAAGGCACAGAGCCTGTCTTTAGCAGTGACAGGCTGATTTTTTTAAAATGGATGAATATAATGGATAGTTTAAAGACAGTCTGAAATGATTGCAGGTAGTTATTAACTGTCTGTATTCATAGAACAAACATGTACAAGCCTCTATCAGTACAGACTGCACCTTGTGGCGCAGCCTGGTGGCTGACCTGAGTTTTTAAAGTGAGCAGCTGGTCGGCTAGCTCCTCCTTCTCCTCTTTCAGCAGCTTGTGGATCTGGTTGGACTTGATCCGTTCGCTCATCAGCTTGAAGTTGGCGTCGTCTTTTTCCCTGAGCTGCTGCATCAGGCGAATGTTCTGTTCCTGCATGTCCTCGAAGGCCTGGCCCGTCACGTCCATCTCGCTCAGCAGCGCGTCCTCCTCCTGCAGAGGGGGCACGGAGGCAATGAAGCGTTAGAGACTGAAAGGCGAACCATGCAAAGGGTTAGTGCATACAGACAACATTACCACCTCACGCACCTGTTTGGCTATAGAGAGCTTCTTGTTGAGGATGTCGATCTGCTCCTCCACAGAACGGATCTTCCTCAGAGCCTCTTCGTCGGCCATTTTCTTGCCCTCCCTCCTCTCCCGCTCCTCCAGCTCCCTCAGCCTCTGCCGTAGCTCCTCTCCCTGGAATCAGCACACATCATCATTAATGCATCATTATTCCAGTAGGGTTTTCTATCTGGCCACGTGTTGCTCAACTAAAAAGAGTAAATCCGAATGGAAAATCCAGTAAAATATCCATGTATCATGTTGTAAATGTCCTGCTGTAATGAATAAACCCACCACCAAAACTTCAACTGTCAACTATATCAAGAAAATGTCTGTTTGTAGGTGACTGTGTTGTGCAGTGTTGATCACCTCTGACTTGGCCTTTTTCTCTGCAGCCATGAGCTGAACTTTGTCCCTCTGCTCTTTGGGTGCTGAGCGGTACATGTCCAGCAGCAGCTTCATCTCCCTCTGGGACTCCTGGGCTTTCCTGCACATAACCAAAATCATCAACGCCAGCATCCAGGGTCCAAACTCAACAAGAACTCGGAGTTAAACCCATGAAGTTTTTGAAATTACCATGAAATAAAATATGAGGGAGAAAAACAAATCCCAAACCTATTTCACATTAGTAACATTTTGTTTTCCTACAATTTATTGCAGACAGTGGTTTCCTAGTCACTGTGTGCAAGTGCTGGTGATTCACAGAATCATATGACTGGTGAATTGTGTTGTGGGTTAGACTAATGGTGGGGATTCTACAGCCTGAAGTTGACCCACAGAAACCACTGCATCAGTACAACCAGAACAACAAATACTAGACAAAGAAAAGAATAAAAACCAACTTCCACACATACGACTTACTTGAGTTCTGCTCGGACAATCTTCAGCTGCTCCATTTCTTTCCTCTTTGAGCCTCCGACCATAGACAGACGCTCCCCGGCTGACTCCTCAGGTTGGCTGCTGCTCCCTGGCTTCTCCTTCTCTTCCTTTATCAAACTGCTGCCGCCGCTGCTGCTCATGCCACTGCGGGTCGGCCTCTCTCTCTCCTTTTCCTTCTCTTTCTCCCGCTCTCGGTCTTTCTCCTCTTTCTTTATAAGGTCCTTTTCCTTCTTTTCCTCCTTTTCTTTCTTCTCCTCTTTCTCCTCCTCTTTTACTGTCGCCTCTGGTTCCACTCCAGGCTCTGTTTTCACTGACGCACCTGCAGAAAGACGAAGGAATTGTCAACCATGACTGTCCACATCTGTCTTATGTTATTTACAAGTTAATAAAATATGAAAGGAGTTGTTATGGTCAGTTAACTGGGTGTTAGTTACCAGTGCTGCTGGGTGTTGAGGAGCCGTTGTCAGGCTCTGTCTTGACCACAGGTTCTCCAGAGACGGCTGGGGTCGAAGGGGAGGTCGTCTCATCCTTCACATCCATCTCTGTGCTTGACTGTGATTGGAGAATGGCATTGCCCTTCGAAGCACGGACCTACAGAGGCAACAGATGCATGTGATAAGTATTTGGCTGGTGTGCTGCTGTTTTCCACTACACTAGTTCCCTGTTTTGTGCATGTGAGAGGTGACTGCACAAGTTTCTCTCTGTCTCCTTGTGACTCACCTGGTTGAGTTCAGCTTGTGTCTCTCTCAGTCTCAACTTGTATTTCACCACCTCTCCCTTCATCTGCTGGTTGTGTGTTTGCAGTGTGCTAATCAAGTGGCGCATCTCCCTGTTAATCGGACCTGAGACGAGGAGGCAGTCAGAGGGACAAAAGAAAGCAGGAGAGAGAGTGAACATCCAATTCACAAACCTGTGTCACCATATACAAGCCAGGACCTGTTAGTTACCTGCTTGCTCGTTGGCAGCGAGCGTCTGTTCAAATTCGATGCGCAACATCTCGTACTCCTTCCTGACCTGAGCCAGCGTGTCCTCCAGCTGAAAGACTTCTGTGCGGACCTTCCTCTGCAGAGCCACCTCATCATTCTGCGCACAGAGGGGCGAGTGAGAGTTAGAGGGGAATGAAGGCTACACTGAAGGACACCGGCACAGATACAAACACACACAATTTACCTCCATGTGCTCCAGCTGTCGAAGCCGTGCCGTCCTGGTGGTGTTGAGGCGAGCGCGCGTCTCATCTAACTGAGCCTTGAGGATCAGAGACTCGTTGTAGAGAACAGAAAACTGCGACTGCAGACAGCGATACTCCGAAGTGTCTTTCACCATGCCCTCTGCTCGACTCATCAGCTCCGCCTGAGAGGAGGAGAAAGAGGATTCATTCTAAATGCTCTGCAATCCATTAGTGGGACATTTTTGCCTACAAAACACACTGTCAGAACAATGGTGTGTGACAAGTGAAAAGTACCTTCATGTTGTTGTTCTCCTGGTGAACATTTTGCAGGTCCTGCTGGAGCTTCTGCAGCTCAGTGAGGCGGTTGTCTGCCAGCTCCCGGTTCTCCTCCAACTCGCTGTTCATTTCCTCAAACTGTTGTCAGGGGAGATGATAAAGAAAGAATAGAATCTAAGATATAGAAACTACAAAATTAACAATTCCTTAACATTTCTCACACCATACTATCTTAATTACCAAAATTATAAAGGAAAAAAAATGAAATCCCACCTTTCTCTTGTTAATAGTGATGGTCCCACACACGCTGCTGGCCTCCCCACACACCTTGTAACCTTTGCTGTTCACCTGCAGCGGACAGAGGCTGTTACAACATACTTCAACATAAACAAACAGATATTTCCTACTCTGACACAAGTCCATATCATCCTCACCCTCTCCAGTATCTCGCTCAGGTGTGCATTCAGTCGGTTTTCCCGGCGGCGGATCTTCTCCATGTCCCACTGGAGCTCCTCGATCAGAACCTGCAGCTCACTCACACGCTGGTCTGCTTTGTTAGCTGCACGACCCAGAGGCCGGGACTGAAAAAGACAAGACAAGAAAGCAGCTATTAATGGAGAATGGTGAGTGACAGAAAACCCAAATGAACAAAGTAAAAAATATGGTTTATGTCTCTTGAAAGCAGATTTACTGAGTATTTTTGTAAATGTAATGGTGTGTGGAACATTTTGCGCCAGAGAATAAGAAAGGACATGTAATTTGTACCTCGCTCGTCATGTGACTGTGCTTCTGCTTGAGGTCCTCAGTCAGCTTCTGCAGCCGTTCGTTCTCAGTGGTCAGGAGGGCGTTCAGTTTGGCAGCTACCTGCCACAAACTGCCCTCTGGGAAGCAACAATAATATCACGTGTTATGAGTGCAAAGAGATGAACATTTTACCCTCAGCTGCAATGTCATCATGTCACACCTGCTCCAGAGTCCAGCTCTGCCTTCAGCTGGTCCACAGTGCGTTTCAGACACACGTAGATCTCCACCACACGGTTGGCCTGTTTCTGGCTGGACTCCACTCTTTCCTGAAGCTCAGCTTCCATCTCCTCGCTGCTGCTGCTCGCCAGCGTGGCCAGGAAGGAGTTGGTCGTCTCTCCCTGGTGGCCTACGTGACAAACAGAAAGAAAGAGGGGTTTTAGCTTTCACTTCCGCTTTGTCAATCAATTATCTACATGTTTTTGCTTTCAAAACCATGATTCTGTGTCAGTTCGGTATTCACCTCTGTCCTTGGCCCTCTCCTGGTTGGAGTCGCCATCAGGTTCTGGAGTTTCCGGCTTCAGGCTCCGTCCCTCACCCACCGGAGATTTCTCAGGTTCGCTGCTTGCTTGGTCGTAACGCCGAATGATCAGTTTAACATTTTCATCAAACTGAAGGAGAGGGAATTACAGAAATCTTCATCAACTTTTTGACCTTTATAGACGAGCTCTGTTAATGTTGTTTTTGCTCTTAAGCCTGAAATCTGCCAGTGAGTGTTTACCTGGTTCCAATATCTATTGAGGATCAGCAGACTGGCATCATCAGTGGCCTGGCGGGTCTCCAGCCGCTCAATTCTCTCTCTCAACTCATCCTCAATCACCTGCAGAACAACAAGCCAAGAGATTAACCCTTCTCAAAACAGGTGGGAGCTGTAAACACATACTGGAGAATTCATTCACCTGTCTTTGATCGAGAGCTTCTCCCAACTTTCGGTTCTTAGCCTGGAGAGCTTTGATGTCTTGTTCCTCCTGAAAAAGAATTGATTGAAACATGAAGATGAAGAGCAGAAGCAGCCAAAGAAAGAGGCATGTTACACTCCTGGGGTGTTATAATGGCAGTGTGAGTGGGGTAATAAAGAGCCGCTCACTGAGTTAGACACCCCTCCCAGTTTGATGACCGTCTCCACCGCGGTGCTCCCCCCGGCAGCGGCGCTGACACCGGGACCTCCATCCTCTCCTTCCCGCTCCCTCCGCTTCTCTGAGGGCGCACCGGAGGACGAGGGACCGCTGGGGTCAGCAGGACGCTTCTGTCCCGACATCCTCACACTCCTGAGACAAACAGAGAGACGCAGAATGCAGAATGTGACTGTCAACAGCGAGCGTTAGGCTTAGGTGGTTAGAACGATAAAGCTAGCTACAGTGTGCTGGACATATAACACTGTAAGTGACCAAAGACAGCTGTTTTAATGGTTATTCTGAGACCTTATTCCCCCGGGCGATGAGCAGTTAAAATAAATTAATAAAAACGACCTGGTATTAAGTTTTAAAACACGTACAAGCTGATTAAATCAGTCAATGTAACGGTAGGCTAACGTTAGCCGTTTGCTAACGCCAGCTTTAAATGTTGTCGATTCTCGGGAAAACCCGATTCTGACCCGAAACATCGATGCATTTACTTTATAATTTTGTCAGCCACAGTTGCATCAAACCGAAGTCTTACCGCTTTTAAGGTTAAGAGTTTAAAGTTACTGATTGAATCTTTCTGTGGATGTTGATATTGCGGCTCCTTGCCTCTCGGAAACGGAAGCGTTAACAACCAGTGGGACAACGTTCAGCTGACTCTGCGCCCCCTGTCGATCCGGAGGGGAACAAACCCCGTGCAACATTCATTCAGTGTGGAGGGCAAGAGTTTTCCGCTTGGGCCCTTGTTACTTCCAAATTCGCGTTAACCAGAGTGCAAATACACAGCAGATTATAGATGGAAGATTTATTTAATTTTGCACAGAGACTCAGAAACAAGGTCTATACTGGAATGGTACAGTGGCCTCAGGTTTACACTTAGGTTGTAGTGATTAATGAGACACAGCTTGATTTAAGGAAATGCAGCATTTGAGAGCAACATAAACTAAATTAGCAGGGGTTAGAGCTATATCCAGCTCTACAACATGGAGTCACACGTGACATAATGAAGCAGGATCCACTCAATATTGCAAATAGTGCAAATTCACAAACAAATTTGCAAGTAAGCCAGTGACACACACCCTGGAGGCCCCCTGTGCCCAAGACCCAAGACAGTGAAAAGCATACAGCTAAATTAAGACTTTTAATCAACCATCAAATCAACAAATCACAAGTGCCCTGATCTGGAATGTTGCCCTCTCACAAAGATCCATTGATCAATGGGAGTTGCCATGCTTGGGGGGTATTGTAGCAACTATCAGACAATCAAAACAACTTGATGAACAATCCTGTGATGTTATCTTTTTAAATTTAGTTCACATACTTTGGTGGTAATCAAACCTGTCTGGACAACATTTTGCACTTTCATGACTCTTTCTCTCAGTTCTTATGTAAAAAGGGACAGACAGAGATTGAACTCTGATCAGCAGTATTAAAGGGTACACTGGGTGCAGAGTCCAGGTTGTGTAAAAACCAGCTTGTCATTATTTGTGAGTTACAGATCCACCCTGGCCTGTGGGTTCAGACACCCCTATCTGCTGAGATCACTCACGGACTGAGGTTTTTTGGGTCATTCTCAGCAACTGATGCAAGAACTGTTTATACATGACGTGTTTGACAGGTGTGACGCATAAGGCAGATAAACAAGGGAGCACATAAATCAGGCTTTACTCTGGTTCAAACTAACGGCAAATCTTTTGAATTGAAACATGGTCTTATGCTAGAATAATGGATCTATGTCAAGAATAGCACTTCCTAACTGTGTATGAAGCCTCAAATTAAGATGACACAAGTCAATCAATTATCATGACAAGAACAATGACACAAAATAAAGGTTAATCAATGGTCTAAAATGTAGACAAATTATCAGAAGTGGATGGATCTCCTGTTGAAAATTACACTAACTTTGTGGAGTTGCATAGGGAAAATCTGCACACAAATGACACTTTAAAAAAAAAATGTTGGCAATATCTGAAAATGGGCCTCTGCTTGTACGATGAGTTTGGAAGAATAAAAAGTGTCTTTGTGAATTAGTTTGAAAAATAAGATCTGAAATGAGGTGGAGGATTTCCCTTTTGAATTTGGAACTTGTATTAATGTAACTAAACCAACTTCAGTCCACTATCTTGGGAGCTATGGATCCCAGTAAAACCTGCACCTCCTCTGAATACACCCAAATGAGACAAACAGATATAATCATATGCTTTTGTAATCCACACTTTCACCAGGACAAAAGAAAACCTGAATTGCAACATTGCAGCAGGCCTCTCACATGTCATCATTTCTCAATGCTGCATCAAAAAAGTGGAGGCGGGGCTGTTTCAGACCAGTGTGATGGGTGCATGCATACTTCGACTTTATAACTTGTTTCAGACGACACATTGTGTTCCCTTATTATTTTAAACCCCCCGCCCCCCACACACACCGTCCACGTTCTGATATGAACCTAAAGTCCACAAAAGAGCACATTGATGCCATACCACGCAAACACCGCCCCTGTCTGTCCGTCCGGGCCAATTGCGTTACCGAGGCGGCACACGCCCCGCCACATCACGAGCACCTCCTCCACGGCCCCCGAACCAGGCAATAAATACAGCTTTGAGCCCAGATTTCGGCCTTCCCAATCAGACAATTACTGCTGAGGAGGCTGCCGAGGCTGTCTGCCACTTGTGTCGTCGTCGCTGTTTGATTAGAAACCCTCAAGTAAGTTTTCAACTTTTTTTTTTTCTTTCTTTCTTTTTTTTTTTTTTAGCGCGTGCACACTTTCAGTGTCACGGGTCTCTAAATTTTTCATTTGGCTGGTTTCGGTAGGATTAGTGTGCATCGTTCGGTATCTTAAAGTGTGCAGCAGCGGAACTATTGTTGCAAACAGCGATTTAAGCAGTGAGTTTTCTGTAGCCTAAAGTCTGTAGAACTGGATGAACAGGTCTAGACAAGTCTGTTTGAAAAATATGGGTGTTAGATTAAATTTTCCAACTCAGTTTGGTGCGGGTTTTACTTTGAAAGGGTTACATATTAAACGTGGGCGCGCGCTGTCAGCCAAAGGTTACCAGCACACCTCTTTATTTGAGCAAATACTGAACATCCGCGTTCCACCTGTTGTTGTTTGTGTTTACTTGTGGCACGTCTGTAAATTATGCTCAGGATCTTAATTCCTCGTCTTCACGCTGTGATGTTTAGTGCTTCCGTCTGCAGAAAGCACTACAACATCACCTAGTCAACAACTTAGAGTGAACTATGAACTCATGTAGGACTTATCTGTGTGAAGGCCAAGGTTCAACCATGCCAGCCAAATATTTACAGAGGTGATGCAAGAGAATCAGGATGTCAGACAGAGGTTCATTGTGTTTAATGGAGGAGGAAAGGATGAAATCCTCATGCTCACTACAGTCTTAGAGTTTCTGAACACCTGTCATTCAAATAACTTGTGTCTCTCCTCTAGGATGACTCATCAGTTCCCATCCCTCTCTCCGGAGCAGAAGAAGGAGCTTTCTAACATCGCTCAGAGGATTGTGGCTCCAGGAAAGGGAATCCTGGCTGCCGATGAATCAACAGGTGAGCCTCTCTCAAGTGTCTTTCTGTTGTCGAGAGGTGACCACAGGGTGGACGTCTGAAATTACCTCCTTGTTCCCTTTTCTTTTCAAGGTACCATGGGAAAGCGTCTCCAGAAAATCAACGTGGAGAACAACGAGGAGAACCGCCGCTGCTTCCGCGACCTACTCTTCTCCTCCGACGCCTCCATCTCCAACTGCGTGGGTGGGGTCATCTTCTTCCACGAGACACTCTACCAGAAAGCAGACAGCGGCAAGCTCTTCCCCCAGGTCATCAAGGACAAGGGCATTGTTGTCGGCATCAAGGTGAGGAGCCTGCAGAGACCGAGGCTGAATCACAGAACATTTTTGGGTCTTTCACATGTTTAATGGATGTGTTTTGGTTTTCTGTCTTCAGGTGGACAAAGGCACAGCTGGTCTAAATGGAACAGATGGAGAGACCACCACACAAGGTAAAATGGATTTAAAGATGCAAAACCTGTGCACCCCTTTTTTATTGATAGATGTTTTGCACTGATTTTGAAAAGTGGAAAAAGATGAATAAGCTATGAACAGCTATGTAAACCTGCCACCACAGCATCACAGTATTCATTAACTGGGTATTTCTTACAGGTCTCGATGGTCTCTCGGAGCGTTGTGCCCAGTACAAGAAGGACGGCTGTGACTTTGCCAAGTGGAGGTGTGTGCTGAAGATCTCAGACGGCTGCCCATCGGCTCTCGCCATTGCAGAGAACGCCAATGTCCTTGCCAGATATGCCAGCATCTGCCAACAGGTCTGTGGAGCCCTGATTCTGCACTGGAACTCATCTTGGTCAGTATACTTGTTTGTGAGGTGCTCATTTCAACATATTTATCTTCTCAATCAGAATGGCCTGGTGCCCATTGTGGAGCCAGAGATCCTGCCTGATGGAAACCATGACCTCCAGCGCTGTCAGTACGTCACAGAGAAGGTTGGTTCATCCTCTCTGGTGTTGCTGGCCAAACACACAACCACCAGCAGTAAAATGTCTTTCCCATTTTAAAGCATGTGTAGTAATAAATCTGCCTCATCAGGTTCTGGCTGCTGTGTACAAGGCTCTGTCTGATCATCATGTGTACCTGGAGGGCACTCTGCTGAAGCCCAACATGGTCACCGCTGGACACTCCTGCACCACAAAGTACACCCCTCAGCAGGTCGCCATGGCTACAGTGACTGCTCTGAGGCGCACTGTCCCTGCTGCTGTGCCAGGTGAGTGTTATAAGGCTGAGCTTTTCCCTCTACAAACCGGTTTTAGAGAAGCGCAGACAACCAAGTTTCTCAGTAAATTGAGCACGTGTCAGCACTCATGTGTCCTGTGTCTTTTTTTTTCTTTTTTTTTTCCTCCAGGCATCTGCTTCCTCTCTGGAGGCCAGAGTGAGGAGGAGGCCTCCCTCAACCTGAATGCCATCAACCAGGTGCCCCTCCATCGCCCTTGGAAGCTGACCTTCTCTTACGGCCGCGCTCTCCAGGCCTCTGCTCTCGCGGCCTGGCAGGGCAAAGCTGCCAACAAGGCTGCAGCACAGGAAGCTTTCTGCACCAGGGCCAAGGTAAGTCTCAGAGGGCATGAATGGCTGTCACTAATGATGAATAGACACTAATAATTAATTCACTTATCAACTCATAGTTGCAGACTGTGCACAGAACTGGCTATTAAATGGCTCTTATCTTACATTACTCAACTTTACACTGACTGGTAAATGATTGATTCTAAAAAGGTTTTTGTTCAGTCTAATGTGGCGCAGGTAACTTGGCTGATTATTAACACTGTGATTTGACTTTGCCCTAACTTCTCCCCTCTGTTGCTCTGATCAGATCAACGGCCTGGCTGCCAAAGGAGAGTACAAGCCCACCGGCTCAGCTGACCAGGCCTCCATGCAGTCTCTGTACACGGCCAGCTACGTCTATTAAATACTGAACACTAAAAACCCCTCCCATAAAATGCACACGGACCAAATTTAACTACAAGAAGTACCTCTGCATTTCTTGTATGACACCAGGGGAAGACGTTTGTTATAATGTTGAACTACTGTTTGTCTACTCGGTGAAATGACTGGAAATAAATTAAGTGACCAAAATGTTGTTGGTATTACGGCAGTTTTTGTCTTGAGCATGTCACAACTTAAGTCATTAAGTCGTTAAGTCAAATTGTTGTCAGATGACCCTGTGCTGGTGAGGTGTCATCGATGTCTGTCTCTCAACCTGGGTGCATGGAGGTTGGAAATGTTTTAGGGTTCACCAGGATTGTATGATACACACACACGGTAATCATGTACACATCACACACTGTATGTCCAGCTCACAGCAGGAAGTGATCCATCTTCTCAATAAAGACGAAGTGCATATGCATGCATTTTTAAAATGCTAATTAAATTAAATTAAATTCAGAGCATGAGAGCATTTAAAGACAGTCCAGTGATGGAAATGAAAACCAAAGGACTGGAGCCAGTACTCACCAACTCTGATCTTTTAAAACATAGACACTGGAAACAAACCAAACCAGAGCAACATGTGTGATGCTGATAAGGTTGGTAACACCAAAATGTTCATTTGCCATCTTTAAGTCAAACTATTCAAAAACACATTTTAATATACCTACAGTTTATATCTCCAATACAATTAATGGTTGAGGCTTTAATTGGTACAAGAATTAAATATCTCATCATGAAGACAAGAGAGGGTGTGTGATCTGATTATTCGATAGCTCGCTAAAGAAGCATTCAAAGTGGTCATGCAGGTATGAGCTACTGAGACTGCCATTTATAACCTTTAGAGCACGTCTGTACATGTGTGTGGTCTGACTTGTGCATACAGTATGTCTAAGTGCTGTCTATGCGTATAGATTTATGTGGGTGATTATATAATCAGCAATCTGAGCATATTTTTAAAAAAATTGTTTATTTAACAAAGACAACATTTCACACTGATGCACCAAATACATCTAAAAGCTAAAGCTGGATCTCTGAAAAGTGGTCCCTGCCCAAATTTTTGTTTTTCACACATTCACGGGCAAAAGGTAGCAACAGGTTTCCACTCAGGCTCTTCATATCACAGTCATGGGGATGAACATCATTAACTATATAAACATATTAATCAAATCAAAAGGTAAATTATGAATAAACCAGATAGATTATTGTGTATTGTACAAGGCAACATTTCTAAAGTAGCAATCACAGGTGGACGAGCTGTCCTGAATCCAAAAACAGAGCCACATCTGCTCATTCATCCAAAATCACACTATAAAATATCTTCAGTTAAATGTACAGTATACAGAGAATCACATTGATGAGTAAAAGCTGCAAGCACAGTTTAAATTACAGTCTACAGCGTAAACACTGCACATACTGTAATAATAATGCAGATCATAACAAATCTTGACAACACAAATATTAAAGGTTTACAGTAAGTATCCACAATATGTCTCAGAAATTCTTACTGACTGTGTATGTTTAGATAAAAAACATTCATGGTGTGATTTTCTGTGCGTTGAAGGATTGCTGAGCAGACACAAAATGTACTTCTATGTTATTTTAATGTCAATATAGAAGCCCGGTTTTGTTGCATTACATCACTGCACATTATTGTTTATAAAATATACATAAAGATTAGGTGATATGTACGACCTGTTAGCCTCAAGGCTTTGATTCAGAGTCTAATGTGCACTGTGAATAATGTAATATAGCTAAGTGTTTACTATGACCTATACAGTGAGTACACATTGACCTTGCTGGAGATATCAGTGGATGCAGAGTTCCCATAATAAGTGCATGTAAAATCTCACATGAGACGACAAATATCATTAATTCACAAACAAACTTTACAAAAAGCAAACAAACATGGTTCAGTAATGCATTTTCTCCTCTCAGGACTACTGTAGTTAGCTGGCTGTAAAGCTGCTACCACTAGGTGGCGTAACATTCACATGTAATTGAGTTAGATTAGGTGGACTAAAGGAATGACGAAGTATTACTTATTGTAGAGTGATAACTGAAAAGGCTGATCCTAGTCAGTCTGTGGTGGTGCCGGGACGCACTGGATAATTACCTGTTGATATTGAGGTGGAGGCCAGTTAGGGATCAGAGAAATAAGAAGGCAATCACATAATGACACAAGGCTAGAGAATGATGTTATTTATCAGATATCATCATGACAAATGAAATCTGGCTTCCTCTGGCTGCTGATGTCATTGGGGTATCTTATAATCTTCTGTGCTGGTCCAAAAAATGTCTCCCTCCAAACTTGAATTATGAATTTCTAATATCAGTGGGAAATGCCTGCGTTAGATGACATAACGATAAAAAACGTCTTACCTGAGTGTGTGTGGATTTCAGTGCTAAACGTGCGATGGCACACAGGAAGATGAGCAGCACTGACACACACAGAGAGGAGGCAAACAGTACACCTTCAATGCCAGAAATCTGATCCTAAAGCAAAAGAAAGTGAAGTTATTCATACACTGTGAAAATGTCAGTGTTGTATTTTGTCCAAAAACATATATGCAGTAACTCACCACTCTGTAGGATCCCAAAGGCTGCTCCATTTCATATCTTGCCAAGTACATCAGGTGTCTATAATCCGCGAGGCAGTTTATCCTGTAGCCAACAGAGACTACAAGTCCCAGGAGGGAAACCACATACATGGCCAAACACACAGTCACCTGGCAAAGATGAATCCAACAAAATTAAGTAGGTTAATGCAAAAGATAGATAGAGTGTGAGTAAATGAAAAATTAAACATAAAATCACAGATATGCCTACCATCTTCTTGGATGGATGTATCTCTGTGTAGATAGACAGGTTTCCACAGATAAGAAACTTTAAAAAAAACAACCAAAAACACATTGTGTCATTTTCTGCTGTCATTCTTTCAAAGTATATTCTGATGACTGCATATGACTTAACCAGCTTTGTTCTCTTGTAATGTTTATAACACAGTATACATAATAGCCTGCTCCTGTAAACTTTAAACCTTATTTTTAATATAACAAGTTTGTTAAAAGATAAGTGATTACTTGAGCCTAACTAATTGAAGTTGAATAGGACAACTAGTTTGACCAGGAGATCACTGTCCCCGGCCAAGAAACAGTCACTATATAACTCCTTATTAAAGCTAAGTGTGATGAAGTGTAAAAATGACATATTACAGTTTTGAGGATAGTTATGTGTTGGACTATTTCTTGGCCTGATGTAATGAATTAATGAAGTGTTGTTATCATCATGAGGTTGCCTGGCAACCAGCAGAGACATGGATTAAACAAAGAGATATAATTAATAACATTAATGAGCTTTAGATGGGGCTAATAGGCAGATTTTGTTATCTTGGTACAGAACCAGGCTAACTGTTTCTTCCTGTTTCTAGTCTTTATGCTAAGCTAAGCTAACTGGCAGCTGGTTGTTGCACCACATTTACCCTACAGACATGAGAGTGCTACTTCTTAGCAAGATAACAAATAAATACCCCCCCCATCTCAAACTATTCTATTAAGTTTTCAGGGAATTTGAGGTGTGATTAGTAAAACCAATCAAATAAAATATTTCTACATTTTTGTCATTTCCTTGCTAACCACCCAGATATTATGTACCAGAGTTCCTTGCCAAAAGGGGATGTAGATCCTACTGGAGGTTTGCACAGTTTCACTGGCCAGCTGAAATCCCATCAGGAGCTCTGCACAGCCAAAGATCAGAATGACAATCTAGGAGGGAGAAGAGGAAAGATGAATGACAGTACCTACAGTAGAACCACAGTTCTGCAGCTGCTCTTTATGTAGGATACGTCTACACTTATTCAATTCTTGTTAGACATAAAGAACAAGTCCCTATAACTGTCCACTGTCCCATTTCTGTGGCCCTGGATTGTTTTGATGTGTTACCCCAAGACTTCTGGGCTCATTCTTGACGAAACGATGCAGAGGCTTGCTGGACATCAGCACAGAGGAGTCTGCCCCCTGATTCCCATCTGGTGCTGTTGTTCTTCCTCTAGTAGCTGGCTCGGTGCCCTCCATTGCCAGTGAACTATACGCTGTGTTTGGCTGTGGGAGAAAAGAACAAGAATTAATCAAACCAGATGACCACTCTCCCCGAGTCTACTATGGATTAAAAGAGAGTTGTGGCGGAGCAGAGTGACTCCAGATGCTTGCTCCATGCTAAAAAGTAGTGTAAAAGAATGTAGGGATATATACACAAACATTAAGTGACCCACCTTTGTTTTAGTTTTTCATGCAGAGTAGCAGTGTGAAAGATAACGGGAAGAGAATGTTGTGGGTGGAAAGAGGAAGTGAGGAAATCTGAAACTTTTTCTTCTTTTTTTTTATTGAGGGGTGGAGCTGAACACTTTGGAAGTTGCAGGCTGAGGCTGTTCCACAGCACAA
The DNA here is from genome assembly GCF_001640805.2 of Lates calcarifer. NCBI lineage: Eukaryota > Metazoa > Chordata > Actinopteri > Centropomidae > Lates > Lates calcarifer. The sequence goes on along the minus strand of NC_066840.1, from coordinate 11,039,073 downwards.
TGTCCACTCTGTCACTAAACTGCTTATATTCCGTCAGTTTACTTGATCTGAAAACTAACTTGTTTCAGCTTTATACACAAGTTTGTTCTCTTCAACTCTGCATACAAAATAATTGTCCAGAGTTTTATGATATTTAAAGGAATCTTTTCTTTTGTATTTCTCTTGTTGATGCATGACTACACAGAGCAACAGTACGGGTATGTGTCCAAAGTGATGGATTAGCTGACTAGATTTATTTGTGGACATTATTTATGCTTATCTTTATTAAATCTTTCATTTTCATTAAATTAAAAGTGTCTGCTCCTACACTGTTTTATGGGATTATTTTGAAATTTATGAATATCAACACATCAGGGACAATGATGAAAATAACAGGCAGTGATAATGAAAATAAGTCCTGTTGTTGTTGTTTTACATCCCTGACGGTCAGGCATATGCTATTATACACTGATGATCTGAAGCATTATGATCACCCCTGCATAATATGTGGTCACCCTGTCACTGGTTTGTGGTTTGCATCCCCCCTTGGACCAAGATCACCGCCTTGCTGTTTCAAAGACTCTCAGAGCCAGTCGTTTGGCTCTAACGATTTTGCCCTCATTTCTGCCGCATGTTGACTATAAGAAAAGACTCCTTTTATGTATCCCAAACCTTGACATGCGCTATTTTTTTACAGGATAATCAACATCATTCACTCCAACTGTGAGTGGTCATGATGTTTTGGTTCTAGGACTGAAATAAACTGAAACAAAAAAAACTGAAATGTTGTTTGTGAAGCTGTTTATTAATTTATTTGATGAATTTACAAACATTAATGGCATTGCATTATTGGTTCAAAACACATGATACATCTAAAATCCCACATCATCACCATCATCCTCAGTCTAGACATTTACAGTTTTCATATTAATCAGTCCTCTACAGTTATAAATACAGTGTGTGTTTTCCTGTCAGAGGACAGACCTCCATGTGCAAAAATATAAAGTAATTTGTCTTCAGTCTCTCAAACCATAGTGGCCCAAAATCTGTATATAAATACAATTTGATGTAAAGGTTTGTGAATGACTATAAGAATAGAGGTATTAAAAAATACTTCATCTTTACAGTTAAAATACCATTGGTAACAACTCTGATAACCAATGGTAAACACATATCATATTTCATCATATTTACAGTTATCAAAACACAGGATTTAAATATAAAAACAGCATCTGTCTGTCAGCATTATTCAGACTGCAAAATGTACACAAGTCAAAATATAAACAACTTGTCCTGTATCATCAGGCGTGTCCTCATGGTGACACACTGTACGTCATAGATGTAAACTTGATACTGTCCTGTTTGCTCAGGAACACGGGATGTTGTCAGCCTGCGACAAAACAGATCAAATTAGTCACTCCTGAATTCTGAATAGGGACAAATTTAACAAACAGAACAATCCGTATAAAAGTCTTTACTGTGCAGTCAGATGGGTATGACAGTAGGTGGTGCTCCAGTAAGTATGCTGCCCTTTGCCTCATCTCTCCTTCACTGTTGTACTGAATGGCTTCTAACAGTGAAACGCCACCTTGCCTCACAAACTCGTCTGCTACCTAAAAGGAAAGAGCAACCGCTGTCTAAGAGATATCGCTGGTAAAAGATGTTACAAAGCTACAGATGCTAAGTAAAAGCTAATAATTCTTTTGTTTGGTTATCTCTATTGAGCATAGCACCAGTTGTTTCACTAACTGATGTATCCTTGCTTACCTGTGGCCTGCTAACTAAAAGCACGAAGAGGACCTCAAGACTCAGGGTCACCATTTCTTGGTCGGCCATTTTAAGTGTTGCACAGAGTGTAGACAGCAATCCAAGCCGGGCCAGCTGGACACAGAACTCCTTCTTTTTGTGTGCAATATTTGCAAGAACCCTGAGGACCTGACGAAAAGGCACAGGCCAGTGAGACAGAAGTGTAACACTGTATGTGTGTGAGAAATGCAGGACAAAACAAACAAGTCAATCCACTGTATTCTACAAAAGCAGTGATATAAAAGTTTGGCTTTATCTTACACTGACCATTGTGTTGATGCCTTGAGAGAAAGGGAGAAGCTGGATCAGTCCAGGGACCAAGCTGAGAGTCAGCAGAGCAGAGCAGACGGCACTGGAGTGAGCTGGAACAGGAAGTGATGAGAGAGGCATTGGAAGGAATTACATGACATAAAATTACTCCTCAAAAATACATTGATCTTTGGGTGGGTACAGAGGGAAACTCTGCCCATAAATTTGTAAGCCCATGAGAGATGTTCCTTTGCAAGACAGGCATTTTCAGAGAAGTAAAGTTTTAATAACAACATGGTAACCCTTTTTAGGTAGTGACAACAACAACCTTGAGGCTGGAAACACTTGGATCAAGTGTTCTTAACTATACTAACACGTTTGTATTTCTAATTATAAACTGGGCAACTTAACAACCAAAGCTCATGTAAAAACCTGCCTGAATGATGTACCAAGAACTATTAAGTGTGCAATATTACTGTTGGGACTGCTGGTATAACCTGTCCCGACAGAGGTAACAGATGGGTCTGACCTGTGAGGTTGTTGAGGACCCAGGCAGTCTCCCTGGCCAAAGCTGGCTGGGTGTGTATGTAGGTCTGAAGAAGAGCACACAGAGAAACCACAAGTCGGACGTCACCCACTTGACTGCTCAGGCTGTCCACTGGGCAGATGGACAGGAGGTTTCCAACGCACCGCAGCAAAGGACAGACAAGCTGAAGAGGGACAACACATGAAAAATTTTTGTGTTCTTTATCAACCGTAAGACCAGACTAGTTATTTTGCACATTTTTATCTGCTTGGATGGTGAGAAATAAACATGAAAACTTAAGGTATGTGTTGGAAAACAGTCAGCTGGAATTAAAAAAACTGACATGTGATTTGATTCAAACAAAACTGAACAGAAAAACATCAACAAGAGTGTTAAAAAGCAAAAAAAACCCCAAACATAATGAAATGCTGTCTTTGATCCAGTAATTCCCTTACCAGCTCCAGTCCTTCTTCTCTGTTTCCTTCAGCAACAGCACCACCTAGTGACAGTAACAGAGAACTGCACTGCAACAGGGCCCCATGAGCCAGCAGCTCTCTGCTATACTCACTGCTTCAAATAAGATAAGGACAGAGAAGAGATAGATCATCTTCATCATGATCAGTAAAATGACACTATCTGTGAGGTAATTAAATAAACAGGCTGTTGACGCCTGATGAGAATACCCTACAGCTCTCACCTGCATGCCAGGTAGTGCAGACACCACGCACACTCAATAGCAGGTGCCAGGCCAAACTTCGGGTCAGGAGTCAGGACTGATAACAAGCTTGATGGTAAGCTGGAGGCCAGGACCATCCTGCAGACAGAGAGGAAGATCGATACACAACTGAGGACATTTTGAAAGAGAATACTAACGAAGACAATCGAGAGGTGAACTGGTGTGCAACTTCAGCACTTACGGAATTATTTTCTCTGCTGCATCTTTGGCCTGGAGAAGCTGAGAGAGGGTGAACCCTACCGCTTCCACCACTGCTAGATTATATCTCTGGTTCTGGACACACACAGAAACAAGACAAATATGTTTACATCGCTACATTTAAGCTTGTGTGGCGCCAGGTGAGGGCTATGTGGATAACCAGATTTCTATTCAGTTTCCAAACTTTTTTCAGTGTCCAGAAGATATAAAGACACAGTGAAGATATTGGTGTAACTCCTCTAAAGCTGAAGTGTTGTGAAAACACTGAAGGTCAATGAATCATGTTAGGTTACCTCTATACAACTAGCCAGAGCTGGTATGATTCCCTGGGCCAGAAGCTTTTCTTTTACAGCATCACTGTCTGGGCATAAATTACCCAGCGTGTAGAGACACAGCTCCTGTGTACACATGAACACACATACAGAAAGTCAAACTTCTCCTGTATAGTTAGATGATATTATCACATATACACACTGCCTGGTATGGGTGGGCACTTACAGTGAACTTGGTGCTCTGGCCAGACAGGTAGGTGAGCAGGTAAGGGGTGGCAGGCAGACAAGCTGGGGCCACATTGGTGTGGGGAGAGTGTGACAGCTTATGAAGACACTGAACAGCCTGCAGACGGCACTGAGCATCAGATCCAGTGAGAAGACCGACCAGCAGATGCATACTATTCTCCTGCCTGGAGGGAAGACAAATGACAGACAGAGATAAAGTAGTGATAGCATTGTTTAAACTCATTTGATGGGGCCACACCACCGTACTTGATGAAGGTCAGCTGTGCTGATGGGTCGCGCAGAGCTTTACTCAGTGCTTTCAGGTGTGCCTCCCTCTCAGGCCCGCTGTGTTGAAGTTTGTGGAACAAACTGACCACGTCCTGGGGAAATGAGAAATAAGTTCTCAAGATCTTTCATTTCATCAAGCCTTTCAACAAATTACCTATCACAGCATCTGCTGCTCACCTGTTCTCCTGAGGTTGTGTCCATGGTGACCTCTGACTGCTCCTCATCTTCAGTCAGCAGGAGTCTCTTGCTCACCAGCTGTCTGTCTCTGCGGGCCTGTCTCAGTGCTAAAGCCATTAACATAGACAAATATCACATTACTTTCTGCTTCACTCATGTCAGAGCTGATCAATGTAGAGATGACATCAAGCAATCAATCTGTCAAGTTCAGGGACAAAGCTGCTCTGTGGATTATTACAATTAACAATAAGAATCACAGCAGGTAGAGGATGTATCAGTGTGGTACTAAAAACAGGTATCAGCTTATATTTTGTTGTAGTCTATGTTTATGTGGACTGTGTATTGTCTTCCTGTCTTGAAGGCTGCTAATGACCACTAAGAGACAACGAGCAACTACAAACAGACACAGAACAACCACAAAGCGACTTGACAACGTCCCTTATGTGTCTCTTTGAGTCTTTGAGCCTTTCTCCAGTGTGGAAGGGGTAGAGGACCTTCAGGGGCCCGTTGTATCATAATCCGTCCATGATGAAGATGTAACTAACTAGTAGTGTGATAGCTACTTAGCTAACTGTAGCCTAGGGGCTTTCACAAACAAAAACTTCTTAGGGTAGCAGCTTGGTTAAAAATTAAACGTGTTAGCCTTAACTGACTTGCACATTATGATATGGCTTTAGTTTATAGAGGAATAATACTAGTTTGAAGTGGCTCTGTTTCTTGTAAATGACCATAACTGTCTCAGCCTCTTTTCTCTTACAACGTCGACCATCAGTTAGTAACGTTAATATTTTAACTGACAATACGTTACGTTGACTGGCGTTAACAGTTCAGTACACAGTAACGTTCAAATCAGACTCACCTTTCTCGTGCTCCCGTCTCTTTAACCTGAGCTCCTCCAAGCTGTCGCCTTGCCGACCAGCTTTGTGGCGAACTTTATTTAGCCTCCACATTTCTGCTGTTAGTTAAGTTAAACTAGGCTGGTGACTTAGTTCATAGTGGTGGATGTAACTGTGGATGTTAAATTCTTCTTCTGTGTATGGACCGAGTCACTCCACTTGCTGCAGCGCCATCTAGTGGATACTTACGGAATGCACCCGGCAGTAAATGGTAACACAAGAATTCTACGTATGATTTGTTTGTTGTGTTCACAAAACAAGACTTCAGGCAAAAGATACAAAAAATTATAGGGTTTAATTTGTATGAAAAGCACAATGTACAGTGCATATATGAAAGCTTTATCAAACAGTAAAAACTTTTGTCTAAAAAACATGCTTTTCACAAACATAGAACCTCCACCCAATAGCAAAATAGGCTATTAAAACAATTCCATATAATTTTTTAAAATAAATATGAAAGGGTTTTTTTTTCTCCACAAAATCTTTGTCTAATGGGGCCAATTACAAGCCAGCTGGAACAGTAGTAAACATAAACTGATAACAGATATATCTAATTATTTATTTTAATTACTATAAAAATCTGAGATGTTAACAATTCAGAGAACCAAGATAGTTTAATTTAGATAATCATGGGGGGAAATTCCTCAGACTGAAGGAGAATGAGCTTAAAAGAGGCATGTCTCCATTCAATCAGTGATTAAATTTCAAAAATAAAAAATCCCAAGAGGGATCATCCATTCCATGAAATAATCAGTTACAATCCCTTTAACATATTCATGCCATTAAAACGGCAAATGACATATAAAACACTGAGTAAAAAAGAGAGCTGTGACACAGGATGCCTCGTTCAGCGTGGTAAACTCACAAAACAAATGATAAACAAAGATAAAAATGTACCAAAATGTAAAAAAGTCATTCCATCTTTACAGTTCATTCTAACCATTAAAATATGATTAGAAACAGGGTGCAGAGGATGTGTTGACTTCATCCCTTGGTTCTGCGCTGGTGAAGAATGATGATTCTTTTCATGATTCTGTGCTCTTGGAGGATTTCTTTTTCTGTGAAGAATGACAGAAAATAAACAAATGAATATATATAAGGAATCACCCTCAAGTGGTGGAACTGATCGAACCCTTTTCTGGTTTTCATTTTTCCAACAATGACATCAATCTGTAACATATTGAACTAGTGGGGGGTTCAGTATTGTGATACCTTTTTGTGGGTGTCACTGGAGGGTGTTTGGAGGGTTTCTGTTGCTGCGGCGTCTTGGACAGAAACCGCAGGTGATTCTGGGACGTCAGCTGATTTCAACTTGCTTTTCTCTGAGAGAGTGACAAATGAAAAAGTGAATACAAACGTATAAAAACAGAAAAACTGCATTTTGTCAAAGTAATTTCTCTTCTTACTTTTCTTCTTCTCTGTTGTAGGACTTGGTGTCTCCGGTTCAGGTGGAGGTAGAGGCTCTGTGTCAACTGAATTACTTTTCAATGATGAGTCCTTTTTCTTTTTCTTCTTCACCTCAGTAGTCTGCTCTGGCTGTTCCTCCCTGTCACTGCTCTCTGTTTTCTTTGTCGGGGTTACATTTTCTTCTATGACCTGCTCTGACGTTTCTCCATTATGACCAGCCTTGTCCTTTTTTTTCTTTTTCTTTTCTTCAACTATCTGCTCTGAATTCTCTTCATCTAGATTTTCCTTTTTCTTCTTCTTTGCTTTCTTTTCTTTAACTATTTGATCTGAATATTCTTCACTATTGGCAGTCTCCTTTTTCTTCTTATTTGCTTTCTTTTCCTCAACTATCTGTTCTGTATTTTCTTTTACTTCTTCAGCTACCTGCTCTGGATTTTCCTCACTATCAGCTGTCTTTTTCTTCTTTTTCGTCTTGACTTTTTTTTCTTCAGTTGTCTGCTCTGAATTTTCCTCACTGTCAGTTTTCTCCTTTTTCTTCTTCTTGGGTTTTTTTCCTTGTACTATTGGCTCTAACATTTCTTCATTATTGGCAGTTCCATTTTTGTCTCTCTCTATCATTTCCTCGTCAGTCTCATCCCTTTTGCTGTCTCCCTTTGTTCCTCCCGTCTTTCTCTTCTCCTCCACAGGTTGATCAGCACTCTCTTTCTCTATGACCTCACTCTTTTTTTTCCTCTCCTCTTTTTCTTTTCCATCCTCACCAGTCTCATTCGCCTTCTCTTCCGCCTTGTCCTCAGTCACCTCCTTTTTCCTCTTCTTCTTCTTCTTTGGCTCAGACGTTGTTTCATCATTTTTTTCATCACTGGGAGTCACCACTTTTCTTTTCTCTTTTGCCGGTGTCTGTTTTGATGGAGAGACAGTGGATGTTGCTGGTCTATCCTCTGCAGTGTCGAGGTTTCGCTCTTGGCTCGGGTCGGCAGAGGGGGTCACAGGCGCTGCCTTTTTTGGATTGCTCTTCTTGCGTTCGTTGTTCTTCGTCGGCGTTCCTGTTGCTTTCTCCTCCACCTTTTCATTCTTCTCAACAGTTCCGTCATCCTGTTGAGTGGGAGCGTCGGTTTTCGCAGGAGGCTTAGCCCGGGGTTTTCTGACCCTCTTCTTCTTGGGCGGTGGTGCAGAGGAGTCCAGAGCGTTGATGGTGTCCATCTTGGCTATGTCAGCCTCTGTGGACGGAGTAAACAAGGTGAAGACATTGAACAAACATGACTGAGTGGCACAAATGTTAAAAAGAAAACATCACAGGCGACCACAAAGCTACTGCACACAGCTCTGTCTGTGTGAAATCACTGTTTTCCGTGGTGAGGTTGTTCATGGGTGGTGCTGTCCTGTCTGGTGGTTGTCTTTCTCCATCTCAGTGCGAGGAGCCAGCTCTGCCTGTCTTTTCATCTCCCACCATTTCCTGCATTTTCCTCGTCACTCATCTTTCTCCACCCTCCATTCTGTCACTTTCCCCACAAAAAAAAAAAAAACTAAAAACAAACCTCTCACTTTTCCTCTCACCTGGAGTCCCATATCTAACTATTTCAACTGTTTCAGCTCAGTCTTTGGAGACAGTAGCTGTGGCTCACTCCTGTGAAGTGGAACTAAGGATGACATCCTCACATACAATTATCCAAAGTCCATGTTGCAAATGGTTTCTTTCTTTAATGTGGTTTGATTTAACTGCTATACTACGGTACAAAATAAAAGTTTAATTACCTACCTGTAAACTCCAGGACAAGTTTCTTCCATTTCTCTACATCCAGACTGCTGTCAGAGTCTGAATCATCTCCACCAGCAGCCACAGCTTTGTCTTTTGTTTGGGCCCTTGATTTCTTCACCTTGACAACATTTTCTGCTGATTTTCCTTCAGTTTTTTTCCTTTTTGCTGGCACGGACTTCTAAAAAAAAAAGAAACAAACAGCCTACATAGTAAAGTTTAAGAACCATTATAATAAAACATAAAACAAAATAAAAACTCACCTTCTTTGTTGGTGTCTCTGTTTTTTTCCCTGGTTTGTCCTTCTTTTTCTTTGGTGTGGCTGGACATAAAAAGTGCGCAGAATGGGTTAAAATCGTATTCAGATACACCACCTGACTCCTTTTATTATTCAGTGACTGCTGGCAGCTTTAGTCAGACGTACCAACAGGGGAAGCTGTTACAGCTGTTGATGCTGAAGCTGATTTAACTGGGGTCCTGGGTGGAGCTGAACAATATGAAAAAAATATCACATGGAGATTATTTTGATATTGTGATATGAGTCGGCTAGAATGAAAAAAAAAATCATTTTCACTGAAAGAACATATAAAAATGATGATGATGTGATTGATGGGGTCTGTGCCAAACGAGCATGATCCCTAGAGAATATGATACGTTGGCTGGGGCATCTTACACCACAGTGCTTCATTTGTAAGAGTATGTTGTGACACATTTTACCTTTATGAAAAAAAAATCAGTTCCAGCAATTTTAATAATATTTCAATTTATTGTTCATCCCTGGTTCTGGGTGTTGACTTTTTACTGAGAGCTGAAGGAGTCTGATCAAGATAGAGGACTTTATGGATAAAAGTTTGAGGAGCCCTGCATAAACAAGTGGACCAGGTGGAGAAAAACATAATTTAAAGTTTTTAAAGGGATAAACACAAGGCAACCTATGACAAGTTGCGAGCTGCAGAGAAGAGTGAGAGCAGGACCAGCCTGACAGGTCAGAGAACTGGTCTAGAGATTGTGTCGAGTTATCCTGGTTCTTCCAGACCCCTGAATCGCTGTCGCCCCCATCTCACACTTCAGTGTTTCACAAATGAAATGGTCATTTAGTTTGATCATTAGGCTACACACAATAGTTCAGCCCCAGCTTTAACTTAACTTTCAGTGCTGCACATTTAAAGTCAGTTTTGGGGAAAGAGGCAGTCTGACCTTTAGTGGGAGTCTTTCTTTGTTCTTGAGAGTTGGAGAGCTTGGCTGAGTTAGACCGCCTTTTCTTTTTTGAGTCACTGTCAGGAATAAAACCAACACTGATTATACATCCAATTACACCTGAAGGCGTCCAATAAAGGTTGAAGGTTGAAAAGAAGAACTGGGAAATCATTCTCACTTTAACCATGAATTGTAGATCTCCAGTAGTGATGCAGATATTTTTGTCTCCCCCTGCAGAAAAAAAACCAAAAAACAAAACAAAAAAAAAAATCTTATCAGATCCACAGATGTTTTTCTGAGCAGTCATGTGCCCCCCTGCAGTGGCTCTGTGATCCACTCCAGGGACCCCCACCCCCCAGTTTAGAAGCGAATGAACTAACCTCAGGTTAAATTTAGCTAGGTGTACTTCATAAACTAAGGCTACTGGCAACTCTGTGTAATGCAAAACAATCTTCTAATCTTCAAAAAGCTTCCAGACTCTGCTAGATGTATGGTGGCTGGAGAAAAAAACTTCAAGGAGGTATGAGTATAAGTAATGCTAATTAGCCCTTCAAAATAAAAATTTAGCAGTGTAATTTTTAATGAATAAAGACATAATACTATGTCTAACTTTGTATTGTGCGTGTTGTCCCGTCTCTTTAGTTTGTTTAGCACTGTCTCTGTGCTTATCTTTTAATCATGAGCTGCTATGGAAAGCAGATGGAAATCAGCTAACTCTGGCACAAATCGTTATAGGTTTAACACTGTACACGTTATCTATTGACTAGATAAATACTCCATGACAATGAGTGGGAGACTTGAAGTTCTTGTGACAAAACCTTTATAAGTCAACAGTAGGTGAACAGAGAGGCATTCAATGCAAACAGAGGACCAGATGACTGTAACATTTTTGACAACTGTCACACTGCTGTGTAGCATTTGAAACACTGTTGCAAACTGCGACAGTTGTAGTTGTTATAAACTAACCTACCTAACTCCCTCTCTCTCTCTCTCTCTCTCTCTCTCTCTCTCTGTGTGTGTGTGTGTGTGTGTGTGTGTATGTGTGTGACCTGTGGGCTGTGCCTCTCTAGCTCATCTGCAGCTGAGTGGAAACCATGCTCCTTCAAATGGCGGTGGATCAGCTGGATCAGCTCTTGTTTTGATGCGTTCACGGACATATCCGACACACGGTGAAGGCGACAAAAACAGACACGCAAAAGTAACGACGGAAGGTATTTTCATATTAAACCTTGCCTCATACTTCACAAAGTTACCGCTACACAACTGAAACACACATGTTACAGTGTTTAACTTTGACCTCAGGAAGTCGTTCTGTTTACCGCTGCAATGCACCATGGGAACTGGAGTACTTCCATGAAACTGCCACTACGCAACCCATACTCACATGTTTTCTAGTAAAATAAAGATTAACCTCCCAGTTTAGAATATTGCAGCAAGACAATGAAGACCTGTAGACCTGTTAGCTATTAAGTCCAGACACAGGCCTACTCAGTTATTTCAGCTGTCTTTTAATCTTATTTGCTTTTTAAAGCAGAATGCCACACTGACCACTGTATTACATTTATCCATTCATACCAACCAACAAAGACTCTTTCTCTTCCCGTCACTTTGTTTTCTACCTCCCTGTAGCCCTCCTATGATTTCCTCAGTTTCAGCTCAGTCTCAGTTCCACATCCTGTCCCACAAAGGAAATGTGTCTTAACAGGCGAGTCACTCCCATAAGCCAGTCAAGGTTTGTATGATTTGGATCAGTCTCATGGATAATTTTCCTCAGGGGTAATCTGACTTTATTGGAAGAGATCAACTGAAATGGGCTCTTACAAATCAGTGATCTGATCTGTCTCGTTGAAGCATCTGTCTCAAGGTTGCTTCTTTTGGAATTTCTGCAAAAGGCTTTTGTAATTTCTGGTGGTTGCACATTATAGAGAGTGAAGGACACCCTACAGCTCTAGTAAAAGCACAGACATTAAAGTAAAATAAATTAGCAACTGATCAGATATCCCCTTGTGAGAAGGTTTTGGAGGCAAGTGCCAGGCCCAGTCTTCCCCATTTCATCTAGATTTTGTAGTTTGTTTAGTATCTACCTTTGATTTAACTTTGATTTCTGTCAGATGTATAAGCAATGGATGCCAAATACTTGAAGCATGTCAAGTCCCAGAATAAACACAGGTTGTTTCCTGGATAACAATCTCCCAAAATCATACAGTATCACAACAACTTTGTGCGGTGACTGTGAGGGATTATTTCTTGATGGCAACTTCTTGTGGATTCATCAAAGGTTGCTTCAGTTTCCATCCACTGTCCACATACATGTAAGTTAAGACTACTGGGAACTTTGTCTGTCTGTGTGATAAACTGATAACCCAGTCATAGGTACCCCTATTTATTAGGGTGATGGTTTCTTTTGTAGAGTGCAAAAGCAATTCCAGATGTCCAGATTTGATGACTGTGTACAGACACTCAAAGGTGAGAAATGAAAAGAGAGAGCCAACGTTGCTGTCACTGACTCATACTTGAGGAAATAACACCAGTATTATCCTGTAAGTCTTAAAATAAACCTCCTCTTCTTGTCCCTTCTGGCTGCCATTTCAACAGTTTTCTCTTGTGGCTCTAGGTTTCTTGACTCAGGTCTCTCCTTAAATCTCTTCATGTTGGAAAAACATCCTCCAACCACAGAGCCAGACGATCCACAAACTGCCCAATCAAATGGACAAATCAGAAACTTTCTAGAAGCTGCCAGGAAGGTCAGTCTCCTGTCGATCAGGTTTACTTGGATTAAAGCATGATTATTTTTTTTTTTTGAATGTCTAGTTGGTTTGGGATGAAGGTAAAGGTGTCTGGGTGCAACAGGCTGCCAGGGAGTAGATCTGAGAGAGCTGGTGGTGAGACCTTGGGTCAAACTGGAGGAGAGTATTGGGTAAGCAGAGGGTCAGCAGGAGCAAAACGGCTGAAAGGACCCCATTCATCGGGCAAAACCAGGAAAGCAGTGTGTATTCCAAACTCAACGTCAGTGCTCAGTGGGTCTCACCGAGCTTGATTTCACCATCATACACAGCCCCTCTCCCCCAAAAAACACACAGGCACACACCATTGGTTTGGCCTAAGGAGCTGCTTATGAGGCTGACTCAGCTCCCTATTCTGTTGATGGGGCAGACCACCAAGGTTTTATGGAAGAAAAACTATTTGTAAAATGCGAAATGTAATATTTCCTGAGCTCCCTTTTCCTCTAAACATCACAATATGTTCAATTAAATCTCATATGTGTTGAGGCAAAGTTACCAGAGAAAAAAAAAATGAGGCAGCGACAGCGAGGACCAAAGCACTGCACATACTTGAGCACAAGAAAAAAGAAGCATTTCCTTTGGCTTTGATGACATGTCGCAGTAAAATTGATGGGGATATTTGTACAAGTTTTCCTTGTAAATGGCAGTCTGTTTCTCAGGAAATAAATCTACTTCACATTCCACACATTTAGCCGCTCACATCTGTGCTCACTCCGCAGGTAATTACCTACAACTACAGCCGGTGAGATTTGTTATTACTGGGGACCTTTAATGTGTTGCAACCTGTCAGTTTTGCCACATTGGTACAATTGTAAAATCGAGTCAGGTAAAACACTTTAAGCTGTATTAACATATAACTATATTATTGTATAGTGTGTATGCAAACAACTGATTGGGTCCAAAAATAAAAAGGAAATGTCAAATACACCTACACAGAGGGTCTCATGTAGTGATTTCTCCTTGAGTCCCTTTCAGATGTCCCTCCAGGTGGCTCTGCTGGAGGGTTGTAATGAAGTGTTGTGCCTGGCCTTCCTGCCCAGGTGCTGCTGCCGCTCCACAAGGGCCAAATCAAACACTGCTACAGTCACGGGCTGTGGCCAGCACTGGACCCTTCGACTGTCACCTCGCCTGTGAGGTCCTACCTGGTAAGACATGATGTGTGGACGTCAGAGCTGCCACAGAGAGAAAGAGAGAAGAGATATTAGAGTGCTCTTTTTGAAACAGCTCTTACCCTTTAAGTGATCCATTTTCTTGTGTTTTTTAACCTCTGTACACGGATGACCTGCATCATTTGGTTTTAACCTACATGCTGTTATTTCTTTCCCTACATATCTCGTGCTGATGGTGGAGGATGTGGCTGTTAACTCTGATACGGCACGTGGTAAACCACATTCACTGTTAGGCGCTTACCAACACCATGTGTGCTCACTGAGAGAGACCAAAAGGCTGGAATCAACTGTTACTTTATTATACTGTTATTATTACAATTCAATGTATTACTTACACAAATACAAAACACAGTTCATTTGGTCAGTTTAGACCTGAATATGAATTTTCACATATTTTGCTGTATAAAAAGTATATGTTTAAATTTGCAGTCAGTCCATAATAGATCCAAAAAACAATATAAACTTTAATAGTAGACAGACAGGTGGGCACAGAGATAGTCGAGGGGCAACAAGCTGAATGCAGTTCTATTGAAGTAAAGGTGTTGGCTCAGGGTTGTAACACGGGAAGACAGAAAACCTCCATCCAGTCTTTCTCAGATTAGAAAATTGGGGTAAGAGGGGGAGTAATGTGCAGCTTTACTGGCAGGACTGTGTTGATTAGAAAGGGGGTAGTGTTCATGGCGAAGGGGAGCAGCCGTATTCAGTAACAGCACCTCTTCCTTTAGCCAAAGCCAACATCTGGTGCAGACCAACACAGAACAGCAGCAGAAGCCAGAGTCTCTGCTTCCCTTTCAACTCATTATTGCATTTCATGATTCCTTTAAAAAAGAAAAATCTTCGAAGCTGGCTGGAAAATGATGTAAAAAGATGTTGTGAGGGTGTACGTCTGTGTTTCAGTGTGCTTGTCAGGAGTTTATGAGAGGAGATGAGGTGAAAGGTCAACACAAGGCTTTGAAAAGCTACTACTGCCTTTGTGCTAACTTCATGAATGAGCCTCTCAAGTTTAAAGTAACAAACTCCTTCTGAATGAAACCACACTTTGATTGTGTTTTTATATATCCGCTTTTAATTAAATAGTAGAAAAAGGGAAGTGGTGTTAAATTTACAACGTTCCATGACACTCTGCTCTGGAAGAAACTGGATATATTGGGAAGGTAATGAACAAACAACAAACACAATACAGATGTTCACAACACAGATAAATTCAGCTCTGAGACTTTCTGAAATAGCTTGACTTCAAGACTGCTACTGGAGTTTTACCATTTCCACTTAGTAAAGATAATTTTTCCTCTTAAAATAACTTGTTTGTAGGACAGCAGGAGAGTGATCAAAGTAAAAAGATGAAAAGAGCAGTGAAGTAAGAGTCTGAAAGTGTCTATAATCAGTGTGAGTGGTTCATCAAAGGTGAGTGATTCACTTTACCTCTAAACATGTCTGACATGACCACATGCTGTGTTTGAATCATGCTGTTTCTGCAATTAGACAGCAGTGGTTTACAAGCATGCTAATAAGTTCACATATCATTTATTTTTAGCTTATTTTGACACTGAGCAGCAGCCTGAGCGACAAGCAAATAACTGAAAATAACCTCCAGAAACCAAGTAAAGTATTTGTTCAACATTTTTGGGTGTGAGATGTCAAAGAAAGCCCCCACTCTGGGGGGGTATTGTAAGGTAACTGTCTCTATAAATACTGTCATCAAACCAGTTCTAGGTTAATGGCTGAGTTCTTTATTTTGGCATCATGACAGGTCAAAAAAAGGATTAGTAAATGTGTGATCATATCTGAGGTACCAACCTATCAACGTCTCTCAGACTTTAGTATGACCGGAATGCAGGCACATGCTTATGTTAATATTTGTGCGTGCATGAGTGGATGTGTGTCAGTGAGTGTGTGTGTTGTTTGTGTTGTGGTGTTGGTTGTGAGTAGAACTGTTGTTGACCCGGTGAGCTGCCGCTGTTACACCTCTGACCAACAGAAAACAGATGAGTCACATCTTGTAAGTGTGACTGCCCAAAGACATGGAGACTCTTACTTTCCTGGCAACACACACACTCACACACACACACACACACACACACACACACACACACGCACAGATCACTCAGCTACATTCTCTCCATGGTGATTCCATGTTATTCACTGACTCTCTGTTCTGCTTATTATCTGTCTGTGACATATTGTAAATTTACTGTGTACACTAATATCAGGTATGATTGCACAACAGCTCTCTCATTTTTGGTGGGATTTTTGCAAAGGTCTTCAGCCCTCCAAGCCTCTCCCTCTAGGAAAACTACATAAATAAACAGGAGGGTGTAAAACTTCAGGTGCACCTCAGTCTTTTTTTTCCCTCTCTTTTCACTCTTTCCCTGTTTGACCTGCCTTAAACTCAGAAGCTCTGCTCCAAAGATGCCTCTGCTGCTGCTGGGCAAACATCGCCAGCCCGCAGCTCTGTGCCCTTTACGGGAGGCTCATACTTCCTTTGGCTGCCCGGCGACCTCCATGCCCACAAGTCCCAGTATCAACATTTGCGAGGTGTGATATTTTACCTTCCAGTATGTTGACCAAGCCCTGACTTCGACAGATCTAATTTCTGTGTGCAGAACATGTTTCACCTTAGTGACCTTGAGCTATTCAGCAGATTTAGGTTTTAATGTGAAAAATATCAGCCTGATAACGGCCCAGTCGAATCTGTATAGGGCATCATGGATTAAAATAAGTGTTGAGCATAACAGTTAGTTTTTTTTATGGCATGTTGTGATTATGCTTGTAACACACTCTACTCAGCTCAGATGGAAAGACTTGCATGTCTGATTTTTTTTGCCCTTTTTCACCTAGTTTGACAACATGTACAGCAGGCTCCATGAAGCTGTGGTTACTGACATTCTCAATACTTAAAGTCTATCTGTGTCCGCCATATAAGATGCCACATGAGCACTTATGACGATAATGTAGACATGAGTCAGCCCTAACATTTGAACAGGGTGGACCTAGCTATAACCGACCAACCAATGGCAAAAGAGCATTGATCAACACCAGCATAACACTTTATAACATGACTTTGATGTCTTCAAATACCAAGTGGTTTAATGTAGTAAAAAGACCACAAGCCATAATTAGTTTGATGTGTGGGCTAATGTGTCTTGAGCTTGAGAAGTTCAAACCCTGACCCCTTTTTCTACACACCCGATGAATCACTGTGTGAAGTGAGTGTGAATGTCAGATTGTCATCTTCGGAAAGTTACAAAAAAATTTTAATGCCACACCCTCTTACTGACAGTGGAGTGGTGTGGTGGGGGGAAGACAAGCAGTTCTTATGGAGCATACTGGCCCCTTTAATGTTGCAATGTCCTCCTTTGCAATTAGTAAAGATGTCAGTCACTGATGTTCTTTATATTTCGGTCAGTTATTGTTTTCTACCTCGCGCAGCTCTCCACCGACCTTCACTAATTCCCAGTCAATGTGAATCTGCAGCATGATGAAGCTCTTCAGACAAGAGCAGTAAGGAGCTGTGGCTGAGGCTGTGCAGTCCCGCTGCTTTCTGTTGACCCGCTGGATGATTTGTAAAGTGGTTCTTTGACGCCTGGTTGGAGATGTTATCAGAGACTGGGAAGCCTGCTCTGTCTCTCTCCTCAGGTCTGCGATACTCATAAAACAGCAGGAATAATAATAAAGTGCTTGTGAGCGCAGTGGAGTGGAGTGGGGAACAGTGTCTGTGATTGTGTCTGTAGGGCCCCACAGCCACCCCCGAGACTCAAACCCCCCCACACACGCACACCATGTTTTTCTGAGTGAGGGTCTCTCTGTAGAGCCTCTGTCATCCACAGCCTAAACCAGGTCAGATGGGAATGATTTTTCCCTTGCTTTCGAGTAATGTGTAAAGTTGGTCATGTGGTTCACTGAAATCTAATGACCATGAAATAGCGTGAATGAAGAGGAGGGTGCATGATGTGATTGTTTTCACTGCTCTTTACACTGAAGGGAGCAAAACATTAAAATCTGCTAAATAACCACATTCATCAAATCAGAGCAATATCCAGTTTTAGCAAAAATACTAGTGCTCACTAAATGTGACATGTAAACTCACCATTAACACCTGGATGTAGTAGAAACATTTCTGTGTGTGTTTTAGGGTGTTGGTGGGGGGGCTGATGTTATTTCAGTGAGGCAGTAAGGCAAATGGGCGGGGTTAGTGGGACCACTAGGGAAAGTGAAATGCTTTCAAAGGAGGCTGAAACGGTGTGGAGACTCAGTGAGGATGAAGGTGTAGTGCTCTGTGAGAAGGTCTAGGATTGTTAAATTGCTATTCAAGCATGCAAAGGGTCAGCTGCCACATCTAATGAGAGGATATTTTTCTTCCCGAGCCCCTCTCCACGATGATTTGGTGACAGTATACTAAATACCAGCTAGTTTGATTGATTTAAAGAGTCACAGAAACCATGGCAACGACAGCTCTGACCGGCTTCTCCATGATGAGCCTGCTCAGCCTCGGTTACCTGACCTGGGATCTGATGGGTCCCAACCAAGTGGAAAATGAGCCCGACCAAACGTTTGGAGGCAGGTCTCCCATCCCGCAGCCTCCTCACATCATTTTCATCATGACAGATGATCAGGGGTTCAACGACATCGGCTATCACAGCTCTGACATCAGGACGCCGGTGCTGGATAAACTGGCTGCAGATGGAGTGAAGCTGGAGAATTATTACATCCAGCCCATTTGCACCCCATCCCGAAGTCAGCTCATCACCGGCAGGTAAAATGTTTGTCCTCAGACCTGAGACTGGATTCCTTGTTGTTGTTTAATTGGATCACATATCTTATATAATTTGAACAGATTATTATACAAATGTACCTCTGCTGACTTTTGTTGTGCAAAAAACTAATTAATGAAATGAAATGGTTACAGGTATTGATATTTATTTAATTGGAAAGTGATGTACAGAGCCAAAACTACTCTTGTTTTACATTTAATATAGATCTTGGTTATTTTTCTTAAGTGTCAAAGATAACATTAAATAAATCATATAGACATTAACCTAGGTTTGTTTTTTGGACTGTGTCCAAGCATATATCTGAGGCTTTGACCCCCCCCCCCAACACACACACACACACACACACACACACACACACACACACACACACACACCTTCTACCCTTTTTCCTCCCTTTTCTCTGCTCTTATTCACTTTGCAATCAGTTGGCTTTGATTATTGATAACACATTTGTCCCTCTGACAGTTTTCTTAACCATTAACTCTACAGGTACCAGATTCACACTGGCCTGCAGCACTCCATCATCCGGCCCCGCCAGCCCAACTGCTTGCCCTTTGACCAGGTCACCCTCCCCCAGAGGCTGCAGGAGCTCGGCTACTCCACCCACATGGTTGGCAAGTGGCACCTGGGCTTCTACAAGAAGGAGTGCTTGCCCACTCGCCGTGGCTTTGACACCTACTTTGGCTCCTTGACAGGCAGTGTGAACTACTACACCTATGACTCCTGTGACGGCCCTGGGCTGTGTGGCTTTGACCTCCATGAGGGGGAGTCGGTTGCCTGGGGCCAGAGGGGCAAATACTCCACCCATTTGTACACGCAAAGAGTCCGCAAGATCCTGGCGACCCATGATCCTCAGTCCCAGCCGCTGTTCATCTTCCTCTCCTTCCAGGCTGTTCACACGCCCTTGCAGTCTCCACGGGAGTACATCTACCCTTACCGCGGGCTGGAAAATGTGGCACGAAGGAAGTATGCTGCCATGGTCTCGGCTGTAGATGAGGCCGTTCGAAATATAACATACGCTCTCCGCAAGTATGGTTACTACCAGAACAGTGTCATCATCTTCTCTACTGACAATGGTGGCCAGCCTTTGTCTGGTGGCAGTAACTGGCCGCTCAGAGGACGTAAAGGCACCTACTGGGAAGGCGGTGTCCGGGGTCTGGGGTTTGTCCACAGCCCTCTGCTGAGGAAGAGGAGGAGGGTGAGTAAAGCCTTGGTGCACATTACTGACTGGTACCCCACACTGGTGGGACTGGCAGGGGGCAATGAATCCCTGACCAAAGGAGTGGATGGGTATAATGTTTGGGAGGCCATCAGTGAGGACAAAGAGTCACCCAGATTGGAGATCCTCCACAACATCGACCCTCTGTACAACCACGCTCGCAGTGGCTCCCTGCAGAAAGGATATGGTATTTGGAATACAGCCATTCAGGCCTCCATACGAGCTGGAGACTGGAAACTCCTGACAGGAGACCCTGGTTATGGAGACTGGACCCCGCCGCAGACACTCCCGGGTTTTCCCGCTGGCTGGTGGAACCTAGAACGCCACACGGTGCCAAGGAAATCAGTGTGGCTTTTCAACATCTCTGGAGACCCCTACGAACGCTTTGACCTTTCTGAGCAGAGGCCAGATGTTGTAAAAGAGCTTTTAGCCAGACTGGTGTACTACAATCGCACTGCGGTGCCAGTGAGGTATCCATCAGAGGATCCACGGGCCGACCCCCACCTGAATGGAGGTGCCTGGGTCCCCTGGGTTGGAGACGAGGAGGAGGACAGCTGGGACAGTGTTTACCAGAGGAAGAACAAGGATTGGAAGAAGAAGCTTAAACTGTCCAAAAGCAGGTCATTTTTCAGGAGACTCAACACCAGGATCATGTCCAACAGGATATAGAAAGGACATGAGTGAAAAAGATTCAGAGGAGACACTTTAGAAAGACAAAGTTTATATCAAGGATGTCTTGAAGATGTGTTTTTGTTTTCACTGAAGAACCAAGTTACGCAAGGTCCAGCTGCAGTTACTGAGTTGTAGATGAAGGAATATGTTCAGTCTATCTAGAAGAACTGACTGTTAAATGACAGTATTCATTATTCAACTGGCTTGTATCCATTTGAATAAAAAAATGTGTGTGCCCCTGAATTGAAAAATACAATCAGAAAAATCTGAGCTGATTCCATTTTACAAGATGACACAAGTACGTAAGCTGATGTGTTTTTGTAGCATTCAAAGCAGACATATTAGATAGGGTTGTTTTATAAAACCAGAATTGCTGTATTCGACAAGGATGAAAAAGGACAAATAATCTGCCACCATTTTGTAACTATGACTAATATAAATGACTACTACCTCTATGTCAAAATGAAATTAGTTACAAGCTTTATTTCTTTAAGTCAAACTCATTCTCAGTGTCTCCGGCGTATTCTTTTACACATTTTAAATTAGATGAATAATAGAAATATATTATTTTTTTCACTTGTTAGGAAAGCAGCTTTTAGAAAAAAGTAAGCACTGAGTTCATTTACAACTCTATTTATACCAGTCGACCTTTTGTATATGTCATTACTCAGTTTAATGATTCTCCTGACATTACAGGAGGGGGTCCTTCTTCTTCCATTCCTTCTGTCAGTAAAATCCCTTTTCCAGGCATGAGCTTCTCTACTAAAATGAGCTTAAGAATGCTTAATGAAAGCAAAGTGTATAAGACATTTGTCACCACTATTTAATAAGAACTTGTAACAAGATTATCACTGTCAGGGGGATTAGTAAAAGACATTGTGTGAGAAGGGATCAGAGTGAATAAGTTTGAAGCTTTGGAAGCACTGCCGTTAAATTCTTTCCTGCTTCATTTCCTCATAACATGCATTGTTGGATAATATAGTGTCTAATTATAACAAACTCTTCTGTGGGTATGTTGTACATTTACTGAGTCGCTCTGCTCATTTTATGTTAACCTCAGAAGATTGGATCTCACAAGGCAGAAGAACAGAAGTGATGCAGCAAGTTTCATGGTAAATTGCAATTCACTTTCAATATTTTGTTTTCTGTCTGTGTCTCAGTTATCCCTCTTCTGCCTCTGTCAAAATGATAAAAAGAAGGGGGTTTGTTTACTCATTTTGAAGGATTCTACATTTGACAAAACAGGCAACAAAGTTCTGGGCCCATAAAAGATATGAAATGAAAAGAGTTAAATGGAAAATAAAAATGAGAACTATAAGAAAAGAAATAAAAAATGTAAAATCAAAAAAGAAAAAAAAAAATCAAGAATAAAAGTTAGTTCAGTAACTTTTTGCACCTGTAGAAAGCTAATGTACTTTGTTGTTCAGAATCTTTGGCTCTTGTGATTTGATTTGCTGTATCTTTCTCAAAATGATGTGTTCATCTATGTAGACAAAGATGTAGGGGGTCACTGTAACAGTATTTAATCAAATTGTTGCAAAACCAGGGGGGCACCCTTATGTAACCACATGTAGCAGTACATTTTTCCCTTTGTTCAGAATCTTTGAAGGATTCTACATTTGACAAAACAGGCAACAAAGTTCTGGGCCCATAAAAGAAGTCAATACAACATGACAGTTAGTCTGTCAATTTAAGTAACCTACAAACCCAACACAAACACCACCAAAAACTAATACAGTCTAAAGAAAACAACAGCAACAACAAAACCCGAAACTAAACACCCCACTTCCCCCCATGATGTGGCGGGCGCTTGGTACAGTCCGATTGGATACTTCCTGTATTTATCCGTTCTGCTTTGTGGCCGCATCTTTTGCTCAAACCTGACAAGATGAGTCACAGCAGCCGCAGAAACCAGCAGCAGCTCCTCCGCCACCACTGGTAACTCAAAGAAAACAACACATAGAACAACTTAAGACCAACTCAACCAAAGACAAACTGGCGTGCGACTGTAGGGAAGTTAACTAATGTCTGATCAGGAGAATTAAATCCGCGCCCTCCATCACACTCCCACTAATCATTACTTAACAATGGATCAAATGCATAATGTCAAGAGATGAACAGAGATTTCAAAAACAAGAATCTCTACTTTTGTTTGCTCTGCACAGAATATCTGTTCTGCACGTATGATCTACGGCACAGACGGGACAGCCTAAAGTTGCTCTTTTTCATGTGGGGTTAGGAGTTACAATTACTTTGCATTGTTTATCATTTTTCATTATCTAAAAAAAAAAAAAAAAAAAAAAAAAAGAGGAAGAACAAAGGTCCTCGAAGAAACATCACTATGCTCGCTCTCCTCGGTCTTGGTTTCATGTGTTGCAGAGTGCAAGTCATTAGATAGGCTATCTGTCTTTCAAACTAGAATTAGCCGTGCACTTTTCCCCGGTAAATGTTTGTTTAGTTGCATATAGATATATGAGAACAAGGAAATAGAACTCAAGGAATTACTATTTTTTTTTCCAACAACACAAAATAAAGAGGATGCAACAGGTTTTATACTTTATATAAATGTCTTTTGTATAAACCCTGTTTAGTTTTGACACATTATTTTGAAAATCGGACGTAGTTAAATGTGGATCATTGTGCTAACGTCACCACGGTCATCGCCACTTGATGAATTATACACAATATTGTACCGTATGTGACGGACCAGGTTCTCATTAAGATATCCCGGCTTTCTTCAGGTAAGACTTTCATTCTGCAACACTTCCTCTCCCTGTCAGCATCCTTTATGTTGTGTCAATGTGTTTATCATAAAAGTCAGATACACTTTATCTCTAATTTCAGTTTGACAACGGAAATGCGAGTGACGGCTGGTGTGACCGCAGTGATGCTGCTGCTTAACGTGCAGCTGAGCAGCTAATTTTATCCTGCGAACTGATTATAGCGCAGTAAATGTCCGATAGCTCATGCAGCTACGTGGAAGACAAGACGTGTGTTCATGTTTGATAGATAGATAGATAGATAGATAGATAGATAGATAGATAGATAGATAAAAAGAAAGGGGATCTTATGAGGAGGAAAGCTACAGAGGTGAGTACCTCCACGACCGATTTTAATAAATGAACTGATGATGGATACTGAATAATATGGAAGCCCCCTATTGTCAATATAAGAAGAAATAAAGTGGAAAAGTTAGTCATGAAAAAATATTAAAAATATCTTGACTTAAGAAGCTGAATTAATGAAACAAAAAGTCTAAATTTGGATATAAAAAGTTACATTTGATACAAAGATCACGCTTTTGACAGCTGGCTAGGCTAAGTCAAAATTATGAGATGAAAAATAAAAATTTTACTCTAAATCAACTTGAGATTAAAAAGTCACATTTTTTTACTTTCACCTACTGCTGTGCTGACTGAAATGCCTTTGAGCAGTGCTGCCAACGATTAGCATAGGAAAAAAGTAAATGAGTCTTTAAATAACGTGATTCATAATTTCCAAGGGAAGTCAGGTTTATTTGTATAGCACATTTCAACAACAAGGTAATTCAAAGTGCTTTACATAAGATATAAAAGCCATGGAGACAAAATGTAAATGCTATATAAGACAACATAAAAAACATTTAGATATGAAATAAAAATGTTAAATGGAAAATAAAAATGAGAACTATAAGAAAAGAAAACAATAAAATGTAAAATCAAAAAAGAAAAAAAAATCAAGAATAAAAGTTAGTTCAGTAATTTTTTGCACCTGTAGAAAGCTAATGTACTTTGTTGTTCAGAATCTTTGGCTCTTGTGATTTGATTTGCTGTATCTTTCTCAAAATGATGTGTTCATCTATGTAGACAAAGATGTAGGGGGTCACTGTAACAGTATTTAATCAAATTGTTGCAAAACCAGGGGGGCACCCTTATGTAACCACATGTGGCAGTACATTTTTCCCTTTCTATGTTTTCAGATTTTTTTTCTTAAATGAAAACGCAGAATAAGTGATTAACAAAGCAGATGTGTGTTTGTTAGCGACCAAAAATGTGATTCAATTTAAGGTGAACTCTAAGATAAAAATTGTGTGACCATAATGATTTCTGCTATTTTTAATTGTAACAGGGCAGTGTCAGATCTTTGGCACCTAGTGTAAATTACAAGTGTCATTATTGGGTAGAGTCAGATATTTTTAAAAGTTTTTTAAACTGTTGCTTTTTGTCTCTTGCAGTCTTCTGCCTGTGTATACATAACTGTAATTTCACTTCCATTTTTTGGGGAAGAAGAAATGCAAGTTGAAAACATGTTGAAACATGGAGCAACTGTCATTCTAGTCACACCATGTGGGCTAATGCATGCTTGAGATTTTGTTTCCCATGTGTGATTTCAACAGAGGACAAAAGAATATTTCAGTGTAGGCATTTCCTACAGCACGCTTGTGTTTGCAAGGAGAAGTGTGACACCTCATTTCCTGTCTCTGAGTCCTCCACCTAACCGCCACCCATGTATGTTTCCTGTCAGTATCTGGCACAAATTTTCAGCTGAGGTTTATTTGTGTCGAGTTCACAGTTTCTTTGGATTTCTTTAAGGTAAAGCCTTGTTCTGGATGACAAAGGAATATGGAGCAAGTTGTAATTCTTCTGTTGATGTTAGCAAGTGTAACTCATGGTAAGATCCTCATCATTAAAGAAAGAATATTTTGCATTACAATTGACATAGTGTGTGAAATAATTTAAGCTAATTTACCTATTCTTTTGAATGTAACTTCCTCATGTTTCTTTGCAGTTGCTGAGACTAAATGTAGTCATACTCAGAACACAACTCTGTGCTCTGTTCCTCCTGGAGAACCTGTGTTTGTCCAAGTGATAAGCAATGCAAGCAACTATCAAGTGCGGTGTAATAAACAGCTTCCCAGTGGATCCATACAGGTCTTTGTTCTGAAGAAAGAAAAGGTGACGATATATGAACCATTTAGAAACAGAACAGAGTTTTTCATCAACAACGGGACATTCAAGATGACAAACTTGGAGAGGAATGATTCGGGTCAGTACATCGTAGAGGTCTTTGATCCAAATGGTTTCTTCGTGAAAGAAATGAATATTCAACTGAATGTTCAAGGTAAGTATTAAAACATTTAATCATCATGTGAGAGTGAAAATATGAAACTTAAAGCACCAATTTGTGCAATGTAAGACCGGGTTAAAGAAGAAAACCCAAGAATCTTGAACAATCCAATGTGCACTCAGTGTTTACAGTGATCCATGTGCCTGCTGATATGAAGTGTAGCGTGAGTGTGTGTTGTGTTTCTTCCAAAAAACTACTACTTCCAAGAACTATGTTACTCTGTCAATCTGGTAACTTTTTTTCTAGTATTATGGACAAATAAATATGACTCCAAATCTATACAGGAATTCTGAAAATATGACAGTGTTTTCCCTTTAGTTACTGATTATTTATATGTGACCTTTATTTGGCATTGATAAAACTAAAAAAAACAAAAAAATATTTTGAAGAAGAGACAGTCATTGCGGTACATTCACAGGAACTGGCTGTGGTTTAACGGGAGTTTTCAGTATTTGTCATCTTCTGTTTTTTAGTTATTTTCATTAGTAGCTTTGGTGTTGTGAGTACTTTACCAATACTGTAGAGATTTGGAAAATGTCAATCATGGCAACAAGTGAAAACCTGTTGTAGTTTCACATGTTTGTAGTGTTTGTTTTAATGTTTATTGTCAGAGTAATCTGACAGAAGAGTGCAAGACAAAATGATTCAATCAAATCTAAGCTTTCAAAAAATTCAGCTATTCCTGTGGCTGTTGTAGTGAAATGAAGCACAGCACTTTAGTCTCTCTTGTGTAGGGTGATTGGCCCCAGCTGTTTGCATCATGCTTTACAATGACTGACTCATTCACAGCTGTGTGGGTACTCCTAACCAATCATATTGCGCTCATGCCAATTTAACCAGGATGTAATGTTCATGTATGTTTATTAAGGGAAGCAGAAACATTGCAGTCAAATCTAACTGTACGAGCATTCACTGTAAATGATCAGTTTCTCAATATTAGTGCCTCTGACTGAACTATAGCAACAGCTACAGATTTAAGTGTTTTGTATGATAGTCTGCCAAGTTGAGCTCCTTTATACTCGTGTTTGGATCTGTTTTTGGAGCACTAAGCCAAAACTGAAGTCTGTTGTCAGTGTATAATGGTAGTTGGTGGTCCCACCACCTCAGACTAATATAACAAACTGGCTCTAGCTCAAAGTTAAAGTGGATCAGCCATGTTATACTGTTTGCTACATTAGTTACATGAGGACCACTTCCTTTCCAATCAGGCATTCTTGTCAATATTGGCATAATTATGTGTGCAACTGAGGTGCTAAACATATGTGACATATAAATAACACACAGGTTGATAGTAAATATGTACTGTCTAATTGCCAATGTGGTGTCTTCTCCCTAGAACAAACTTTTTCCTTCCTGATCCCAGTCTGTGCTGGAGCAGGTGCTCTACTGCTCCTGATGCTGGTTCTTGTTTCGTGCTGTGTGTGCAGGCATCGCAAGAAGTCAGGTAAGATTTAGCAGATTTGCTTGTTCTCTCAAAAAGGTCAATCGATAATTACAGCTGTCAGTCAATGAAATTTTGGTGAAAATGTTAAATCCTTTTGTTTTATTCTCTCTTTCTGCAGGTTCACGTATATAACTGAGAATAAGCATCTGCATTATGAGTCTGGATTTTAATTAACTCCCCTGTGGACAGTTATCATCAGTGGATACTGATCTAAAGTCACCATGAACCAACAGCAAGCAGGGATTTTAGTATTTACATAGGAGCTGGAACAGAATGGAGTTTTCCCTTTGCATCTGAAAAAGATTTTGAGAAAGGTTGGTTGGTAGGTGGTTGTGGTTGTGGTTGGTGAAATGCGTGTACATCATGTTGATCTAATTTCAGAAAAGCAGCTGTAACTGTTGCAGCTGTGTAACCATATTTCTGAGGTGACAGATGAGAATAAACTGGTGTAAATCTTTGTAGTTTTGATCTCTTTCTTAAACTTTAATGAGATGCTTCCTCTTAGGCCTATAGTAAAAAAAAAAAAATCTATTATCTATCTATCTATCTATATAGATATATATCTTAGTTGCAGAAACGGTTGTTTTCAGTAATGTGTACCTTTCTGTGAATATAAAATGGTGTAGAAGAGTTGAGAGTTAACCAATGTAAAACTAAAAATGAGATCAGAAACTTTTCATGTTTAGGATTATATGTCTCATTACAAAGAAAGATTTAACACTGTGTTCACACAAGCACTGTACAAATATTTTAATGATTGGACTGTATCCGTCCGTCCATCCATTATCTATACTGCTTATCCGTTAAGGGCGACGGGGGGGCTGGAGCCTATCCAAGCTGTCATTGGGTGAGAGGCAGGGTACACCCTGTACAGATTGCCAGGGCATCGCAGGGCCAACATATATAGACAAACAACCATCCACACTCACACCTATGGGCAATTTAGAGTTATCAGTTAACCTAAGCTGCATGTCTTTGGACTGTGGGACGAAGCCGGAGAACCCACGCAGGCACAGGGAGAACATGCATTGGACTGTATGTCCACTGATTTAATTTTGATGAAGTGAAACAGACAGAATATAAGTGACAGAAATAATAGAATAAAAGAGTAGCTAGGAAAGTATGTCTCATTTATGTAGTTTTACTTTGTAAAACTTAACTTCAACTTAAACTTTGTTTCACTTCCTTCATAGCTGAGTGCAATAACAATCTTTTTTTGTGTAGTATGGTGAAACTTAATATGTAAATTGTCATAAACAGAACTTCAGAAAACTTCTGCTAAAAGTTTGGTCTCAAGCAACTGTTCGAGGGCACTGCCCCAGTACTCTAGGACACTTTATTTAAGTCCACACACAAGTTGTAAATGAAACTGGAAAGAAAGTTTTAAAGGACAATAATTTGAACATCTGTTCAAAAATAAATGTGGAGGTGACATGACCAGTTGAGACCAGTATGATATCCTGCTTCCTTTACTATTATAAGCTAAAGAGTACGGTCTAGACCTGCTCTATATGTACAGTGCCTCGAAATAACTTCTGCTGTCAATTGACGCTTTATAAATAAAATTGACTTGACTATGTTGTGGATGACATAAATATGTTTGTCCTGATGATAGTTAAACTGGCCTCTATACAGTTTTCTTCAAGTGCATACAGGCTTCTGTGTTTGAACAAGACATCAACTGTCCTGCTAAAACTCCTTTTACTTGAGTTTATTATGTTGAATTTCACTTTTTCAAAGGTGAAAAAGTCAGTGATGTTTTTCTGAATATACATATAACAACACGCCTGTGGCTGCAACAGATGACGCACATTAACTTGTCTCTAGTGTCAGTAACTTTGCAAGTACTGAGTGTTAGTGCTTCCTGTTTCCCCTGCCAAATGTATAATTATAACACCACACTGCTTAGTTTCAGTTTTTCTAAAGTTGATCACTAATCATTTCAGACTGGTCAGTGTAGGACGTACATGTTTGCTTTTGGGTGAAGAAGAGGAGTTTGTCTGAAAGCTGCTAACCAGGTCAACAGAGGCTGAACAGTGAGGAGACATGGAAGCTGTGTTTGGACTGTTGCTGATGCTGCTCAGAGTCTCTCATGGTGAGCTGCTCAACTTTATTCATGTGTCAATTTTTAATATTTGACTTTATATATCAGCAATATGTTTGTGATTAAGTATAGTCAGTGGGTACATCTTCAGTGATGTGTTGTGTGATGGAGCTCGAGCACAGAGACCAAATTCATATAAGAATTATGACACATAAATTAATTAAATATAATCATGTTTTTCAACTTTGAACTACAGTTGACTGCCATAGATGTTTGATGCTGAAATAAACGGAAAGCTTTTTTGGTTTAATTTTAAGTGAAGAAATTAACTTTACTGTCACATATAAAATAATTTTTATAATTTGACTTGTGACTGAGTTTCAAATAAAAAAATTGGCAAGAGTAAATGGAATTAAACTTTTGAGCACATGATTCAAACTGATGTGACCAATGACTTCCTCATTAATGTGTTTAATGATTATGGTTTATGTTATGATTTGCAATCAATAACTTCATCATAATTTCATCCCGCTCTTAAAACAGAAATAAAAACTCAGTTACTAAAGAGACTGCTGACAGTAACTGAAACCTCCACTAAGGAGACTGGAGCATCATCGTATCATTTAAAATGAGCTTAGCTGTTGCTGTGCTAATGTAACACCTGGTCTTTGTGCCTCTTGTCTGAACAGATCAGTCTCTGCTCGTATGTGGTTTGAAGTCACTGGTGGCAGTACTTTCATTTATTGGGACTAAATGTGGCACTGTAAATAAAGCTTGTATTGTTATATAGAAATTCAACTCACGATTTTATTTGGAAATTGATTCACTGTAGATATAGATAGATTTCATATATTTAGCTTTTGTACAGCTACACTGTAATTATTGACAATTATTTCTTTTTTCACATGTTGAATATATCTAAACATTATGTATATGGTGTGTTTGGTAAATTACAGGTATATTCACAAACATAAATGAAGTGTTTGTTTGACTTATAAGTGAGTGAGTGATGTCATTAATTGTTTTTTTTCTCATTGGATAACATTTGGGAAAAAGTTACTGATGTAAACAAACATTTTAAAACATTAAACAATAAAAGCTTCACTTAAGTT
The DNA here is from genome assembly GCF_001640805.2 of Lates calcarifer. Classification (NCBI taxonomy): domain Eukaryota; kingdom Metazoa; phylum Chordata; class Actinopteri; family Centropomidae; genus Lates; species Lates calcarifer. The sequence continues at coordinate 11,009,043 of NC_066840.1, read as the reverse complement.
ATTTTCTATTGTCTTTTTTTAAATACAAAAACAATATTCAGCCCATCAATCAACCATGTGTTGTAGATTGAAGTAATCTAACCTTATAATCACAGATTATACATTTAATAACTGCTGATCTTTATTTTGGTTTTTCAAAAAACTTCCAGACTCATCCACCATATTAGTGAGGCTGAGATTTCCTCTGCTGCTTTATATGGTCTTTACTGCTATTTAAAGATAACTCTGCTCCATAAAACAGTTTGCTGAGACCATGCAGAGAGAGAGAAAACATTTTCACGCTGCGGCTTACTATTACTATTACTGCCTCCAGAGAAGTGACTGAAACACAGTCTCTCATGTTTATGGACGTACACTGTCATTTTCCTTTATCCATCAGATGCCAGTAGAGGGTGACAGAGGATTGATCAGACAAAGAAGCACAGCGTGAGCGTTACTTGGGAATCCAAACCTATGGTCAGAATGACACAACAACCATCAATAAAATGAACATCTTCAAAAAGCTTTGAAAATGTTCTTTGGATCCATGTCCTTTTCCCTGTCAGTACAAATACACAGTTTATATGTAGAATCATCCTCCTCAAATCTCAGTGTGATGGCAGAGCACAGTTTTGTTCATTGAATAAATAAATATCTCTCTGTGTATCTACGTGTCAGACACCCTGAGAGGGATGACATGCTGTTTTGTTGTTTTTGTTCAATACGTTTTCTGCTGTCTGTATAAAAATACAAAAAACAAACTGAAAGATAGAGGAACATTAATTTGAGAAATGAAAGATGTGAGGAAGTGAAAACAGCAAGTACAGGAGGTAGAGGACATAAAAAATCATTTACATAATGACCATGTTGAATTCACTTCCCTTTTCACCTTCACAGATTCAGTTTTCATAACTTTTGTTCTGAGGCTGATCAGTAACATTTCATTTCAGACTGGTCAGTGTAGGACGTACATGTTTGCTTTTGGGTGAAGAAAAGGAGTTTGTCTGAAAGCTGCTAACCAGGTCAACAGAGGCTGAACAGTGAGGAGACATGGAAGCTGTGTTTGGACTGTTGCTGATGCTGCTCAGAGTCTCTCATGGTGAGCTGCTCAACTTTATTCATCATTTGACACAGTTTATGGGATTAAGTATAGTCAGTGGGTACATCTTCAGTGATGTGTTATGGAGCTCAAACACAGAGACCAAATTCATATAAGAATTATGACACATAAATTAATTAAATATAATCATGTTTTTCAACTTTGAACTACAGTTGACTGCCATAGATGTTTGATGCTGAAATAAACTGAAAGCTTTTTTGGTTTAAATTTAAGTGAAAAAATTAACTTTACTGTCACATATAAAATAATTTTTATAATTTGACTTGTTTCAAATAAAAGATTCACAAGAGTAAATGGACTTTTGAGCACATGATTCAAACTGATGTGACCAGTGACTTCCTCATTAATGTGTGTAATGATTATGGTTTATGGTATGATTTAAAATGTTAATATTTGCATGTTTATAAAACATTGCAAATGTCTTACATTTAGAAATAAACATGAAATGATCACATTTTTTTTCTATCATCAGGTGTGGAAACCTCCTGTGATGGCAGACAGGATGGAGCTCAGTGTTATGGAGCTTTGGGAGGAACTGTGGTCCTCCAGCTGATGGACAGCGCCTCAGAAATATTTAGATATGAATGGAGCAAGAACAACAAAACAGCAATACTCCAGGGAGGAAAGAACAAAAAACTGATTAACCAGATAGAAAAGAGATCCTCTTTTAGTGATGGAACATTTAGGATCAATAGCCTGAGCAGGACTGACAGTGGTGAATATACCCTCCAAACATATGATTCAAGTGGACAGAGATCAGAGCAACGGACTCTACAGTTGTTCATTCAAGGTAAATAACTTTTTTTGCCTACTGTGTAATTTTGTAAAATGCACATACATCTCATATTCTATTGACAGCTGCATCTCATATTTGACATATATCTATATTCTGTGCCTGCCCTGTTCTGTATTAGAAACTGTGAATGATGACAGATTCAGTTTTAATATCAAAAGTCATGTGAGTGTTTTTCCCTCAGCTCCTGTGTCCTCTGTCCTGCTGAGGACAGAGGACACAGTGTGAACCCCTTTTTATTTTTAAAAAGGGGTTGATATGTCAGTGTTGTGTCAGTAGCTTCTTTCTGCTGCCTTCAAGGGGCCAAACAACAAAAACAAAAAAAAATAGCATTTTTAAAATAAATCTCATTTTTCAATTGTCAATGTTCCAGGTGTGGAAGCCTACTGTGATGGCAGACAGGATGGAGCTCAGTGTTATGGAGCTTTGGGAGGAACTGTGGTCCTCCAGCTGATGGACAGCACCTCAGAAATATTTAGATATGAATGGAAGAAGAACAAAATAATAACAATACTCAGGGGAAAAAAGAATAACATTGTGTTTAATGTGATAGACGACAGGTCCTTCTTTACTCCCAGTGATGGAACATTTAGGATCAATAACCTGAGCAGGACTGACAGTGGTGAATATACCCTCCAAACATATGATTCAAGTGGACAGAGATCAGAGCAACGGACTCTACAGTTGTTCATTCAAGGTAAAAACCTGTTTTTGCTTTTTGTCTGCTGTGTAATTTAATAATATAGATAGACCACATACATCTCATCTTCTATTGATAGATGTTTGTCATAGTCTCCATGTATCTGTATTCTATGCCTGCCCTGTTCCGTATGAGAAACTGATTCCAGTGAGATAAAAACATCATGTAAGTGTTTTTCCCTCAGCTCCTGTGTCCTCTGTCCTGCTGGTCTCTGAGTGTCTGTCCCAGGGATGGACGAGGGTGTCCTGTTCCTCTGAGGGAGGGGACAGTCCTCAGTACAGCTGGACTCTGGATGGACACACACTGACAGATGCTGAGCTCCTCTCTGGAAATCATGAGACTAACAACATCATTCTGAAACAAGACGTCTCAGGACGTCTGGTCTGTTCAGTCAGGAATCACATCAGTAGTGTCTCCAGAGAAGAAAATATATCTACCTGTAAAGGTGAGGCAGAACATCATGGGCATACGACTTGAACTTGATCATTATAACACTGACAATAGGACACACATATCACAGTGGGTGTTTGCAGTTAGTAAGAAACTGGCCCCCCAAAAATTATTTAAAAAGTGGTCGATATGATTTTAAAAAAAGCATTGTTATTAAGCAGTGTTATTGTGATGTCCATATCAAATAGATAAATAAATAAAAAGAATTAATAAAATGCCCACCCAAAATTATTTTTAAAAAGCATTTCAGTGTTGTGTCAGTAGCTTCTTTCTGCTGCCTTCAAGTGGCCAAACAACATCATTTTTCAATTGTCAATGTTCCAGGTGTGGAAACCTCCTGTGATGGCAGACAGGATGGAGCTCAGTGTTATGGAGCTTTGGGAGGAACTGTGGTCCTCCAGCTGATGGACAGCACCTCAGAAATATTTAGATATGAATGGAGCAAGAACAACAAAACAGCAATACTCCAGGGAGGAAAGAACAAAAAACTGATTAACCAGATAGAAAACAGATCCTCTTTTAGTGATGGAACATTTAGGATCAATAACCTGAGCAGGAATGACAGTGGTGAATATACCCTCCAAACATATGATTCAAGTGGACAGAGATCAGAGCAGCGGACTCTACAGTTGTTCATTCAAGGTAAATAACTTTTTTTGCCTGCTGTGTAATTTTGTAAAATGCACATACATCTCATATTCTATTGACAGCTGCATCTCATATTTGACATATATCTATATTCTGTGCCTGCCCTGTTCTGTATTAGAAACTGTGAATGATGACAGATTCAGTTTTAATATCAAAAGTCATGTGAGTGTTTTTCCCTCAGCTCCTGTGTCCTCTGTCCTGCTGAGGACAGAGGACACAGTGTGAACCCCTTTTTATTTTTAAAAAGGGGTTGATATGTCAGTGTTGTGTCAGTAGCTTCTTTCTGCTGCCTTCAAGTGGCCAAACAACAAAAACAAAAAAATTTGCATTTTTAAAATAAATCTCATTTTTCAATTGTCAATGTTCCAGGTGTGGAAGCCTACTGTGATGGCAGACAGGATGGAGCTCAGTGTTATGGAGCTTTGGGAGGAACTGTGGTCCTCCAGCTGATGGACAGCGCCTCAGAAATATTTAAATATGAATGGAAGAAGAACAAAACAACAACAATATTTTGGGGAAAAAAGACAATTGTGACTAATAATATAGCAAACAGATCCCTCTTTACTCCCAGTGATGGAACATTTAGGATCAATAACCTGAGCAGGACTGACAGTGGTGAATATACCCTCCAAACATATGATTCAAGTGGACAGAGATCAGAGCAACGGACTCTACAGTTGTTCATTCAAGGTAAATACATGTTTTTTGCCTGCTGTGTATTTTAGTCATATTGACTGACCACATACATTTCATCCTCTATTGATAGATGTATCACATATTTTACATATATCCATATTCTGTGCCTTCCCTGTTCTGTATTAGAAACTGTGAGGAATGACCAAGATTGAGTTTCAGTATTAAAAGTCATCTGAGGATATCTACCAGGTGAGTCAGAACATCATTAGAACACAACTTGATCTTGATCATTATAACACTGATGATTATAATCACTCTTTACCTCAACTGTGGTTGATTTGTTTTCTTCCTCAAATTATTAATGCTCCTTTTCCATGGCTCACACAGTACAGTCAGTGCTTGAAGTAAAACTTAGTAAATGAATGAAGCAACAGCCTTACACGGTGTTTGGTCATTGCTACACAATGTTATGGATGGTGACAGTTTTACGATGGTGACAGTTTTACCAGTCACAGTAACTGAAACCTCCACTAAGGAGACTGGAGCATCATCGTATCATTTAAAATGAGCTCAGCTGTTGCTGTGCTAATGTAACACCTGGTCTTTGTGCCTCTTGTCTGAACAGATCAGTCTCTGCTCGTATGTGGTTTGAAGTCACTGGTGGCAGTACTTTCATTTATTGGGACTAAATGTGGCACTGTAAATAAAGCTTGTATTGTTATATAGAAATTCAACTCACGATTTTATTTGGAAATTGATTCACTGTAGATATAGATAGATTTCATATATTTAGCTTTTGTACAGCTACACTGTAATTATTGACAATTATTTCTTTTTTCACATGTTGAATATATCTAAACATTATGTATATGGTGTGTTTGGTAAATTACAGGTATATTCACAAACATAAATGAAGTGTTTGTTTGACTTATAAATGAGTGAGTGATGTTATTAATTGTTTTTTTTCTCATTGGATAACATTTGGGAAAAAGTTACTGATGTAAACAAACATTTTAAAACATTAAACAATAAAAGCTTCACTTAAGTTATTTTCTATTGTCTTTTTTTAAATACAAAAACAATATTCAGCCCATCAATCAACCATGTGTTGTAGATTGAAGTAATCTAACCTTATAATCACAGATTATACATTTAATAACTGCTGATCTTTATTTTGGTTTTTCAGAAAACTTCCAGACTCATCCACCATATTAGTGAGGCTGAGATTTCCTCTGCTGCTTTATATGGTCTTTACTGCTATTTAAAGATAACTCTGCTCCATAAAACAGTTTGCTGAGACCATGCAGAGAGAGAGAAAACATTTTCACGCTGCGGCTTACTATTACTATTACTGCCTCCAGAGAAGTGACTGAAACACAGTCTCTCATGTTTATGGACGTACACTGTCATTTTCCTTTATCCATCAGATGCCAGTAGAGGGTGACAGAGGATTGATCAGACAAAGAAGCACAGCGTGAGCGTTACTTGAGAATCCAAACCTATGGTCAGAATGACACAACAACCATCAATAAAATGAACATCTTCAAAAAGCTTTGAAAATGTTCTTTGGATCCATGTCCTTTTCCCTGTCAGTACAAATACACAGTTTATATGTAGAATCATCCTCCTCAAATCTCAGTGTGATGGCAGAGCACAGTTTTGTTCATTGAATAAATAAATATCTCTCTGTGTATCTACGTGTCAGACACCCTGAGAGGGATGACATGCTGTTTTGTTGTTTTTGTTTAATATGTGTTATGTTGTCTTGATGCTCTTCTTTCAATATAATGTCAACTAGTGCAACACACTGCCAGTACCTGTGATGTCAGCAATAAACTTATGATGACAAAGTTGAGTTAACAAACTAAAAAAATAGGGGAACAATAATAAGAGAAATAAAAGAGGTGAGGAAGTGAAGATTGCAACCAAGGAAGATGACACATTAAATATTTACATAATGACCATGTTGAATTCACTTCCCTTTTCACCTTCACACATTCAGTCTTCATAGCTTTTGTTCTAAGGCTGATCACTAACAGAAATCATTTCAGACCGTTCAGTGTCAGATGTACATACTCTCTTTTAGAGTTTGTCTGAAAGTTGCTGACTGAGTCAACAGAGGCTGAACAGTGAGAGGACATGGGTGCTGTGTTTGGACTGTTGCTGATGATTTTAGGAGTCTCTCATGGTGAGGTTTTCAGTAGTTTTTAAATCAAATGTGTGTATTTTAGGTCAATATTTGCATATGTCTGAAACACTTTCTTTCACTTTCAGGTAAATGAAATGATCACAAATGTGATATTTATGCTAACCTATTTAAATTTTCCAGGTGTGGAAACCTCCTGTGATGGCAGACGGGATGGAGCTCAGTGTTATGGAGCTTTGGGAGGAACTGTGGTCCTCCAGCTGATGGACAGCACCTCAGAAATATTTAAATATGAATGGAAGAAGAACAAAACAACAACAATATTTTGGGGAAAAAAGACAATTGTGACTAATAATATAGCAAACAGATCCCTCTTTACTCCCAGTGATGGAACATTTAGGATCAATAACCTGAGCAGGAATGACAGTGGTGAATATACCCTCCAAACATATGATTCAAGTGGACAGATATCAGAGCCACAGACTCTACAGTTGTTCATTCAAGGTAAATAACTTTTTTTGCCTGCTGTGTAATTTCGTAAAATGCACATACATCTCATATTCTATTGACAGCTGCATCTCATATTTGACATATATCTATATTCTGTGCCTGCCCTGTTCTGTATTAGAAACTGTGAATGATGACAGATTCAGTTTTAATATCAAAACATCATGTGAGTGTTTTTCCCTCAGCTCCTGTGTCCTCTGTCCTGCTGGTCTCTGAGTGTCTGTCCCAGGGATGGACGAGGGTGTCCTGTTCCTCTGAGGGAGGGGACAGTCCTCAGTACAGCTGGACTCTGGATGGACACACACTGACAGATGCTGAGCTCCTCTCTGGAAATCAGACTAACAACATCATTCTGAAACAAGACGTCTCAGGACGTCTGGTCTGTTCAGTCAGGAATCACGTCAGTAGTGTCTCCAGAGAAGAGAGGATCTCATGTAGTGAGTGAGAACATGAGTTGGAAACAGCTTGATGATGTTGACACTAATGATTACGATCACTCTGTACATCAGTCATGGTTGATCTGTTTCTTTCCCATAGTCTTCATCAACTGCACCTTATCCAATGGGACACACATATCACAGTGGGTGTCTGCTGCCACTAACACACTGTGTATTGAGCCAACAGCAGCCCCTACCACGGAGACTTCCACTGTGGGTAAGGAGACTGTCAACACAGTGACAATTACTAATGTCACATCCTCCAATCAAACTGTGACTTCCTCCATCAGAGGTGACTCATGGTGAATCAGTGAGTAAAAACTAACTCTCTTGTCACAGACCTAACTTGACATGTGATTTGTGTCTTTATAGAAACAGATCACTCTCTGCTCATATGTGGTTTGCGAGCAGCTGTGGCAGTTCTTCTACTGATCGGGATTATCGTCTATTTTGCCTGGAAGAAAAAGAAATCCATGAAAGCTGAAGGCTCTGCCATCCCAGGAAGAATGGAAAACCCAGCTAACTCTGTTGTGATGGTTGAAATGTGAAGTTCTGCATCTGAACTTTAACTCTCTGAATACAACATTTTAGTGTTGCCTCTCTTGCTGTGGTTGCTCATGTGTCTGTTTAGAGTGAAAATGCTCTCATGTTTTTGTTCTTTATAAAACTACTTCTGCCTTTTGCCTCTACAGTGAAAACAATGTATATCCAAACACTGTTGTTAATGTTTTATTCATGGACTGTCCCTTTAATGACTGCTGAGAGGACTCACTTGTAGTAGGTGGGAGGTTTCCCTCTATTGGTTCACACAGACATTACTGTTGATCACAGATGATTCTGTATTCACTGAGACTCTCTGCTGAGAACATTCAAACATTCCAAGAAAAATAATGATCATTAAAATAATATTTGGAAGAGCAAAACATTTCAACATAGAGGTGTTACTGCTTCAAGAGGCTTCTTTGACTCTAGATACTGTGTAAAATTTGAACAACCACAACTCAGAAAAAAATATATATTGAGACTTCACTGTTAAAACCAGAATTAAAATACATTTAGTATCTGAATATTTTTTTATGCTCAACATGCTGTTGTAACAATGATGTGCAAAGTGGGTTTGAGGCAGTTTTAAATGGACAAGATCTGTCCATAGATCTAAATGTTAATGAAGTGGAACTGGCAGAATATAACTTACAGGAATAATGGAATAAAAGAGTGTCTATGGTTTATATGTTGACAGTTTTACTTAAACTTTCTCCTCCTTCATAGCTGAGTGCAGTTGTAGTCTTCTCCCTTATATGCTGAAACTTGTAACTCATTTTATACAGAACCACAGAAACCATTTGACGCCTTCTGGTCTCAAGCATCTGTTTAAAGACACAGCCTCAGTTTCCCATGACACTTTATTTTAGGTCCATATACTAGCTGCTGTGCAGAAAATCAAAAAGAAAGCTTTACAAAACAAAATGATGTCTTCAGTCACGGCCTAAAGGACAGTAATTAGAACATGGGATGACCAGTTAAGACCAGTATAGTATCCTGCTTCCTTTACTTGATTATGTTAAACTGGCCTCTACACAGTTTTCTTCAAGTGCATACAATCTTCTGTGTATGAACAAGACACCATCTCTCCTTCTAAACCACCCTTTACTTGATGATGTTAAAATTTCATTTTATATATATACTTCTGCATTTTTTGCAAAAGTATATATATATATCTGGAAATACACTGACAGTCAATGAAAGTGCATTACCTTGAAGATTTGAAAATATTTTATCGTATGTCTACTGGATCAGTTCTCATTACACTGTTCTGTTTTCAACACATTAAGGTGATGCATTTTCATTGACTGTAAGTATAGATACATATAACAACATGTCTGTGGCTGCAGCAGATGCCATGTTAACTTATCTCTAGGGTCTACTTCCTCTTCATGCTCTCAAATGTATAATTAGAACAACACACTGCTTAGTTGGAACTTTCTCATCTATAAAGCTTAGTGAGTCAGTGCAGGACGTACATGTTTGCTTTTGGGTGAAGAAGAGGAGTTTGTCTGAAAGCTGCTAACCAGGTCAACAGAGGCTGAACAGTGAGGAGACATGGAAGCTGTGGACTGTTGCTGATGCTGCTCAGAGTCTCTCATGGTGAGCTGCTTTACTCTGCTTTACAGGTCATGTATGTTATTTGACAAGGTTTGTAGGATTAAGTATAATCAGTGGGTACATCTTCAGTGATGGAGTTATGGAGCACTGACCCACACTGAGACTGAATTACTACAAGGATCATGACATATAAAGGAATTAAACAGAATTCATTATTCATTTCAACCTTAAACTTAAACTGTAGTGTACTGAGATAGATGTATGATGCTGAAATAAACTGAAAGAAACTCAGCTTGAAACTGAGATACAAGTAACAAATACAAAAGATACAGAAGATACATGAAATTAAACCTTTGAGGACATAATTCAAACTAATGTGACCTAATGCTGAATCATAATTACAACCTGTTGTTACAACAGAAATACAGTTTTAACAGTCACTAAAGACACTGCTGAGGGGCGTGGCTTTAAGTTTGTGTGTGAGTTGTTAAGTGAAATGTTCATATTTTACAAGACAGGAACACTTTCATATGAGACACTATGAAATGAGTCCGTTTGGATTTTGTTTAGTTTGTTTGCTTGTTTTTTCAGTTTTTTTCATTTCAAATCTCACTCAAGTTCATGAATTAATCCAATTTAACTTCCTGAAAGTTGCTTTAACGTTCATTGCATGAAATAATAAAACCAGAGACACTATGTTAATTTAAATTACTTAAAGTTGTCTTTTTCATCGTTTCATACACATTTCAAAAAACACAGCCTAAACAAAATTTGAATTTCTGTATATTTGAACAATAATGTCTACAGTCAGATGAGTTTTCAGTGACAGGGTGAGGTTAACTTCACTTAAACACAGAGTGTTTTACAGAAAATGTTGTAGTTTAGCAGCTAAATCCAAATTGTTTTCCAGTCACAGACCTTTGTGATGTTGAGCTACTGATGAATTACTGCTGTTTGCAAACTGTGAGGACTTGTAGTCTGAAACACACTGTTTACGTTTTTGATTTAATTTAAATGACAATATTTGCATGTTCATAAAGACATGAAATGATCATAACTGTGATTTTTATTAATACCAAGTGTGGAAACCTCCAGCTAACCCACCTTTTAATTACGTTTATTTAGATGATGTTGAATGTCATTTTTATAAAAGTGAAAAATTCAGTGACTCTGTATATTTGTCTGAATGTATATATAGCAACATGCCAATGACTGCAGCGGATGACACATGAACATGTTTCACAGAAATTTAATGTCAGTAACTTCACAAGTACTGACCACTGCTTCCTCTTAACCCTCTCAAATGTATAATTACAACAAAGCCCTGTTTAGTTTCAGTTTTTCTAAAGTTGATCACTAATCATTTCAGACTGGTCAGTGTAGGACGTACATGTTTGCTTTTGGGTGAAGAAGAGGAGTTTGTCTGAAAGTTGCTAACCAGGTCAACAGAGGCTGAACAGTGAGGAGACATGGAAGCTGTGTTTGGACTGTTGCTGATGCTGCTCAGAGTCTCTCATGGTGAGCTGCTCAACTTTATTCATGTGTCAATTTTTAATATTTGACTTTATATATCAGCAATATGTTTTGTGGCAATATATTTTTATTCCTCATTGGGATCATATGTAGTCATGCTTCTTTTTTTGATGATGATGAATTCAGCTGTTAACAGTCAGGTTTCATTTCCACGTGCACTTACAGCTAAATGGAATTCAGCCACAATTAATTTAATTATTTACACCTGTGCTTTTCTTACTCTGATACATCAAACTGTCCTCTACAGTGAAAACAGCACTGTTAGCTGAACCTGTGTAATGCTCAGCTGCACAACAATGAACGCCTGTTTGCATGATGTGGTCTGAGAGACACTATTTCTGTTTTAGGTCAATATTTGTATATGTCTGAAACACTGTCATGGTCATTCTGGTAAATGAAATGATTAAAACTGTGAAATTATGCTTTTATCTTAAAACCTATTTTTCAAAAATTTCCAGGTGTGGAAACCTACTGTGATGGCAGACAGGATGGAGCTCAGTGTTATGGAGCTTTGGGAGGAACTGTGGTCCTCCAGCTGATGGACAGCGCCTCAGAAATATTTAGATATGAATGGAAGAAGAACAACAAAACAGCAATACTCCAGGGAGGAAAGAACAAAAAACTGATTAACCAGATAGAAAACAGATCATCTTTTAGTGATGGAACATTTAGGATCAATAACCTGAGCAGGAATAACAGTGGTGAATATACCCTCCAAACATATGATTCAAATGGAAAGAAATCAGAGCCACAGACTCTACAGTTGTTCATTCAAGGTAAATAACTTTTTTTGCCTGCTGTGTAATTTCGTAAAATGCACATAAATCTCATATTCTATTGACAGCTGCATCTCATATTTGACATATATCTATATTCTGTGCCTGCCCTGTTCTGTATTAGAAACTGTGAATGATGACAGATTCAGTTTTAATATCAAAAGTCATGTGAGTGTTTTTCCCTCAGCTCCTGTGTCCTCTGTCCTGCTGGTCTCTGAGTGTCTGTCCCAGGGATGGACGAGGGTGTCCTGTTCCTCTGAGGGAGGGGACAGTCCTCAGTACAGCTGGACTCTGGATGGACACACACTGACAGATGCTGAGCTCCTCTCTGGAAATCATGAGACTAACAACATCATTCTGAAACAAGACGTCTCAGGACGTCTGGTCTGTTCAGTCAGGAATCACGTCAGTAGTGTCTCCAGAGAAGAAAATATATCTACCTGTAAAGGTGAGGCAGAACATCATGGGCATACGACTTGAACTTGATCATTAGTGTCTCCAGAGAAGAGAGGATCTCATGTAGTGAGTGAGAACATGAGTTGGAAACAGCTTGATGATGTTGACACTGATGATTACGATCACTCTGTACATCAGTCATGGTTGATCTGTTTCTTTCCCATAGTCTTCATCAACTGCAACTTATCCAATGGGACACACATATCACAGTGGGTGTCTGCTGCCACTAACACACTGTGTATTGAGCCAACAGCAGCCCCTACCACGGAGACTTCCACTGTGGGTAAGGAGACTGTCAACACAGTGACAATTACTAATGTCACATCCTCCAATCAAACTGTGACTTCCTCCATCAGAGGTAAATAATGGTGAATCAGTGAGTAAAAACTAACTCTCTTGTCACAGACCTAACTTGACATGTGATTTGTGTGTCTTTATAGAAACAGATCACTCTCTGCTCATATGTGGTTTGCGAGCAGCTGTGGCAGTTCTTCTACTGATCGGGATTATCGTCTATTTTGCCTGGAAGAAAAAGAAATCCATGAAAGCTGAAGGCTCTGCCATCCCAGGAAGAATGGAAAACCCAGCTAACTCTGTTGTGATGGTTGAAATGTGAAGTTCTGCATCTGAACTTTAACTCTCTGAATACAACATTTTAGTGTTGCCTCTCTTGCTGTGGTTGCTCATGTGTCTGTATGAAAGTGAAAATACTGTTTAGAGTGAAAATGCTCTCATGTTTTTGTTCTTTATAAAACTACTTCTGCCTTTTGCCTGTACAGTGAAAACAATGTATATCCACACTGTTGTTAACGTTTTATTCATGGACTGTCCCTTTAATGACTGCTGAGAGGACTCACTTGTAGTAGGTGGGAGGTTTCCCTCTATTGGTTCACACAGACATTACTGTTGATCACAGATGATTCTGTATTCACTGAGACTCTCTGCTGAGAACATTCAAACATTTCAAGAAAAATAATGATCATTAAAATAATATTTTCATGACCAAATCATTTCATCATGTAGAAGTAACTGCTTTAAGAGGCTTGTCTGAAACCATCTGCCTCTTCAGATACTGAATGTGAAATATGCCTCTTTATTCTTGCAACTACAATGTCACAAGTCTTTTAATATTTTTAGCCATTTGCCTCTAATCAAATTGCCAGTAGAGGGCGACATAATCTAAGGGGACAACAGACAGAGAGAGAGAGAGAGAGAGGATGACATGATAAATTTAAACTTCAAACCATGAACATGACAGAGAAGCAGCATGAGCTTTAGACCAGTGTAAGAAAGCTGCACAGTGAAGGTTTATATTTAATGATCTTGTGTGTATTTTCAGTGCAACTGAAGAACTGAAATAACCAGTTGAAGCAAATACTCTGCTTCCCTTTGAAAATAAAACTTTTCTAATGTAGCTGGCAGTTACAGTCTGAGGCTGTATCATGCTGTTTTGCCACTATAGCTAGAGGTTGAAATTGTGTTTTAAAAAATGCAATAATTATTATCACAAATGTTCAAATGTTCAAAATCACATTCTAAAAAAATGTAATTCATATTTACATTTGTTCGCTTCACTTAAATGTGTTTTACTGGCTCATAATCCTTAATTTACAGACAATGTATTTTCACATAGTTAAACATTTATACTTCAGTGGTGTCTATGTTTATCCAAAAAATCCTTAAGTGGTTTTAAAGGTGAACTGAACATTGTTCTCCACTATGTAAATACAATAAATAAACTTCTAGATGTCATTCACCTAATTTTTAAAAAATTCCTTCAGTAATTCAAAATATCCCCCCACCCCCAATATCTGAAGACCTCACTGTTTAAACCAAAATACGTTTTGTGCCTAAATTTCTTTTTCATACTGAACATGCTGTTGTAACAATGATGAGGAAGTGGTTTTAGGGCAGTTTGAGAGGTTGAGGCAGCATCAGGCTGTGATTGAAATTAAACTTGTTATCATATGTTCAAGGATGAGAAACGTGCATCATGATGTACCATTTGCTTATTTTCTCACAGATGATGAAACAGAGAGACCAGTTGTACAGTGTCACCCGAACATAACAAGATCTGTTTTGTAATTGTTCATTTGGTGGATGTCTCAGACATGTCATGTCTTAAATCCTCTTTCAGTCTGAAGGAGGAATATTTCCCTCTCCTCCACTCAGTCCATCATGCACACCAAGGCCCTCTTTTCACCAAAAGAGGAAGTGAAACTGATATCACTTCCTGTTTTCCTCTCTGCCCACAAAAATATGAATACACGAACGCTACGCTTGATCAAAGTTTTCACACATTCTTCTCTCGGGCTGATCACTGACAGGACACGTTCAGGTTGTTCAGAATAGGATACACGTGTTTGATTTTGGGTGAAGAAGAGGAGTTTGTCTGAAAGCTGCTAACTGGGTCAACAGAGGCTGAACACTGAGGAGACATGGAAGCTGTGGTTGGACTTTTGCTGATGCTGCTCGGGGTCTCCTATGGTGAGCTGTTCAATTTTTAATATTTAACTTTATGTATCGGCAACATTTTTTGTAGCGATATATTTTTATGCCTCATTGGGATCATGTCTAGTCATGTTTTTTGCTGATAAATTCAGCTGTAAGGGTCAGTTGAACTCTACAGCAGTTTCATTTCCACATGGACATGCACTTACAGTAAATACAGAAATTATGATAGAGTAACTAAATAATAACTAATTTTTAATTTTAAAAAATTGTTTACAGTACAGACATTTAATGAACCTTCCCCCTTAAAATATCCATTACATCACAAAAAACAGAACTCATTCATTTGCCTTGTGCATCTTTTTTTTTTCAAGACATATAATTTGGTATCCTAGGAGTTGGGATTGATTTAAATCAAGCTTCTTTATGTTTGCACAAAATTTGTATAACAGCATGATTTTTTAATTATTATAAGAATTCAACTGAATGAACTAAATGACTAAATAGGCTTTTCCACAGCAAACCTTGTGACTTGTCATTGCAGGAAAAGCACAGATGTTACTAACAACATTAACAATGAGTTTGTTCTGTTCAAGTGTCACAGTAAGTCATGACAGTGTGACAGGCAGCATGAACAAAACCACAACACTGACACACAAGCAGCTAAATGGAATTCAGCCACAATTAATTTTATTATTTACACCTGTGCTTTTCTTACTCTGATACATCAAACTGTCCTCTACAGTGAAAACAGCACTGTTAGCTGAACCTGTGTAATGCTCAGCTGCACAACAATGAACGCCTGTTTGCATAATGTGGTCTGAGAGACACTATTTCTGTTTTAGGTCAATATTTGCATATGTCTGAAACACTGTCATGGTCATTCTGGTAAATGAAATGATCAACACTGTTATATTCTTTTCTCTTAAAACCTATTTTCTAGGCATGGAAGCCTACTGTGATGGCAGACAGGATGGAGCTCAGTGTTATGGAGCTTTGGGAGGAACTGTGGTCCTCCAGCTGATGGACAGCGCCTCAGAAATATTAAGATATGAATGGAAGAAGAACAACAAAACAGCAATACTCCAGGGAGGAAAGAACAAAAAACTGATTAACCAGATAGAAAACAGATCCTCTTTTAGTGATGGAACATTTAGGATCAATAACCTGAGCAGGAATGACAGTGGTGAATATACCCTCCAAACATATGATTCAAATGGAAAGAAATCAGAGCCACAGACTCTACAGTTGTTCATTCAAGGTAAATAACTTTTTTTGCCTGCTGTGTAATTTCGTAAAATGCACAAACATCTCATATTCTATTGACAGCTGCATCTCATATTTGACATATATCTATATTCTGTGCCTGCCCTGTTCTGTATTAGAAACTGTGAATGATGACAGATTCAGTTTTAATATCAAAACATCATGTGAGTGTTTTTCCCTCAGCTCCTGTGTCCTCTGTCCTGCTGGTCTCTGAGTGTCTGTCCCAGGGATGGACGAGGGTGTCCTGTTCCTCTGAGGGAGGGGACAGTCCTCAGTACAATTTGACTCTGGATGGACACACACTGACAGATGCTGAGCTCCTCTCTGGAAATCAGACTAACAACATCATTCTGAAACAAAACGTCTCAGGACATCTGGTCTGTTCAGTCAGGAATCACGTCAGTAGTGTCTCCAGAGAAGAGAGGATCTCATGTAGTGAGTGAGAACATGAGTTGGAAACAGCTTGATGATGTTGACACTGATGATTACGATCACTCTGTACATCAGTCATGGTTGATCTGTTTCTTTCCCATAGTCTTCATCAACTGCACCTTATCCAATGGGACACACATATCACAGTGGGTGTCTGCTGCCACTAACACACTGTGTATCGAGCTGACAACAGCCCCTACCACGGAGACTTCCACTGTGGGTAAGGAGACTGTCAACACAGTGACAATTACTAATGTCACATCCTCCAATCAAACTGTGACTTCCTCCATCAGTGATGACCCATGGTACTTTAGTAAGTGAAAACTAACTCTGCTGCAGTGGATTCATTAATGTCATTTTCTCTTTTTTTCCTCTGTCTGTGACATAAAACACCTGTAATGTCTGCTTTTTTAACCATTGGTGTGTCTCTTTTGTCTTTTTTCACAGGAAAAAACAATGTGGTAGCGATAGCCGGTGTACTCTTAGCACTGGTAATACTCGTACTGGTCGGGGTGGCTGTCATCTGTAGTCAGAAGAAACAGAAAAATGACAAACCTAAGGGTACAAAACCTAACTTCCCTTTTCCTGACTCATTGCGTTCATGCTGTTTCTTTGATCTTTCTATAGATTGAAGGAATAGTTTGAACAATTTCCTTAACAATCCACTGTTTTCACTAACTGCATTCAGGCATTAGATATGATGTATTGTTCCACTTCTTCCCTCCACTCTGCAGAGGAGACAGATGAGCAGGAATTAACCTATGCAGACGTCAGGTTCATGCAGCGGCAGGGGCAGCAGGTGCAGAAGAGGGCAGAGGTGGAGGTGGAGTACGGCCAGGTCAAGTTTCCGCAGCGACCTCGGCAGTCTGTTGAACGAGCAGGAGACGACTGCTTGTACGCCCAGGTCCATAAAGACAGGTGATCTGAAGTGTTCAGTATTCTTACAAAGACTGCACCACTTAAGGCAGATAGAGGGAAGGAGGTGTTCGTCTAAATGCCCCCGAGGACTTTCACTTTAATTTAATGTGAAATACAGTGCACAAAAGCTCATACATATTGTGGTTTCTGTACTTTTACTGTACTTCTTGGTTGTGACAGGGCATCAAATCATCCAGTGTTATGCCACATTTTGGCTTAACGTTTCCAACTCAGCCCAAGAAAATTACAATGGCACATTTAAATCACATTGTGAATGGCTGTGGTGGATTATTTAACATTTTCTTGCAAAAAAAAAAAAAAAAAAAAAAAAAAAAAAAGATTTGTCTATCTTAACAGCACATTTTTGTTTTTAATTTTCCTTTAATTTATAAGCAGCAGTGTCACTTAACTGTAAATTTGCCACAAAGATGATCCAAATTCTAAGGATAGCAATGTCATTGCAGTCAGTCTAGCTTTAGTACCCTGCAGTAATCTATGGTCCTCTGAATAAGTGTCACCAGTACTTTTATGCTGGTCTGCTGATCTCAAATGGCAACTTTTAACTTAACGTCAAAGTAAAAAAGTTATCACTAACTTAAATGAAATTGTGTTAATTAAACAAATAAGCAGGGGTTAGTTGAGGGTCAGAGTGTATAAAATAAACTCAGGTACAGTGTGCATTGCAAAAATAGATTTATTCATGGGTTTGGTGTATGAGTGTGTGTGTGTGCGTGTGTGTGTGTGTGTGCGTGTGCGTGTGCGTGTGCGTGTGTGTGGGAGTTAATGTCAAACTCCACCATCTTCCTCTCTAGGCTAGAGATTCATTTGTATAGAAATGTCTTGTCTCTCGGGAAATTCATTGTAAGCAAGTACTTGTTTCCATGGTGTAAGCACTTCTGCTTTTTCTTAGGCTTGAGCTCGGTCTTACAAAATAGTTACATGGTGTGATATTTAAGAAACCTGGTTACAGGGTGTTCAAACCATTTGTAAGACGAGTTAAATCTGATATCCCTTTAATGCAATGATAATTTTGAGTGGATTGTGTAATTTGAATCATGTTACATAAAGTCAGAATTAGACTAAAAGTTAGTTCATGTTTGTGTTTTGATAGATGCAGACATAAATAACATACAATTTTTAATAACCAATTTAATTACATCTCAGAATTGCCTGTAACTACAATATATGCAGTTGCCTCTGAAATTTGAAATGGTAACACTTATAGTCACTTCTTACTAAACCGAGTAAACTCAAGTTGTTGGATGTATACTATGTGTTGTTCGAGAGGAAATGGACTTAACAACTTGTCAGATTCTGAGGGCACAAGATGTGTGTATCACACCACCATCAAGTTACGTTTGCTATATTTAGTTCAATGTGTTTCCTTTGCCTTTGTGGCTTCCAGTTTAGAATGTGCGTGACAGAGCATAAATAGAGATATCAGAGTTTGTCAACCGTAGCAACACTCAACTTTAATAACTCAGATTTTGGTTTATTTATGCTCCAACTTTAAAGTTTGGAGGAGAAACACTGTGGTTATTTACATTATGCAAATTATTTGGGATTAGTAGAAAATCAGTTCAGAGCAAACTATCAGTTAAATTGAACTGCATGCAACTGAGGACTTGATCAAGTAGATCAATGTGTAATTTATAGCCACTTTTAATAGTTGCATTGTGCAGTTGAACAAGGGATAGACAGTAAAATGCAGAGCACATTCACTAGCAGGATATATGCTCATACAGGAGAATTTCCTTAAGCTACCAGTAACTCCTCTGCAAGATTCAAGATTCACAGGTTTTATTGTTTGAACATGTGACAAATGAAAAACTTTGAACCATGAATGTGCAGAGGTTGATCACTACATTCTCTTCAGCATAACTCTCTGTCTGAAAGCAGTGCTTTAGTCACATAAAACAGCTCAGTACCACATTTTAACCTCTTGAAGTCAGTCAGACTTAGATGGTAATGCACAAGAGATTTTAAGTTTTAAAATATTTTGGAATGAAATTGACTTATTGACTCTTAGGTTACAGGAGGATGTACAAAGCTTGTTCTGGAGACAACAACTTGTATAGTGTCAAAGCTGTAAATGGATGCAGGTCAAAGCTAAATATGATCCTCTGCCAGCAGTCTTTTGGTGTGGGTGTGGACCTGGTCAGGCGGGTCAAACCCTCAATTCACAGTTGGTTTTCTCTGTTCAGTTACACCCTCCTAAACTCTGAACTCTACAAGTATATTCACATGAAAGACAGCGTGACTTAGGCTGGTTGCACTAAATATTCTAAATTAGTTTGGTGAACTTTAGTTCTGTTTATTTCAGTTCCTCTCTGTTGCATACTACTTTAGCTGCAAATGTTTTGCAAATTCTTGCAATGCATGCATGCATACATACATATATGTATGAATGTGTGTGTGTGTGTGTGTGTGTGTGTGTGTTCATGTGTGTGTAAATGTACACATTCAATTACTTTTTTTTAAGTTATGTTAACACATGGCTTTAATTAAAGACAGAGGTTGCATGTTTGATTTGGTTTGATAGTTTGAGGTTAAAGGTTGACAGCATTGGACTACTATTCAGCTGATTCACAAAGCCATAAAATTGGTGTTTATGGTCCAGGATAGTTGTAGTGTCCTTAAACAACCATCTCAGATCCCTTCTTAGTTGAACCCTCTTGTTGAAACACAGTTGAACTTCTGACTGACATAATCTACTGAGCAAATAATTGACAACACTGGAGAAGTGTAATAAACCTGCTCCAACAATCCAGTATCCTTTTGCCATCTGATAAGACAGCCTGTTCAACATAATATCTGTATGGGTAACAACTTGTTGAGTATTGTTTCAACTGTTAACCTTGTTATTTGTGCATGACACAGTAAACCCAGATAAATTAAGCTGTTGCATATGAACTCTTGATAGATTTGGTTGAACCACAATCAAACATTAATTTTTTTCCTCATAAAAAGCAGATGATTTTTTTTTTTTTTTTGCGTTGTCGTGACACTTTCATGTGATGTTACCTTGCCATGCCAAAGCCATTAAACTATAAAACCAGACTTTTGAATGGTGCCAGTTCTTCAATCCTGGTCATGTAAGTCTTTGATCGAATGTATCTTTCAGGTGACTTCTAATTTAAAGTTTAAAGAATTTGTCAGCAAACTAAATGATTTTTTGATTCAGTACTTCTTGTTTCAAATTCAGCATAAATGTAAAGTTCAGTTGTTAAACTGGATGCAAAGAAAAGCAATGTCAGAAGATATAAAGGTTAGTGTGAAAACATTTGTCAGAAGCCAGAGGCTGAATTACTACTTTACAATCCTCTAGCCCATATTATTATGTATGTATGGTACAGAAGTGAGGTAATTGCAATTATGAAGAACCTTTTCTCAGTGGAAATGTTTCAGAGGTTTGTGGTGCAGTGAAAGCAAATAGATCCACAGCTTGTGACTGTGGTTGGTGCTAATGAACAGATAATACAACCTAATCAATAAACCTCTGTGCTAAGTTGCTTTTTTATAAAATGTGCAGCAAAACACATTTTTACAAACATCAAAAGCAACTTTTAAGGGCACAAACAGACTATTACACTATTGTGATTAACGTGCTGAAAGAGAAAAGAGGGAAATTCTTCACTGCCCACACTGGTTACAAAAACACAAATTGCACAGCAAGTTGGTAGAACTGTGGTTTATTTTGGAAAACACAAATTCTGTAATCCTTTAACCATTTACCACTTAACATCTTTAAAGTGACTAACAGTGGCTCATACAGGTGTGTGATTATCTCTTCCATATATAGTACAAACTTTAAAACAGTCTTTTTTTAAACTCTTCCAGGTTCCTGACAAAGCTGAATGTCGGCGTTTAGCAGTACGGTGACTGTAGATCATGTGTCATGTGGTTGAGCTATCTGCAGCTGTTTTTCAGGATGTGGCTAAAGACTGAATGTCTTACTCCACGGTCATTTTTAAACACATTTATTACCCAGAAATGTTGCAGCTAAACAACAAGAACAACAATATTTCAATATAATAGAAAAAAAAGTTTTCACCAAATGTTTTTTATGTCATATTTTATACGTCTAACAATAACTGCCAGCCGAGCTTCACTGCGTTTACTTCCTACTTTTTTTTTTTATTTCTGTGCATTCACCTCCTCCATTACGCTATATATAGCTGCCTTCCTCCCCCTGACTGAAACCCACTGGTTTGTACTTTGTTAGTGAGTCCATTCCCATTATATATCCTGTATCAATAAAAAACATTAAGGGGCTGTTGGACTTTGGCATAACCTTTCTTTCCTGAGTAGTAACAAACACAACACATTCTCGCTCTATTTCCCATAAATTCAAATTACAAAATAGATGAAGTAGTTTCATTTTACTTCCCTAAAAAATAAGAAGAAGTTAATACATTGGCGTCGGCAATATCTGTAGTAGCTATATTTTTCTATACGTAAAGTATAATTCTGAGACTTATTTTCTTGTGTGGTCAGAGCAAAAAAGAGAGAAGAAGAACACACATTATTCCTCTTTTCTTCACAAGTTAAAATAAAATAATAAATGAGTGGAGAAACATAATGAATGTAGATGCTTCTTCTCAGAGGCACTGCATTGAACAATTACAGCCCATAATGCTCTATGGCATGTATAAAAATGCTGAGCAGGCCCAGTTGATTCGGATTTTGTATAAAAATAGCAAGAGGAAAAGATTTAAGTGAATTTAAAAGAAGGTTCATTGTTAGGTCACAGATGGCACTTCAGTCACAAGGTCAGTTCAGCTGGCTGCTGTTTCAATAGGAACAGTGTCTACACTGACATCTGCTTTTAGATCCATGAGAAAGACATCAGTAAATAGGCTCTGAAATTGTGGTTGACAGCAAACATCTGACGACTGTGATACTTGAGCATTAGTGTGACATGTAAGGAAAAACAGAAGTGCAGCTCTTCCTCAGATGTTGATGAGAATGTCAGTGCAGGACGTGATCAGACCATATCAGCAGGACACAGTCCGTTGACAGTTACACACAGAGGGATATTATACTAAGGTTACAGGGCGAAAACCCCTCATTACAAAGATGAATGCACATTTAAGAGTTCAGTGGTGCAAAGACCACAGGCACTGGTCTACAGAAATGTGGAAATAGGTGATAGACAAATGAGTCATTGCTCACCACTTTCTCAACAACTGAGTGAGCACACGTGGTGTACACCGAGAGAACTGTACAGGCCTGAATGCTTGACCCCTACTGGGAGGGACTCCATTGGCTCTGTTATGCTGTGGGGGGGCATTTTGCTGGCATGGTTTGGGGCCACTTGTCCCCTTAGAGGGAAAGATCATTGCAAATCAATACAAAGTTATTCTGAGTGATCACCTTCATCCTGTGATCAAACATTTCTATCCTGATGGGAATGGTCATCTGAAGAGGTCACTGAATGGTTTGATGAGTATGAAAATGAAGTGAATCACATGCTATGGCCATTGCAGTCAACAGGTCTCAACTTGACTGAACACAAATGTTAGACAGTGCTCTCCACAACCATCATCAAAACACAATGAGGAAATATCTTTTAGAAGAACGGTGTTCAATCCCTCCAGTGGACTTCAGAGACTTAATAATGCCAATGGCCCACTGAAGCAGTTCTGGTGGCTTGTGGTGTCCCAGCATTTGTCACCAATCTACATGTTACTGTGCCTATGTACTCAGCCACATACATTTCAACGTGCCCTCAGGTTAAAAAAAGGAACTTCTGATAGTTTCATCATCAATTCAACCACCACTTCTTACACATACGTTTGATGATAAACAAGTTTAAGTCCTGTGGTCAGCAAAAAACCCCCACTGGGGATGATCAGTACAAAAGATAAGTGGTGCTTGTTATTGTGAAAGGCAGAAAGTGCAGCATTATAACATACTGATGTGAATCATCTTCATCATTCTGTGTTAAACTTATAAAAAAACAAAACTATGTACACATCAGTCTTCCACATGAAATCCACCTAGTATTCCTCTGATATTGCATCAGACAAAATATTGCTGCTGGGGCTGGTGGTGATGTGGATGTCAGCGGGTCCACCATGAACAGGCGGGGTGGGTGTAGTCGTGGAGGCCTGCTGGGAATGCTGCAGCTTCTTCCTGTTGATTTTCCTCTCTTTGGCACGTCTGTTCTGAAACCAGATCTTCACCTGAAATGCAGATAAACACAAACATAAGATATCAACAAAACAAACATATTCATTATATAAAAACAGGAAGTGACCCTTTTTCATATTTTCCATTCAACCGTGTCTTTGTCACGTTCTTTGTGACAAACTGTAATGATTTCTGTTTCTGTGTCAACTTTCTCTTGTTCTGCCACATCTACTTTGTAATTTCAACTTTCCCAGAAATACTTGATGCAACCATTGCACTCAGCTGTGGGTTTAACAAGCTGAATAGGAAGGCGGAAGAAACAATTATAACAATAAGAGCATCATGAGAGCAAGAGTGAGGGTTTCACCATTAACGCTACTTATGTAAAATGCTTTGTTCGGCCACATAACATTATGGTTTATAGAGGTTTTCTATAATAAAGCTGGTTTCTCCAAATGGGATTGTTGAAGAACTTTCTGCTAATGTGTGCTGTGTTAACTCACCATGAGGGGACAACTAAGATATCAACTATGAAAATCACATGAAAAAAACTCCTCACCACTGTCACATTCACCCGTGGTGGCAAACATTTTGCTGCCTCATTTTGCACCCTATATGGCACCCAACCATTAAAGTGACACTGTGTAACTTGTCAAAGATGAAATAGCAGATTCTGCCTCTTCCAATGAGAAGTTGATTTCATAAGAAACAAAACACGCATTTGCTCAATCCAGTACACTCCGGGGGTTTTAAAGCCACAGCCTTACTTGGTCTAATGTGACCAGTAGTTCCTGTAAATTGCAACAGTGGCCGTTGTTCAGAAAGAGCTACCTATTGGAGAAAAAAAAGTAACAACTACTAAATGTAGCTGATTGCTGTGAAAACTAGTGAGTGTTTTCGAAGGTCAAGTTTTCAAGATCAAGTTTTCATGCTCAAACATTACACAGTCTCATTTTAGGTGACTGAGGAAACACGTGTAAAAATAACCTCACCATTTCTCAGAATTTCTTTAATTCGCCCCGGTGCTCTCACCTGTCTCTCAGAGAGGCTCAGTGCCATTGACAGCTCTGTCTTCCTCCTCATGGTGATGTAGCGGTTGAACTGAAACTCCTTTTCCAGCTCCAGACGTTGGTGGTCAGTATACACCACCCTGTACTTGTCCTTAGTGCGAGTCTTCCCTCCTAAGTGACACAAAAAAACCCCCAATCCTGAATTAGTAAAACAATCAATACAAGTTTGGATGATTGATAGATTGATTGAATAGGTGTTTTATCCCTCCCAGTGTATTTGTTTGTCTTCATTCTTTCCAGTAATACCAACAACAAGAATTCTGATGTCAGTGAGTCATGCAAAGCCTGAGTTGTGGCCAAACAGATGATTAATGTGAAGAAGTCTGGTGCCAGGTTCAAGTTCAGGCGCCACTTAAAACCTCATCAACTCTATTAATCACGCTAACTATAACTAATGTAAAGACTCCCCACTACATTGCATCAGTGGCTCTCCTTATCTCGGTGAGTGGTGTTTACATAGGTGTTTACACAGGCAGCTATTCATTGACATGCATGTTCTCGCAGGAACACACACACACTCCTAGGAAAGGGTGAGTCAGGGTTATCGATTTGAAATCATGACCATGTGACAGCATCGATCGAGGCAGACCAACGCACACGGAGACACACACACACACAGATCAGCAAGGCCTGAGGGTTTCGCCTTTAGACGAAGTGTGACTTCTGCAATCTTTCTGCAGTGCCTGCGTTATCTCGCCAGTCTGTCACCTTTTTGCACCCACCCAGTGGACAGAGAGGGTGGGGAGCGACACTTCTGCAGACTCCGCTGTTAGCTTTGCATTGACATCTTACCCTGACACTGGCGGAAGGGAGAGGTGAAAAGCTTGATGAATGTGTGTGCAGTCTGGTTTGACTGTGTACATGTTGAAATGGTTCCTGGAATGGAAAAAGTGTTTTACCATATCTGTCATCTGTACTCCAACTCACCTGCTGGGGTTTAGTTTGTCATGTGACTGCACCAAGGGCCCTATCTAACTAAAAATGATGTTTGTTTGAGCATCCTTTATCATTGTTATCTAGATGATGCTTTTCCTGTTAGTGTGTGGTATTTACAATATCTCATTTGAGATCAGCAACATGAAAACTTCAGGTTAGAGTTTTGATTACTTCAAAGAAGCAGTTGTTTTTCCCAGAATGATCAAGTGCTTCATTTTCTAATTATCTCATAAGCCAATGCAGTATTTAATCACACCACACAGGTAATAACAAGCCAACATGCTGACCCCTACGGCTGTATCCAGTATATATGTTATAATAAAATCCCACCTGAAACGGATGGTCTGATGGATTCATGTGGTCTCCTCCTGCTGTTGAAAGGGTCCTGTCCAGAGATGTAGTTGTAGGGGGTGAACGACCCCCCTCCAGCGGCGGTGGGCGTGCCGCTCAGCTCCGAGGTGAAGCTGACCTGCCCGGTGCTGGGGCTTGACCCCGGGAAGCTGTACGGGTACTCATCCCGGGGAGCGTAAATGGAGTTCCAGGCGCTCGTCGACGGGTCACTGACTCCCGGGACGTGATGATAGCCGGTGAAGTCATAAGGAGGTGGGATATACTGAGCGCTCATTGACAGAGTCTGAGCCGGGTGTCTCGCCGACTGTGAGCTGGGGTACATACCGGTGTCCTCGTTCTACAGGTGGGTGGTGATGGTAGACCTCGGTGATTCAAACCTCTTGGCGCATGTTAGGCCTCTGTGTTTATTCCCGGCGGGCTCTGGCGCTCTGTTTTCACTTCAGTCTAAGGTCCAGGCTTATTACTGCCAGGCTCCCTGTGCAGCGAGGCTACACACCTTTATGGATTTACTGCCGAGGAGTTCAAAAGTATCATCATGACGTCACGTTTTACCTGCGACCCACCTGCCCGCTCCTCTTGGCTACGTGAGGACATTGACCCTACCCGGTCTGCCCTGGTGGATCATTGTGATAAGGCCATCGTGTAAGGTGTGCGTGTTGCATACAGGTGCGCGCGCCCGTGCACGCTCGTGTGCACGTATACAGGGCTCATGTGACATTCAGGTGAGATATTGTGAATTAAAGTAGGCTATGAGTTAGCTCAGTGGTGGAGGACGCATATTGAAAGCAATATCACGATGTAAAAACAAATAAAAGCACATGTAAAAGCAAGTATTATCAATAAAGTAGAAGTTTTAATTAGGCAGCAGAATGTCATTGTCAGTAGACAGGATTTTAAAAATACAGTAAGGTTTCAGTGTTTTCCTACGTGGTCAGGATGGACATTAAGTTCATTTTAATGGTAATTTATTTAGGTTGTTTTTATTTTTAATAAAGTTTAATATGTTGGATGAATTAATATACAGAGGGGCAGCTTAAAGTGACACATTTTACAAGCTAATCATATATTTTAAATGTAAGATGCCAGTCTATGAATAAGTAACTGTAGCAGTCAGACAAATCTTGTGGCTTAAAAAGCTCTGTATTTGCCTGTGAAATGTATTGGAATAGAAGAATAAAGACAAGAGACACTACCTTTCTTTATTTGAGCCAACTCAGAGTGTGTATTTCACCTATGAGTTGACCTAATGTACTGCATGTTGATCAAGAGGCAGTGCTGTGGACAAATTTGAACATCCTTAAATGATTTCTGTTGACTGTTGCGTTCAGCTTCCTTTTTTCACTCCCAAAAAAAGAAACAAAATAAAAAAAAGAAACCACATATAGCCTAAGATAAGATATTGTCCTGTTCTTATTGTTTCCCCCGAAATTATTGCTCAAAGTGCAGGGAGGCAAATTTGGTATAATTTTATCTTTATGGTGTGACAGTGAGGTCAGGGAAGTCAGAGACACGTAAGCAAACAAACAAAGACGGAAACAAAAATGAGTTTACAATTGTGATATTTATGATTTCCCTTGGATAAGACATCCAATTTACAGTTGTTTCTGCAGTGTATAGACTGCTATAATGTACAACAAATACAAAAAGTGGCCATTCAAATTAAGTTTAAAGTCAAGTAATGGCAAAGTGAAGGTAAGTATGTCGATCATCCACCATGTCCCTGCTTAAAACAACCACATGAGGGCAGCAAAAAACTTAATATTGGAGGTTAACTTACTTGGTCAGACATCCTTGACAGTCACAAACAGGCTGTTTCCAAGCACACTGTGTGATCAATACACACAAAGGTTGTTCTTAAATTTAGTTGATGTATGTATTCCACTTGTCAAGCTCATCTATGGGTTCATCTGCATCTCAATCTGCTCAAACATTCATAAAAGATTCATGCCAGTGTCTTGGTCAGAACACTCATTATGAGCTATAACAGCTGTCAGCTGGTAGCATGAAGCAGGCTCATGCTAATGGAGAGAAACATGCCACAGGACTGAGCATTAAAGCAAGTGCAACATAAACATCAAACGCTTACATGTATTGTGAAAATTTATACATGAGAGCATAACCGCCAAGGAAAACCAGCATGGCTAAAAATAAAAGAATGTGGTTTTAGCATTTCATACACATTAGTGTATTAATGTGCAGTACAGAGTGTATTATGTAACCTGCCTGAGCATTACATCATCCTAAAATAGGACTAAAAATGTCTTCATTCAGACCCCAGTGCTTACACTTTTCTGCTGCTGTGTGCCAAAAATGAAAACCTGTGCTTTTTATTTCAGGCTGTATAAATCTTTAATATTTATCTAAATGAGGGGTTACTGTAGGCGATGATCCATGTATAGTAATTCATTTTAAACAGTGGAGCATAAACACTCTTCCCACTGGTCCCCTTGCAGTTGCACAGACGTTAAAGTCCATTGAGGGGGAACTAATAAAAGACTTGTATCCTCTTTTCACCAAATCTAAAAGCTCACATGTGTTAGAAAAAGAGTAGGTGCCCAGACACACCCAGAGCTTTCATCTTCCACTCAGACCTTTTACAGTCTACAAAAAGCTTGCAAACAGTACTTATCCAGTGCTAAACCCTTATAGCATGTCTGTAAGTTTCTGTTTCTCCATGGCAGTCAGACACTGAAAAGTAGAGAATGATTTATATTATTTATATTCTGTACAATAAGGATGATTCAGCCCCCTTTAGCATAATATCTCAATAAACAAAAAGTGGTCTTTACAAGTTGAGCAGTTCACTCAGGTTGATGATGACAAGTCACCACTTCAGTTATGGTTGTTTTATTTGATCATAGAGTGTGAGGTGGTGTGTATACTCACCCACTATGTCTGTGTTTAGACTTGCCTAATTAGAGATATAACAGCCCACAAATTTGATTGAAGTAATATTTCATTATGCAGGACCACATCAGGTTCCTGTTCTTAATACATGAAAATGACATTTTTATTTTTGTTCCTTTTTGTTGGACCTTTAAAACCAGATCATGTGATTACAGTTGAATAAAATTCTTTTTTGTGTTTTGAGTGTAATCCAACCACACTCACCAACCAACAACACGGAACAGATGCGACAAGTGAGACAAAAGTAACACAAAGTTAACATACTTTCCCTCTGTCATCCCCCATTTCAATTTCTCTCTTTTTTAAAAGAGTTTTCTTTTTTTTTTTGGTAGGCCTTTATTTGACACTATGCTGAGCAAAGAGCTGACAAGACATGAAGCTCACACTGAGGTCACCAGCCAGCCTTAGTTTCATTAATTTCTGGGCTTTTAATCTTCTTTATGATGTTCTGTATGTAACTCACGATTATTTTCCTTGTCTAATTTGCCAATTATTAATATTTTGATCATTTTGTCTGTAAAAATGTCATGATGACCAACAGGCTAAAACACAAAGAAAAGTAGCAGATCATCATATTGGAGAAGGACAAAAGAATGTTTCTTTTCTTAAAAAAAATAAGATTGATAGTGGCGAATTGATTTGCTGCTGATTGACCAGTCAACTGATGAAAGTGTATTTATCCTGATCTGTGTTGTTGCTTGAATTCTGCTGTTTTATTTGCAGTGAAATTATTTCTGTGATGTAATTTTAAAACAATGATTACGACGATTGCTGCTGTTGTATATTAAGCATATCTTATTTTTGTGGCTCATTTTCAGGTTTGGTCCTGAATGACATCATCTGAATCAAGCCTCAAGGAGCCTCTGACTCATACACCCCCTTATCGGTCCAACTTAAAATGAATTTGACTCCAGATCAAACCTTTAATGGCTTCATCCATCTTTATCTATCAGAGGTGAGTTGGGTTCAGCTCCAGGTCCAGGCCTCACCCCCGCTACTTCCTGCTTCTAACCTCCCCCACCCACCACCCACCCACCCCCTCCTCTTGTGGGCCCAGAGAGATAACTTCCAGCCTTATTCAAAACACAGTGAAATGCAAACTTGCAACAAGCATAAATGGTGGTTGCACCAGTTGCACTCCAGCCATGGCAACGGTCCAGATCAGCAGAGAAACCACTCTTCAGCTCTTCAGATAGGCTGAATAGGCTGAGTATTGTTGTGGCAGGATGATTTGGCATCCAGTTTGTTAAGTGGTGTACCACTCTGTCAAGCTGTACGAATAAACAAGGACAGCTGCCAAATATACAGCAACAGACACCCCCCCGTGTCCTCTTTCGCCATCACTTCATTGCAACAACATGTTGAAATTTTAGATGATAACAAAATGCAGCAACTGCGTGAGACACGTCTGTCTTGACTCTCTTAAGACTTCCACCTAGTGTGTCCTGCCGGAGCTATGGTTTGCTGCAGGATGTTTAGACAGAGTTTGTGTCTCATCTCAAGATTGTGTATGGAATGCATATGTGAACGTGATGTGTATTATTGCTGCATTATTACCTATTATCTCTTGCAGCTACATTTTATGGGGGTAAATTGATGGATTTAAAACAGATTATTTGCAAGGAGGTGTTAATTACACAAACAGAAGAAGAGAGACCTTAAAGTGGGACAGTCCTGTGTGGTGTTGCTCCCCTCCTATCTAATAACTGGGGCTTCAGTGGCTCTCTAATTACCGCTAGCAGGGCTTTTAGATTTACCCTCACAATTAGAGGAGAACATGGTTACCGTCCAATTTAGCCCCTGTTCCCTCCTCCCCTCTTCGTCTGCCCCGACCCCTTGTTAGAGAGAAAAAAAGGGCCTTCGTCAGCTGCGGGGTTGCGTTATGAATTTCAAGCCATCCGCTCATATCCTGGGAAAGGGAGAAATTAGGAAGAGGGCCAGCGCTGGAAAAACCAGACGTATTTGCATGGCGTTTGTGTGCACGTTTATGAAAGAGAGAAAAGAGGAGAGAAAGGAGACAGAGGGGGTGGGGGCTGAGGAGAGAGGGAGGTGTTGAGTTATTTTATGTGGGACAAAGAGAGGACATAAAAAAGGCAGAAAAAAGAGACGCACCATGTGAGAAATACAGGTTCACCCAAGTTTAACGTATTCTATGTGATTAATCTCTTTTACACTTTCATTTTAACACTGTGATTATATAAGTGAAATTATTTTTCTGAGAAACTGAGACTTCCATGTTTGTTTCCAAAGCAGGGCACCACATGCTCTGCCAAAACCTTTTTTTTTTCTTGCCTGGACCTCTCACTCACTCTCTCACTCTTTCTCTTCCTTTTTATTGTGTTTGTTGTTTTATGGAGGGGTTAGATGCGGTCCAGATTGCTGTTGCCAATAGAGACTGTCTCAGTTCACCTCCAGTTGCTCGCCACTCCATTCATAAACAAATCACTCCGGCTCAGGACCTCTCTGAGCCTGCTACCTAACAACAACAAGCAGAACTCGATCTGTATTTTGATGTTTTCTCCCTCTCAGCTCGCTCCCTTTTTTGAAACTTCCCTCTCTTGCTTTTCTGCTCAACTTCCCTCCACTGCTCCCTCCCTCCTTTCTTCTCTCTCTCTCTCAGCTTCACTGACACTCTGCTTGGTGTGAATCTGTCAGAGAAGGAGTGTGCATGTCTCCATTGGGAACCCTTTAAAAAAAAAAAAAAAAACTTAGAGCACTCATTGGGAGTGGTTTTCAGAGTGTGAGAGTGGAGAGAGAGAGATAGAGAGAGAGGAGAGACCCCTGCGGTGCTGTGATTTGACTTAACAAACAGCTGAGCTCAGAGCGGTACCTCCTCCAGTGGACTGCCCTGCCTGGGGACAGCGGAGATTAACCTCAGACTCTGAACATCAGAGGGATCCATACATCCGAAGCAAGCAGCCCCTGTAGAGACAAACAGCTGGAAATCTCTCCTCTGATTTCACAGGGAGGAGACCGACTGCTGGCCGGCAACCTCCCCGGACAGAGAGGGAAGACTTGCCCATGCGTCTGGGATCACTCTGAAGGTAAGAGGTCTTACTTCTCTGTCACTGTCTTGGATTTTACTTTTAGTCACGGCCGCTTGCCAGCTGTTGCCAGGCGTGAAGATGTACTGCACAAAGTGGTGAAAATTCACTTAGCCAGCATGGGAAGCCCACTGTGACAGATTGAATTTCATAGCTGTCTGTTTCTGGGAGGATGCTCCAACTCTGGACTGTTGGTTCATGTAACTTTCTTTGATTTAAACCGATAAAAAAAAAAAAAAATCTCATTTAACACCAGATGACAATTTTTGTTTTGTTGTGGGATGTTGTTGCTAGTTAATGGTAATGTGTCTGTGTTAGTGGTATTTGTCACCCGCATACTTGAATGTGTACACAACAGGAATTACAATGAGAAAGAGTGTGAGCAACCTGTTCAAACACCAACATGGTGGTGGTTTGCATCTCTGTACATAGACACCTTTTCACTCTTTACGCAGTGAAACTTCAACAGTGTTTACCTTCTCGCTAAGAGAATACGTTTGACAAGGTATCCCAGGGTCCCAGATCCACACACACACACTTGGCTTTACAGCACAGGCTGTTTGTATGCGCTCCACTTTGTGCTTCACTGCTAAAGGGCTTGTTTATACAGCCCTCCTCAGTCACCCTGAGTGAACTGACGGTCCTTGCCGCTAAACCATCAGTCTCTTTCCTCCCCTGTGCAGAATCAATCTTCTTGCATAGCTACATGGAGAAGCTCATTGAAAAGCCATGGCCATGCGGTGATATCAGACATGGCATCAGTCACTGTCACCAGCAGCCCTCCTTAACTGGGGATGGATCCCCTTTTAGAGATAAGACATACCAGCCTCAGTTTATAGCTTAATGCTTTGGTCACCCAACCTCTCATAAACCACTAACTCAGTCTCGTCTGAAGTGCGCAGAGCCGAGCAGAAATAAACAATCTGTTGAATCATCTCCTCTCATTCATCACAGCAGAAGGTTTTAGTACCTGGAATGAGTTACGTTACAGCAATGTGAGCTATTCCATGGCTGAGACGCATGTGGCATGCATGTCTTTTCGCTCTAATCCACCATATGTTTTGCACCTGAAAGCTTCCCCCACTTCCCTGCTACGTACGGCTGCTGTGGTGTTTAGTTGTCGGTTTGGTCGACTGCACATCCATCTTCCGTCTACTGACGACCTTTTTGATATGGGAGCATCTGAATTAGCATCGCTTGTAATAAAAACATTGTTGGCATGTGTTTTGGCTCTGCTGCTCTCCTCCTCTTTACTTCTTTTGAAGTTTTTTTTGATCTTCTCTGGCTCTGTGGATATTTTAGTCCCGGCATTGTCTAGTACTGTTGTTGTAGATGAGCTGTTGGAAAATTGCATTCATGTCATACTTTTGCCATCAACGGTATTAGCCTCTATGGCATTCATGTCATAATTTTACCATTGGCAGTGTGCCTCCTGCAGAACATTTCTTTACTTTAAAACAGTAGATTTACTCTGACAAATCTTTACAGCAAGGATTTGTAAAACATAGTGAAGTTTCATTTGTCTTCTGACCAGCGGGGATTTTTCTCCCTGTGCGTCAGGCTGCTGGTATGTACTACAGCAGAGCTCTTCTCCCCGGGCCCCTGATGCAGCACGGCCCATTCTCCCTGGCTCAGTCCTAATCCTTCGTCATCAGCTGTTTCCTGGCTCTCTGGACTCTCTGCATGCCAGCCGTGCTGAGAAAATGTGCTTCACATTATGACCATGCAGAAAACATGCCAGGAGCCTGATTCGGCTCACATGTGATCCGGAGTGCCGATATGTAACAGTTTGAGCTCAGCAGCAAGTTTTGAAACACACTGATCCCATTCTGTCCTCTTGTGATTTATCCACTGTGAGCTGAACACACAGCTGCTGAACAACCACAATCACTACTGTGACGTCGTTTATATATCTGGATGAAGTATAAGGTTTAAAAACTTATTTTGAGCTCTCAGACATCACGTCACATGATTATTCTTACACGTATTGATGAGTATGTATATTTTATATTTAAAAGTTGCAGTATCTGACTCATTCTCTGGTGGTCACTCTGATTCATCATTCATCATTCATACTTTTGAGTTGAGCTGTTGTTTCTTTGTAAGTCTATCAGTCTCTTGACCATCTATAGGTCACTGCTTCTTTGTTGCTGTACTTAGACGCTAGGCTTAAGGCATATAGCATTAATGAAGAGCACTAAGTGGTGCTGCGATACAGCATCCTGTACGGCTGCCCGTCCATCTGGCCTCCTCCTCGTTCCCTCCTTCTTTCCCTCCCACCCACTCATCCAGAGCTGACAGGCAGCTGCATCTCATCCTCAGTCAGGGAGCAGAGCCACTCCTGCAGGACGACTCCTGGAGGAAATGTTTCTTTTATGAGCTATAATACCAAACTTTTAGAAGGAGAGCTGCCTGAGACTGCAAAGAAAGGTGTCATTTTCACACATGTAATAGAGAAGTTATCCAAACATGTGGGTATGGTGGAGGAAAGTACAATACTGATTTACTATGAATATTGTCTATTTCATACTACTTTACATTTATATTACTCAACATTTCCTGTATGTGATGACTTTAGTCACTAGTTACATTTCATGTTAATATTGATTAAGAAAACAAAGCATTCTGCTCAATGGATACTTTTACTTTTGATACTTTTTTGCTGATATAACATACTTTTACTTTGAAGACCCTGTTTTCTCAGTTAGCTTCAGACATTGCTACACAAATCTTCTGCCAAAGTTAAAACAGTTTTGGTTATTTGTTAGGATTAACAGATTTCTGTATTTGTGTTTTTTTCTGTGTTCTTTTCACTGGTTTAAAGTGGGTGAGGCTGTTCAGGAAAATGGTGATATCATGTCTGCCTGTGCAGCAATCAGATCACAGTTTGGCAACATTTTAATTAAAATGTGTTTACGTTTCTAGGCCACTCTCAATAAAACCACACAGAGAGTATGATGATTAGTTTTTGAGTGTGAAGCTCTTAATATAGGAAACTCAACTTTACTGTTGGGTCATAAATACTTGATGTTACAGAAAAAAATGGGGATAAATAGTGAAACACACTTATTTGCTTAACTTGCTGCAAGTTTAATGAAAAGATCAATACCTCTCCCTCATCTGTATGGTGCTTATAGGCTACACCCAGCAACCAGTTAGCAACCAGGAAACAGCAGGAAACAGACAGACTGATTCTGTCTGAAGGAAACCAAAGCTGCCTTCCTGTACCCATAAAGCTTAATAATTAGCATACATACATATATTAGCTTATACATACAAAAACTGATGTAAAAATGACAGTTTACCAAGAAATAATCTGACATATAATTCCCTGTAAAATGGGGTTCCAGTCTCTATGCTAAGCTAAGCTAACTGGCTGGTGGCTTTAACTTTATATTTATTGTGCAGACATAAGAGTGGTATTGATTTCCTCACCATCTGCTGCAATAAAATATATGAGTGTATTTCCTTTAAAAGCTTTAAAACCAAATTTTCTCTAAGTAAAAGTAAAACTTTAAATGGAGGACTTTTGATTGTGGTATTTCTGTTTTACTGAAGAAAAGGGCCTTCCACCCCAGTATGGCTATAATATTAGAAAGGTATTATGATTGCCTTTCTGAATTTACTACATATGGAAAAATACAGATTTTTAGTAGGAACCTTTGGTCTCCACCAGATTCTGTTAAAGCAACACACTTTCTCTGTGGAGGTTGTGCTGTCCTCGCTCCAATGAAAACAGGCTGGAATTAGTGATACAGTGCAGTGAGACAGGAGGACAAAGAAAAACAGCCTGTTGCTTTTACAAGATAAGAATATTCTACACAATGGAAAATGGAGACTAATTTGGATTTCTCTCAGTTTGTCTTATAGTAATGTGCTTTCTTTTAGGTTCAGTGATATTTATCAGTGACATTTCCTCTGATTTGTCAATATCCATTTGTAGAAAACAGTATCCAAAAAAGTTATTCCAAGATTGTTTTGCTGCAAATGTTGATGACTTTTTCATGCCTGTATTTCTGTGTTCAGGGAAACAAGTGGAATTTAAAGCCAGTCAGTCCTAATTGTATTCAGCTGTTTCTGGTTCTGTCTTGTTGAGGGGGCGTGGGTGTGTAAGAGCGGAGAGACTGGAAGTGTGTGTAGGCGTCCTCCGCTTCTCACGAGGTAGATTGGGGGTCTTATACCCTCAAGTGTTTGTGGGATGGCCGGTGTGCAGGAAAAAGGAGAAGAGGTGGGGTGCTGTACCCTTCACATTAGTAGAGAGGTCTTAGAAGAGAAACGTGGGAGGATGAAGTGCTGCTTGTGCCAGCGAATATATCTGATATCCTTGTATTCCCAGAGAGCAGAAACTGTTTGCATTGGCTGGGACTGGGACAAAGCACACACAAAATTATGGCCTTTACTGGTAGCAACTCAAAGATTTACTACTCAAGAAAATGGGGAAAATTGACATGACTTCAGTGACAACCGCTACTCTAGTTTTTGATATCTTAATCCTTTTTTCTTTCCTTTAAGTTACCAAATGAGTAGAAAATTAGATCATTAAACTGATATCAAACACTAGCCACATCTAAGGATGTCATTCTACAACCATCAGTTTTACCCAGAAGCCCTTTACATCCCCCCACCGCCACTACAAACAGCATTTACAACTCTGTTTGAAAGGAAGCAAACCAAATCCACAGTTTCCCAAACATGTGTTGCCTCAGCATGACTACAGAGTCACTTTGGTTGCTGAGGTACGACCTCACAGTCACTGAACACCATAGCTGAACTGAGCAAAACCAGAGGGAAATTTATGAACAGGAATAATAGTCAGGATTTTTTT
This sequence comes from Lates calcarifer, assembly GCF_001640805.2. Classification (NCBI taxonomy): domain Eukaryota; kingdom Metazoa; phylum Chordata; class Actinopteri; family Centropomidae; genus Lates; species Lates calcarifer. Next base: position 10,972,424 of record NC_066840.1, on the reverse strand, counting down.
AATGCTCCAAAATCTGATAATGCAAACTTGAGATGGCTTCAGTGCAGCCTCCAGCTCTAAAGTTACAGGATACAAGCTGTTTTTTTGCTGATACAGAACTTTTCAAAGTCTTGCGTCCAGCTGTGTAGCTACAAAATCCAGTTGGGGGTCAGCGTAAGTGAGCCAAAATTCTTGATGAACTATTTCTCAGTCAGCCAGATATCAAAATAACAAATAAATACGTCTTTCCAGTCTCAGTCTGTCCTGAAAGTAGTTTCTCAGCACAAAAGTGGAAAGATTGGAGAGATATTGTGGTACTATGCTAAAATCAAGATTTTAGCAACTTCAGTGGTCCATTGTTGAAAATATTAACAATGGATCAAATGACATAATGTTGAAAGTGCTATGTGTGAATTTTATTGCTACATAGCTAACGTTAGCAGTTGTGCTTATCAAGAGCTTCAGCTCACACTGTTGTTGTTCACAAGACAAGAGCTCAGAATACAACCTCTGGGCAGCTCTACTTTTTCATCCTCTCATGATGGACTGCAGGCAGACTGGATACTACAGTGACTCAGTGACCACTGCAAAGTGGTATTACAAGATTGGGTGGGCCTGGGCTAGCTGGTTGGCATGCTAACTTCAGGAGAGGAAAAGAAGTGATAGAAATAGAAGCAAAGCAAGAGTTAATGTTAGTTTCCACCGCTGGAGATGACTCTTGGTAAGTAAAGGAATGAAGTTTGATGCTGAACTCGTAAAGTTTCTTCTTGACTGGGAAGTAAACATTTCTTAATGCTAATGTTGGCTATGTAGTGATAGCAAAAACCTAGATGTAGCACCTTTAAGAAGAATTATCACGCATCTCTGCAGCTCACCCCAGGTTTACAGAATTTTAGTGTCTTTCGTTGTTTTGGTTTTTTGAGCCCATAACTTTATTGTTACGGTTCACTCTCATGGCTCTCATCAGTGCTGTGTTAGTGTTAGGCTGCTGCAGGGCACAGCTTTTAGAAAAAGCTAAAAGCTAAGCTCCAAAAACCCACTGTACACTACCTGCTCAGCACTACATAACAGACACAGTAAGTAGCTGGCGAACATAGTGGAGCATTTAGCAGTTTAAGAGATAAATATTTACTTCAAATACTTTTAGGAGTTGGAGAGACCAAAAACAGAGCGAAAAGAGAGTGGTATTAGACATTAGACTTAGACAGACTTTATTGATCCCTTGGGATGACTCCCTCAGGGAAATTAAGTTTCCAGCAGCTTATACAGACAGACACAGCACAAAGGGCAGTTGCAACGACAGTTTGCACACAACAGCATATCAGTTTAAAAGGTTGTGTTTACATGTTTTTTCTGCTGCCCCCAAGTGACCAAAATAATAAGTTAATACAGCTGCAGCTTTTTTTACATATGGCACCTATGGCATTATCTGTATTTAGACAGAAAATAAATAAATGCATAAAGGCAGATCTGAAAGGCAGATTTGTATTGTAGAGATACTGATGAAAATGTTTTAGGTTGCACTCTCCCCCTTATCTTTTACTGTATAAAAGATGGACTATTATGACACTAACACAGGCTCCATAGGCATTTCCTGCTTACAGTAACTCACATATTTTGACAGCATGTTGGTGACATGTGTGCTATCCTGTCTGAAGCAGCATTTTACTCATGAGCCTGCAGCTTATCAGTCATTATTACAGCTCTGGCAATGTACACTATGTGTATTAGTCATGTTGGAGGACAGTGAGAGCTGTCCGAGGTGGGAGCAGTGCATCGTGGGTCTGCTGCCGAGGGACCAGAAGGTTTTCCTCAGGGGGGTTGGTCTGTCCAAGACGAGTGATAAAAATGGAGGTTTGTTTTAACAAAGACACACTGGGTCATTTTTTTCCCACAGAGCTCGCCAGAACCCTGCTGCTCAGAGACACGTCAAGAAAACCTGACATCCCTCTAAAAAAGAAAACTAAAAGGACAAGTATGGCACGTACAGAGCGTTTATGCTCTGGTGTAGCTATTTTAGTGATGTGATTTAGTACATGTCTTTATAAAGTGTTCAGTATCACAGATAGTTCATATTCTGTGCTATATGAGCTATAATTGTTTGCATTGGAAAGAAGTCACTGTTAAATTGGGGATGTTTGTTTTGCAGATCACAGCTTCCTGTACACTTCAGCAGAGTAAACATCACTGTCTGTGATGTAAGACTGTGTGTGCGCTCCCTCTGCTGTCCCACTCTATGCTTTGATGTGGTATTTCCCATAAACTGTATTCTGTATGTCTGCCTGCTCCCTTTGCTGTTTTTTTTTCCACTGTCTGGTGCTGTGCGCAGTATTCTTGTGGTGTGTTGATGGTTTGTCATGCTTTGTCATTGGTTTAATTGGTTTGTTCTTGCATGTTGATCCTTTTTTCTCTGGTTTTGCTCTTTGGTCTTGTTTTTCCTCTTTTCCTCTCTTTCTCATCGTGAGTTTACATCTTTTCTGCACAGCTTGTTATTTAAAGCAGTTTTTCCTCTTTGTAGAAGTTTCATAATACACTGTCTTTCCTCTTCTCATTGTGGCATCTCTCTGGTTTTCTCCATGAGTATTTGGTTCGTGGCTGTGGTGGTCTGCTGTGTCACTGATGCATCATCGACTTACACCCACACAAGGCCAGAAAATTTCCCCATACAGGAAGTCAGATCTCTCCAGCTGTACTTCAGGAGGCTTTTTGGACATCTTTCTCTCTTTTGTTATAGATTACTCTTTTTTTCCCCCTTTTCCAAGTGCAACCTTTCCCCCCTTGGGACACACTCATGCAAACAGTTGGCAAATGTGGTTCGGAAAACATTTCCCACCTCATTGAGGACTGCTTCATCACTGCCAGATGTTTAAATAAAACATGCAGCTACAGTATATATAGATAATCCCAGAAGTGGGATTGCAGGCTGCTGAGGGACTTGAGTTTACACACTTGAGCTGTATCCAGAGGCAGTGCGTGGGCAGTGTGCGTCCCGCTGAGGTCGATTTTAGCATTCTTCCTCGTTAGCTGGTGACACTTTGAGTGTAGCTGGGTTGTTTATAAAAACCAGGGAAGGGTCAATCAGCCACCAAATTCCCAGCATCTGTGGGAAAACTCATGTGGCGCGATAACAGTTTATCCCTCACGGTGATTACTGTGCCATCACTTACATAAACACTGTTTGTTTTTTTCAGACCTCCACGATCATTGTGGGACTGCAGTATCCCATTTCAGAGATTAAAAAGACAACAATAAACATCTGGGTTAGAAAAACGTCCTGCTGATCCTTTATGTCATCCTGAAGACAACCTCTCTTCCTTGAGAATCACTTGACTCGGCTTGACATGATTTATGGGTGTTTCTTACTGTAATTTGTCTCAAACACCACGCGATTGTCTCTATGGTTCAAACAAAGAGCAACTTTGTGTTTTAGGGGGTCAAACCACCACCAAGTGCTTTTATTAAGTGGGAAAGAGAGTCACTGCAACGCTGCCAAACCTTCTTGGCAGATTCACTCGTGTCCTGACCCTTTTAACGCTTCATACCGTTGTCTGTTCTCTTCTTGCACAAAGACCCCACCAGGATGGAGCATGGAAACGTCCATGTTTTCAGCAGTGTAGAGCTACCCCTGAGTGTCCACTCACACCAAGACTACCACTTTGATGTTACTGTTGCATGTGCCTAAAACTGCACAAAATGCTTTTTGAAGCGGTCTCCTGGCTCTCTTTGGATCCCTGATCCTAGTCAGCACATCACATTGAGGGTCAGATTCCTTCTCAGAGTCCCCCACTGCCCATCGGTCAACAGAAAACCTCATCGTGTTGCAGTAGCCAAACATTATTTTTCCTTCCCTTTCAAAGACCCCAAATTAAGACTTGAACACACCTAGATTCTTGTTCAACAAAGAGTGTTTCCAGCTTTCTGATCTCAGCTGTAAATGCACATCCTGCAGTAGCCCTAACATAACAGTCTGGCTTGTTTTAGCAAATATAGCATAAGCAGGCAGTCACAATAAGATATGTTAGTTCTCTTTCTGCCAAGTGACACATTTGATGTTTGACGTCACTGTGTTTGGCTTTTGTCGCTCAAAGTCATCATTGCTGACACTGAGGTTACTGGCACTCGTAAGCACTGATGTATGGTTTCCTCAGTGGATGGTCCCTCAGTTGCTGGCTGCCGGGGCCCTCCGGGATGAGGTGACCCCTCCGATCCCTCCCGCCGTCATCACCAGCAGGGTCCCAAGGGTATCAGCGGTCCTGGGAAAGTTTCAGGGAAATACTGTGGGAACGTGAACTGTACACAGCAGTGACAAAAAAGGGGAGGACAGGGAGTGTGTATGTGTGTGTGTAGGTATTTTGTAGAGGATGAGTGGGGGTTGGAGTGTAATACAGCGTATGTCTGTGTGTACAGTGTGAGTTTTAGCATTATGCTGGCGTGCAGCATGCGTCATGTGCCTGCAAGCCAGTGTTTATGTGCGCATGTATATGAACTTCGACACAAACAACATCTCTCTCTCTGTCTCTTGCTCTCTGTCTGTCGCTCTTTCACCCCTTTTTATTAGAACCAGGAGGCAGGGGAGGAAATGGACCAGTCATGTTTTTGGAGCAACTCTAGAGCTTTTCGTTTTGGGAGCGGAAGTGCCAAAGGCAGTTAATTTAGTCTGAGAGACAACGTGTATCTGGTTTGAGTAACAGACTTTGGCGTAGTCATGGAACTTCTTGTACCTCACCACCACTGCCAAACTGATCATTTATCTATTTTTTTATTTGGGAATACAGCCATTTAAAAAATCTGCAACTTTGTGAGAGTTATTTATATACAACAGTGGTGTTACCATATGTGTTCAGTTAATGAATGAAAAACCCCTAAGAGTTTCAGATAAGAGGGAGAAATATTGTCTTTAAGATGTGTTGAATTACATAATGCTTAAAGATAGTCCAAGGTCTTAAAATAGAGTTTGTAAAATTGGATTGCGTTATTAGGTAAATGGGGTAAGATTTCTCAAGATATATTTCACAAATTTTCCACTGCCTCCCTCCTTCTCTTCCTCCTCCACCCTCGCTCTTCCCAAGGCTCCCTCTTCCGCCCTCTCTCTCTTTCCCACCCTCTTGCGTACAGGCCTGTGATCCATCCTTAACTGTTTCCAGACGCCTGTGTTCTGCAGGCCTTAACCCTCATCCCAAACATAACAACAAACCACCCCCTCCCTCTCCTCTTTTTTCCTCTGCCCTCTTACTCTGCAGTGAAATTACCGGTAGAGCGTTTTAAGGTCTTGGGTAACAGTGCTTAATGTTGCTGATGGGAGGATGGTTAAGTATTAGCCACCTTTGACCTCGATAGCAGCTGAATTAATTCTGGGATGTTGATATCACTTTGGTGTACAACATGATATCCCATTAGTATTACAAAACCATAGCAACCTTTCAAAACTCCCAAGTACACTCCTGTGTCAGCGGCTTGGGTGAATGCCCTCATTTTCACTTCTGTTTACACCAAAACCAATTAATGGCCCAGCATGGCTCTAGAATAGTTTGGACGCAGCATTGTTGCCAGTGAGCGTGGTGCAGAGCTGCACACAGTGACCCGTTTGTTAGCGGGCAGAATGCCGGTGAACCAGGAACAAAAAGAGCCAGACATTGTCGCTCTGTCCTGGTGCAGCGAGGCATCAAATACCTCCAGAGTGAGCTGCATCTGCACCTCAGACTCTGTGTGCGCAGGCCAGAAACCATTAAAGAAGGCAGCCCGACAACAAAACTGAACGCTTTGTGTTTGTTTGTTTCCTTTTTAGAATGAGCATAGTTTTATGTCATTTTCTTTGATTGGAAGCAGATTTCTCTGACATGCAATGTGATTTATTTTCTAAACTCTTGCTTCACCCGACCTGCTGGGTTTCACGAGGGCAGGAGTCAATCTGTCATCATATGAAGCCTATTTCTCATGGAGAGACAGCAACTCTGGTGGGAGATATGTGTTAATTGGGGTGAACACAAACTAGAATCTCCTGTTGTTTTGTTCATCTTGACAGAATTGTATTTAACATTTTGTGGACAGAACACTCCTCTTTAAAACTATTGACTAATTCAATATGTGAAGCAAAAATATTTCCAAAAAGGACAGATGGGATTTAACCAGCTTTGCTTTCCATCTGTTTTTTTGCAGAGCATAGCGTTCCAACATGAGGAGGGTAACCGTATCCACGCTCCATCTGACAGTCACAGTTACAGGTGAGAACTCGCTTTCAATTTACCAATAGGAAATTAGAGTCTGTAACCAGGACGACAGGTGGTTTTTGCAGGGGAGCGAAGAGTGTGATGCCAAGCTTTAGTAACACTGCTAAACTGTACACCAGAATATTTTGAAAATTCAATAAAGAGATGTTAAAAAAGGTTTTATGTAGTGTACATACAGTAAGAATGTCACTTGCATATTTTTGGATAGCTGTCTAGCCTGTGAGACAACACAATACTTTGATGTAAAGGACAACTGATGAATTCAAACCGACCTCTGCCATTCTAAATACATCTGTCACAGACAAGGCATCATTATCCTCCTACTTACCGCTCCAGACAACTCATATCCTTCATCATTTGGAGATAAAGCAGGATCTGCCTTGTATTGTTGATTTAACCTTTAACCCCATGCTGCCGTCTCTTTGACCTTAAGCCTGACCCTTTTCCCTTGTTGTGTTGTGTCAACTTCAGCTCTCCTGTATCTCTGCACTGAGCTGCGTTGCCTGGAAATCACACCCAAAGACAAAGAGATCATCCTTCCCAGGGGCTCCTCTCTCACCCTTACCTGCTCCGGCGCGGGGGAGACGACCTGGGAGTTTAAGAGGGAAGATGTACCTTTTTTCCAACTGGAACAAGGTCAGAACAGTGGCCAGAGCTACCAAATTGTGCAAAATGGCACTGGGTCCAGCATTCTGACCTTGTGGAACATGAGCTGGAAGCAGACGGGGGTGTATCAGTGTGTTGATCAACAGACTGGAGAAACTAAGGAGGTGGTTGTCTTTGTACCAGGTGAGGTCGGATTCACTCTTCATTCAACATCACAGTTTAGTGTCATGTAGCTTGTAGAAGCCGCCTGACGTCAAGGTCAACTTTATATTGACTCTGTGTGTTTTGTCAATTTAAATAATGAAATGTGTCACGTTTCCATCCACAGACCCTGATGTGTGGTTCATAGAGAGCTCCCATGGCATGGTAACCAAGACCAGCGAGGAAAGCACCATCCCCTGTGTGGTCACCAACCCAGACATCAATGTCACCCTGTATGAGAAGGACACTGACATGCCCATCAAGGGACAGTACATTCCCAGTGAGGGGTACAAGGCACAGCTGGAGGACAGGACCTACATGTGTCGTGGGGAGCTGAACGGAACAGTGAAAGAGTCCCAGGCTTTCTATGTCTTCAGCATCGTTGGTAGGTGTTCAGGTCAAAAAGACTGGTTGGAGAAACAGATCTTCCCAAAATAAAAATGTGGTGATTATTATCGACTCACCCCCATGTGAGTTGAAACCCACAAACACACGTGTGCAGAGTTGGCCCCTTTAATTCAATTTCAGGCTACACCCAAACTATTGAAGTTAATGAGTCTATCATTTTAAAGCACCATAAAGGATCTCATAAAAATCCCATCGTAGCCAAATTGCAGCAAAGTGAGTTCAAAAGTATAATTTATTCTCATTTTATCACATATGATTTGGTCACCTGACAACTCTCTGATGGAAGAGCTTCTACTACAGGGTGTGAGGAGGTAAATACTGGTGTTTTAGTCTCAGAGTGTAATTGTTTGGCTTGAGAACACATTGAAAATGCTGCACAAGCTTAAAGTTATTTGGAATAGGAGCCAACTATCAAGTTCAGTTTTGACTAATATTAAAGAGATTGGATAAAAATATTAATTCCAAAGTTAGTTTTTGATTAATTTGGTGACTGATTTGGACTGGAGAAGACTTTTCTACATACTGTTTTGATAAATCACACCACCACCTCTTCCTCCTCTCCCCCACACTCTCTCTTCCCGTCCCAGTCCCAGAGGCACTTGACGCCTACATCAACGCGTCAAAGACGGTCCTGAAACAAGGCGAACCGCTGACAGTGAACTGCACGGTGCACGGAGTGGAGCTGGTGTTTTTTTCCTGGGATATCCCCAACAGAGAGGTGAGTAGGAGTGGAGCAGAACAAGCGCTTTTGTTCAGCTTTCCCTTCGTGATCACGCTCAGGCTTCATGACCGAGCCCCAAATTGCATCAAGATGTACAGACACACCTCGATTTTTATCCCCCTGTAAAACTGTACTCATAACACATGATGTTGGTTTTACAATAAGTGGCTCTTAAATGCAGAAACTTCAGCTATGGTTTATTTTTGAAGATAATCCATTGTATATCCATGAAGAAGTTTCAGCTTTATTAAGAACCTCCAGACGTTTTAACTAAAAACATTAAATTGGTCACAGATGGGGGCAGTATCACCCAGTTTGTGAACCTGTCATGTGACCTTTGCTTCAGATCAGACCCTATTTCCCAACAGTCAGTAAAATGTGGTACCTAGGGGAATATGTATTTCCTGAAGAAAAAACAAAACAAAACAAGAAACTGATTTCATGAATCCTCACTGTGCAGATGTTGGATCACTTAAAATTTGATCACAGTCAACATGAAAATAAAACAGCACATTCAGAAGTTCCTGTTCTTTGTCTCTCAAAGGCTATTGATGTCGAGCCGCTGACGGATGTCATCTCCTCTATGAACATGCGCTCCTGCCTGATGTTCCCTCGTGCCACAGTGGCCCACAGCGGAAACTACATCTGCCATGTCCACGAGGGTGTCCAAGACCAGACCGCCTCTGCCAGCGTCAACATCACTGTGCTCGGTTAGAAAGACAGACACACACACACACACATGCAAAACTAAAATAAACCGCTGCTGGACAGATTATTATTGTGTTTTGCTGACAGAGGGAAGACTGCTTATTATGTAAACCTTTGTAAGTCAAGGTGAGAGAGGTGCTACTTTTAAAGGAAATGAAGATCACCTCTATTTATTTCTGTTCAAAGTGTGAAATAAACCTTTGCCATGGTGTGGATGCCCTGAGTGATACCTTGTGAAGCAGATCTTCAAACCTGTGGCTACAGCAGCTCTGTATTTAGACTTTTTGGAAAAATACTCAAAGCTCACAAGAAGTGTTTGTGTAAGTGAGATTTGACATCAAGCATTAATATACAGCCGGTCTGCATCGAAGCAGCTAAGTTGCCTTCACAAGCAGCAGATTGAGCTGCAATAAAAGCAGCATTCATCATACTGAGCTTGTCTTCCTTTCTGTCTCTTGACAGTCACTGAATGTGTTTGGGTCTGTGAATGCTTATTCTGTCTGCAGCGAGGTGTGTTATGTTTATGAAATCCTTGAATAACTTGAACTGCCATGCTCCATGGAGACTGGGACAGTGTAGTAGAGCGGTCTTGACACGTCAGTGGAAAAGACAGATACTCTCTGGCCACAGACATTCAACAACGGACAGCAGCAGTCCAGTAAACTGTCTATAGCCTACTGTCCAGTGAAGTAACTTAAATATAATCAGTTGGTATGACAGGTATATCATGTTGCTGATGATGATGTTATTTTTTTACCCTCAGAGAGAGGCTTTGTGGACGTGAAGCCTGCTCAGCAACAAAACATTTCTGCCAAGTTGCAAGAGAACGTGGAGCTGAGGGTTGAGATTGAAGCCTACCCTCCCCCTCAGGTCCGCTGGAGCAAAGACGGCGCCACCATCAAGGGAGACAAAACCATCACAAGCAGACAAGAGCATGAGATCAGGTCAGGCATCCAAGCAGACTCTTCAGCTGTCCTCTGACCTTTAAAAAAATGCCTCAAATACCGTAACGCAATTAAACACCTCGTAGGCTTTGATAATTTAAACAATTAGAGCTGGACCTCTGTTAGAGTGACAGCCTCCAGAGGCATCTAGCTCTCATCAGTCATCACCAGATAAGGCCACCGCAGAGAGAAACTCAATACTCTCTAGAGGGCAGGACTCCGTCGTTCATCGCGCAGGAACTCTAAACACAACATACCTGTCACAACTCGCAAATGTCTTTCAGAAAAATGCCAAACAGTGTTGGAATTGCCAACTCACATTAAAAATCAAAAAGACAGATGGAGAAACAGTTCACAAACACCACCCAGCCCTAAACCACAAATATTTAAAAAGAAAAGCATCAAAAGTAACTAGAATTTTTTTATTGGAAACTTTAAACAACCACATTTACCCCCCACCAGAACAGTCAGTGAGCACATCTCAAACCCTGCAGTGCATATGCATAACAAGATGATTAAAAAATCAAAAACAAATTAATAAAAGACAGCCTCCAGTTCACTGTCTTCTGAGTTCAGGGTAACCAGTTGTCAGCAGACCGTATTATGTACCAAGTAATGTGTGTAGCTTGACTTATAAGAAGGGTTTTCCATTTAGAGAGGACTTATCCTCAATTAATTATTATTATCCTTACCTATTCCTTAATAAGTGGGTTTTTCAGGTCTGCAAGTGACTAATTTAGAGAAAGTGACCAGATGTACCATGTACCTTTTAAAACAGCTACTATATCTGTAATCTGAATGTGTAAAATATGCTACCAAGCAATTAAGAGGAACTTAATAAGAAGCTGAAGAAGTTAAATGGAAAGCCCAGGCTCTTTCTTAACTTTCCTAAATACCTCCTGTGTCTTCACATCTGACTGGCATTTAAATCGTAGAGGAGAGAGAGCATGATTCATTTTGTGCATGATAACAGGGGTGATATGCAGCCCTGTTGCATGTTAGATTAGATCTAGTCAAGTCTACAGCTTCCTACCAATCACCTTCAACATATTCATTACTCATCTGTAGAGAAATACTTTGCAGCTCATACAAAATGGGGGAAAAGAGCAGTTAATCGTAAAAATTTCTTCACTTATTGTCCATATTTCTTCTGTCGTAGGTATGTCACTATTCTCACTTTAGTGAGGGTGAGGACAGAGCAGAAGGGCCGCTATACCGTCACTGTCACTAACGGAGATGATACAAAGGAAGTGACCTTTGACCTTGAGGTCCAAGGTGAGAGGCTTACCACAGTGTGCCGGTGTTTTTGCGCATTTTACATTATGTCATGAAACACAGAGTAGTTGAAAATAAATCTGTCATGATTAATGACTGCTACACCCCCCTGTGTGTAGTTCCCTCTCAGATTAAAGACCTGGCTGACCACCACCTCCCGGGGAAGAGACACTTGGTGACCTGTATAGCTGAGGGGGTCCCAACCCCGACCATACAGTGGTACAGCTGTGACAGCATGCTCAAGTAAGTCGCACCACCACCACCCATTCATCACTGAGCTGTCACATGGTGAACACTAGGGGGCTGACCATACACACAAATTTGTTTTACTTTCAAATTATGTGCATCTGCTTTGACTTCACACTGCACTGCTGAAACTTAAAGGGACTCAACCCACCCCCCCCCACTTCGCAGGTGCAGCAACCAGACGGTGGTGTGGCAGCCGCTGGTACCAGAGCCGGAGGAGCTGAGCATCCAGACCAACGTGAGCTACAATGAGACTCGTAAAACCAGTCAGGTGCGGAGCCAGGTGATCTTCTACAAGCCCCAGCAGGTCACAGTCCGCTGTGAGACCAGCAACCAAGCAGGGCTTGTTGACAGAAGAGACGTCAAACTGGTGTCCAGCAGTAGGTGTCATGTGAAGAATGTCCAATTTTAGTGGTTTAAAAAAAATATTTTTAAAGATATTTTATACAGATTATAGAACATTATATTTTATGTTATGTTTACTGTGTTCACTGTGTAAATGTGCAGTATATTGCTTTAGAAATAAATACAAAAATAAAAATAAAATTCTACCATATTTGGGTTAAACTAAACAATCACATGGTGGTCCGGTTAAAACAAGATTAAAGTCTGAAAGGAGGCAGAGTACAAAATATGCGTATTTGTACTCATGCTGTAAATATTAGTCTAACTGTAACTTTCTTCTTTAGAAAATCATTGCCAACATGTTTATAAAGTGAAGTTTTATGTCTGTTGAGAATTTAAGATGTCTTGGTCAAACGTTCTCTGTTTGAATTTATGACTTTATCTTCATCTTGGCTAATGCTCTGTGTCCTTTTGCCTGTTGCAGCATTGTTCTCCCAGGTGGCAGTGTTGGCTGCTGTTCTCGCCTTAGTGGTGATTGTTATCTTGTCTTTCATCATCCTCATCGCTGTATGGAGGAAGGTAAGATGGACAAACTCAGCTAAACAGATAGAAAGTACCTTAAATGAAAATGTGTAAAAGAAAAAAAAAAATATTTGTGTGTTTTTTTTTCTGTGTCAGAAACCTCGCTATGAGATCAGATGGAAGGTGATAGAGTCTGTGAGCCAGGACGGTCATGAGTACATTTATGTGGACCCCATCCACCTGCCCTATGACCTGGCTTGGGAAATGCCACGAGACAACCTGGTGCTGGGTGAGTATTCAGGCAGACAGGGGATAGATGGAAGTGCAGAGAGCTTTGGTCTCTACAGTTGACTTGACTTGAATGTGCTAGTGTAGGCATTTAACAGAGAAATGAAGAAATGTATAAAGCCCTATAGATGGATATAAAAATAGAATACAACATAAATTTCAATATTTTCTTGCCATGTAAAATTCTGAAGTGAGAAGAAAGAGCAGATTACAGGTGAAAAAAAAAATTCAAAATTTGACAAAACAAAAGTAGAACTGATGAAAGCAATTAGTCCATTAAATATGTATGTAATTTAAAAGATTCACAATTACTCAGTAGATAAATAAAGATTAATATTACTTTATTATGTTTCCTATTCACTTTGCCATTTACATGGAAATCCGTATTGGCTTACATTAAAAAATGAATTATTTTCCATTTATTTAGGTATCAAACTACTTTTAATTAATATATTCTTTGTTGTTTTGTTTAGTTTGTCATTGATTTTGACCATATTTTATTTGACACATTTATGGATAATAAAATGATTCCTTCACTATTTATTACTGCTCCATCTTCTATTGTTGATCAGTTTATTACTTTATGACTATTTGCTAAAGTCTTGTGGTTCCCAAGTGTAGTGGCTCTAAATAAATTGCAGCCTTTCTTCTTTGTTAGCTGCAACTAAAAATGCAACCATGGCACTTATTTGTATTAGAGTAAACAGACTTTCAGTCTGCAGTCTGCTTGTTTCTCAGATGAGAACAAACAAATAATGCTGCACCTCTCACCAGGTGACTTTAGTGCTGTGGGTGGTTTGGGTCATCTGGGCATAGCTGAGACTAGAATACTAAACAAAGTCTGTAAAACCTTTCATCTTGGACTTATTCCCGCTTCATTTTTAAAGCCCCTTTTAAATCTTTTTTGTCTCATGACATGTTGTTGGTTGGTTGTCAGCTGCTCTCTACAAACAGCTTCCCAAGCTCACTCTGTTTGACCTCTGCTCAGGGAAAATAATCTGTACCATCTGTTATAACCTGCGACAAACAAGTTTCTAATCTCACCTTCCCCAGGGAAAACAACAGAAATTTGTTTACAGTAATATTTTAATGACACAGAAATGTTCTTCCTTTTCAGGGCTAATGTGTGCTCTATTCAGAGTCTGTCCTATTGAGTCCTCCTTTGTGTTTCAGGTCGCACTCTTGGATCAGGAGCCTTTGGCAGGGTGGTCGAGGCGACTGCGTATGGTCTCACTCATTCCCAGTCCAGCACAAAAGTGGCAGTGAAAATGCTGAAGTGTAAGACACACAATGTAAAAACATGAGAGAAAGCAATGTGTGCATTTGTGTGAACAATGTAGAGGCCACAGTGGAGTCCCCTGCGTAGCTGTCAAATATTGTGACACCAGTGCCATATTCCTGAGAGCACAGAGAGAACAGCGGCCTGCCGAGCTTTAGTTGGGTTGCCAGCCTGGCTGGAGTCTAAGCCAGCAGGTCACTGAGCAGTTTGGCAAAGACGCAGTGTATCTTAGTCTCAGTATGTTTAGTTCTCCTGTTCTCATACCTACCTCATACTGCCCTACTTTTATACATCTCCCTCTCCCTGTGTTCTGCTCTCCCTTTATCCAGCCACAGCCAGGAGGAGTGAGACTCAGGCCCTGATGTCAGAGCTGAAGATCATGAGCCACCTGGGTCCTCACCTCAACATTGTGAACTTGCTTGGAGCTTGCACTAAACATGGTGAGCATTATAATGAGCCCCAATAATATACGGTGCTAATACACATGATAAGGAGGTAATTTTACAGTTTGTTTACACATTTATACCACCTGATATTACTGGTGAGCATTTTCTTCAAGGGAAGCTGACCTGGAGGTTCAGTAGACTGAGGTTCCTATTTTATAAAGTCAACAGACATTTGTTTTCTTCATCTTGTCCTTCTTTTTTCATTTTTCTTTGACCATGAGCTCATACAACAAATTTTCCATATTTTTTTTTCCCTAAAAGGAAGCTCACCAAAAAATGCTATGGCATGTCAATACCCTTATATGGAGGAAAATGCTTTCCCTTGTTTTTGAGGTTTAAGCTCATATTTGAGGTGTCCGTCTCTGGAATAAAAACTGGACAAAAGTCTCGAGTCTAGATATAACACCTATAAAGCTACTTAACAAGATGTTACCAAAGTTTTCTTTTGATTTTCACTGTCCAGAAAAAAGAAAATGTATTTTTATAGAAGATAAAGAAGCATGCTGTCTTGATTATGTCATTCATTTTACACAAAGTAACGCTTGCTGATTTTTATTTTCAAGTTACCATGTCTAAACTATTGCAGTCGAATAAGATTTTATAAAGAATAAAAGTCTATTAACTTTCAGCATGCAGCCACGCTCAATTAATTTGTCTCCAGAATTTCCAGCCAAAAGTCCCGCCTCCTCAATGTGAAGAGGGAAATGGAAAACTAATTTGATAGTTTAACATTCTATTGAAAATGTTAATGTACAAGCTCATGGCCCACTGTGTATGATCAGTTCACGATGTGAATAGTTTTGCATGTGATTAAAATGTGCCTGTTTTTCTGCATCTGATGGAACAACAGACATCCTGTTTGCACTTTGAGTGGGCAGGGGGAGAAAGCAACACAGTTTTTGTGCAAAGGGTGAAAACATTCATGTGGCTTCAGAGGTTGTTGAAGAGACAGGGAGCAGTTGCTCACCACAGATGCAACATATTGTGGAAATGCTGCTGAATTCTGTTTGTACAAGAGGCACTCATTTTTTATCCTGCTTATTTATTAACCACAGTCATGTAAACATTAGTTATGAATTTTATAGCAGAACACATAATGTTAACCTCAATTATACATTGTTTAAAAATTCACAAATTGTAACTCTATCATTTATTTTTTAAAAACATTGCCTAAACAGCAACAATATTTAAATAAAGAAATTAAAGTCATTTTTAAATAACCAATGTATTTGATAAGAATTATCCTTAATTAGTATTTATTATTATTTAGTATTAGACTTAATTAAATAGTCAACATAATATATGCTTTTAAGTTGATATTTGTAAAAAGCAAGTGTGCTCTGTATAAATGAAATTAATCTCTTATTAGTGTTTGGTAAATCCCAAATTTTCATTTTTCTCCTTCCACCAACCAGGCCCTCTGTACCTGGTGACTGAGTACTGTCGCTATGGTGACCTGGTGGACTACCTGCACAGGAACAAGCACACCTTCCTGCAGTATTATGCCGAAAAGAACCAAGACGACGGCTGCCTCATCTCAGGGGGAAGCACTCCGCTGAGCCAGAGGAAAGGGTGAGAAGAAAAAACTGTATGAAATCTTCACTCAGAGCTGCACAAAGGAGCATTTTGTATAATTTGTGGGGGTGGGGGGTTTCCCTGTTGAAATATATGTGTTGCATAAAGTTGTATTTAGCATACAAAGTTTGATATGATGTGTGACCATGAATAAATATCTATTTAGGTCAGTTTGGAGCCTACATTTCATTTTTTCACACTTAATGTATCCCTCCAGCTATGTGTCTTTTGGAAGTGAGAGTGATGGAGGTTACATGGACATGAGTAAAGACGAGCCCTCAGTCTACGTGCCCATGCAAGAGCAGATAGACACCATCAAGTACGCAGACATCCAACCTTCTCCATACGAGTCCCCCTACCAGCAAGACATCTATCAGGAACAAGGTTTGATTTGAGCCACATGTGTCCATGTTGATGTAATGCTCATGAGTTTTGACAATAATTAATTTTCCAGAGTCATTAAAAATAAGTAGAAAGAATTCAGTACAGTGAACACAGGAAACAAAGTAGAATAAGATACACTTAAGATGCGAGGCCAAGCAGTAGCCATCTGCATGCTGCTCACAGGGGGAGGAACTCTGGGAAAATTTGCTATATCTGTGTGTGAAAAGTGCTATTTTTAACCAGTGAACTTGAAACAGTCCAATTCATGAACTGATTAATTGCTTTAGCCTCATAAATCAATGAATTCAGTTTGCTTTTTGATCAAAGACCGGAGAGAATCTACAGACAAATGTTACAGCAGATGAGGACATGAGCTTCATTTCAGTCCATGCAGTCACAGGACAGCTGGAGTTCCCCCAGCAACAAGACAGTATCTTCATTCATCAGATTTCTCATCACCTTCTTTTCCTTTTATGTTTGTTGTCTCACTTTGTTATCTTGTTCAGGTGGCGGCAGGTTAGACCTGGTCATCAGTGACTCTCCCATTCTCACCTACGATGATCTTTTGGGCTTCAGCTACCAAGTGGCAAAGGGGATGGAGTTCCTCGCCTCCAAGAATGTAAGATACTGAAAATGAAGTTCCACAATATTTAGCTGGTGCCTTAATCTCTGATAGTTAGACAATTTGAGAAATACCCTGGTTCACTTTTGTGCCAAGATTTAGATGAGAAGATTGATAACATTTTCATGCCTGTACGTTAAATATGAAACTACAGCCAGCAGCTAGTTAGCTTAGCTTAGCATAACGACTGGAAGCAGAGGGAAACAGCTGGCCTGACTCTGTCCAAAGGTGACAAAATCTGCTTACCAGCCCCTCTAAAGCTCACTGAGTAACACATTATAAGCTACGCTGAAGCTACAGGTAGCCGCTTGTTAGCATAGCTTAGCATTAAGCCTAGAAACAGCTTGCCCGCATATTACAATGTCCACCTACCAGCACCTCTAAAGTTCACTCATTAACATGTTGTAGCTTCTTTGTTTAATCTGTGCAAAAACCAAGGTGTTAAAACCACTAGGTAATTTTATCTCATTTTATTCCTACACAGTGCGTCCATCGAGACCTCGCTGCCAGGAATGTCTTGATCTGTGAGGGCAAACTGGTGAAGATCTGTGACTTCGGCCTGGCCAGAGACATCATGCATGACTCCAACTACATCTCTAAAGGCAGCGTAAGTGGCCAAATCATTGCATAGATCAAGAATAAGCATACATACACTCACAAACACTCACATACACAAAAAAAAATATACTTGAACTGTAGATCTCTCAACATGCTTGTAGGTTTTAGTTGATTTAGCCTTTAGTAGTTTGTATAGGAGGGAAGCACTTCCAGTTTTTGTTGACATCAAGCTATTCCTATCAAGTTTGAGTGCACTTATTTTAAAGGTGACGAGCAAATGAATGTAATGTACTGCATGTAACTTTAGTCTTCTTAACTAGAAACTGAGCCAAAACTAAAAAACTTTGACCATACTCTTAGTTTTTTTCTTCAACCTTTATTTAAACAGGGGGGCCGTTGAGAACCAGCTTTCGTTTACAGGGATACCCTGATTACAGTACATATAAGCACAGGAAAGTCCAACAAATCATTCAAGTAACAGGACAAAGACATTAACATAAGGGGCAACAACAATTCAAAGAAAGCACATGCATTCACATTGTTCTATCAGTCAAAAAACATTTAAATTGATTAAAAGGGATTAGTTTATCTAATTTACAGGCCTTTGCAGATTGTTCCACTTGTGTATTAGTAGTATTCAAGGCCCAGTTTCCCAATCTTAGTATTAAGATGATTGTTTTTGAGGACCAAAAGTTCTGGAACCTAATGCACAGTGAAGTTGATCTATAGTTAAAAAGGCATGTGAGATACACAGGAAGTTTGTCAAGAAATTCTTTTAAATATTATTCTGTGTCATTCTTTTCTCACTGCCAACAACTGCTGCACAACTTTTTCATAAACAGTGATACATTTCTAAACCCATTTTACTGCATTGAGAGGTTTAAGAGTTGAGACATGAGGGCCTATAAATTACATCACCATAATCCATACCAGACAGAAAGGATGACTGAACAATTAGATTCCTGCTGCTCTAGGTAATGCCATTATTCCCATAAAAATGTCAGTTTTGCTTGTAAGTTTTTTGCCAGAAACCTAGGTATTTATGAGAGGATACTCTTTCAACTGCTGCACAGGACAGAAATCAGTGTAAGTTTTAAACTACCTGGGCGACAGAGGGCGCTGATGTATACAAAGTAGGTATTATCCACATATAGTGTATGAATTGTACTGTCTTTAACTTTTACATAAAAATTGTAAATAAAAGTGGTCCTAAACTAGAACTTTGTGGCACACCCCTGTTAACACCCATGCAGATGGACTGATAACTATCAGCCACAACAGTTCTACCTTGTGTTCTACCGCTGAGATCATTTGCAAGCCTATTGCATACTTTTCCATCAAATCCAATAGATTCTAGGGGATATGAAAATAGAATTTAAATGTAAGAACTGCATAGTGTAAAAATAAATTGTGGCTGAATAACAAAAAGGATCTGGAAGTGGATCCGCAGTTAAAACAAATATCTGCAAACTGCACTCTTTTAACCCTGTTGACTGTGTAATGTTTGTCTCACATGGAGTCATGGAGTGGTTTTTCTTTTTCACTCAGACCTTCCTGCCCCTGAAGTGGATGGCACCAGAAAGTATTTTCCATAATTTGTACACCACCCTCAGTGATGTGTGGTCATACGGCATTCTTCTTTGGGAGATTTTCACACTGGGTCAGTCCAAACGCACACACCAGTGTACACACACACACACACACATTAACAGCACACACATAAACTCACAAATTATTCAAATCAAGATCAGAGCTGTTTTCCACATAAGAGGGATTCATCTTCTACAGCATATAGGTCACATTGTTCTTACCGAGCATCACCTTCTTGACTTCTCTTCTCTTCTCTAATTCTTAAAGTTGCACAGACACGCCTTGACTCCTCCTGGACTTTTGTGGTAAACTGTAAAAAAAAAAGAAGATATTTCCAGGTGTCTAAAATAACAGTAAATGAGAGCATGAAAGGCTACAGCAAATTTCAAATTCCATGACTGATTGGAAGTACATACTAGTTTGTTTGAAGACTCATATGAGGTCTAAATCTTGTTAGGCACAGTCAAGCTTTGAAATCAGCATTTCCTTGCTCAGGGTATTGTGAACATTTTTTAAAAACCCGTCTTCCCACGATTTTTTTGAAACTACCATGAAAACAAAGGAGACAGTTTATAGCATATGAAGTGTAAGCCTGAATGTTGGAAAACAAACTCACAATCCAGCCTCTGTAAGTGATAACCAAAGATTCTCTGTGCTTCACTGCTTCAGTCGGACATTTATTGGACTATTCAGATCCATTTTTCTTACAGATCTAGGTCAGAACAAATACTTAATTGCACAGCAAATGTGATTCAAATAATCAATGTCATTCTTCTTGGAAAACAAATGAAATTCATTCAACATAGGTAATGTCTTGTAGGTTAAGACAATGTTGCATTCATGACATCAGATTGTTAGTTTAGTCTACGTCAGTTAAATTTATCGTAGATTTAGATCTAGTTTAGATTTGTAGCCTGTGCATGACTTCTTATTTCTAGGTCAGCTTTTGAATTATTGAAATGCTTTCTGCAGGAGGAACCCCCTACCCTGATTTGCCCATGAATGAGTTGTTCTACAGCGCTTTGAAGAGAGGCTACCGAATGGCCAAACCTGCCCATGCCTCTGATGAAGTGTGAGTCTCGCTGTCACTTTGTCATCATGTTGTCTTTAAAATAACTCTTCTTACTTAACATTAAAACTAAGAAATAAACTCATGTGTATGTTTTTCATGTTGTAGTTATGATATTATGAAGAAGTGCTGGGATGAGAAGTTTGAGAAGAGGCCTGAGTTCTCCTTTCTGGTGCACAGTGTGGGGAATATGCTGACTGACAGCTATAAAAAGGTACTTACATACTCACATACATCATCTGTGTCCAGGCCTACTGAGCTGTCTTATTTGTGTTAAACTGTGAAGTTGGACTTCATTCTTCCACATATTCCTGATCTTCAAATGTTACTTACTTGGGTGAGGTTATCCGCCAGTTATTCATCCACTCACTGTCACCTATCTGCCCTCTAGTGGTTAATGGGAGGTCTAGTAATCATTCAGACATTTAACCAGGATACTCAGTATTACTGGACTGTGTAGATGCCAGTGTTGTAAAAATGTATTTTACACACTGATTGAGTTTTCATTGATACATCAACTATATTTTCATGATGCTTTTGTAATAAAGTATGTAAAGTATGAATGCAGTTATTACTTTCAAGAGTATTTTTATGCTGTGGTATTACTGCTTTTACTTCAGTACCACTGCTACTTGTTTTTGACTCTGCTGTACTCAAACATAACTTTTAGTGTTGAATGTTTAAATAGAAAATTCATAATATAAGGTATATATGTTGAAGTCATTAGTCAGTAAAGGTAAATAAAAAATATAAATCTAGGAATTTAGATACAGGGATTCTGGACTACGTTCTCCTATAAAAAAAAAAAAATAAGAGTAATAAATTTAGTTGGACAAAAAACTCAGGAAACATGTTGTTTTTGCTTTTCTATTAGGGGTGTAACGATTCTTCAAATCCGGTCAGACCTTTTTTTTTATTTGACTAGATTAATTTTTTTTATTTGTTTTGTTTTTGTTTTTTGAATTTGTGTGTGTGTGTGAACCAAAATGTTCCCACACTGCTGACTTGAATGTGCCCCAGGGGGTCTGCAATCTCAGGGTTATTATTCATCTTGAGCTAATTAAAGAAGTTTGACTTTTACAACGGGCATGACCAGTTTATCATGATGGGGGCAAAATAGTCACATGACACACACAGTTGTAGTCAATAAAATTGTTGTGCTGTCAGTTCAACAAAATATACAGTTTGTCCTAACTTTAAATAGAATAATAAATGTGTGATTTACATGTGTCATAGTGAGGCTGTACCTGCAGTGGTGGTGGTGAGTTGGGGGTTGGAGGGTTCCATCTTCCTAAATCATGATAAGAGATTGTGGGCATTTGTTTCACAGTTTTCAATCTCAGTTTTAGAATCACTACCTATTTTCAAAGGTATTGCATTAACAGGTAGTCATACAAGTCAGTTGAGGATAAGTCCACTCAGTAAATGACAGTAATATCTTGCACTAACACCCCAGTCACACCACCCATCACTCAGATGATCAAACTATTGTCTCCTGACAACAGAGATACAACCAAGTCAACGACAACTTCATGAAGAGTGACCACCCGGCAGTCGCCCGCACCAAACCCAGACTCTCCTCACCCTTTCCGATTGCCAACCCATCATTTGGCTCCCCCTCCCCCATCAACCTCCCCTTCCCCCCGGACCCCTACAACCAGAGCCTGAGCCCTGGAGACTTCAGACAAGAGGCAGGCACGCAGGAAGTTATAACTTCATACAACGAGTACATCATTCCCATCCCAGACCCCAAGCCGGAGGAAGTTTTCACTGACGTGCCGTCGGAAAGCCCTGCAAGGTACAGAGCGGCTGAAAAGATGCCTCAGATGTGTGCCAAATGCTGGGGTTGCAAGAAAGATGAGGATGTATTTGTTTAACAAGAGCAGTTTTTTTCCACCACCACACACCCACTCATCCAGATGTTGAGCTTAGACAATGGCTGTATTATGAAGAGACATGGAGAAATGTTTTTATTGCGCATATATAAATACACAGCCAAGCAAAGCTGGCTTTAAAGACCAAAGAAATGTTTGACTGTACAAAATCCAGATATATTCACACATAAAATGAAAGAGCTTTTTTTTCATAATTTATTATTAACTTGGATTTAGCTTCTGTTTTGTGAGCTGTAAAAGCCGTCATTCAGTTTGAGAATGATAGCTTGCTCCAGTCCTGTGTTTTGAATTTGGCCGTCTTTAGCTTACATTTGGATCACAGATTTTACCTTTAACAGTGTGGTTTGGGTTTTGAGGTCTTTGGCCTCATCATGAGAGAAAACAGAGCAGAACTGTTGGTCCAGGATCACTGACTGATTTCAGTGAAGCGCTCATACATCAGGCAGAAGAATTTTCAGTCAATAAGATCCTTCTCATTTCCTAGTTAAGGCTAGAGCTGAAACAATTGATCAATTAATTGTTTAGTAGATGAACAGAAAATTATTTGGCAGTTATAGTGTGGGTTTCACTATTAATGGAACAATATAATAAGAAAATTAATCAACAATAAAAATAATGCATTATTGCAACTGTATTTATGGTCTTGTAAAGGTAAAACATTTTATTTGCAAGCTGTGTAACATCCAAACATCAAATTAATTTGGCAGCTGATCAATTCATTCTAATAATTTAGTGCAAGTGCAAGATGTACAGAAAGTTCTCAACATTTATCTACACAAGGAGTTGTGTTGTTAAATGCTTGAAATGCTTAAGTACCAAGCATTCAAAGCAAAATATGCATCATTAAATATAATCATAGCAAGTGGTTAGAATGACTACTGAGCTGCAAATATAACTTGTGGTTGCTGAAGGGAAGATAAAAAAGAAGGAAGACATCAGGATCAAAACCACTAAGAGACATTAATAAATACTGACCACGGTGTGTCAGTCTGTGAGTACATGGTGTGAAATTATGTTTTTGTTTTTCCTGTTCTCAGCTCTGTGGCTCTGGAGGAGGAGACCGACTCCATGTCTCAGGACACGGCAGACACTCTTCCAGAGGAGGACAGGCTGGAGGAGACCAGCGAGAGAGACGCTCTGCTGGGCTCCTCTGGGACGCCCGAGGTAGAAGACAGCTTCCTGTAGCCACGTGTAGGAAACCCTGAGAAAACAGAGCCCTTTTTTTGGGGGATTTTTCTTTTCTCCCAACATGCCTGTACAAGGGAACGTGACTAAACTAGAATGTAGCAAAATGGAGACCAAGAAGGCAATCTTTGTATTTCCACTTAGCACTCTAAAAGTTTTGCCCTTCTTTGAGTTTTTGTTTCTGACTTGGTACCTCTGGAACTACATGCTGGTTACAAATAATGAGCATGTTGTTATCATTCAGTCATTTATTGGAAGCCTGCCACAATATAAACACGGTACTCTCCTCACACTACTATAGAATCAGTTTACAGTAAGTAGAGATGTATTTACTGTAATCTCCATTTTAGCCAGAGACTCATTAAGCCTTATGAGATACAATATGTGCTTTATTATTTAGACACATTTAGCCATATGTCCCTTTTTGGCTGTTATATATATCCCTCCCACCTTTCACAGCCAGTTTAAATTTTTAGAAAGCAGGTGAAACGGGATGTTTATTTTCATTAACATCAATTTAGGTCCTAAACTTCTATCAGACGTGGAATGTGGGTAATTGAATTAAAACTGTATGTTGCAAATTGTTTTCTTTACTTTAAGTGCGGCCATACAGCTGCACTCACTGTAGTATAATATGTAGTATAATATTTTTGTGAAATGTTATTCCGCGGACATGACAGAATCCACATGCACTGTTTTACTATAGAATTTACTCTTTTTTTGGTTTCATATGCCATAGACTCTGAATTTTCCAGTTCTTTTTTTGTTTTTTTGTTTATTTTGCTTTTTTTTTTTCCCTTTGGGAGAAATATGAGATCTTATAGAAATGTATATGTCATTTGTGAATTTTTAATTCCATCTTGAATTTTGATTACTTGTTTTGTGTAGGCCTAATTGATAGTTCTGTGCCAGATTTGCACTTTATTTAGAAAAATGTGGATATTCATCATAAAGAAAGAAAAAATTACATTATGTTAAAAGTAGAAAGATAAAACTTAGAATCAATAAGGAGTTTTGGATTTTTGACTTTGAAATGTGTGGCTGTTACTGTAATAGTGACACCCAGTGTCTGTGAGGACAGGCGACTTACTCAAGTGAAAATAATAAATACAGCGTATCACTGCCTTATCACAAGATGGCACACACGTATGCCTTTGTATAGACTGAGAAATTTGCGTCTTGCAGCAATTGTTGCTTGCTGATATGAAGGGCTACTGTACTCAAGGAAACCTAGATAGCCATATGTGTACATGTAAAAAAATGATGCTTTTAGTCTTGTGTTGCATTGTTTAACATTCACTTACACAATGTCTACTTTCATCACATAATCCACCATTTACAACAACACCTCTTTATTTCCTGTAGCATTTGTTACTCAGTTTAAAATGCACAAAATCACTGTATCACAAGCTATGGTACCAAAGCTCTTCTTAACGTTTACAAATGTATTTTTATATGTGTCATTTTATATGTTGTAAATGTGACAATAAATGTGTATTATCATAGTATAATTGGAAGTGAAATCTTCTATGAATCATATGAATTCAGTGGCTCTCATCTGGCTGCACTGCTCTGTCCTCATCATTTCCCCTCATTGTTTAACCTGTTCAAAAATACTAAAACTAAACTAAACTACTAAAAGCACTAATGCTGGTAGAAATTAATTCCTGGTGGTCTCAATAATGTAAAGCTAGATTACTGTCCTACACATTCACTGATTTGTAGCTAAATCCTTTTGAAAAAATCTTCCTTTAAGATGTTTCAGATCTTATCTACCATACATCCTTAGTAACTTTTCTCACTCCACACCCTCCTATCTCTCAGTGTCTCTCTAAGAGCCCTTCGACTGTCCTCCTCTCTCCCACGAGTCCACGCTTCCACAGCTAGAAAAGCCTGGCAGCCATGGTTCAGCAGTGATGGAGGTGATTAGTTTCATCTTCACGGTTGTCTCGGGAGAATTGTCCCTTTCTGTGGCAAATTGACACTAGCTCATTAATTAGTTGAGCGTGATATGCCGATCCGCCTCCCTCTCTCTCTCTCTCCCCCCTCCAGACCCCATGTACACACAGTTCCCTCCACCCTCCACCACTTGCTTTCTCAAAGATTTCATGTTTGCTGTGTGACTTCTGTGGCGACGAGACTGTAAACAAGCAGAAGGGAGAAAAAGGGCAGAGGCAAAACAGAAAGGGAAGAAGGGACTCTTGTGTCAGCTCTGGATGGTGGAGACATCAAACCCAGGGAAGTTATTATTCCCCTCTGTTGAGCTGAAGACATCTGCAGGTGAGTACATTTGAAATAAATGTGTGATGCTTCTATAATGTGTGGCAGTTCAGTTGTATTGTGAGATGCAGAGACGAAATTTGTCTTCCTCAAAGTATTTCAAACATTTCTTCTCTTATTTTAATTCTCTTCTGTGTGAGAAAACAGGATGTTTATTCTTGGACATTGCAGTAAATTGTGGTTCATCATGAGTTCATTTTTACGGGCAGTGCTGCTCTGACCAGTCAGAAAAGAGAAGTTAATCCGGGGGGTGGGGGGGTGAGATAACACATCTTAGCTTAGCTTTCACATTTCTTTTTTCAACGCCACAGATCAAAAGAAGACATCAACCTTCAAACTGTAGGTTTGGAGTTGATCCAGGATGCAGTCCTACCTCGCTCTGATGCTGGGGATTGTGGCCTCTGCTGTTTCAGGTAAGGCCCAGCAAACGCTGACTGTTAAAATTACTGTACATATAAAGTAAGTAATCCACAATCTAAAATGGAACAATGGAAGAGAAAGACAAACACTCCATAATGATTTGAAACTTGACAATACATAGCGTGTAAAAGGGTTTGATTGATGTTGAATTAATTTAAAAATCTTAGATTAAATCCAATTGCAAAAAGATATATTTTCTACATTACATATTCATCTGAGAGAAAGACAAACACTGCATAATGATTTGAAACCTGACAATATGTGGTGTTACGTGTGTAAAAAGCTCTAAAAAGCAAAGGATTTGATTAATGTTGGATTGAGTTAAAATCTTACATAATAATCTAACCAATTATTTATGTAAAACTCAAAAATATCTTCTCAAACATGAAATCCTCATGTTTAAAGCTGTCATGATTTTATTGTACATTTCATGGCATAAACTCATGATCAGTGCAGAAGAGCTGAGAAATGTTGCATGGTGTCTCCATCTGACATCTGACACTCTATTGTGTCTAATGAGCAGAACAATTATCAGCAGCATCATGAGTTGTTTTTGGGTTCTTGTGATACTCTCTTTCTCTCTTACTTTTTTTTCTTTTTTGGCCCTACACACCACATATATGGGTATCACCCGCCAGGCATCAAATTACAATTTCATGTATTTGCATTTGAGCACATAAAAGCATCTGTTGTTTGGTTTAATCATGGCTAAATTATTTTTTTTGCTTTCTGGTGGATTACTATGTGAGGTGTGATTGGGGTCATTTTGAGGGTGGAAAAATAGTTCATTTAGATGATTGGAGAGGGACTTTGGAGTTAAAGGCAGCTGTTTACTCAGTCAGTATGTTCAGAACTAAAATACTGATTGGTTTCAAGCTGCATTTCGTTCCGAGTCTCTCCACATTAGCTTGTGTGCCATGGTGAATAGAAAAATGCTGAACATGGAATCTCAGTTCTGCTTCAAGCTCATAAACACACTGTACAAACATCTAAATGGCAACTTTTATAACCCTTACTGAAAGTGTAGTTTCAATACTAAATGAGAGAAAACTGCAGAATTAACAGGAAAGGTGCTCTCAGTCTCTCCGGTGTCAACAATTTTCAAAAAAAAAAAAAAAAAAAAAAAAATAGTTTCAACCTCAAACAACCCCAACATGCAATGAATTGTCCAGCTGAGTTTCTACAAACTTCAAAATCCTCAACAAAGCCATCAAAGAGAGCACTGTTTTTCATCTCTAAAACTTGCTTTATTATTCCCTGAGGGTGGGGGCCTTTATTTAGAAATTTCTCCCCCAAAAATGCCAGAGAAATATTCATTTTTCCATGCTTAAAATTCTTGAAGGTGGTGTTGAATACAAGGGCCTAAAAATTAAAAAGCAACAGATTTGAAGCTTTCCATTATTTCATTTTTTCACAGTGTTGAGATGGCAAAACTGTGAAAAGCAGAAGTGAGAAGCATCGAAGGATGCATTTCTGGTCCAAGTCTTCAATCTGTTTCCTGATTCATGAGATTATTTCAAAAATAAATCTGAATCCTGGAGCAGATGAGACATCATCACTGTCTGAGAACTTAAGCAACATGTTCTATTTTGATTGATTTGCTTTCACATTTTTCTTTCCATGTGTTTCCATTGCCTACAAAGTCACTAAATGCATTCATTTATTCATATTTTCACTCCCTCACAGCGGAATGGAGGCGTCCAGTGATCAAGTTCAACTCTAAGGTGGTGGGGAGCTCTGAAGTGGTGGTCAAACCTGGGACGCCACTAGATTTGAGGTGCGAGGGTGATGGACATGTAAACTGGCAAACCAGGCTAGCCAAACACAGACGCTTTGTGTCTAAAGGCAATGGGAATGTCCGCACCTTAAAAGTGGAACGTCCAACTGCAGAATTCACTGGAACGTACAAGTGTTTTTACGTCGCTGGGTCTCAGCATCGAGACTTGACCTCCTCAGTGCATGTGTACGTAAAAGGTGAGCTCAGATAAATGAGAGTCCTGATGTTCTCAGGTGCACAGGACAGCAGGACTGAATGGATTATCGTCCACACTGTTTATACCTTTCTGTGATTGGTTACTAGATTTCCTTTGGGGAAATTTCACATTATTCCATTGATCTAATAAATTCTCCCCATCTCTTTCCTTTAGATCCAAACCGCGTGTTCTGGACCAGCAGCACATCCCTGCGGGTGGTGAAGAAAGAGGGTGAGAGCTACCTGTTGCCCTGCCTCCTAACTGACCCAACAGCTACAGACCTTGGCCTCCGCATGGACAATGGCACCACTGTGCCACCAGGGATGAACTTCACAGTTGACCGGCACCGTGGTATTCTCATCCACAGCCTCCACCCCAGCTTCACCGCCGACTATGTCTGCACAGCCAAAGTCAACGGGGTGGAGAGGACCTCCAAAGCCTTTTCCATCAACGTCATTCAGAGTGAGACCCATTAGGAATGATTGACCCAAAACTGTCGTAGAGTTATCTGAAAGGATCTACGCATCCAGTTTGATGCTCATTTATGATTTCCTCTTTGCTCCAGAGCTTCGTTTCCCTCCATATGTCTTCTTGGAGACAGATGAATATGTGCGCATTGTTGGGGAGGAACTCAAGATTCGCTGCACCACGCACAACCCCAACTTCAATTACAATGTCACCTGGAAATACACCACCAAGTCGGTCAGTATCAGGCTTTTTGGGACCTTTCTTAATTGTGGCAGGGATCATGATTTTAACTTTCATGCTTTACTTTTTGTCTTCAGCAACCAAAGATCGAGGAGAATGTGCGGTCCAGTGGAGAGAACCGTCTAGATATAGAGAGCATATTGACTATCTCTGCTGTGGACCTTGCAGACACAGGAAATATTTCTTGCATTGGTACCAACGAAGCAGGGGTCAACAGTTCAACCACATATCTACTGGTTGTAGGTAAGCCACAGAAACAATAACACTTGCCATGGCTGATACTAAAAAGCTTAACCGCTAATAAATGACAACAAAATGAGTGTATGTCTCTTGGTTCCTCTGTACAGACAAGCCCTACATCAGGCTGTTGCCCCAGCTGTCCCCTAAACTGGCTCACAAGGGTCTTTCAGTCGAAGTGAACGAGGGAGAGGACCTGGAGCTCAGTGTGCTCATTGAAGCGTACCCCCACATTACAGAGCACGGATGGCACACACCGACGTCTCCCAATACGTCCACGCAGGAGCAGAAGTTTGTCCGATATAACAACAGGTACAACCAATGAGACCTGAGCTGTAGACCAAACAGGTGGTCTCAAGTGAAAGTTTCTTAAAGCATTGTTTGATTTAAAAACAAAAAACAAACAAAAAAAAAACAATCAACTGTACTACAGGAAGGGGAAGCTAATCTGGAAAAATGCTGGCAGTGCATTTTGGGTGAATCTGACAGGGAACGCAAAGGTCATAATATTTCCACAGGTCATGAAACTGTTGCTAGAGGGAAGTCTTGACGTACTCAGAGATGATACATTGGAAATGTCTGAATTCAAACCGCAGAATTAGTCACATTCCTCTTTTTCTCATTTTGAAGGTGCTTGTTTTTCTTTTTATAGATACCACACAACTCTGCAGCTTAAGAGAATGAATGCGCAGGAGCAGGGCCAGTACACCTTTTATGCCAAGAGTGACTCGGCCAATGCATCCATAACGTTCCAAGTCCAAATGTATCGTAAGTGATGTGATCACACACAAATCAAAGCAGTAAAAATATCCATGGCATTGTGACATAATTAGCCTTTCTTACTGTTTGTTGAGAGGAAAATAAAAGCTTCTTTTTTGGAGCCTACAGCTGAATAATCTGATAGTCTGAGTTTTCCCTCATTCTTCTTCACTGGCAGAGAGACCTGTTGCCTGTGGTGAGATGGGAAAATGTAACCACACTGACTTGCACCTCATTTGGCTATCCTGCTCCCAGAATCATCTGGTACCAATGTTTTGGGATACGGCCTACGTAAGTATCACTGCACAGGGGAAAATGTTATTGAGTTTGGTGTATTACACTGTAAAGTTTTAGTACCAATACTCCTGTGATGTTTGGGTCATTTGTCTAACTGCATATGTTGCAATGAGGCAGGTGCAATGAAAACACCTCAGGGCTGCAGATGGCGATCCCTCTCCAGGCTCCCACAGTGGAGGTCCAGAGGGAGGAGTACGGGGCCGTGGAGGTTGAAAGCGTCCTCACTGTGGGGCCATCCAGTCGGAGGATGACAGTGGAGTGTGTGGCCTTCAACCTTGTCGGTGTCAGCAGCGACACTTTTGCCATGGAGGTTTCTGGTGAGTGAATGAGTGTGATCATATGTGCAAGATGTGATCACAGTCACTATTCTTTGTTTGTTTGTTATCATACAGTCACGTGAAAGGAGCTCAAACCAAAGCTAATGTCTGGATTGTAAAATTGTGTTCTCATGGTCAGTTGGTCCCTTTGGCTATAGCTGAACATGTTAAGAAACTGTGAAAATCTATTCTATTCATATCTATTTTAGGAAACTACATCAATGCAAGTACTATCAAAAAATCCTATAGAGGCAAACAATGAGTTATTTAACATGAGTTAAATTATGTGTTAATATTGATCTTTCTCTGGACAGATAAGCTCTTCACCTCCACTCTGATTGGAGCAGCAGGAATTCTGGCCATCCTCCTTGTGCTACTGGTTTTTCTGTTTTACAAATATAAGCAAGTAAGATATACTTAAATTCTTTAACATATGGTGGTCTAAAAACAAATGTAGTTTTATTGTTCATTATTTCAAAGAGATGTGGGTTTTGTTGCTTTGATTCAGTACCATTCTCTCCTACTTTTGTTTTCAGAAGCCCAGGTATGAGATCCGTTGGAAGATCATTGAGGCTCGAGATGGAAACAACTACACCTTCATTGACCCCACTCAGCTGCCGTACAATGAGAAGTGGGAGTTCCCAAGAGACAAGCTGAAGCTAGGTTTGCAGCATTATATCTTAAACTTACTCAAAGGCTCATATTTTGGATCATTTGACATTTTTCATTGCATTAAAAATGTTATTAGTTATTAATTTGTTTATTGGATGATTAGATATAAGTACAATGAACAGGTTTGTTATACTCATAATGCACTCTCACATTTTCTGTCTGACCAGGGAAGATCCTGGGTGCAGGAGCTTTTGGAAAGGTCGTTGAGGCCACAGCCTATGGTCTGGGGAAGGAAGACAATGTGCTGCGTGTGGCTGTGAAAATGTTAAAAGGTGAGACAATGTCCAGACATTTGATTTAACAGAGAGGTCTTAGTTCATAGGAGCAAGTCATTGTGACTGGTGAATCTGCAAACATTCTGGATAATATGAAAAATACATCTGATTTAGGTATTTGAAAATGTCACCCAATGATATCCTAAAACATTTGTTTCACATGATCAGATCTGATAATATGATGATATGATGGCAATCTCTGTTGTGCTCATACAGCCAGTGCTCATTCAGATGAGAGAGAAGCTCTGATGTCTGAGCTGAAGATCCTCAGCCACCTGGGACACCACAAGAACATTGTCAATCTACTGGGAGCCTGCACCTATGGAGGTCAGACAGCACCTTGCATTTCTTCTGTATTATGTTTGATGAAATTAAGATATTGTAAAAACACAGCTTTCTTTGTTGAAAGATTCATAACATGGTGTGTTTCCTCATCAGGACCAGTGCTTGTGATCACAGAGTACTGTAGCCTCGGCGACCTCCTGAACTTCCTTCGCCAGAAGGCAGAGACATTTGTAAACTTTGTTATGAACATTCCTGATGTCATGGAGAGCTCAAATGACTACAAGAACATCTGCAATCAGAAACAGTTTATCAGAAGGTACATCTCTAAATGTGCAGTGGTACGATGGAGGATCAGTTAAAGTCTTTGTCATGTATTTCCATTGACACCCCGCTCTTTTTATCTCTTAATGTTTTTTTCCATCCAACAGTGACAGTGGGATCTCCAGTGCATCATCGAGCAGTTACATGGAGATGAGGCCCAGCCAGCCGCCAAATATGGAATCATCTCATGGTGAAATGATTTCCCACCAAAAACTTCCAAATTCACAAATTCAGTCATTATGCAGCAGCACACTGATGAAAATCGTCAGCCCTTTCACTTCCTGACCCTGGGTGTTACTAATATTATTTCTCTCTGATTCATGCTCAGACTGTGTGTGTGAGGAGACTGGTGACTGGCCGCTGGACATTGATGACTTGCTGAGGTTTTCCTTTCAAGTAGCTCAGGGCCTTGACTTTTTGGCTGCCAAAAATGTGAGTGATTTTGCAATTGGAAGGATTTTAAATGTGCAAGTACATAGAATAAAACACTTTACTGCAGCAGCTGCTATATTGTCCCTAGAAAGCAAGATGATATGAAATGAAGGATTATTAGAGGTATTTCCTATCACATTGTTCATATTTACACATTGTCAGAGTTTGACAATGTATTTCTGATTCGTCTTGTATCTTTCCTTCTACTAACGGAGACTTTACAACCAAAGTCAAACTGTCTCTCTCTCTCTCTCTCTTTCTGTGTGTATGTGTTTGCAGTGTATTCACAGAGACGTGGCTGCTAGGAATGTCCTCTTGACGAACCGCAGAGAGGCCAAGATTTGTGACTTTGGCTTAGCACGTGACATCATGAATGACTCCAACTACGTGGTGAAGGGCAATGTAAGCACTTGAGTACATCAGAGCTAAGTTTTACTTATACGAGATGAGTCTATTTTAAAACAAACAAACCTTTTGACATTGTGTTTGAAGGCGCGTCTGCCAGTGAAGTGGATGGCTCCCGAGAGTATTTTTGACTGTGTGTACACTGTCCAGAGTGATGTCTGGTCCTACGGCATCCTTCTGTGGGAGATCTTCTCTTTAGGTTTGAACACATGCACATGCTCCCCTAAATTTACTCATACATACTTCATGATTTTCTCACTTAAAAATTGCGGCATATATCTTTTCTATTAGGCAAGAGCCCCTACCCCAGCATGGCTGTGGACTCCAGGTTCTACAAGATGGTGAAGCGCGGCTACCAGATGTCCCAACCAGACTTTGCTCCACCTGAAATGTAAGCTCAGCACTTCAGCAACATGAAGTCTGGTTCATAGACAATAGTCAATAGACCACAGCTGCTTTTTGCCCATATCCTTTTTTTTCCACTATATTTTGTGCAGTCTATGCTAATACTCTATTTTGCGTCACCTGATTATCAGTTGAGGTTTACTGGAGTATCAAGTGACTATCAGCTGGGTTTTTACAAATGAGTTAATAGTAATAGTTGCCTGTTTATCAGCTGGTAAAATGCACTGAATGCATCAAACTGAGAGGAAAAACAGTTGTAATGCTGTGGTTATTCTTGCTAACTGGTGAGACCTGCTGCTCACACGCAATAACTATTAACTAGTTCACAACAAAGACTGATTTGTAAAAGAAAATAGTTGATCCTAAGTTGACTTTACCATCACACAGTTCAAATAGCATGCTTCCCAAATGTTCATCGCATCTGAACAAAGATCCTTTTTTTCTTTGCCAGTCTGCCCTCCTATCTACCATCTGAAATAACTGACACATGAAGTAACCTCATGAAGTACTTCCATTATTCTCAATTTTAATTTGCTTGCTTTGGATTATCTCCTGACCACAATTTCAAAATTTAACAAGCCTAAACTCCAAACTTAACAAGCTGCCTAAATGAGAAAATAAAAAGAGTGTTTTTCCCAGTATTTCTGAGGACCCTAACATCTGTGTGTGCTGATTTGGCGTGGCTGTCACACTACCCGGAATAACTGTGCTGTGGAAAACGGAGGGGACTGGATCTGAGTCATGGCCTAATCATCTGTTTTGCTGCTGTGAGTCAGGCCTCAGTTCTGCCTGTTAGCCACATGATCTCAGAGCTAGGAAGCCATGTAACTGCTATTTCACGGCAGCAAAATGAGACTGGAGGGGCAGGGGTTCTTATGAACGGGTCTCTCTTATCAACATGCGTCACCACCTCCATAAGCCTCCCCTTATTTGTCAAATTTGGCTTTATACAGTTTCTTACAGTCTGCTGCAAAAGCTGGGCATTTTGCAGTGAAAATCTGGTGCCTAGCCGCGGATATAGATTCCTGAAAATGTATAGCATAAATGA
The DNA here is from genome assembly GCF_001640805.2 of Lates calcarifer. NCBI lineage: Eukaryota > Metazoa > Chordata > Actinopteri > Centropomidae > Lates > Lates calcarifer. Next base: position 10,938,517 of record NC_066840.1, on the reverse strand, counting down.
ATGTTTTGCCTGGCAAATTTGTCTGAGAGAAATCAGTCTTCTTAAGCATGGTTTTCTCTCATTTCAGCTACATGATCATGAAGATGTGCTGGAATCTGGAGCCCACGGAGCGGCCGACGTTCAGCAAGATCAGTCAGATGATAGAGAGACTACTTGGGGACCAACCTGAGCAAGAACAGGTGAGTTAGTGTGAAGCTGGTTTTAGTGACTCCAGTCTGGCTACACCAGAACTATCCGTGGAAGAAAACATGTGATGCTGCAGCCAAGATGTCCTCAGGATACCCTGTTTTTTATTTATTTTTTTTTTTTTCATTTAATTCTCCCAACGAGACAACAGATTTGGCTGTATTGTCAAACCAATTAAATGAATTGGATGTGATAAAATCTTGTGAGAGTGTTGTTCTCTTAGGAGACACTCACAGATTTTTCTCTGGAATAGAAACATTCTCTGCTACATGGTAAACAAGGAGCTGATAATTCTATTTAAGCTTCACATGTTTAAATGAGAGATGTCTTTCCCATCACAATATTTGGCTTTTTTGGGCTGAGTCTCACCATCCTAATGATGCCTCTCCACAGCTAATCTACCAGAATGTGCAGCAGCAGGTCACAGAGGGTGAAGTGTGTGTCGAGCCCAAATGCTGTGACGGCCCCTGTGACCAGTCTTGTGACCACGAGGAAGAAGAACAGCCTCTGATGAAGACCAACAACTACCAGTTTTGTTGAAAGCCCCTCCCCTCTCCGCCCACCCCCCACACCCCTCCTCCCATCCACCAATCAATCAGTAAATCAATCACTCAATCAGTCAGCAAAGCATCAGGAAAAGCAGGGGAATGAGCTGTAGTTCGTGGCCAAAGCACCACAGCTTTTTGGCCGGGCGTGTCACACACACACACACACAGAGAGAGAGAGAGAGAGAGAGAGAGAGATGCCTTCACAGCTATTTTTTGCCGTTTTTGTGCTTGCTCGCCAGACAGACAAGCAGCTGCAGCAAGCATGTGACTTGCTTCTTTGCAGACCATGAGTAGAAATTGCCACGTCCCACACCGACTGCAGACACAAAAGGAGGAAACATGTCGACAAAACCACACAAACATCTAAAGCTGTACCTTAAACATTACTCACTCGCAGACTGTTTATCACTCTTTCTGTTATGTATCTGAGGTATAACCTGTTACAGTTTCTCCAAATGAGACAAAAACCTGTCCTTTCTTCTCAGAGTATCCTTAATTATATATTATACACTGTGTTTTTTATGATGTTTTTTATCACTGCCTCTTTGAGAATGAATGTCTTGTTTTTGTGGAGATTTTGGTCACTTTTGTCAGCAGGTTCACTTCCTTATCATCATTTTATTGCATGTATGGTTTCTCAGAGGAAGCAACCCTGCAGTCACAAACACTGGATCCAAAGCTGCAAGAACTGAGCTATCTATTTTTTTTAATGTGGTGCAGACAATCTAGGTTTTATTTTCTGATCACCTTAATTGAACATCTGAACAGTGCAAGTGTTTTTCCCCGGTTTAAACATGTTAAATTGACCGTGGAGAGGGCAAAAGAATGACTGGGTTGTTTCCCTCTGCGCTTTGGTCATAGCTGTATTTCTTGTGACACACTTACAGCAGCTGTCAGTCGGCGGCAACGTGATTGTTCCACTTCAGTCTAATTCATTAACCAGTGTTCAGTGGGATTTAGGAGCAGGGAATACAACTGAACTGAGCAGGGAAAACTGTGGATCCTTGATGGATCAGATGAACAATGTTTCATGTCTGACAATGTGAACGTTTTTTTGTTTTTTTTTGGCACGGTACAACTTAATCATCTCATTTCCTGTAAAGTTAGATGTAAGTGTTAGGATGTAAGCTTCTCCGATGTCTATACTGTATGTAGCCGTCAGCCTACACTGCCAACCGTATGAAGATTTTAGAATAACATATAAGCTATGTGAGAGATACAGACTGCAAATTTGTTGACTTTAGGCATTTCAAATGTGCTTGCATCTGAATGGAGTGAGATGTCTAATAATGTATATACTGTATCTCATGATGTAAATCAAGAATTATCTTTATTTTCGCTGGAATGTTGTAGAGTAGACAGTAGTACATCAATATTTCATATATATATGTGTGTTTTTTGTGCAAATGACACAATCAATGCAAAAGCTGCAAATTAAATCACTGAAAAACCGCAGAGGTGTTGAATAAAGCTTTACCATTGAAACTCCAGATTCCAATGTAAAGTTAATCTACTCTCAGAATTATGTACTGTATATGTCAGATATTTCTAACATACATTTTTCTCTGTTGTACACAAATGTGCTGATACAAACTGTGTGGCCTTCTCTCCTCACTTCCTATTTTCTGCTGGACAATGTCCAATCTGCATTTCCTCTGGAACATTTCCCACAGTATCCGTCAACATTGCACAACTATGAAATCTTTGTAGGGAAGTATTCATCCTTGTCGCTGAGGCCACCGAAAGTCTAAATGCTTTTCCTCCCCACTCACAGACCCTTGTTTTTACTTTATGAGGTGCCAGACTTGCTGAAGTACAACAACCTTTAATACCTCTTTTCAGAGATATTATTGAGTTTGAATGAAGCATAATTATCACCACAGTACCTTTGTTGCTCTGCCAGAGCCCTGTGGTACTCTTTCCCACAGATACTCAGCAGTAGTGCAAACAAACATTACTGAGCTTTGTCTTGATGTCTCTCCTTTCTCCTATACAATAAATGTGTGTTGTATAGCTGTGTTGGTCATTAACCTTTATTAGACTGATAGAGTCAACTCAAGTCAAAGTTCTTCCTCATGTTGTGAAAGTATAAAGATATATTTGCCAACTGGCCAAAAAATTAGGCCAGAGTGAAATGGATAGCTTTGTCATGTTGTAGTAGTAGTTAGCCCATAGTGATTCATCATATTGCATGCAAAATATTATTCAGCAAATTATTAAAAAACAAAAAAAACAAAGCAAAAGCACTTAGTGAAGTCAAAGTCTTCTGAGTCCTTTATATACACTTCCTGTAAATCCACAATCCACAAAGAAAAAACACACACACACAAAACACACACACATTAATTGGGGTCATCATTATAAAATGTTTAAGTGTGCATCTCTACATGCTTATCCTGTTCTTTACACAATCAGGAGCTTTTTCTGCTCCATGGCGCTTAAGATAACCATAACATCGATGATGTTTGAAGCCTCTTTTCATATCACATGACTGGTATGGGGAATGATAGTAATTCTGGTGGGTAGTCTTAATGAGGATATGAATGACAAACCTCCTCACAGTTGTTGCATTGTGAAGTTCAGTCAGAGAAATGTTGCTTCTCCATACTTTTTAAATGTTACTAATAGCCACATGTGATTGTGCAAGTGCCTTGGTAGGCAGTAGTCATAATATATTAGACAATGATTTGTATTCAATTACCTTAATGACTCACATTTGGTAAAGCAGACCAGAAATCCAAAGTCATTCATTTCATTTATTTGTTGCATCAGCAGTTTAATTTACAGGACTGCATTGGTCCAGCTATTTATATATTTTCTTTATCTACAAAGAAAACTTGGCTGCTTTATTTTCTTCCAACCCACAGGCATCCCTAAGGCTTCAGTAAATGAAACCAATTTTCTGCTTCGGCAGCCTCAATGCTCTGAGAAAGGTTTGTTAGCGCATTGCAAAAGCATTAGTGATCATTTCCAACAAAAAGACAGGTTAGTTATAAAGTACTTCAAGTTGGCAAGTTCACTAAATATCTTAAGTTGATTCTCAAAGGCTGACTGCTGATTGGTTGACACGTGTTAAGACAACTGACTGAATGCATCCTTGAGTGGATCTCCACTGAGAAGACACAAAATAAAGCAAAAGGCCATAAGGTCCATCATCACATTATGAGACAGTACAATAACCAGATTTTATCATCATTTTTCAAAAGCAAACATCAGTCCAAAAGGCAACAAGTGGCAGGTGGGAGGTAAGAGTGTGACACACAAAGCAGAAATGTCTCCGGACATAAAAGGGCAATAAATACACCATACTATTCATGCTTAAATATTAACATGTAGTTGAAGTTGAAGTAGCTGAGTTATTAAGTTATTAAGTTGTTTACATTCTTTCAGTCACAGGAAAGCACTGACTTAGATTTAGGACTCAAGTTTACATCACCTTCACATAAACTTTCACATCTTTTTATACTTGGCACCACACTGGTAAAAACAAAAAAGATTGTTGCATTCTTTTTGTCATCTGATATGATCATGTTTTACATTCAGTCGCCACCATACTGATTTATACTTATTCTCACACTCACTGTTATATATGTTTAAAAATGACCTTGTAACCTGTGATCTTAAGTTGTATGTCTGTATTAGTATCTTCACAGTCAACACTGCTGACCACTCAGCAGTCATTTCAGCAGCAGTAACTTCTGCAAAAGTTAACCCACTTTACCCACATTTAGCTTATTTCCTCTCTTTAGTAAAATCTGTCAACAGTGTATAAGCGATGAAGTGCACAGTGAAATACTCTCTGGTGCTTTCTGCTCCCTCAGTCGTTCTCTGGCTTTGCACTTAAATCTTTTGGACCCTTCTGGTTGCACTTTCATTTCTCCTTATGACACCTCCTTTCCCTCCTGGCTGTCTCTCCTATTTTCTGCGCTCATCTCTTTGCATGCAGCCGTCTATACATTCAGTCCATCCACACTGTCTGCCTGTTGATCCATCCTCAACATTTTTATTCAGGCAGGACTACTTCGTATGTCTCTGTCCCTCCTTCTTGTGTCTGCCTATCAGTTCCACTTTCATCCTCTTCCACTTTCTCTGTGTTGATCTGTGCCACTCCCAGCCGGTACAGAGCATCCCTGATCACCACCTCTCCAGGCTGGCAGGCCTTCACCACTTGGTTGATTTGCTGGCTCACGATGTCCCTGCTGGTGAGGAAATCTACGAGACGGTTGTATAGGTAGTAATAGGCTGTGTTGCTGAAAACCACAGGCCGCGACCGTGCACGGCTCACCGAGGGACAGCCCTCTGATTTCTCTGCAGAGTCTTTCTCAGCTTTGTTTTCCTGCTCCTTCTGCTCTGCCCCCTCGTCACTCTCCTCCTCCTTCTCTTTCTCCAGCTCAACGACCAGGCTGACGTAGGGCTCCAGGTCTTTGCAGAGGGACATTGAGTGGTGCTCTGGAGCAGGAGGCTCCGGGGCCTGTCTCGCCGCAGGAGGGTGAACCAGCCAGCAAGAAGAAGATTTGGTGATGGGATGGACCTGCTGGTTCTCTGCTACCAAAGAAAGATCTGCACTGTACGACTGGTCTTGAAGCTCAGCGCAAGAGACAAACTGAAGAAGAAAAAGGAGAGTGACACTGAGCCTTTAGCAAAGAAAAAGTAAATATAGATCATAGATAAATGGATTAAAAGCTTAATTTTTGATCCAAAAGAAACAAAAGGTTAAAATAAAATTATTGACTGAACCTTTAACTTTTTTTATTTCCATTTTAACCAGCAGATGTTTGACTTCATTCACAGGTAACTGGATTACATCTAAAATTACCCACCTCTGGTTTTTCAAAGGGGTCACAGAAGCAGCCTTGGTTTCTGCCCCACATCTGGGTTGCCAGCTCTGGATACTGCATGTCTGTACAGAGCGCCACCTGACGGGCGCAGTCACTGACATAGACTGGGGGCCAGTAGCGAGAGGACAGCAGCAGGTCGACATGATCTCGAGCCGTCTCTCCTCTCACTAAGTACTTAGAGCCGCAGACCACCTGGAGACAGGAATGGGACAGAAGTGGACAGTTAGTACTCAAAGCGCTTTCCAAAGCCTTTTTAATAACCTTAATTTTTTTGTCTTAGTTTTTCTTACAGGACATGACTTCTTTTTGCATTTGGGGTTTTTAAAATGCCACATTTTGTATCAAAGCTTTGACACAAAGTGCTAAACCTTTAAATGGACAGGTGAGCTGATTTCAGTGACTAGTTATGAAACATGACAGGGCTACTGTTTTTACCTTGTGGGGGCAGACCTTGGACAACTTGCCAGCAGTGAGGTGTGAAGGAGGCTGTGGGGCAGTGGAGAGGCCGCTATGAACCAGTGTGTACAAGGAGATGAGCGAAGCCAGCAGCTCATTCTAACACAGAGGAGAGACAGAAAGGAGGGTTTTATTTAAACAAACCTTTACCACCCTTTAGCAAGACCCTTTAGTCTTATCAGCCCCGGGGTGTGGGGGAGGGGGTTTCCCATTCTTTAAATCAAGAACTTCTCACATGATCAGTATGTTTGACCTAACAATAACGCTTGTATTCTAGGTAATATTTTACAGTCAACAAACGTGCAAGCCTAATAGGCGCATCGGCACATGCTTCTCTCTCCCTCACACACACACACACACACCCCTACCTTAGTAGAACCTGGGGTGACGGTCGCCCTACAGCCGTCCAGTATTGTTCTCAGCTCGTCTTCACTGTGATCCTCAATTTTGTCGAGTCTCAGCTGACCATCATGAATGAGACGCACCAAAACTGACGGATCCCCTGAAAGACAGGAAACCATTCTCTTAAAAATACATGTCTGACATAACTGACTGCAATCAAAACAATGTTAACAGTAGAGATGTATTTTTGCCCTCATTATAGGAATCAGTGTATAATGTAAATCAGTATTGTATACGCCATTCAAATGTCAAAACATGTAGCTATTTTGAGAGATGAGGGGAATTACTTTTCTCAACAATATGTCTTGTAATTTCCAAAATATTTTGTCAGCAGTTTTTCCCCATAGAAATGAATGGACAGAACGTTCAGACCCAATGTGTGACCTAGGAAAATTCGTCTTCTCTCACACTATATGACTCCCAAAGCACAGTGACCTAAATAATTTGAGCTACAAAGCTTTAAAGTGACAGGAGTACCGTCCAACTGCCCCAGTGCCTGCAATACAAGTTAAAAACTGGATTTTTGGAGAAAAACAGAAACAACGCTTTGTTCTATTTTCTAAATTTATGACACCATGAGCAGCACCATGTGTGCTGCACCAAGGGTCCAAGAGATTTAAAACAATACAGTTCTTGTAGTGATCATGGTGTAAAATGCTGGTTATAGGAGTTATGGTTTTTGACTGAATAGCAAGAGTATGAGAGTAGTTTAGAAGACTCAGTACCTGATGGCTGCTGTGTGTGTGACAAGGCCTTGTCTTTCTCTGTGTTGATAACAGTGGGACTCCTCATCAGAGGGGGGATGAAGGGGGCGATGATGGAAGCATCCACACGTGTGATAGGGATGTCGGTGGGGAAAGCTGCCTGCTCAATAGCCTCACTCTCCATGGTCAGCCAAAAGTCATCCACGTGTACCTCATCTGAGACTGAAAACTCAGGCCAGGTAAACTATGGAGACAGTATGGTTCAGGGAAGTGTAAGACGCTGTCACTGCTAAATAGCTCTTATGAATGGGCTTAATTGTGCAATAATGCTGCAATTAATCATTCACCTCCACATTCTTGAGCTCCAGCACATTGTTTGTGTATCGTTGTGCAATCTCCACCTTAGGAGCAACACCGCAAATGCCACAGATCATATCGTTGTAATCTCGCACCGTCAGGCACTCAAAGGCCCAGTAGCCACTGAGGAGATGCTCTTGAATTTGAGAGAACTCTTCTGGACTAAGTGCGTGGACTGATGTCAAAGAGGAAAACATAGTGAGATTCATAGAAAACACACTGTGAAAGAAGAAGAAACAAAATTGCTAATAATAAAAATTAGAAGTGCTTATCAGAAGTTCCATACAAAATGAAAGTCATTCCCAGAATTTACAGTGTAAACAAGAATTTACCAGGGTGATTGGGGATGTGGTCCAGTATAGTCCTGGCTGCTTGAGAGGGAGTTTGACCCAGTTTGATGTTTGCCCTGATCTTCAAAAACAGGTCAATACTCACCAGTAGTCTATTCCCAATGTTGAACAAACCTGTCCAAAAAAAAAGAAAAAGAAAATAAATAGATAATAATAAATCCACGTTTTAGTTCTCACAGAAAACTGGCTACAGGCCATACCATAGTATCAATGTTACCATGACTACCCAAACATAAATACTGTTGTCGAACTGTAGTCTGCTGCTATGGTAGCCCTTAAGGACAAAACACGAAGCGTGAAAGCACAAATATTAAGGGAAACATGCTCCAAGTAAAAATATCTACAAAACCAAAAAATGTAAAAATAGATAAAACACATGCAACAAGAATTTCTAAACTGGAAGTGTTCTGGGGCGTTAGGAAGAGTGATGGCCTCGATTTTGATAAGCAGCAACATAACAAATACTTTGTAAGGCTGTATTTATCTAATAGTGAATGTTGTACAAGATAGACCTGTCATCCAATCTGTAGGCTAATGTACATTAAAAAAATAAAGTGAAATTTAATATAGACTCTCCTTCCTGAAATGTGGTGATAAATTTGTACAGATAAGAACCGCAAGTCCACAGAGGCAGTGACGTTCAGGTTTACCAACTCTCGCTTTTGGCATGAGACAGCTACTCTCAGGGTTTGTCTCATGCTCTCATGCTGCCTGAACAAATCTCATGCAAAGTAAGAAGAAGCCTCAAAACCTTAGGTTAGACGAAGTTCACCAATAATATCTCTTTGTGCCACTGAGTTTAATTAGACTTTTGCCAAAATGTTAATAGACATATACAGGACAGGACTTCTCTAATAATTACAACGACACTATACAGCATGTACATTTTTCCCATAAATGAGGGAGTGGAAAATGTATATTGCAAGGGAAAAGGTGACAAGCGCCATTTACTGGAATCTTGATGTTGTATGCCATGTAAACTTAATTCATAGTTGTAGTGCCCAATCAGCAAAACACTGATGTAATTAAGGAAACATCTAATCAGGTTTAAAAATTGTGTCTGATGTGCAGACAATCATTCTGGATAAATGTGGACGTTTCCAACTTGGAACAATCAGTGTATTAAAAGAAAATGGTTAAATGGCAGTGACACACATCATTCCCAGAAATATGCCCACAATCTCATCTGTTGTGTGTGAGTCACCTCTGACTAGTCAATAGAAGACAGTGAACCAAAGGTAAGGAAAATTTGCCACGCTTCAGTGCTTCATGCCTGATGACAATGTATAACAATATATAACTTGTTGTATGTGCTGCTGTTTACCTGGATGCAGGTCAGTGAAGCTGTGCAGAGCCAGACACTGAACGTTGAGACACACCTTGAGCTGGAGAGAAGCTGTCTGGATCAGTGTCTCAGTGAGCAGCCAGCAGTCCTCCTGTCCTGCAATAGTACTATAACATACAGGTACACACACGCAGACACATAGCAGTATATTCAGAGCTTGCTAGTAATAAAATAGAAGATCAGGGTAGCTAGCCATCTCCTATCTTCTAATAGGTCAATATATCGCCTTCATTTCATCCCACTTCCGGTCTCCTTACCTCTGACCTCCTTTGAAGAGAGGGTAGTTACACAGGCCACAGTGAGTGGCTGCTGATTCGTAGAACTGAGGCCACCCAGACTCAACCAGCGTCTCCGTCCCTACACTGTCTTCAGGCTCCTGATTGCCTGGTTGAACCAAGATTATCTGGAGACTGTTGAGCTCCTGGATGAGGTTTAATGTTTCCTGAAGCTCAGTCTCGTTTTCGGGAATCTGCAGGGAACGGCGCAGCAGCTGCAGCGTATTTTGCCGCTGGGTATCCCTCTGAGCAGGACTCAGGGCCTGGTATGGATCCAGCAGAGCTCCAGACTGAGAAAGGAAAAAATAAGTAATAAGGGCTGCATTAAATGGACAATCTGGGACAGATTTTTATGTCAGGATTAAGAAAATACTGTTCAAAAACTACTAGTACTAAGACCAATAAAACTTCTAAGAATGCTTAACAGAAAAAAAACAAGAAAAATACACAATAAAAAATACACAACAAGAGAAGAAATAGTGTGTTATGGATATAAAAGTCACTGACACCTGTTCTGCTTGTTTAAAAGCCTTTGAGAAAAAACGGAAAAAATTAATGACCTGACATCAAAGGCCTTTCGTCATCAGTCTTTAGTCTAGATTTATGACTGCTAAGAGGAAACTGCTCAGAGATCCAAGGTTGTGCTGAGGCTCAAAGAGGAGGTCAGAGAGTCAGAGATACAGCTGGAAACTAATCTTACAGTATCTGCACTTCAGGAAAATCAAAACACAAACTTTCACCTTTGCTCCCTTGGTGTTCTTCTGGGTCAGCTCACAGCCACATTTAGGGCACATTGCAGGTTTGTGCCTATTCTTATACATGTAGTCACAGGATGGGTTTTTACACCGACCCCGGCCTCTTGCTGTGGACAGTCCCAAGTCCTAAAAGGATAAAGAAGAGCAAGAATTACCCAAGAAACCTGGGACAGTCAGAGAAAAAAGCACATCTGAAAGGAACACTGAGTGCAATCTAATAAAAAAAAAGAAAACACAAGAGGCTAAATTACACAAGGAATATCTGTATACTGACAAAGGTAGAGACTGTGTTCTGTTTGAAAGGCACAACTGACAGGATATTCACTCTCCTATCAGTCAGTGAAGACACAGGTTGGCTTCCATCTGCTGAGACAGGAGAATCCTATAAAAAGACATGCAGAGTGAGGAAACTGGATTATATCTGCATCTTTACTGTTTTCTATGTGCGTGTGTGTGTGTGTGTGGCAATATGTTGCTGAGTGTTATAACCTGCTTGGCTGTGGTTTCTGTGACCGCCTGGCCAAGCTGCTTTAAAGTGCTGGGTTTGAGACCTGAGAGACTCTCTCGGGACACTGTGGTTAGAAAAACAACCACATCAGCTGAGAGCAGAAACCTCAGAAAGAACAGTCACTAATACATACAGACACCTCGCTTCCTCTCTCTGTGTAATAAAGGCAGTCTGTAAATACCTATAACAAGTACTGAATGAACATGAAGTAAAACTGTCTGCAACACACATGCATTTAATAAGTACAATCTGAAATAAAATCAAATGAAATGATGCACAGTACCAGTTGATGATTTGTATCTGTTTGCAGTCTGAAATTTTCCTTTGTCAGGTGGGACAGTTATGATCTGAAACAAGGCACGGCCTAAGAAAACAAACACAAGCGAATATGTAAAACTCTATGGTAGCAGCTTATTGTAACACTGATGACAAAACATTCCCTGTATGTTGCATGTTTTACCTCACCTGTGTTATAGTAGGCAGGGAGGATGGGCCTCACAGGCCTCTTTTGAATGGTGGCATTGCTTCTGTCTTGACCTTGGACTGAGGCACCTTTAGGACTGTCTTTCAGTTGTCTACTCATAGACGGAAGGAAAGTATGTCAGGTAAGACACAAACTATTCTCACTACTAGCTGCTGTACTCATACACCTGCTGTAAGACCACACCAAAGTGTCAATATAATCCTATTTCACTTATATTTTCAGGTTTACAACAGGTCTTTGCATCACACTTTTTCAGCTTCTCAAATAAACAGAAATATTTGTGAAAATAGTTACAACTGAGGCAAGTGTGTATATTTACTAAAAATAACATTAAGCAGACTGAAAATGCTTAATATCTGAATGGGCACCATGTGGACTGAGCTTTGTACACTGGTCACAACTGATGGCATTATAACTTAATGGAGACTCACTTTGTTTGTTCCTGGAGCTTGGTGCTGGTGCCCTCTGCTGGCTTTCCACCTGGAACTGCACGCTGCTTTCGCCCTTCTTTTTTGCTCCCAGTGGTGTTTGTTTTAGCGACATCAGCATTCCCCTCCTGAGCAGGGAGCTGTGTAGGTTGGCAGCTTTCTTTAGGCTTGGTTTCAGCTTTCTGTGGAACTTGCTTTGACGCTGCTTCTTTCTCTTGTGTCTTCTTGGCCTGATATATAAAAGCAGCCAAAGTTGATTGATGTGAACCGCAGGTCAATACTAGAGCCTGGATCACTGTTCTAATACCACAAGCTTCAACATTTCTAACTGTTTGCGCAGATATTGTTTGACACTTACAGCAGGTATCCATTTTCCACCCAAGCTGCTCCCACATTCAGGGCACGTTGGTGGCTTGTGGCGGGTGACGTACACAAATGAACATCCGGGATTCAGACACCTCCCTCGACCTCTCCTGGTGTATGTCTTCACAGACTGCAGAAAAGAGAAAAACACATTCCTGTTTCTCAGCTGTTATAATCCACTAATCAGATTTTTCAAATCTGATAATGACATCCTTGTTTTTCTTTTTCTGTGATTGCCAGTTTCAGTGCTGACATTTCTAAGATGGATTAATACCACGGTGCTTACCATTTTATATGAAGGTTTGGCACTTTGTTCCACACTGGCTCCTACAGAGACCATCATCACTGGGCCCACAGAGCTGACACCTGCCAAAGATTTGGGCTCCAGCAGGTTCTGACACGAGGGAGAAATCACACTATTTTGTCACAAAAATTGTGAGCTAAAAATATAGATTTTTAACTGTGAAGCCCAAGTAAAGCTCATTCTATCTGGTAGAAGGACATTTAAGTCTTACCTGGGAGGGTATAATAGCAACAACCTGTGTAGTTTCCCTCTGTATTTGCTGCACCATTGCCGTGCCATAACCAGTGCCAACAACTCTTGTCTCATTTCCTTTCAGTGTGACCCCATTTGCTGTGAGGTCAGCAGAGCCCTGAATGTCTGTAGCTTTGGACGAGACAGAGGAAGGAGAGGGCTGGGGGATTTGTTGGAGGGCCGTGGGATGAGACGCCACCACTGTTTCCTCAGTTATATCTTCAACATCCATGGTCTGCTCAGAAAGTTCCACCTCACCGGCCAACCCTAGAGGTGTGAACTGGGACTCCTGGGTGAGGGAGACCGAGGGCACGGCTCCTTCTGCTGCAGGATCCAGCGACTCCGTACTCGCCTCTGACTGAGAGCTTCCTGTCTGATGATTTGAGGGGCAGCCTTTGGACAAGAGAAAGTAGCTGGCTCGAGGGAGGATCTTGCGGAAGCCTGGTAGATCTTTGGAGGGGCTGAGTGAGGACTGAGGAAAATACAAAGTTAACAAGACTGTTCGTGATTATTCATAGAATAGTCATGACAATACAGCAAACACCAGTGAATTAGGCTGGCGCAGAGATAAAGCAGGAAAAGCTTTATCTCTGCTGAGATAATTGAGATATGAGCACTGCCAAATTTCCTTCAAAACTGGTCAGTTTACTCTGATTTTGGTGGTTACACAAGGAAGATTTGTCCTGAGAATCAGTGAAATAAAAGGCTCCACAGATGCTCAGATGCACTGGTATGTCTAAAAAAGTTGGTGTAGCTCACTGTATCTGTGCCCTCCTTCTCAGACTTGGCCTTCTCCAGGTAGTAGGCTTTCTCAGCCACACTAAGCCTTTTCCAGCTCTCACTGATTCGCTTGTTGATCTCTGACTGTGGCAGATTCGGTATTTCCTGTTGCATAATCTGGTGAACATCAAAGTAGTATAGCAGGTAGGCAGACCTAAGACAGACAGATTTCAGAAACAATCAGTGCATAACAATGAGGCAGATATTTTTTTTATTTTTGGAGGCACAATCCGTGTTTAAGACAGAGTCATACTTAGTGCTATGATAACAGCTGTGTGAGTGAAACTCCTCTGGGCTATGTAATTACCTAGGCTTCTTAGGTTTCTCAACAGTATCTTCTTGAGCTTTGCTCTTCCTCTTTTTTGGGGTAGTCACCTCCATTTGGTTGTAGCAGCTCTCCACCTCCTCAGTGACTTTCACCACCTCATACACCTCCACTTTCTCCATGATTTGCAAAAATCTGGGGCCAACTTGACAAACAGTATACAATTAGTTTGAACCTATCATCTCTGAACCGTCATGAGGGCAGACTTTATTGCTGATTTGTTTGAATGAGAATGGTTTATGATATACATAGGTGTACATACATAAAATAATACTTTGCATTTAACATCCTAATTTGAAAACGACAGTGTCGATTGTATGTAGAGCATGACTGTGCACTGTGTAACTCCTCAGCGCTTTAATGAGAACACTGTATTTCTGGAGCTTATTATAGCAGTGAATAGCTATAATCATAGCTGATGATACGCAAATAGAGATACTTTGTCTAAAAAAAGCAGCAGAAAGTAGGACAGTGTGACTACAGGCTGGTACTTAATGCAGAGAGAATATAGCACTGCAGTGTCTCAGTCACGATTGAAACTTGTCGTCCATAGGGCTCTTAGGGAGACCACTAACCTATAGCGCTAACATGTTAAAAACACTGGTCCTTCCCTGCTTTAAAAGTAGGTTTAATGGCGTGTGTTTATACTACCAGTACTGTCACCGAGTTATCCAATGAAATGCCTTCTTGTTGAAGCCTTACCTACGATGGCCCGAGGCTCTACGAACTGCTCTGAACAACCTTTAGAAGTCGCCGAAAAAATGAGACATCGTATCGATGTCAATTAAAGGTGAAATTTGTATATACGTCATGTTAAATCAAAGATTTGCAATGCATTAATGTCTATAAAGTAGCTTCGTTTCTCGTCGACTTGTAAAAAACATGGCGGTTTGTTGCTATGGTCTTCGACCAATCAAATGCCGGAATAAACAAACACGGGCCAATCACAGAAGACGTTTTTGACACGTGAAGTAAGGCGTGCGTCCCATACACTTTCGGAGTACCGATTGTGGCCACAAGTGGGCGCAGTTTACTTACTTACTTTATTTATTTATTTATTTATTTTGTTGCTTGTTCATTTTCATGTACAATTTAAACAGTTTAATTTTCTCAAACGTACTGCTTAAGCAAACAAAAACAAAATGTCATAGCACGATGAATTAAACAGCACAGTACAGAGAGAACGCTAAAATCGATAAGAAGTATCATTATTACATTTACAGTTGCGTATGAGTTGTTTTTGCTGTTTTTGTTTGTTTGTTTTTTTTTGTTTTTTCTTTTTAAACTTTCTGCAGCTGCATATTTCCGACAAGACAAAATAATTTTACAGTTTATACAGTTTATGGTTTAAACGTTACATGTAGACCAAACTAATCGCGCTGAAGGAAAGGCAGCAGCTCAGGCTTAGGAGCCGAACACTGATCACCTCACTGAGCAAAAATGGCGGATGACAAGGTGAGTGAGTTACTGTGCTCTGGCTTTAAATGAAATCATTTCACGTGTTTCGTCAGATGACAGGAATTGCCAAAGGAGGACGAAAATAACTCGGTTTATCTCAGCAGCAGTTCACTTTTTAGAATTAAGTTACGAGTGCGAGGGTCGCCTCTGAGTGAAACCGGTCGATCCTTGAGCTGGCTAAGTTTTGCTGCTGTTAGCTAACCAGTAAACTTCGAGAAAACTACCGGGCTGTTCTGTCGGAGGAACTCTTCGTAGGAAAATCTGTCAGTAACTGTAACTTTGGGCTGTGTTATACAGCAGCCTTCGCTATCACCGGTAACATGAATTATCATTGTAAATGGTAGACTGCTTTCTTTCACAAATGGGCTCCTCTGGTTTTATTTTAGGATCCTCTGAAACAGTTGAAAGATCTGACGCAGCTCAAAAATCAACTGGAGGAGATCCAGAGGCGGGTGGAGAACCAGGTTTCTGAGGGAATCCCTCAGGTGAGTTATTTTCACAGCCCACGACATAGCTGACCACATGAGCAGCTGTTGAAAGTGTTTTTTCCCCTTAATACAGCGAGATTTGATTGTGTCAAATATATTTTCGCTTGCCATGAATGTCAGTATTTTCGAACACTAATAGTATATTAATGTCTCATAGAGAAACGCTGGCCACCAATGCATATTCTTTTTTCATGAAATTTGAAACTGTTTCTCCTCACTGAGGGTGATAAACTCAAAAAACATGGGTCCACCTCATTTAAATGTTAGCTGTTACTGCTTTGCCTTTTGTTAATTTATGTTCATGTTTTCTACACCCACGTGTATGTCCTCTCTCTCTGCTGTGATCATGCTAAAGCTCCTGCTGTTGCCTTTTCCCTCTTGTAGGGAGGCTCTGTATTAGGATCTCCATTTCTGAAGGGCTTTCTGGCCGGTTATGTGGTGGCCAAGCTACGCTCCTCCGCCATCCTTGGAGTGCTGCTGGGAACAATTACTGGCATGTATGCGGCACAGAACTATCAAGTGCCCAACATTGAAAGGACCGTGAAAGACTATATGAACAACTTGAAAAAAGGACCAAAGTAATTTGGGCCGACCACTAGCCCTCACAGCCTTTTTGCCAGCGGCATAACAGGCACAAGAAGAGACACTGTTGCAGCTGCTGGCTTGTCAGCAGCTCGTGACAGATCAGCCTTCAAGATTTCTTGATATAACTGGAATTTTATTTGGGACTCAAATACCTTTTTTTAAATTAGCATTTTTGTTTTAGGCTCAGTTAAATACTGCTCTTTTTCTTTTCCACTTGCAATGACTTGATGTTCATACAAGATGTAAGACTTGGTGCCTACAAGGTTTCAAGGTTTGGTCCTTCAGATTTCATAACTTGTCTTAGTTTTGTTGCCTGGAGCAACTCTTTGAGCCCGTAAGATTTTGAATCAGTCATGTTAAAACAGGCAGTAATTCCTGCAAATGTTTTCTATTCAGTTCATTGTCTAGGTCAAGTTACATATACAGAGTTATAGAGATAATGGTGTGTCAAAGTATTTTATGATTGATATTTAAATGCTTGAGATTTATAGCTGTCCATTTTAACAAATGGCCTGAAATGAGGGGTTTTGCACTGTGGGTAGCATTCAGATTTGTTTGAAATTAAAAGTGTTTATTTTGAAATGGTGAGGATGATTGTGATCCAGAATGTGGGGACCAGTTCCCCAGCGAAGATTAGGAGACAGTGGGTGAAGAGGATTCAGTGGGGTGTCCTCCTGGGGCTGATGGTCCTCATCTATGGCTCCCATGCACCGCTCATCACTCTCACCAAAGTAGACGGCCGAGTCCCTTTCAACCCCTCCTCTTGTGTCGTCATGATTGAGTTAGCCAAACTCCTCATCTCTCTGGTGACTCTTGTTCTGACTGGGGGTGCATCCGCTTTACGTGGTCCTCTGCATCTAGTCCTTGTGGCCCCCTATGCGGTCCCTGCCGTCCTCTACGCCCTCAACAACAACCTGGTAGTCCTCATGCAGGCCTACATGGACCCGAGCTCATACCAAGTCCTCTCTAATCTTAAAATTGCCTCCACTGCCCTGCTGTACTCTGTCTGTCTGGGCAAGAGGCTCCGGCCTGTTCAGTGGTTAGCTCTTGGGTTGCTCATGGGTGCAGGGGTGTGTCACAGCTACAGCAGCCTGGATCTAGGGGAGCTTGAGGGAGATGAAGCAGAGGAAGGTCCCAGGCTTCATATCACAGCTTGGGGACTTCTCCTCGTGCTGGTGTACTGTCTCATTTCAGGGCTGGCGGCAGTTTACACAGAGAGGGTGCTGAAGAGCCAGAAGCTGCCCCTCAGCCTGCAGAATATCTACCTCTATGTATTTGGTGTGGCCATCAATGGGCTGTCCTCCTTCTCCTCTGTAGCAAGTGAAAAGAGCTTTCTTGAGGGATACTCAGGGGTGGTTTGGGTCATTATAGCAGGGCAGGCAGCTAACGGACTCTTAATGTCTGTGGTGCTTAAGCACGGCAGCGGGATCACCAGACTGTTTGTCATTTCCTGCTCCATGCTGGTTAATGCTTTGTTGTCGTGGGCAACTTTAGGGCTGCAGCTCACTCCTTTTTTCCTCCTACCTGTTTCTATGATTGGACTGGCAGCTTACCTTTATTACATATAAAAGAAATGAACCACAAAGCCTGTTTAACCCAAAAAAGAACTCTCATAAGAGTCCTTCTAAAATTCTTTGTGTTTGAGTTTTTCCCTAGCTTTTTTTCTGCCTTTTTTCTTTCTGCCTTCTGAGTCTAGCACTGAATTGGACTCCAGAATCAAACACATAACATTTCATATCATATTTTAGAGTTTAATTCTGTCACACTTCTCCAAGTACATTCAGATTATAATGCAAGTAAAGATCAATATATCTTCAGTTAAATGTATCTGAAGAGTGCTGCTATTGTCGTGTTTTGTGTTACATGATCTGCCAAGAACAATGTCAAAGATTAATAAAAACTAATAAACTGTCAAAACTGTTTTATTTGTCATGATGTAAATTAAGCACACTGTGTCATAAACATCATATTCATTGAGATAACAGTTCAGCCTTAGGATCACCTCTCACAGCTAAAGCGTCCTTTAACTCTCCCAGTGCTGTGGAAGAAAAAGAACAAATTTTAAATGCTGGAGAGAAGTACTAACATCTCCAGGCATTTCTTTAATATTTTACAATTCTATCTGTAATATAATAGCATCTGGTGGGGGATAAGAAACGTATACTGACCTTTACGGAGCTGTTTGTTGTCAGCCTGTAGCTGCTGGTTCTGGGCAGAGAGGTAGACAGCATCCTGCACAGCCTCCAGCAACACACTCCTGTATCTGCCCTCTGACATCTTCCTCTGCTCCTCACTTACCTGACGAAACACTCTGAACACCTAGAGAGCAGTAAAACATAACACAGAAAAACCTCAGGTTGATGCAAGATGGGTAGCAGTTAAGATGCCTCTTTTTGTAAATGTTTGATGAAGCAGCTGCAGTTTTACTGATGATAATATATATATTTTTTTTCATGTTTTTGTATCAGACAACAATTTAAAAACCTTTGTCTTGATCTACTGTAGAATCTGTGTTTCTGTGGTGCTAGTCTACAAAATCCTGTTTAGTTAGTCCACTGCAGTTGCTATTTTTAGATTTTATTTTTGGGAAAGACTTAGAAATTCATCTGAAAACTTTCATCAATGTGTAAGTGTGATATTTAAGTGCAGACTCCACTCCTCAAGCACTGAATTAGCCAACAGTATTCCCCCAGAGGTGATGGGTCAGTGCTGCTGCATCATGCACACCTCGTCATATTTAACACTTATCGTTCAGTGCTTCAGTGTGTTGAAACATCCACCCATTATCTACCGCTAAATTATGGTAAAAATATCAATATATTTGGAATATTTTTCATTTAAATCTTAAAACTCACCAGAGTTCTTGACCGACTTCAAAAACCAAACTCAGTTAAGTAGGTCTTGGTCTGAGACCAAGAACAAGGACTTGATGCATGCAGGTTAAATCACTCACAGAAGGAAGCAATAAACTAATTAACTAAAAAAAGCTGACATATTATTTTGAATTAGTGTTCTTTTAGTGATCCAACAAACTCCCACCTGCAGGCTCTCCTCCCTCAGACAATGCAGCTCCGCTTGGTGTCTGTGATATTGATCCTGCAGGTCTCTCTCAGTCTGCAGGGCCTCAGTGCGCAAGGCCTCTATCTGCAGCACCAGGACCTGCCTCTCTCTGGTCAGCACCGTCAGCTCCCTCTGGGGGCCTTCTGTCTAGTGGAGGAATGGATGAAACCATAAAAAATGCAAGGAAATAACAGAATTAAGTTGCAAATGCAGTGGTTTCCTCTGCCCACCATAAATCCAGCCTTGCATTAATTTAAACCGACTCAGCATCCTTAGCTAAGATAGATCACAAACTGTATAATGTTAAACAAGTGTATCTCATTATCTCACCGCTAGCTGCTCCTGTGCCAAGTCTCTCTCCATCTTCTCCACCTCCTCTTGAATTAATCTCCCATGATCCTCCTTAAGTTGCCTCCTCCGCTCCTTTGCTTTATTGTATTCCAACTGAGACTGATCATTAAATTGGCAAAATAAATGTCTTAGTGTGGGCTGCCCACTCTCGCACACACAAATCTCATTTATATGTTTAATAGGGTATTCACACAGCCTTGTAGACATGTCTTCCAGTCAGGTATATAGGTGTAGAATACTATATAGCATGCATTACTTGTTGACAGAGGTCGGATTTCTCCACAACAGCCCCGTTCTTCAGTGTCTCCTCTCTCAGAGCCTCCTTCAGCTGCTGGATTCTCGCTACTCTCTCCTGGACTTTCTCCACATTCCCTTTACCCTCTGTGGATATGAGAAAAGCATTCAATATCACTGTTATCCCTAAGATGACGAATTGCTCATATCACAGCTTATTACCTCTGATATGTTCTTCCATTTCTTGTTTCAGCCGGTCTTGTAAATATTTCATTGCGTCAGTGCTCTCACCATTATCGCAGCTGGGAAAATTGCTGTTTGGGGTCCGACAACTCTGCTGAATCAGAGCAAAAAATAGCGCTTATTATATTACACCAGGAGCATGTGTTATTTGTTATCATCTTGCTAAACTTGTATTTTTGGGTAGAAACCTGTGTTTTGCCTTTTATCTTCTTTGACTCCTCCCTCCTCTTCTCCCATGACTGATTTTTCACAATCTGTCAGAGAGATCACAGGCTGTATTTCAGTTATGAACTCAGTCTCTACAGGTTGTGGTGAGGAAGATTTAAAGAGTTACCTGCAGGTTTTGAGTCAGCTCTGCCAGCTTGTACATGCTGTGAATGTCACTTTCCCCCTGTGACATCATTACGTTTTGGAGATGCATGATCTTTTCTCGGATCTCTTGTTCGGTTGCCCTTGGATACCAACGACTGACAGTGGCTTTAGTTGCCGCACTTCTCATTTTCTGGGCCAAATCCAAGGCAGAAGGGGTTTCATCATCAACAAGACCTGATGAGTAAGGAGGAGAGTCAGCTGTACATCAGTTCACCACCCATGCCGATAGTGTGGTTGGGCACAGAGGACCTCTTACCCTGAGGGTTAACACAGTAGATGAGGACCGTCCTGCTGTTTCCTGTTAAGGCGTTGTGTAGGAGGGAAGGAAGGAGTTTGTCAGTTGTCGTGGTTCCACATGGGATTTGGTCCACAACCCTCACCAGTGGGTTGACTCTGGAGAGTATTCAGCTGTCACCACTGAGTCCAACACTTTTTATAGATTAATAAATGCTGGCAGCAGTTATCTTAAAGGACTAACTTTTTCAGAGTTTTGCTTTAGTGTCACCTTAAATGATATGTGATGAGACTGGAATATCATGTTTGATGTGAATGCAAAAACAGCTTGCAATGATATGCCGTTTCCCAATTCTATGCTACATACTAACTGTACATGATGAATACACTACACAAGTCTTTATGGTTTTGTGCACATAGTAAACTAGAAATCCACATACTATACTATATTACTATACACTATACTATACTACTACATACAAATGACACAATGCAAAGGCAAAATCTGCCACTGCCAACTAAACTACAGCAAGAGACAGCAAAATGTTTTTCCAAAGTTTTAACAGTTTCTATTTTCTAAGGTGTTACCATCCATTTTAACACTTTTCCAGTGTGAACGCACTATATGTGAAAACTGCTTAGAAGTAGTATGCAGTATGGATACACAGTGTTGTAAATTGTAAAATCTACAACGAGTGAGAATGATTTAGAAAATTTTCTTAACATACTAAATGTTAAAATGTTACCAGTGCACAGGACAGAGCTTAACAAATGACTTTGGTACCAATCCAGATATTAGATATCAGAATAGATAGCTCATTGTATCTGAGTATGTGACTGACCCTCTGAGGTCAGTCCTACTGGCTCCCCCTGCCAGGCTGAACAGCTGCAGTCTGCTGCGACAGACCTCTGACTCCACCTCCTCTGGATGAAGTTTCCACTCAACAGCCACAGAGAACAGGGAACTACATCTGACAGAAGTGCATGACATGAACATGTAGAGACGATAATAAGTTCATTCATTCAAAAACCTGATAAAGAAACACGCGAGGTAAATCTGCTATGTAACAATCCACTCATTCAGGTGACAGTATAACACTTTCTTTTGTGATCAACCATTGTAATCAACCCAATTGAAAGTAATTCAGTTAGTGGTTTACATGATCAGAGTTTATTTGACCTACCTGCTGGAAATGGAGCCTCCATTGGTTTTCAGTGTCTCCCTGCACGTTTCATACAGAGCATAGGCTTCCTCTTCTGAACACACACACACTTCACATAAACCTCCCACAAGACTGGGAAAAAATATTTGGGCACATTTTATGCACTGTGCACTTGAGACTTTAAGTGTTGCAAGAATAATCTATCTCACTATGTATTTGTTGTTTATTGTATCTATCCTGATATAGCAGTGGACTCACTTTCCAAGGGCCGGGTGTGTGACAAGTTTTAGAGTCTGTCTGTTGGGGCTCAGGAGATCCACAGCACTGCCATCTGGATAGAACTGGCATTGAAATACACAAGGAGTTATCTTGCACCACATCGAGTCTAATGTGATTTATGGTTATGCTGTTGTGCACAAGGACAAACCTGAATGAACGACACAGAGACGAACAACTCCTCTTTCACTTGTGACAACATGCGACCAAACAGACTCGCCAGGAGCTAAGACAGAGTCAAGAGTAAGATTAATACAGAGAAAACATCAAATCTGCCAGTGTTAAGTGTAGTTTGGTTTTGTGCTGCACCTGTTTGATGATATTGTGGTCAATCAGAGCGCAAATCTTCTCTGTGGAGGCTCCACATATCAGCAGAGCTCCATTATAACCGCTGGATATGGACTCAGTGAGAGGCTGCAGGAGCTCAGGGTGGAATCTCTGCAGATTTATATACAGACACAATATTTGGTAGTGATAAGATGTAAAGAGACTTTGTAGAGTAGCTAAAATAGAACAGTAACATTGGTATAAATCAAAGGTCAGAAGCTCTTTAGTACCTGTATGTTGTCAACATTCACAACTTGGTCAAAGGAGAAGCACTTTGCTTCCTGTTGGAAAAACACAGAACAGCAGTGAGAGCTCACAGAGAGCAAATGACTGAATGCTGACTAGTGACTGCTGAGTAAATGTAGATGTTCTACCTTATTGTTTCCTGATGTATAGTTCACACTATGTCCATCTTCACTAATAACTACACAGTCTTTACCCTCTGAGAGCACAGAAAAACACATTTCAAAGAGAAATCTCCAGCGACAGCATAGCAAAATTTAAAGACTTCACATTTTAGTCCTTGCTTTACCTGGGATCGTAGTAAATACAACTCCCACTTTTACTGTTTCAGCTTCCTAGAAACATGAGGATCAAGTTAGAATGATTACAAGAGACTCATAAATGACAAGATGCTCTTCATACACTTAAACTCTACAGTTCATACAGTCATTATACACTATCATGGCTGTAAAAAATATGGTACTTACAGGTGCATTCATGTTCACAGTGGCCACGACGAGC
Source organism: Lates calcarifer (assembly GCF_001640805.2). Taxonomy (NCBI): domain Eukaryota; kingdom Metazoa; phylum Chordata; class Actinopteri; family Centropomidae; genus Lates; species Lates calcarifer. The sequence goes on along the minus strand of NC_066840.1, from coordinate 10,915,343 downwards.
TCATGTCTACCATAGCCACTGGGTCACTTGGATTTCATTACAAATGGGCTGAATTATTAATGAGCCAGAATCCACTTTCACCGGCCTTAGTGATCAGGGTACAGTTACCAAGATGGACAGAGAGGGCACAACTGGGGTTACTGCTGAACAGTAATGATTCTGAAATCATTTCCTTCAGTCAGCTTTATTGAGTCATTTACAGATGTATTTGATCACTCAGTGTAACTCATGCAGATATTCAAATGTTTTGCAATATTGAGATAACAAATTAGTGACAGTGTTATTAGAAACTGATTTATCTTCAACAAAGGTGCCACTGTCTGATAAGGCAATCTTTAAAAAGCAGTTATAAGATGTTAATGGCTTCATTAATGGTGAATAAACAGCTTAGTTGTAAGCCATTAATAAGAGAAAATTTTGGGTTACCAGGTTTTGAAAATCCCTTTGCCAGGAGGTTTGCGCTCGCACAATCCAATTAGTCGCAGGGATTTTTCACAGCCAGGCAGCCTAAAAGTTGTGCTAATAAATGTCGTAAAAATGATCGATAACCTTTAGTAAATGATTTAGTAACCATTAATGAAGCCATTAGTTACACCTCATGAACTCTCTATAAAAGGTGTCCTTGTTAGAAAGTGGTAGAAAGGCGAACATTAACAAAAATAAATCAGGAATGACAGTAAGCCAATAAATAGTAGCAAATGGAGAGGAGAGCTGGGGTGTTGTGTTCCACTGTGCAGCTCCTCACATGTTTCTAGAGACAGATTCATCATCTGAGTCCCCTGCTGGGCCACTGGTGTGTGACCCACATACTCTTCAGGCCAGTCCTCCACAGACACAGTGTCTGTGTTGTTCAGGAAGATGATGGTCTCTTTTAAGGCACAGATACACTGATAAGGGCTCCTCCCTGCTTAGATAGTATCAAGCTATGGGCTCAAGCTGACACCTGTCCCATTTATCAAAGTGGTAAGCTGGTTGTTGTCCACCTTCAGTTCCTGTACATGAGACAGGTTAGCCAGAGAGGAGAGACGTATGAGGTGGTTGTTAGACGGATCGAGCTGCTTCAGGGTCGGCGGTGGGTTATTGAAGACCTCCAGAGAATTATAACTTAGATCCAGTTTTTCCAGAGATGTAGAGAGCAAAGAGTTAACCTCAGTGATCTCTGAGCGAGACAAATTGAGCATCCTGACTGACTTCATCACCTGAAGGCAGAGTGGATAGTGGAGGACTGAGAAATTGTTGCGGCCGACATCAAATTTGACGAGGGCAGGGGTGAGACGCAGGAGCACGCAGAGAGACTGGAGGGAGGTGAGGTTGGTGTCTCTCAGATGAAGAGATTTCAGGTACTTGAATGAAAGAGAGGAATAAAGGGAGAGATTCTGCAGGCTGGTCCAAGTGATTGGGTTTTCCGATATCCACAGTCAATCACAGCAAGGCCAGAACGAACAAGACAGAGGGATTTCAGGGAGGCAAACAACCATGAATGGAACGCCTGGAAGGAGGGCTGAAGGAGAGAGGGGTCCACTGTTATGTCTTCCAGCTGAAGGGCTGTAATTTTAGATGTTTCCGGAAACACTGGATGCTCTAATGGCTGGACAACTTCCAGAGTAGAAGAAATGATGCTAATTTTGTCCAGTTTTGTTAGGGGCAGAAATGGGATCATTGCACTGATGAATGAGGAGGAGATTTTGACATTGTTAAAAATGAGTTTATTTGCAGTTTAAAAATTGTTTTAAAAAGCTGTTTTAAAATAAATCTATCTACAACTGGTTCTAAAATGCATCAGAAAAACAAACATGACTTTAATAATGTATATCTTCAGGTCAAGAACCTACCCTGTAGTCAGTTTTGTTGTAGACAACTGTCCCAAGAGCCATATGGAGGTGGATATCAGTGTCTATATTCTCAACTGTCTTCCGGTTTTCTGCTTCGGGTGTTGGCACTTCCCTTCCTTTTCTTCACACCTCTAAAAAAAGCGGAAGATCTGTGTTCTAGGACATACTGTACAGCACTTCTTCCATGCACAATTAAATATTCCCCAGAATAATTGTACCAGTCTGATCTTTGTATGTCATTGCCACTGGGGGAGTGCGAGAGGAATCAACACCTCTCCACCAATCAAAATTAAGCTGGCAGATATGCTTCCCTCAAGAATATGAGCAACTAACATGATGCTCCCACCAGCAGCGGCTCTGAAGACTGTGAAAATGCCACTGAGGGGGTCAGCTGGGACAGAAACCAACATGGTTTTCTGCTTTGCCTCTCAGATCCTCTTAATTTAATTTGATGGTTATTTGATGACAGAGGTTGACCTAATTTTAAACTGAACTGGATGCCAGCTTGTTAGCTATGCATCTTTTGTGTTTGTCTGTCCATCCTAATGATGATGTGAAAACATGGTTGGTGGTTGTAAAATCATCAGAACATGTCTTGAGTGTGCCTCACTAAAAAGAGACTTAAACTATTGCTTTATGTATATATATTTTTAAGTTTTTGCTATGGCTACATAGCCAATGTTAGCATTAGCAGCTGTTTACTTACCAAGAGCCTCAGCCATTGTTGCATTTACAAGAGGTTAGAATATGCCCTCTGGTCAGCACTACTTCTTCTCTCTCATGTTGGACTGAGGGTGTGAGTGACTCACTATCACAAAGAGGTGTTATGAGACTGGACATGCCTAGCTGGTTAGCATGCTAAGTTAAGTAGAAGACAAATTATACAAACAGAGGCAAAACAGGAGTTAAGATTGGTGTTACTTTCCACTGCTGGAGACAGCTTTTGGCAAGGAATTAAATTTGATGCTTAACTTAGAGTATTTATTCTAGACTGGTGAATAAACATCTGCTAATGCTAACATTAGCTACGTAAAAAATAAATAAATAAGTTAATTAAAAAAACATACATATATAGCACCTTTAAAACCAGAAACAGATGCCAGAAAATCCAGGACTGAGTGGGCAGTGTCACTGCATCTAATCAGGTTAAATTTTATTCAGGCCTTGTTAGTCTAACAATCATTTGATCTAAAGGACAACATGACTGAAGTTGAACATATGTGTATAACAATGCAAACAGTGTTGTTATGAAAACTTTATTTAGCCTTCTTAACACAAATACCCTCAAAGAAAAGTCACTTTCTCACATTTGCACATCCCTTAAAAGGTCAGTTCACCCAAATTACACAAAAAACTAAATTCACTCAACTCTCATGGTATCTAGCCACGCAGACAGTTTTGGTTTTATTTAGCTTGGTTTTTGTTTGTGGTGCTAACAGCATTGAAAAACACCATAAAAATGAAACAGCATCGTCACTTTCAAGAAATAGTGTCCTCGTGACCCTGAATAATCCACAGAACGCACTGTGAACAGTTTTTATTGGAACTACTTTTATTGGAAGTGGTGCCAATGAAAACTGTCCCCTGTGTGGTCTGTGGATTACCAGAGAAACAGAGGACATGGTTTCTTGAGAGAGACATTGCTGCTTACATTCTTTAAAATCATTTTTCAGTGCTGTACCTGCCATAAACAAACTTCCATTCACCTCCGTTGTGTTGGGGCTGGAGGTAGACATCTCAGAGATTATATGTTAAAGCCTGCTAAAAAGCAGAAGCAGAACTACCTCCATGTCTAGATGCTAGTAGAGGTGATGGAGAACATGTTTTTTTTTGTAATTTGAGTGAACAGACCCTTTAAACATTCTGCAGAAACATATTCAAATACATTAATGTAGATTACACAAATTGTGGTTTAATGTCAATGAGAACACCCCAAAATAAGTTTCTTATAAAAGATAAGAATTACATTAAAAGCAATACACTGTAACAGGCCTCTATTGGTTTGATTTCAAGCAGCCAGCAAAATAGGTAAAATCAGGAGATTGCAGGGAAGAAAAACTGATCAGGCATTAAAACCATTAATGTACGTAGGGCCAAATCCAGCTTAAAATAACCGATTTCTCTTATTTGCTAAGATTACTTGCTGAAAAGAAACACCTTGCTTCAGACTCCGGAAGTTGCGTCTTTTGATTCACTCATCTGGGAAAAAGGAAAACACAGCAAATGAGGATGTGTGGCAAACACTTGAGAATAAACATAAAACATTGATCTTGTCAAATTATCAAAGATCTAGTATTAACTCTCACCATCAACAGCGAGCGTCTTCTGCATCAGCCTGGGTGCGAACATCATGCGACGAGGAACTGAACAGAGGAAAAAAAAAGAAGGGGGGTGGGGGTGTTCAGTTACTTTCATCATTCAGGGCCTTGAATGAAAAAGAAGCGCCAATGGCTTTTAATCTGTGTCCCCTACCTCCACGCTGACAGTCAGGACGGCCGCGCATGCTGGTGCCCTCGATGACTTTGCCGGTCTGGTCCACGCACCAGCAGAAGCCGGTGGGGTACCAGCACTGCATGGGCAGGTAGCGGCCCTGCTCGTCACACTGGGGCTTGTAGGAGCCAATTTTGCCGGCTCCAGGTGCTGCCTCCAACTGGCATTTGGTCATGATCTTAGTGGCTGCGAGAGGGAAAGAGGCGAGAACACTGGGACATTAATGACTTGTCTGGGGTTAAGTACTGGTGATTGTGGCACAATGGTTTGACTGTTTCCAGGCTAAGCTAACCTAAGCTAACTGCTGCTGGCTATAGCCTTATATTTAATGGAAACATATGCCAGTGGTTGGTTTTTGATCTTTTCTCGTGAGTCTCCACCAGAATGAGTATATATGCCAAAATGTCAAACTACTTTAACGCTAGGCTAAATCTTTGTTTCAGGTTTTATCATGAGTAGTGTGGGAAAAGACACTTGGATAAGAAAGTTGGTTTTACCCTTTGCAACCGAATCTCCTATAATTGCTCCTAAAACCTCAGTGGCGCTAGCAAAAATTATATTGGATATGCCACTGTTAACTTTTTTTGCACCTAAATAATGAAAATGATAGTAAAAGTCTCTTAAACAATCTACTGATATTCATCTTGTAAGGTCCATGATCAGCATTTCTATATTACTTTAATATTGTCACAGTGACATATTACACCTCCCTATTGCTGGCTTTATTGTCACAGCAGCAGTCTGGATTTGAACATCAGCTAAATACAAAAGTGTAAATGAAATAAAGTTGCAGTAACCTGGCTGAGATGTGGGGGGTACGGGCTTCTGCTGGGCCATCTGGAAGATCAGCCAGTAACGCATCCAGGACTCAAAGCTCTGCAGAGTGCATAATTGAAAGATAATTAAATTCCATTCATTTCTATACTTGTTTTATTGGCTTCCTTTTGAGTGAGTGCGAAGCTTCACCTTCCACTCGCTCTCATTGATCTGCTGCTTCAGGCTCTGCAGGTTGGCCTGGAAGGTCTCGTTGAACTGCGGCAGTTGGGCATCCTGTTCAAAGTGAGACTGGAGCTTAGCAACAACAGCACATCGGTATACGACAGTAATGTGAGGACACGTGTTTTACTGAGTGCAACATACCTGCAGGAGATCCTTGAGCTGTTTCTCCACGCTGACAATAGCAGTGTCCTGCAGTTTCTGATGGGAGGGAGCAGAGGAGTGTTTGTAAATGTTGAAATTTATGATACAATTTTCACTTTCAGCCATTGATTATGCACCATCCCGGACTATACTGTAAGCCTTAAACAAGTTTGTGGCCACCTGGATATAGTTAAGTGAAAAGTCTTCCAGTGGGCAGGATGAAAACTCACTGTCAAGGGTGTCTTGCTTGTCTTGGTGTCCTCATCAGTGGTGAAGTCCATCATTAGAGGCAGGCTGCTCATGGGCATCTGCATCCTCACTGGAGCCACAGCTGAGGAAAACAAATACACAAAAAAAGATGACACATTGTTTGTTTTTACTGAAAATGTATGAATATAACATTTGAAAACAACTGATTTGTTGTTTGTGGTATAACCTTTACACACAAATGTAAATGTAAAGTCTAAACTTCTACCATTCCATATCAAAAACACCAAGCCTCTGCAGAATAAATAAATACATATATAACTTGAACTAAATCTGAATTAAAAAGAGGCCATGTGTGATTAAATCCAGCTCAAAGGGCTGCTTTACAGAAACACCGGATGTGTTGAATGCTAGATAATGTTTAATGGGAACTTCATATGTCACTCTTTGAAATCTTATAATAAGATCAGCACATAGTTGACTTCTCCTTGAGAATCACCAGCGAAACTTTCATTTCTCTGTCTGGCTTTCAGATCAAGTTTCTTAGAAGCAAACTCTCACTTCCCTCTACACGTCTTCATCCCTACAGCCTCCTCCTCCTCCTCCTCCTCCTCTTCCTCTGACTATTACTTATAATGACACATCCCCACTGGCCTAAGCAGCTGCCATGTCTGCGCTTTAATGCCCTCTTTTACCCTGGGATGAGCGGGTCATCTGTTTGCCCAGTCTCTCTGAGTTCTTCTGGAGGGTGTGGATCTGCTGCTTCTGGCTGAACACCATGTAGGCAGTGAAGACCTGGCTGGACAGAAGCAGGCATGCAAGGGTTGTCAGGGCTGCCACCTTTAAAGCGCGGCTGTTGGAGCCCCTGAGAGAGAAATAGACAAATATGTCAGCTTAAGAGGATGACACAGCAGGGGAGACAACACAGCACATCACACACAGCAAAACTGAGAGAATCTAAAAATGGGATTTTAACTTTTACAAAATATTACATGGTGTTAAAATGACTTGGGGGGGATTTCCAAAAATGCTCTGTGTGGCATTTTCATTGCATGGGTGATTTGTTTTGATACTGATATTGGACAGTCCAGCACACTCAAGAAAGTCCCATATCTAAACAGAAAAGCAAAGAAAAGAAAATGTACAGAACATCTCTGTACCTTCACGATACTATTACCTAAAATAATAAACAGCCTGAAACATGAATGCAGTGTTATTTTCTGCTGCTCATAATCAGCCAATAGGATGTGAGCATCACTAGTTACTAGGCAGATGCCTTCTGCTGGTGTTACAGGGAAGTACATATCCTGGTAAGATTTAGGGCCTCTTTAAGAAGTGTAAACAGGTGTAAATTGATTTTTCTTTCATAAAAAGGAGCCAGGCCACAGTAACTGTCATTCATTTATTTCATAAATACTTCTGCTTCAATGAAACATGAAACTTTGACCCACAAATGCTGTATGTACTACTTGTAAACAATGTATTATTTATCATTCATTATTTAAAAAGTTAGTGACTTAGTTCTAGTTCTAGTTCTATTTTATCTCAAGAGAATATAATAAAAATTATGGATCAACATCTATAAGAACAATAAAGTCATTGTTGTGAGGGAAACAGTATGAATTATTTATCCCTCACAACTAACTCTAAATAAATAAATATGCTGCAGACACAGTTTAGTTGTAACACACATATATAAGTATTTCTAACTTAAAAATGATCAACATTGATATAAAACTATTGACAGTTTTCTCTGTGATTAATTATGAACCAATAGGATTACTGCTGAATCATCAGTTACTAGGCAGGCACCTTCTCCTGGTGCAGGGGGAAGTGAACATCCCATTGCAGATTAATGAGTATGTAAAGGTACACATGGAATGTAATAATGTAATAAGTTGCAACAAAATGACAAAAAAATATATTATTATTATTTCAAGAACAAGTTTCCAAAAGTGAAACTGAAAATGAGAAACATTGCATGCAATTTAGGAATAAAAGAACATATAGTCATAGGCATAGTCATCTGTTGAAACATGTGTGTGTTATTAATGTATGTTAACTACCAATGTGAGGTGCAGAACTTCAAATGTAAAATTTTAATTATGATTTATGTCTTTTACTTCATTTTTAATTTGACTACATACAGAAAAATAGGCACATTTTAAGCAAAGATTACATTTTGGAGCTACTACTGAGCAAACAGTGGTTGTTATGAGGATAAAGTGTATTTATGATGTTACTCTCACCCTCTGGGTCCTGCAGGGACAACAAGGTCCTCCTCACTGCCTGCCAGACTCCCTCTGGCCAGGGGAGCATCCTCTGGGTTGTGAGCCATCTGTATCTCTCAGCTTCTTCGAAATCAACAAACTGAAGAAAAGTCCAGCAGCTCCCTGGGATAAACTGTCTTGAAAATGAGGAAGGAGTACCAGACAGGTTCCTCAGAAAGGTGAAGGGATGGTGTGGAAAGTCCCTCTCTTTAAAGCAATGTGGGATGGCTCAGCTGTGAGTGAGGGTGAGTTCTGATTGGTCAGATTAATATGCCATCACTTGTTGATAGAGGCAGACAATGGTGAAAGGAGTAGGGATTTATTTACAGCCTGTATGGTACCCTAACACTGTATTATCTACTTTCTTTAGTAATTCTGAGCTAATTATCTCTGTTCAATGAACTTATTAATGTGTGTGTTTAATACTCCTACATTTACAGTATTACTTAGATATATTGCACTAGTGAATTCTACAATGAACTTTATTTGTATTACTATCAACTTCCTTTTTTGGCACAGTACAACAGTACTTTACAGGAAATAAGCAAACAATAAAATTATTACTACCTATTATACTAAAGATAATAGAGCAATAATAAATAAATAAATAAAATGCACTTTTTTTTCTAAAACTTTTCTTCAGTTGTCAGTAGTGACTATGAGAACAGGTGAATTGAGTCATGTACTTTAACTTCTATTTTTTAAAATATTTTCAAATGCATCACATCAAAGCACTGTTTACTTCCTGGAACAACAGTGGAGTATTGTTTCTTTGGTAGATTTTTGGTGTTTCCCCAACAAGGAATTAACATTCCTACTACATTCTACTCTGAGTTGTGTTGAACATCAGCGGGATATACCAAAATACATCAGTGTGCTTCTCTCTCTCTCTCTATATATATATATATCTATATATATATATCTATATATAAGCCTATGCTTCATGCAGTTTTGAGAGATTCAATCTTCTTTTTGAAAGTGAAACCAAAAGACAAACCAGTCAAGCTAGGTGACAAGAAACTAACAGTGATCCAAGTTTCTAGAAATCACTGCACCACAGTAGTCACTACTTAACTTGACTGCAGACTGCTTGCTCTGACTCTGACCATTAATTCAGTATCATTCAATAAAGGTTAGTTTGTTCAAATTCAACTGTGAAAAGAGGGAAAAAAGATCCAACTACTGAAAAATACAGTGGTGTTTTATTTGCAAATTAAAAAGCACCGACAATATTAGTTACACTGTAAAAATTATTGACAACAATTACAAATCTTTATCATACAGTCCAGGAGATTAGTACCATCGTTGCTGTTATGTGTTATCACTTAATACTTTATATGGAGAGACTCAGTACCTCTGTACAATAGTTGGCAGTGAGAGGACATGAGAGGAAACAATCTTAGCGACACACCTCTGCACAATGAAATGATCCAGACTCCCCTCAGTACAGCACTGACTAGTTTCACACTATAGGAATGGGCTGATGGAGACTGTAAACCCAAACACATTCAATAATTTAGGTCTACCGCGGGTTGCGTATTATGTACATTACAAAGTCAGGAAATAAAGGACCAACATGTGCATTGTTATCACATCAGAACATTGTACAAAACTATTGCAATAAGAGCAGCTTTTTGTTATCTATGCTTGACATCTAGTTGTAGTGGTAACACCTTGACCGACAACCAAACGTCTTATGTCGTATGGGCATACTGTGGGTTTGCCTGGCAACTTTACACATTTTTCCCAGAGACAGTTTTTTTCTCGCCTCCCTCAAACTTAAACTCATCTAGTAAATGAAACAAAATATAAGACAAAATATACAGTTTCGACAAAAACCCAATGCTGCAAACGGATTTTGAAATGCACAACCTTGTTCTGTACACTGTCTGACTCTCTTGAAACAGAGCGCTTAGTTTAACATACAGTAGCTAGCTTATGATCTTATTCACAGATTGTAGTAGGAGCCATTTTGTTAGTGTGCTTTCCAGTAACCTGTATGCTCAGAATTGATGTTTGCTGTGAGTGCCTTAAATATTGTGCTTTCAACATCTATCCTACTGTTCCTGCTTTAGCCAATTCAGTGGTCATGGAACTGACTAAAGAGGAGGCTGAGCTGAACAGTCTGCACTGTACTGTATATCTGGCCTATATGAGAAAACTGAGCTAAGATGTTTAGTTTAGTTTTGGTACATTCTACAATAATGCATTGCCATTGGCATTACAGAAATGTTAAAACAAAATCTGAATAAAGAAAACAAAACATAAAACTTCTGAAAAAAAAAACAAAAAAACTCAAAAGTCCATGTGGTAATAGTTTAATAAAGATTCTGTCCTGGCACTTGTAAATGTGATAACTAGATTCTACCAAGGCCTATCAAGTAAGGCTACAACATGCAGCCTGAGTCAAGATGCCAGATGTCCCATTCTCCTCTCTTAAAAACATATATATATCAAAGGCATTTGCAATCAATGTCTCTCTCTTCAATCAGGCTGTCATCCATTTAGTCAGTTGCCTGTTTTAATGTGCTCCAAACGCCACAACTCATAGCTGGAGACGTGAGTGATGTCTTGTTTGTCTTTTGTCACCCGTTTTCCAGAGCTCAAAGTGTGACGACTGCTCAAGCCTCAGACTTTTTTTTTCCTTTCTTTGATTTTCAGGATGAAGTTCATGCAAAGAAGAGAAGGTCTGATTAAGAAGAGCAGGGATGTGATTATCAAACACTGAAGGTCCCCTCCTGTGCGTCTCTGAGCCTTCCCTCTTCCTCCTCCTCCTCCTCCTCCTTCAGGACACAGAGGAGGCCATCATCAGGGCAATGGCATCTCGAAGCTCGGGAAGAGAGGGGAGAGTGATCAGCTGCTGACAGCAGCTGTGCTCTCTTCTTGCTCACCATCCACTGTTACCCTTTTTGTTTGGGAAGATCACAGTAAAGTGTCGAGTTCTAGTTAGGCATCCCACCCTCGACTCCTCAGAGGTTTCTGTTTCTTTCAAAACTATTTGGGATCTTCAACATTTCAGGCCGCTTGGCCGGTTGTCCCTCAGCAGGGTCAAGCAGTGGTTCAGTGTGTAGAGCTATGGTCTCCCCCTGTGGTGCTGCTACCTGGTGTGGACCAGCTCTTCTCTGAGCCAGCTTGGTAGCGGCTGACCCATCCTGTAGAGAAGTTTCGACAGCTCGATGTTGTGATCCCTATAGTATTCCCTGAGGAACCCCTGGGACTGAAGGAAGAGAGAGAGAGGTAAGATGAAATCACATCTTAAAAACATCTCATCAAAAGGTGAAATATTAACAGATGTTTATGTGTATCTCATCTCATCATTCTTACCTCAGTGTCCATGTCAGGGTACCTGCGCCCTTTACTCTTTCCCAGACACTTTGTCTTCCCTCCCTCCAGCAGCTGACACCAGAAGCCTTTCTTAGGGTCAAACCTGTACATAGAAGAGAATATGTGATATATATGGTTACAAATTACCACCATCCCATAGTTCATTCACAATATAGGAGAGAGACTTGCAACAAATTGCTTGCTTTGAATAACAAAACACAAGCAGCAAATAATTTATTCCAGGTGAATAGGGCAAAGCTGTAGATGTCTCCCTTGTTTGATCTGTCGTACATGTGAAACTCAACTTATGTGAAACCGGTTTTGCCTGCATACACATGCGGTAAGAGGTGACTGAGATCTACCAGCTCCACATGACAACTAATGAGATATGTGGAGTCTAAAGCTATAAATCAATCTGCAAGTTCATTTGTAAATCTGGCAGTTGAAGAAGTGATACTGTGAGTGGTTTAAAGTGAAGGATACTCACGCTAGGATCTTGTGGTAGTTGATGATATTGGCGAGGCCTAAGAACTTCTGGATTTTATCCATGACTGAGGCAGGCTCCGTCTTCAGCATCTGTCCATCTAAGACTAGCAGCTGGGTAAGACACAAACAGAGCCAAATGTTAGAACAGGAACAGGACTGTAGTGTTTGTAAAACCTGTGAAACAACCTCAAATCATTATCATATCATAGTAATTACACAAACTGAACTTGTTGAAAATGTTCCTGGTTCAAAAATACACATTTTCTATTTATTACTACAACGGCTCCCTGAAAACCTCAACTCATGCATCAAATGTTCTGCTGTAAGTAGGATAGACTGTTACAGCTGAGGTTCTTTTTTTAGTAAAAAGTAATGCTGCACACACTTCATTGCATACTGTATGCACACCTGACAGATTCAGTTTGAGGCAACAAGTGCTCGTTTTTCTCTTAGTAGTGTCCCTCTAGGGCAGTTCTCTTCTCTCATGGTCAAGTGGATTTAAAGCACTGCCTGTAAGGATGGCACAAAAGAGTAAACAAGCTCTACCCCTAACCTCACTGGGAAAAATTACCTTCCAGCCACCCATAAAGCCTAATATACATAGTTGGGGAAGTTTTTACACCCTGACATGAGCAGATTTAGGTTGGTGAGAAAATACTGCCCACCACTATGTGCATGAAAACACACAAAGTACCTGGCTGGAGTGGTAGTAGTTGAGCCAGCGCTCCAGGTGGATGGCGTACCAGCCTGGCACCAGACAGCGGTTCTGGAGGACCCGTAGTTTGACTGGAGCGTCATGGCCTGCGGTGATGACGTCATGGAATGAGTATTTCAATGCCACTGGATCATCGTGGGCTCTTTGGTGCTGTGGGCAGACAGGGATGTGAGGAGATGGTTGTTTGCAGAAGGATAAGTCCAAAATCAATTCCTACATGATATTCATCTGGTTTAGGGTTTGGCCTATGACTGACCTGGTACCAAGAGTAAGCTCTGTCTGCCGGGTTGATGAGGATGGTGATGATCTTGGCTTTGGGCAGGAGAGCTGCAGCCCTCTGTGCAGCCACCTCAGAGTCAAAGTAGTTGGCACTCTTCTCAAAGTAGTAGTCTGAACTAGTGTTGGAGGGCAGAGGGAAGTACTCCATATACCTAACACACAACAAACACAAATATATAAAGTGTAAAGCAGCCACAGTTGATCTGGTCTAATTTGCTTGCCGCAGATAAGGATAATTTCGCTGTTCCCTGTGTGGGTGATTGACCATGTGCAACAGCTTGGCACCTCAAATACAAAATACATCTATCAACACCATACAATGTTAATATTTGGGCAGCCCACTCACATAAATGTCCAGCCTGCCAAGTAAATTTTGTGTTGGACTCTTGTCAGGTGCTGTGATGCGTGAAGCTTGTCATTGATGCAGGTTTCAAATCAATTAAACCTATAGGAAACTCAAAATAGTGGATTTCTAACTGAATAGGTGTTTATTGTGCTGCTGGTCTCACAGTCAGGAATAGCGCTAATGACTAGATCTGTTGTTGTGTGGGGTTCTGGCATCATTTGCAGTTTGATTCTGGATTTCATTTGCTTTAAAGGTGCTAGATGTAAGTTTTGGCTATTGCTACATAGCCAGTACTAATGTTAACAGCTGTTTACTTTTACCTTAGCCATCATTGCATTTACAAGATAAGCGGTTAGAATACCCTCTCTGGGCGGCTCTACTTCTTTATCCTCTTATGTTCGACTGACAGCAGACTGGACACTACAGTATCTCAGTACAGCAAAGTGGTATTACGAGATAGGATATGCACGGCTAGCTGGTTAGCATGCTAACTTCAGTAGAAGAAAGGAAGGATTGCTTTTTGCCGCTGGAGACAGCTCTTTGAAAGTAAAGGTATGAAGTTTGATGCAGAACTTGCAACAGTAGCATTAACATTAGCATTAACACCTGAAAAACAGATGTTAATGCTAATGTTAGCTATGTAATAAAAAAACCTAAATATACCTATGGCAAGTGTAGTTGCTTACTGCTCCCCTAGCATTGCTACGCTACAAGATACTGAGGTGCCTGGGAGGTTTCCTACCAGTCAATGCCTCTGTGGTAGTTGTGCCCATTGAAGAACTGGATCTCCTCAAAGGTCTCCTTGCTGGGGTAGTTACTGGTCAGGTCAGGGTGCATGCCGAGAAACAGGTAGAGTGCTGTTGTCCCTGAGAGAACAAAGAAAGAGCAAGTGGTGTAGAAAAGGGAGAAAATATAAGTGGGGAAAAGAGGAAGAGGTTTAAGGGCTCACATATCCTACAGCAACAACAATACCTTCAAAACAAATCCTTCTACTCTCTCTGTACAATCAACAGTCTACTCCACTATCACTGTCTCTTATTTTCACAGAAATAATCACAAGCTCATTCAAACCTCAGAGAACATGACACACAAATTCTTGTTTTCATTTCCAACTCCATCCTGTAGGGGGTGTTGATGTACTGTGTCTCACCTGTCTTTTGAGGCCCGATGACGAGCAGTTTGGGGAAGCGGTCACATGTTTTCTCTTTGGACCAGATGTCCTTGTGCCTTTTGTCCTCACAGGGATCCTGTAGCCACAGAAAGAAACAATCCTTTGTTTCAAGTGTGATTCAAACAAAAGTCTAACAAATATTTCAATCTAAAAGTACAAGAGAAAGCCAGTTAACCTTTTTTTTATCCAAATGTTGTCCAGGCACAACAACAAAGGAAATGCCTTGCACAAAACATGTTAGGATGGGTAATGACATCTCTCTGGGTTCAGCAACAAAACAATGTATTGTTCATTACCAAAGTCACACACACACTGTGTCTAAGGATTCAAGCTACTGCTATTTAATATCATATTTTAAAGGTAGGCGACTTAACATTTGACAACAATGTTAGCTATATTGCAGCATTCCATTACTGGAATATAAGTTGTCACATAAAATTACTACCAAATGCAAACTTTGGCTTTTGTGCCAAACAAATAAAAACAAAAATGCATTAAATAAATTGATAAATTATATCATCGTCAGCCTCGTCTTCTCACCTGCCAGAGGGGATCCCTCTCAGAGGGGAACAGGCTGAAGTACTTCTGAGCCAGCTGGATAGGCGGCAGGGTCTGCATCTTCAAATTGGTCCAAGTCTGGACGAACATCACAAGGCTTTTAAAGGTGTACAGGCCGAGGCGATCGTTCCCATAGTTGGACAGGTGGGTCATGAAAATACTAATCTGTGGATGGAAGGAACAAGCTGAGTATGTTTTATTAAAGAGGGATTAACTGATAAGCAGATCAACAGAAAATGATGAGCATTTGCTGGTTCCAGCTTCTCTGATGTGAGAATCTCATGCTTCTATTTGTCATGCATCACAGTAAATGTATTATCTTATTTTGTCTTTCTCATGTTTTTTTAAACTGTTGGTCAGATAAGTTACTGGAAGACATTCCATATTTTTACTATATTCTGACATTTAATTGACCAAACAATGAACTGAATAATCAGGAAAATAATAGGTAGATTAATCAATTATGAAAATAATCATCACTAGTGGCCCTAAATTTGAATTTTTGTATGGCTATATATTGTAATGAATTATTATTGTCTTATTAGCATTATGGCTGTGTCCCCTGTTATGCCACTAAGAGAACAAGAGTGTAAAAAAGTAAGTCAGACAATGAGAAGGATACAATTATCAGCAGATTATGCAGAATGACATTTGTTGCATGAATGGTAATAATAAAAGTAAACTTTTTTGACAACAAAACATTAATGATTAAGAAGAATTCTTTCAGAATGCATTTTCAGCTCCAATATATAGAAGAGTAAAAGAAGCTTTCACAGTGGTGTAAAAAAAGAGAGTACATCATCACTGCATGAGTCACAGACGAGTCATTGTCCTGTCCCTCATTTAAATTTCAATTTACACCACCAGTTGAACAGGTTTCCGAGCGTGCGAGACAAACACCATGCCGTGTGTTTGTGTGTTCCACTCACAGGGTTCAGCAGAACAGTGAGGAAGAGTTCTCCTCCATTGATGAGTTTGTCCAGTTCATTTGGACTGCCAGGGTAGTCCTTGTAGAAGATAGTGTGTGTGAAAAGGCCGCATGTCTGCCTGGGAAGCACCTGTGATATAAACAAATGCAAAGTCACCAAACCAAAAGGACAAAAAGAAAAAAAAGAAAGAAAGAAAATCACAGAAATGCATTCACAAATAAAAACACACACACTATCAGCCCTCTGCTGAGAGTGGAGCGGAGCTGTCAGTACTCCAGGCGGTTACCCCACACATTGTTTGCTTTCAATAACATTCATATTATGCAGCTCATCTAGCCAAAGCAAACCTCTTATTCACTCTGAGTCTATATGGAAATTCATGGAAATGCGTTTACAGTTTGGAGTGTCTGGGGAACTGAATATCAATCATCAGTAAGCAGTGGAGACTGTCCATTCAGACTGCGCTATCTCAAGGACAGGAATAGAGCGCTGAGACCACACAGGCCGACTGAATGCCAACACTACAAAGGAACTGGACTGAAGCTGCACTGTTTCCTATCAGTGATGAAGGTCAACCTGGAAAAGAAACAGATAAGATTTTTTTCCCTTCTTTTGAACCTCTTGAATGTAATCTGTTCAACTTTAATTTTGCTCTCATAACTGTATTATTCAGCACCAGCTAGCACTGTGAAGCTGAATAAAGTGCCGTTTTTCTTTTTGGGTGTTGACATTTCAGTGATTGGTTGTGTGCAGACACTTGCTATGCTGTTGCCAGAGATGTCACTCTTCGTTATGGTGCTGAGGCCTGCTAGGCAGCACTACTCAGACAGGTGTCTCATGCAAGACTGGTTCACTTGACTACATTATCATCTTCAGCTCTGTGGGAGAATACAGCAGGCCTAGCCAGGCTAATGAGATGATTGGCTTTCTCAACACTTCTGTTGCCTCAGTGATATGTGTCAAATGAAAATAAGATTCTGCTCAGCATCTTTGGGGACAAGACTCACGAAAAGCAGTGTCAAAGAGAAATAGAGGATGATGGACAAACGCAGGATGGAGAGTAACCACTGGCCTTGAGAGAAGAATAAATATAAAAGAACTGGAGAAGGTGGCGATGGAGAGATAATTAATGAACGAAGGGTAGCATATATAGATGGAGAAAGAAAACCCTGAAAGGGATTATTGGCTGAAAAGGTAATGGATGTTGAGAAGTCAAGAGCAGGGAAAGCAACAGGCCGGAGGTAACAAGATAATGAGGCCTTATGGATGCCTGGGTGTATGAAAAGTGGTCTTACGCTTATGCCGCTGTGGATGAAACCTCGCCGGAAGCGAGCGGGCTTCAGGTGTGGGTACTCCTCCGTGCTGGTCACCTTGATGCCCCACACCTTCTTCCAGGCGTCATACAGTTGCATGTGGACAGGGTAGACGCCTGAGTGGTGAGGCGCCACCGCATAGCCCATGTTAGTGGGGATCCCGTGTTCCTGAAGGATGAAAAATCATGAGTGACAGTAAAGGTGAGGAGAGAGAATGGAAAGGTACCAAAAATTAGATTTTCATGGCAACTGATCCCATTATGTTTGGAATTTTTCTGAAATTACTAATCAAAGTATTTACGTTCAGTAATCATTATAATAGTTTTTATTAGCAGTGGCAGAGTCCCCCATTCTCATGCTGGATTCATATTGCCTACCTAAGCACAACACAATGCAGCATCTAATGCTGTGTAATTTTATCTCACTGATATCAGCCTCACTGTTTGCTGTTTTTATGTCGCGTCAGAGCTGTGTTAAGCTTCTGCTACTTCTGTCTCACAGCATCCAACTGTCTCTTACTGTGAAGCAGGCTAAGGAAATACAAAGCGTTTGTTGCCACAATTTGGGCTTGACAGCGATCGTTCATCAAAAATGAATCTGAGGAACAAAACATGGTCATTTTCGGCATTGTTTATTGTCAGCGGATCATTTTTAATGTAATTGAACAAGAAGGAGCAGCCATAGTGAGCCGTTAGATGGAGAGCTGCGGGCGACGGACTACACAAATCCAACTCCTCAGCAACATAACCAACTCCACTGTGCTCTGCTGCGGTGTGGAAAACTGTTCGCACCATGAGCAGTATGAAATCAGATCGCTGTTGCACTTGTTATTGACTGACTTCATCATGAAAACCACATGGATTTTGTTTGGCTTCAGTGTAAACAGATACACCTTCTGTTGTTTTTTCTGACAAAGTAGCTGTTGAGGGAGTGTTTGCTGAAGGATTAAACCACACTTGCTGTTACCACAGGTGCAGATAAGTAAACCCGGATTGAAATCTTACTGATTACAGTGTTAAAAATGCATTAACACTTAGCCTAAGATTGCCTATCTGAACAAGGACGGGATAAAAAAAGAACTCTGATCACAGTGCTCACCCAAAGCTGTGATCTGACCTTTGCCCCCCGTGACTCACCATGGCAAATTTCTTGTTGAGCAACATCTGCTCAGCCAGCACAGACTGGTTGTGGAATAGATGTGGCTGCATGTGGCTCCACATGTGAGGAAACCACCAAAACTCCTTCACATAGGAAAGCAGCAGGTCATCTCCCAGGTCCTCCTCATCAGAGCCTGGATGTGACGAAGAGGGATGGAATTGGGGGGGGGGGGGGCGGAGAGAGACGAGGGAGGTTAAAAGGAAAAACAAGGGGGCGAAGGGTGAGGAGGAAATGGAGGAGGTAAGAATGGACGGAGGAAAAAAAGGTGAAATGGGGTCAGTGGTGAGAAAAGGAGGAAATGAAAGTCAGAGAGGCAAAGTTCAAATATTGGCGAGGAATGTGGGAGAGGAGCAGCAGGATAAAAAGTCAGGACATGAAGGAGAAGAAGAGGAGCAGAGAAATTAAAACAATGTCAGAAGTGTTATCTCTTTCAGTGTAGTGCATGTTCTTATCTCTGTTTGTGTTGACAGCAGCTAAGTTTCTCTTCACAGGCCTCATCTTACCAGCGTGAAAGAATTTCCCTGAGAAGCCCAGATTGAAGGTGAAGTTGGGCACATGGGTGCGCAGCTCCCTCTGTGTCTCCAGCAGGGCCTGAAACGGTGGGAGGAAAAGAGAGGAGTGAGTCAATACACGATGTGCTCTTACACGAGTGCATTAATGAGGAAGCGTGAACACCCAGGCACGCGAGTGCCCACATACATATTTCATTCTGCAAGTTTCTTTCGGTAAACATCCAACATCCACTCCCAGTTGCCTCACTCCTCTCCTCCATTCTGTTTGATATTTTGCTCTCCTCTGATTCGGGTGTTTGTTTCATTTGATCTCCAACGCTGGATGAGACTCCCAGCACACACCCTCCTCTCACTCTCTCAGATGTCTCCCGTCTTGTCGGGGTGTGATTTGTTCCTAAAAGCTTGCTGTTGCGCTGCCAGTGAGGAGGCCTTGATGCTTCTTTTCCATAACTTTTTCTTATACCCTCTGCCTGCACATGTGAGGGGGTCTGTTCTGCTCTGAGGGGACACGAGCAAGGAACTTTTCAACATTCTTTGTATGTCTCTGGGCCCCTGAAATATTCATTGCTGTGGAGCTTCAGTGACAGTATGAGCAGTGGGGCCTGTCAGCTTTGAGCGGCCTACTGGGACGAGTGCATTCAAAAGGAGAAGAGGAGCGAGAAGAAGGGGTTTCTGTATGACTGGCAGAGGATAGCACATGCTATGTGTGAGGCAGTTTTTATATTTTTATAGCAAAGGGCTGTTGAAAACACTGAATACACAAGTGGGTTTGGTTTCTATTCTGATAACTTTCTTAACAGTCCAAAAACAAATGCAACTTATCCAAAAACTCACCTTTACATCAGGCACCTTCATGCGTGTTCCCTCCTTGCCCACGAAGATGTCATCAATATCCACCAGGATGTATCGCTCCAGCGACAGCGAGAGCCTCTTCCCTGTCAGAAAGGCCACAGCGTCCACAAACACCAGCTTGTGCAGCCAGAAGACCAAGTTGTTGCCGAACAGGACCCTCTGGATGCCGTCATGGAGCCCCAGGTCCTGCACCACGGACGGGAGCAGGGCGGCGTTCTGCCCCATCGACGCAACGCTCTCAGCTGATTGGGTCTTGGCCAGCAGCACGGGCTCGTACGTGGAGTGGTTGGACTGGAAAACGGTCCAGTCGTCCCCAGGGAGAGGACCTGGTAGGGGCTGCCCAGATCGAGTGATGAAGAGCAGGGGGGACTTGGGGTTGACCGTGCAGTCCTTCAGACCCAAGTTTGAGTGAAGAAAAAGGGGGAAGCCTTTCAGCTGCGCGCTGAGCAGACTGTTTTCATTGGCCTGATCAACAGAGAGACAGAAACAAGAGAGAGAAATCAGACAGATTCATCATACACCAGAGTGATGAAGACAGAAACGTATTGGATATAATTCCCCCAATTTCTCCAATCATGTGTGAAATAGGGAATGTCAGGCATACTCAAATGTGAAGGCATGAGGCAGCTTCTACCTGCTATGCTCAATCTGCTATGCTCCGAGATTGCAGTCAAAATGAATAACCTCCCGCTGTGTCCTCTAAGATTCAAAGACCGAGGGTTCTGTGATTATTCATTGAAATTTTCCCTCCCACATTTGTCATTCTCCGATTCTCTCACATCTCTACAGCCACAGATATACAAGTCCTGCTTCCCCTTGCTCTTTTATTTAAGTCTTACTTAAAATTTCACCACCATGCGCGTGGGTGTTGGTGACAGCATCGTTAACACTGACATGCACTGTGTGGTGTCCTCATGATGGCTGCTGATTTTTGTCCATTTGTGACCTGCAAACTAGAGCCCAACAGACACTAGATTTTTGGTGCAGATAATAATATTTGACAGTTAGGGGAAAAAAGCTAACAAAGATATATCTACAGATATTCTTCTTGTTGTTTTATGACAATGGCTTTCATTATTTTAGACCCCACAGGTCCCATTGCTGTATTTGTAACTATGTAACTATAGCCATGATAATAATTAACAAAGCAAAAACAACCCAATTAATTTAATTTCTAGACTTTTTCTTTTGACCTTATTACAACCCAATTAGTAGAAAAGCAGATAAAGCACTAACTCTTTCTTTTGACACAAATCGGGCTTCCACATTTGATGAAGTTGACAAAATGACATAAAGTGGTGCCATTCCCCCCAAAACAGGAAATATATTGTGTTCTATATGTTCTATGTGCTATGCATAAAGAAATGCACATTCCTTTTGTTTGCTAATAGTCATTTACAGACAAATAACTTTAAAGCATGTAATCCTGCAGGGTGATGTTCTTGTTAATGTCAGAGAGGTGTGTCTTTTATTTAGCCTACCTTTATTGATTTAAATGGGGTGCACAAAATGACAGCACCAGTTTAAACAAATAAAAACGGAACATTCAGTCACTGTCTTGTATTAGAATGCATTCATTTCTGGTACCTAATAAACTGGTGACTGAGTGTACACCAGTCCGGCTTTACTGTAAACCGTTTGGTTCAGATAGCAGAGTGCTGTTGTGTGTCAAGGTTATTGGATTGCATGCCCTCGTTCTACTTCCTTCTCTTCCAATAGTTGGTAAAATCCCACCAGGCTCTCCTGACCTTCACCCGCAATGCTTAACATCTCTGCACCACCATCCACGCTTCCACATCTCCTTCTATATTCTTTCCATGGCTCAGAGATGGTGATTAAAACCATAAGACCTGAAAACTGGCCTTGGGCAGAGAGGCTCAACTATGGATTACTGGGAGAGAGAGAGACGGAGAGTGAGAACGTAAAAGAGATATAAAGACGGAGAAAGAAGTAGAGAGGACTGAATAGCCAGAGAAAGTGAAGCAAATGAGAGAAAACAAGGAAAGAGAAACAAGAAGCTGGGCTAGAGGAGTGAAGGAGAGCAGATTGCAGAATAAAGAAAAACAAGAGAGAGATAGAACATGAGAGAAACAGTGCAGTGGGACTGAGTGATATTGAACCAGGCAGGTCTTTCCAACCCTGTGAATCCCATCTCCTTAGAGACGGTGCAGCCAGATGGACAGGGCAGAAGGTGTGAGTGAGAGGAGGGAGAAGAGGGAGGGAGGCAGAGGGAGTGTGCTGTTGTCCTAACCTTGAAGAAGCCAATGATGCCCACTCCATATTCCACACAGTACTTGTCCAGCAGCTCTCGGTTCCAAGCGTCCAAGTTAACATACTTGAGAATGTTCTCATAAATCACCAGTGTGAAACGCCCTCGCTCTTTGTCCGTCAGCGTGGGCATGTCCCCCTTACCGGGAGAGATCTCGGTCCGGTACCTGAACCGTCCGGATTCCAAAATGGCCACAATCTCCTGACCCAGTTGAGAATACTGGCTTTCCACAAACACCAGAACCACAGGATCTGTCCTGGCCCCTCCGGGATCCACCCCGGGGCCCCCTGAGACGCTCCGCAGAGGTAGCAGCCGGGACGGAGTGACCCTCGGGTCGTCAGAGTCTGCGGATGCGCCCTCGGCCCCGGACACGCCCCCTCCCGATGGCTCCAGCTCCCGCTTGACGCCATAGAGGAAGTAGGCAGAGATGAAGACGCTGACGGTGCAGAAGAGGAACAGGAGGAGGAGGGAGGTCTGCAGGGGGAGGAGACGGACCAGCCGACGGAGGCGCGTCACGCATCCCAGCATCGTCTCACGCCACACCGCTCCGCCCCACCGGCCCAGCAACACGCCTTGGGGGCAGTCTCTCTCGGCGTGGGTAGAAAACGGCGAGCAGGGATTATTCACAAAAAAGTCAGTCTTGTTATGGAGCTAAACACAAACGGCGTTAAGGTAGCAGCTGCAGCAGCTACTGGAGAAAGAAATGAGGCGGTCTCACGTTGGCTCTCCCTCATATTGCAGCGCTTCTTATGTCACCATGGCAGAGAAATAGGGGGCCTTGGACCGCTGGTACACACTTATGCCTCAGAGGGAGGGCTAGCAGGCCGAGTCACTGGTGGAGAAAGATGATGGAAGACTCCATCACCTGTCCATCATGTGAACCTGCCAACCGTGTACCGACTAGATTTCGCCCCACTCTTTTGATTGGAGAATGATCTCTTGAGGAAAGTGAGGTCACGCAGGTCATCTCAGCGGCACCATTCCCTCAGGATTGAATCCCCTGACCTAGAAAAACAGCGAGACGGGAGAAAATATTGTTAAAATCTGAAAGCACAGCATCAGCTCCTATAGAACAAATGACATATCACACTCTTTTGTTGTGTGGGTTTAGCAGTGTGTGTGGGAGATGTGGTGTGTATACTGCCAGTGCCAACACTCCAAAAGTTCACTCCAAAGTAGTCCTTGCATTCACCTACACAAAGTAAGAGCTGCCAATTCCCCCCCCTACACACACTCACACACACCTAACCCCTGTGTGCACAAACATAAACACACACACACATATGCTGGAAGAAAAAAAAAAAAAAATCACCCGCTCACGCAGCCTCCACACAATCAATAGGCAGAATGTGAGTGACAACAAAGCCTCAGGGCGAGCCAATTCCCAATTCAGTCCAGTAGGACTGTGACTGCATACAAGTGAAGCCATCACCCGCGGGGACACTCGCCTTCTATTTCCCTCAAATCCTCACAGTATCAAGACCAAAATGGAGCGCAGGAGAAGAGAGAAAAACAAGCTGACGGGAGGGAAATGATCCAAGAGCAGAGGAGTGGATGACAGTGCGAGACAGACCTGGCAACAATAGGATCCTTTACTCTGAGAGAAAACCCCCTTATCACACTCAATATACACTCCCAAAACCCTCTGCAGACCTATCGTAATATACCAGCCCTTTAGTCAGTCTCCGTCAGGCCAAGTGTGAAGAGTACAAGATGCGGCATGAGGACGGTGCGAGATAGTCACTTAGAAAAACATCATTTCTCCATTTAGAGGCCTGGTGGAGAAAATGAGACAGAGCATCATTACCTTTGCATGGAAATGCTCTGTCCATTAAGCTGGAGAGCCATCAAGGTGTGCACACACACACACACACACACACACACACACACACACACATACACAAGCCCTTTATAAAACCCTAGATACCACATTACAGCAGAGTCACACCCCTCTCAACCCAAGCACATTAAACAGTGACCACCAAACCCATCAAGACTCATCAGACACAAATCAGACATAAAATGGATTTGATAATGCCATCAGAGGGTTTATTGGTAACACTATAAACCAAGGTTTAATTAAAGGTAAGTAACATTAAAAATACAAGAGTGGCCATACTATGCTCTGGACAGCAAATCCTATGGGCAACTATCATCCATCTGACAGCATTACAATCAATAAATTATTGATTTTTCACAGCCTGATAGGAGATAAACTTCAGATCATACCATATATTATTTCTAACAGAGTTCCATAAAGATAGCCCTTTGATCATTTGAAGTTATCATACACACGGTACTACATGGCTGAAAAAAAAATTTAAGCTCACATACTGTCCCTTCAATGTAATCAAGGTCAGCCTTCTGGAGAGTATCTCTGCCCCCTCTAGGCCTTCCAGCTAAGCTTAACAGGATGCTTTAAATCTCCCTGTGAGCGCAGTGGAGAAAAATCACACTTCTTTCTCTCTGAGTCGTGTCCAAGTTTCCTCTTCACAGGGAGGCAGAGTCTAATGTAAAGAGAGGCCGTGAAGAAACAGTGGGCGTTTAGAGAATGTATCGCAGCGGAGCAGACAAAAACCAACAGCCCTGGTCGCTTCAAGACCCCCCCCCCCCCCCCTCCCCCGGTACCTTGTTTGTTCATTTCTGAGGGAGCCAGGGTTCGTGCCACGGCATATCAAAGTATGATTAGCCACAGGAAGCGAAAGCTGCTCGAAACAGTGAGGCAGAAAAGAAGACATGGGAGACAACTTTTAACACTACTCACTGAGGCCCCAGTGTTTCTTTGTGTATCTTGGGCAAAGGGCTTGTGTTTCTGATGAGGTGTAACGATTCTCAAAAAGAGACCAGAGCCACAATACAAACGTCCACAATATCGTATCGTAGAAAGACAGAACCATGATATACCTCCTCCCTCCAATCCACTGCCACCACTGAAGGTGCAGCCTCTTGAGCTCTCATTATGTTAAAGCTCATTTTTTGTTTCACAGTTATCACTACAACACATTAATAACACACATCATTTTCCTACTGTGTCTGTCACACAACTGTCCCGGTCCAATCATGATCAACTGATCACGCCTGCAGTAAAAGTTATGCTAGTTTAGTTAGCTCAAGATGAATAATAAGATTGCAGACCCCCACCCTGACACATTCAAGACAGCAGTGAGGGAAGATTTTTGTTTATTCCCCGCCCCCCACCAAAAAAAAAAAAAAAAAAAAAAAAAAAAAACAGACACTAAGGTATGAAATGAACCATGGATTTTGGGAATCATTACCCCTACTCATGAGTTATGGGTAGCTGGGGCAATAACTCAGTATTATTCTTGTTGACTTTCAGCAGAATTAAGGGCTGCAACTTACTTATTAATTATTTTTATTATTGACTAATCCATGGCTATTTTATTGAATAACTGATTAGTCGTTTAGTCTGTAAACTGTTAGAAAACTGTGAAAAATGCCTATCACAAGTTCCCAGAGCCCAGGCTGACATGTCTTCTCACTGCTTGTTTTCTCTGACCAAAAGTCAAAAACCAAAAGGGCAGCTCCTCATTATGTTTGAGAGGCTGGCACCCATGAATGTTTGGAAATGTTCCTTGACAAGTGACTTGTAAGAAATTAATCAATTATCAGAATTGTTTATTCATTTTCAGTTGAGTACAGCAGCCCTGTGGAGTTTTACTGCAGAAAAAACAAAGTGTCTGTTTACAGTGTTCCTCACCATATGTCCATGTCATCTCTCTGCTGTTGAAGTTTATAACTATGAGCAAGTAACAAAAAAGCTCATTAGGCACAACAGTGAACCATGTTTCTATACTTTGAACATCAGTTCATCAAACACATATCACTAAGCCCCATCCTTTAAGGAAGAAGCCATTTTAAAGTAATTTCCTGTTAATGATTAATCAGAATGAAGTTATGTTATCTTTGGCCTTTGTCTGCAAAAGGACACTAACGACACTGTTGACCTGGCTTGGGAGCAAATGAAATGGTGACACAACACAAATGGAGGAGGGACAGAGAAAAGCTCTCATTCCTGCCTAATTCGCAGCAGTCATGACTGCCTCCTAACGCTGACCTTCAGCCCATGATACATAGAGCTACAAGTGAGGGAAGGAAGGGAGAGGGGGATAGAGAAAGAGAGAGAAAGAGGGTGACAGCCTGGGTGAGGGGAGCGAGAGAGGAGCTGACACAAATAAAAGGGAAAGGCTCAAGGCCTCAAGTGTGAAGCAGTGAGATCAGGCCAGCTAAACAGGGAGTACAATACATTAGACTATAATGGAGATGAGGATATGGCACAGACTGAACAGAATAATGGCTAATGGATCTCAAATGTCTGCACGCCCATCT
This sequence comes from Lates calcarifer, assembly GCF_001640805.2. NCBI lineage: Eukaryota > Metazoa > Chordata > Actinopteri > Centropomidae > Lates > Lates calcarifer. The sequence goes on along the minus strand of NC_066840.1, from coordinate 10,889,145 downwards.
CACCTAATGCACCTTCTTGCTTTATGTGCCACGTATACCTTAGGAGAAGCCAAGAAACGACCGCAAACATCTCCGTCCTCCTTCCTCCAAAATAATAGATGCAAAAATGCAGAGGAGGAAGAAAGGGGAACATGAATATTTCATGTTTAGCAGAAGCTGACGAGAGGTATAGCCAGCAGACATATCCATGAGGTAAAGAGCAGCCAAAAGGTGCGCAGAGACCAGAGTGTTTCAGGTCAGAGAGAGTCTGTGTCTTAACTCATGCATAAAGGAGAGGCAGATGGAGACTAATGTGTATCTGATAGCCTGCCTTTTCATTCTCAATGATGGAAGGAGCTCAGACTGAATATGAGCTCTGTAATTGCACGTGGACAAGAAGTCTCTTCTAAAAATATGGAAAGGTGAAAAAGGAGACAAAAGCAGAGGAGGGGAAGGAGATGATCAACTACAAAACCTTGAGAAAACAAACAGATTGGTAGGCGAAATGAGTAAGAAAATCACCCGACCCCCCTCCCTGCCCAAGGGCGATCATCAATCTTAAGGCTTTGAAAACATCAATTAAAATATTTTCCTCATTATTTTACAGCAGCTGAGTGATGGCGACAGAATCAAGTGGCAGGCACAAACAATGGCAGGTGACGGCCGAGAGGACAGACAAATGCTTTCCCTCAGGGTGGGTGGTCACTCAAACCTGCTCGCTCTACATCACGGGAAGCAGGCCAGAACCACACTGCTAGATTAATGAGAGACGATGAGGAACAGGAGGACGGAACCTGGTCCTCAGCTGTAACAACTCATTGGATAAACAACGCTAAGGCTGGCCATATGTAGCCTCACACGTCCTGTCCCCTCTTCCACCGCCCCCCCCCGCCCCCGCGACACTGCAGTTGCACCTCATTTTAAGTGTGAATAAGACTAAGTGTCCCAGGGCCTGTGAGGAGAGTCAGTGCATTAATGCTGTCAACCTGGGTCTGACTAGCTGTAGGTGATCCCTTCGACAAATAAACTTTTTAAGGAGCGCTGGACCCTCTGAGCACCTCAGGACCCAACACTGCCCCCTTCTCCCCCCCTTCTCCCCCTGCCACCCCCCCCACCCACAACCATCCCCTCGTCGCCGACTGACAGAAATAAACGACAACCCTCTGTGTTCAATCACTACAGGCCCTGGCAACCACACGTTCTCCATGGAAACGCAAGAGTTACGTTGTGTTCAGAGGCATGGAAACTGTGCAGAAGGAAATAAGAGGGGAGGGCGGTAATCTATCGAACACTCATCAAAAGGCTACTGTCACTTTTCTGTCTCCATCTGTGTATTGATGCGCATGTACCAGAGCGACTCGATCACAGCGGACAGGGACCCGAGAGACTCATTAGAAGATCAACAATCCAAATTATCTCGCTACATAGCGCACACGCTCGTTTTGTTTGTATTTATTCCTGAGCAAATATTACTGAGCTTTTGTGCAAACATGCTCAGAGGCCTTACAAACACCAAAACAAGTTTGGGCTGGCCGTCTGAATTGTTTCAGCGGGGCATGGGTCAAGGTTAAATGGGTAAGAATGACGCTGATGTAATCCCTAATCTGTAATCCCGTTAATCTCGACACTGCAAACAGTACCAAATGTGCTTATGCCAGCTCTGTTACTGTGTGAGATGCCTTGAGGGGATTAAGAAGCGAGACACAATAGAGTGAGGATTGGATATTGTTTTAAGAGAGCGATCGAGTATCTTCTTGTTTTCTTGTTTTAGTTCATGTGCTGCTCATTTAGAGGCCTTTGCTAAAACCTGAGGTGACAAACTCAAAGTCTACAGTTTTTGAGGTGTTCAACTACTGTCAGCAGCTACAAGACTGCTCCTTTGGAATTCTCCACCACATGCAGTAAGAAGCAAAGCTAAAGCAAATTTCTGCATTTGCATTCAGCCTCCTACCCTTTCTTGCAAGAGATTAAACTTCAAAAAGCGAGAATTTTCATATTTCTTTTGAAGCACATCTAAAGCAACAAACAGGCACATGAGAGCAGCAAGGACTCGCCTTCTTAAAGAGGTTACTATTTTTTTTCCTTCCTTAAGCCAGCCCTGGCATTCATCAATATAGAATCAATCAATCTGAAATTTGAATTCCATTTTATGCATCCATTGTGGCGGCTGCGATTAAAGGCTCAGGCCGTGAAATAGCGTGGAATGCCACGGCGTATCCTCGCTCCAGCTTCCGCCACCCACCCTTCAGCCAATCTGAATGCGCGAGCAGGCAGCTTCATTTCAGCTGCAAACATTTACACCGACACTTCCCCTCTCCCTCTGTCTCATCAATTCATTTCATGCCACTGCGTGAAGGACAGAGGACTCGGGAGGGAAATGTAGTTTTGCCTTCTAATTCTCCAGAAAGTGACTTTCAGACCATTTCCCCTACCAAACCATGCGGCTGAATTATCACATCATTTTTCAGCACCTCAATTTACTGTCCCCAAGACTGAGGCAATTTCACAGAAGAAAAATGCCTTTCCTCAATTCGCCCGTGCCCCTCCAATTACATCTCAGGGCCCTACTTGAAGACCTCGATCCCAGTGCTGTCATAATTGAAATGATTGCAATGTTATTCGTTGACACAGTAATGGGACAAAGAGGCAGAGACTCATCTTCAAATCCAGACAAGGGAGTGCAATCTTTTCCTAAGAGCAATTATGAACAGAATGGGAAGATGGCAAAAATGTGTTCAATGACAATTAGAGAGAACTGGGGCATCCTCTGTACCACTACTGTACTGTATATTCTGCACCAGACAGAGCAAGATCCCACCCTTAAGACTTCCATTAGAGGGATCATGTCAGATCCCATCAGCACAGATATCATCCTCCATGAGGATAACCTGAGCAGGCACAGGCATAATGGCATGATTACACATTCATATTATGTGGGGACGATTAAGACCAAGATGAATAAAAACACGGAGGGCAGGGAATAAAATATACATGGCACTCTCTGAGTCTTTTTCATCTTAAGATAGAATCCCAAACCTCCCGTTCCTCTTCAGATCTGGGCTCGCGAGCGGGAGCTATAGGGACGGGGGGGATCTGATAGCGGCAGGAAGTGTAAAATGGATTACCTCACAGTTGGAAAAAGCAGTGTGGATGAGCTGTGGGAGCCATGGGAAAAATGTGGTGGGGTGGAGACTAAGCAAGGAAGGGTCATTAGGGAACGGTGGAGCAAAGATGTGAAATGGAGACTTTCCTCAGTGGTATTACTCCCCTGGGCTGTGAGGAATAGTGGCGAGAGTGGAGCTGGTAGTACCTTCATCAATAGCCTCGGCCACCTCCATGCAGCACATATAAAGCGCTGCATATACACACGCACATTCACACACGCACACACGAGCCCCCCCCCCCCGCTGATAACCACCGGCAGCTTGCTACCACAGTATATCTATTTATAGACACTCTGTGCCCCATTTACAGGCATGGGGACACTGGATCTGTACAATAAAAAAAAACAGTTGAGAACATGGAAGACATCATTTGTATACTGCAGACCTTTATTAGCAGATGAGGGGGCGTCAAGGACGGCACAGACAGAAAAAAGACACATACAGAAAACACTGCAGTGTGCTCAAACTCCATTAAGATGTACAGTACTAGCATTACTATTATTGTTCACACGTGACAACAGATCCAAACACAGCCAAGGTGTCATGTCCGAATTAGCTGCTATCTAATTTGTGTGATTACGCACTGGACAGATTAGCCGGATACATAACGAGAGAATGGCCTGATTAAGCCAATGAAAAATAATTGACCCCACTTTGAAAGCTCCGCATACGATTTTGTCTTTGAGTGACATCGCAGACCATTAGCCAGCAGCCACAGGAGAGAAGATCCTACGGTGCGTGCCATTGAAATACATAAAAATTTCCTTCATTCGTCTTTTCTGATGGTTTGACATCATGCATATGGATGTCCTGCAGGGCTGAAATTCCGCCAGTGACATGTTTATGTGTGGAAATTATAGGAAGGACCTGAAGCAATGAATAACCCCCCCCACCCCAGTCGTCGTCCTCCTGCAAAAAATAAAAACGTACACTTCCGAGAAAAAGGGGTTAGGCGGCGGGGGGGTGGGGGTGGGTGCAGAGGGGGTAGACTAGCTCACTCTATTGGATTTCTGAGGGGAGAAATAGGCTTGTAGTGTACAGCCAACGTGAGGCACAGGGAGGTGGTGGCAGAGGGAGGAAAGGGGTTGGTCATTTATCATTTTTGTCAGTCCTGGTGGAAACGGGAGGTGGGGCAAGAGAGGGAGGGGGGGGGGGCTTTCATATAAATTGAGTGTAGGTGGAATCAATGTTGCGTTGTTGGTGAGAGCAGGGAGGGGCGAGGGAGCCAGATCAATGCAGCTGGGAGTGACTGTTTGTTCCCATTGTTTATCTACCGTCATCTCAGGACTCTGCTGAAGGACAAGGGAGCACGGTGGGCAGGACAATGTCTCCACTGGGACTAAGGATTCGTAATGGGTCCCCCCTTATAAAGACAATAGACATCACTCAGAGGTGAAAGTCAGACTCCTTGTGGATAAGGCGCGTCTGTGTGTGTTTGTGAGAGTGTGTGGAAATGTGTGGGAGTTAGGGGGGTACTGAGTGGAACAGGCAAGTAGAGATAACAGTACTTGGCAGTGCGGCTTCATGCTGCAGGGTCTGCCGATCAAATCAACTGCCTATTCAGCGGAGAAAATCTATCCTAAATCTATCCATGGAAACTCTGAGTAAAGCACAACAGTTTTATTACGACTTTTACACCTGCAGCGGAACAGCAATAACAGATCTGCTGACCTGACGTGAACCAGAGATGCTATCAAACAACACTGCTCGCAATGACCGCAGATGAATAAAAGAAAGCCATCAAACCAATAATAAAATCCCAAGGCATGCTGTAACATGGGCTGTGGCACACACATAAACAATATAACTGTCTAATCTACTCAATCAATCTGGGCAAGACTGAGGGGGAAAAAAAACAGCCGAGCAGAGGATGTATCCTGGGGTGTAAAAGGGATAAGTACAATTCCTACTCATGAAATGATGATGAGCGAGATTCAAGAGGCCGCCCAGTGAATTTCAGGTATTATTATTCCCGGGGGAGCCCTTCCTCCCCCCTACTCTCTTATACACTTCCCTCCTCCATCTTCCCTTCTTTCATGTCCAGATAAGAAACGGCCCGCACTGATCCGACTGTGATTCGCGCAGCAGAAATGCGTTCCCATGAGAATATCACGGTGCGGAAGAATAGCTGACACAAGAGATGAGATTCTGTTTTGCTGCCCATATTTTTTTGCCTGCGAGATCAAACAGATAGGATTTTTCCTCCTGCATGAAAACGTGCTCGCAATCATCAGCTTGCTTTCAAAGCACAATCAAGAACAAGAGATAAATGGATGGAAGTGAAAATTTGTCTAGAGGGCTGTATACAGTATGTTTTACATAAACAAACAGTACACACTTGACACACGCCTCCATCGTGATAATTGGAGGCACTAAATGTGTGAAAACTCCAACTGCAGAGAAATACCCAGCCTCATGATTGTCTTATTGCAATAACAATAATTACGCTCCCAATTGTAGCCCCAGTCATGAATCCTATTACTAATCCTGTGTGTTTTTTGAAACTGAGGCTCAGCTCCAGCTTTTCTCTCCTCTCTCATACTTTCTGCTTCAGTCGCGGTTTTTAAAACACAACCGCAGTCGAGCTCCACTGTTCTCCCCCAGTCTTCCAACGTGGCAGCATTCACCCCCATTGGATTGTTTCTATTTCTGCCTTATGACATTAGTTCAAATGGAAAGAAGATGAAAAAAAAAAAAAATCCACAAACTGATCAACAAATAATCAGCGCAGCCAGTTTTCAGAAGTTACATAATAAATTGGATGGGCCACAAGTGTGTGTCATTAAGATGTAAAAGCTGATGTTAATGACACGCCTGATACTAAATACCTGTCATTATGAAGACAAAAGAAAATGTGTAACAAAACACAAGGAAAGAGACACTGTGTGTGTCGGTCATTAAGTAAAAGTATTACAGCAGTGTATCTGCCAAGAGAAGGCCGGCCTTAAAAAACTGACCATCTCTGCACTGAGGGACTCTAGTGTGAAGGCCACCAAGAGGCCTGTAACAGCACTGAGGACTCTACAGGGTTTCATGGCTGAGAGATGGGTAGACAGTGTGTTCAACAACTGTTGCCTGGGTGATTCACCAGTCACAGTTTTACAGCAGACTGGCAAAGAAAAAGCCACAGTTTAAAAAAAAACAAAAAAAAACTGATATGACATCTCAGCTAGTGTTTGTCAGAAGGCATGTGGGAGAATCTGAAACAAAGCTGAAGTAGATTTTAGAGTGATGAGACCAAAATATAGCCTTTTTTTTTGGCCATCATACTAAATGCTGTGTATGGTGTAAGCAAGAAACCAGACACTCATCACCGCCCCCACCCCACCCCCCACCACGAAGCCTGGTGGTGATGCTTTGGAGGTGCAGCAGGGCCCAGAGGAACAGCTGAGGTAAAGGATAAAATAAACCTAATAAAAACCTGTGGGGAAACCTGCTGCGGTTTGACAGATAACTGTGACTTGGGAGAACATTTATGATTCATCAATCCCAAAGATAGAGCAAAAGCTACACAGGACGAATGAGCTGCAGGACTTAAAACTTGCAGTTCATGAAACTTAACAGAGCCCATGCAGTTTGTGTTAGGTCTATGTGTGTTGCCATAAACCTATCCTCATAGACATTAGCCTGTAGTTGCTGCTAGACTAGGGCTACAACTAAATATTAACTTGAAGTTTAATAAATATGATTATATTTATTTTTTGTTTCATATATGCAGAGAGTTGTTTTTACATTCAAATAAATAAAAATACATTAAAAAAAAGTCTTAATTATATCAATGTGATTCAAAGTAGTAAAACAATGAAACATAAAAAGTCAATGAAGGTGAATTCTTTTTTAGGTACTGTACCTGCCAGTTCCTCCTATCGCCTCTCCCTTAAGTCTCCTCATGTTCCCTAAAATAAACACTGCTCTGCTACAGCTCACTGTTATCCCTTTCACAGCTTTAGTCTTAACTCCGCCACTACTCCAGACTTTGTCTATTGCAGCTCCTTGCCGAAGCGCTCTACCTGTCCCCCAGCCAAGCTGCTTTCCCCTCCTCTGTTCTCATCCCGGACCGGAGGGTGAGGCATGTGTGGGTGTCATGGAGCTGACAGGTCTATCTGGGCTCTGTCTACTGTGCTGGCTCTTCCCATTTCCCCTCTTCACTGCCGCCTCTACAGCTGCTGTGCATCGTACCATGACACCACACACACACACACACACACACACACACACAGATATCAGTTTACAGACAGGGGGTAGCTAAAGCCAGTGCACAGGGTCAAGCCTCCGCAGGGCTGCATGCATGGTGTATGTCCTGGAACACAACACTTTGAAATCAAAACAATATTTCCTTTTTTTTGAGAGGGGCGTGCAGGAGAGAGAAGGAGAGAGAAGGAGAGAGAGAGAGAGAGAGGGAAGGAAGGAGGTGTGTGTGTATTTATGTGGGAAGAGAGCTATGCTTTTCCCTTTCAGTTCAAGGAAAGACTGTCAGAGTTATGGATTAAATGCCACTCCACAGCATCACACACACACACACACACACTGCCTGACATTTTAATGGCGTGTATGTGTATGTGTGTGCTCATGTGTGAGCATGTGTCTCTGCTGTGGGTTATGGGTCCAAATAACCCAATCTAAATAACAGACTGTCACATAGTGTGTTAGCCGTGTAAAATCTAAAATCTGTTTCCTGCCACCCATCCATAACAGGCCGGCAGCTGCCAAAGTCAATGCGGTTCAGGCACACGCCGTCACCGTAAACCCTATGTAACACATTTCTCATTTGATATGCCTCTCAGCCATTTGCTCTCCTGAGCACACAAACAGCCGTTTTCAGTCTCTCTCCCTCTTTCTCTCTCGCTCATTCTTGCACACACACGCAATTCAGTTGCACACACACTTCCTCTCTTAGAGCGTTGCTGTGTTTTCCCCCACTCCTGCTGGCTATAACAGGTGTGGTGACAGAAGTTGGGGGTAGGAAGTAGTAAGGCGATCCAGCCACGAGGACCCGCTCCCTCTCCCCTCTTGCCAAAACATTCCCAGTCCCACTGCAATCCTTCACCTCCTGAAGGGAAACTTCCAATCAGTCCAGCAGATCAATACACCCTAGCCTCAGGATATGAGGCTGCTATGGCTAACTAGAAGCACTCAAGGAGAGGGGAGTCTGTATTGATCACAAAGGGTTAATGAGACCTTGTGTGCTGGCTACGCTTTTTTGGTGACTGCAAATGCGTGACTCGGGTCAGTTAATTGATACAAATTGGTAACACACGTATAACTTGACTGCTGCTGAGGATTTAACACGGCTATTCTGCGGCCCATGCTTTCGTGTTTTGACACAGTATCCACAAAGGTGAAGTAAGTCTGACTGAAATCATGATAATAGCTCCTCAGTCAGAGGAGAGCACTGTGCCACAATGAATCAGCACAGACTGAACTAGACGACCAGAAAGAAAGCAAACTGGTAAATGTTTTATCTGCACTGCGAGTGAAAATACAGAATACGATAAGGTTCAGGATGCCATGACATCTTTGCTCCAATATCAATTATTCAGCGACGCCTTTTCTAACCCTTTAATTATACATCAATGATAGAATAACAAAAGCTAGGGACGCTCACTGTGTTCCTGCTGACAAAGGCCATGACAATGAAACCGGATGGGGGAACTTTAGCCTTTAGGTAAGAGATGGAAGAAGACGGAAGCAAAAAGGCCTTCGGGCTGCTTTGCCCTGCTGTCGAGCTGTCATTCATGATGTAACCGCCTCACCCACTGTGTGATCAGAGATCAAAGGGTTAACTGAAACTCTGGCCTATAGCCCTGTGCTTACATTATTCAACAGCTTGTTACAACAGCCTGCTCCCTGATCTCACACACAGGGAGACAGAGCTGGAAACTCCAGGGAGGGGAACGCTGGGGACGAAAAGCCGGATTAAGGAAAAAAAAAAGGGGATGACAGAAAGACCGGGAGGCTGGAGAGAAAGATAGGAGAGAATGAGGGTTGGACCTGAGGGATGTTGGAGAAAAAAAGGTGAGGCATGGAGGGAAAAAAAGAGTGCGGGACTCAATGGGATGAAAAGAGGTATTGAGAAAAGGGAAGGATGAGAAGGTGGTGAAAGATAGCGAGAGAGCACAGGTGGACAGAAGAGGAGGGCTGTCCATCTAAATCTGCCTGTTGCCATGGGAGATAGATCAGAACCAGTAAAAATGTCTGTTTAACCTTTGACTGCATGCCTAATTTGTTAGCTCACCTCCACGTTTTGTCTGAGGGAAGCAGAGGTTTCAAACAATATCTAAAAGGTTTTATTTCCAGGCTTTTCACAGCACAGTGGCAGAAAATGCCACAGTCCATTTACTTGCACCTCAGATATGATGAAACATAATAGTGATAGAGGGCGTTCTGTGCTTTCCTGACAAAAGTGTCCAAATCCATCTCTTTCTTTCACTTCGCAATGTCAATATGAGACATCTGAATACCGGCAGGCAGTGTGTTCAAACAGGTAACATAGCAGTATCCACTGGCTTTACACTCCTCTTAAACAGAACTCGCAGACACAAACTCACACACGTGCAAAACAACAAAGCAAAACAACATCCATCAGATAAGCACCGAGCTGACAGCGACCATGTTTTGGGAGCACCCTGTTTATAGTCCCAGACTCGCGCCGCTGCTCAGTGAGCGGGCTCCTTTGTTCATTAATTGATTGGCCTCCCCTGCTGGGCCTCAGTAACTAGGTTACACAGATCCATGAAAAGAAGAGGATTGGCCCCCCCGGTGAAAGGCGGAGGATAGATAGACGACTCCAGGGCAGGAATCCGAGTGTTAATATAACTAATGGAGTGAGGACGACAGTAACTTTATTGAAATCACCCTCATCTAATTAGAGCAAGCAGCTGATGAGAGCAAAGAGGGACGGGAAGGAAGGCTTGATGCCATTATGCAACGGTGATGTCACCGTCATATCAAGTGAATGGGCGAGGCTGCGGAAAGGTGAAGTGATGGCTGAGAGAGAGCGAGAAAGACAGCATGATGTTCATTATCCGGCTGTCACAGACAGATCTCTCCCACAGTCGCACTGACAGTAACATCCCATCACTTTGCTCACTGTCACCTCTTCTTCTCCCAACAAAGAAAGGGGTGTTTTTTTTCTAAAATAACAGAGGCAGGTTAGGGAGAGTGCAGAGGTTGTTGAGAATATCACTCTCAGGTCACAGAGATGTTTGCTTAAACTGAAGCACCAGGCCTCTTGTACCATGTCACTTGATAGGACCGGGTGACCTCTGAGACAAGGAGGAAAGCTAAGTCGCTAGAGACACCATGTACTGACTTTGCTGAAATGTGAGGGCGGTAAAGGCAACTGTTATATTCATTACCAGAAATTTAACCTTCTGTCTCTTCATAATAAGGTCAGAAATGAACACGGATCAGGATAAAATAGTACTTTAAAATTCTTTAAATTATTTAAAGATTCTATTCCCTGCAATTCACTCTGCTTATTTTATAAACCGAGTTGTCATACAGTTTGTCTATACACAGAATGAATGCGATTACTGTGACTCCTGGGAACTCATCACTGGCTGATTATGTCCAATGTGTGTGGGCAAAAAACAATTTTGTTAATTACTTTTTGGTCAGAAAACAACAAAGTCTAGCGTTTGAAGCAGTCGGAATAAAAAACAAAAAGAAACTGGCATCCTGCCATAGACAGCACAAGTGGGCTGACCTCAGACAAGCCGCCATGTCCAACGAAACCATAACCACCAACCAGTGTCTTTGAAAAACAAGAGGTTAAAGATGGGACTGTTTAGGGGGAAGCCAAAGTTTTTCTCGCAGTGGAATAGACTGTAAAACAAATTCTAGAGGTTGACAATGGATGTTTATGTATCAATAAGCAATGCAAATTAATTAATACAAAGTTAAATAAAATCGCCCCTGCTAGAGGACCACGATGTCTCCAAACTGAGATTTAAAGAGGCATAAAAAACTCCTTGCAAACAATAAATGCTCTCACCCAGTTTTATAACCCCTCCAATAACAGAGACGGAGACATGCTGCGCCCGCCCTGTCTGCACAGGGTACAACAGCTGAAACAACGTTGGATCTGTATCTGCCCTGCATACCTCAGTTTCCACCGTACAGTTTATCCCTCAGGTGACAGGACTGAGCTCCCTCCACTAACGGAGACGGACACGGGCGGGCTGGGTGGAGGGCAACATGGGGCAACAGCGGCACTATGAGCCGGACGAATATGGGCACTGTATCTGCTGATGGTCGGTCAATATGGGGGGATGAGCGGTGTGGATATCTTTGGCAGTAGGTCAGAATCCGACACAAAATCAAACAAGGCCTTGAGCAGCCTTTGGACAAAAAAAAATAAATAAATAAAAAGCTATCAGAGTATGACTCTGCAGAAATTTTTGCTGGTATAGTACTTCTCAACCCAAGTGGCGTGTGACAGCTCGCAACATAATCTTAATATATTATTTGATCCTCCCGCCTCCGAACTGCCGAGTCATAATGCATTACTAGCTCCAGTGAGGCTCGAGACCCTGAGCGGCAAAACAGTTGACCACTCCTCACAAGAGATAACTTCCAGGTCGCATGAGGACAGCTCCGCAGAGACAAGGTTAATATTTCTGTCACTGGTAGCCAGAGGGAGGGAGATAGAAGCAGAGGAGGAAAAGAGTAAAAAAAAATGAAAAAGAAATCCAAAGCATTTCACTTGTATTCCTTTAGAATTCAGATTACCTACTCTGCAAATTGCGAGGAAATAGCAGTCCACCTCCTCCTGACAGCCTCTCTAATGGTGTTGTCTTTAAAACCTTTATCACTAATTCATTACGTCTGATTTTCCAGCAGCAAGAGCTGAAGCTTTGTCTTCAGTCTAATTGAGAACCAGTGGCTTCAGGCCCTAATCAGTCAAACCTACTAACAGCTTTCCTCAGATGGGGGAGAAGTCAAAAACAGCATTATTGTACCAGTAGGCCATTTGCTATGTGTGCAACTTCAAATGACTTTAATTTCAGACTCTCCAAGATGGTGATTTGTAGAGTGGGTAAAATGTCAGGCAGTAATGAATGTTGAGGTTTCCCCCAGTTGTCTCTTGTCAGAGTGGATGCTGTCATTAAGCGGCACGACATTCAGAATATGCCGCATATTCCAAGACAGGTTTTTTTGAACTAACTCTCAGAGCCCATTCAATCTTTTTTTTTTTAAAAAAAGGAAGGGGGGTAATTTTCTTCTTCTTCTTTTTTGCACTACTTCTTGCTCTATCTCGCCCTTGCCCCCACATCTCCCCTCACACATGGAAGCGTACCCAAGTCTAATTAGCTGTGTCGTATCCCTTGATGACTCCGCCACTTCCTCTCACCGGGAAGATTAACCACCACAACGTTAATATCAGCCTCCACATCAACACAATTAGGTGAAGAGTGAAAAGCGAGGCACGCTGCCCCTCCCTCTGGCTTCATTGGGGCAGACAAAAGAGAACTTGATGGCAGACAGGCCGCTGCATCTGCAGCTTGGGGAGCCTCTGACCAGGTGTACTTAGCAACCTTGAATGTTGCCATGGGATGTGGTTAGAACTTGTCCTAGATAATACAATATGACCAGGTTTGTTGTTGAAAGTAGAGGTTATCAAAAGGCGCTCAAAGGCTGTGTTAGATTAAAGACGGGCTCACTTGGCTTGTCTGTTGATGAGAGTATCAGGTGGGGTTGTCCTTGGTGATAGTAACTCATCTATGTTGTATGTAACTTTCTTAATACATATTTTTCTGATAACCTTTGTAGGGGTATATGAATCTTTCAGATCAGGGTTGGACCTTTATACTGTACTCCAGTGATTAGATGAGTCAGTCAGTAAAAATCCAACATCATTAGGTGAAATCTACCCACAGCTGACATGACTGGAATGAGGATCTGATTCTACGCTGTCAGGCTTTGGGGTGGCAGTCTATGAAATCCTCTATGAAAACCTGCCTCATTCTGCCTCAAGACTGTGCCAATACAGCAAGAGTTTTTGACTAAAGATTCAGTGATGAGTTTTAAGGTGAATATCAAATCGAAGAACGACAAGTCAATCCTTCTATGTCTGCCAAGTTCTCCCCAAGTTGTCTCAGGAGGCCAAAACCCAAGAAAGTCAGGAGAGAGAGTCATACACTGAGTTTGACATGAAGACAATCCATTGTTTCAGATTGTTTCCAGATGCGCTGTACTTTAAACTGTTGCATTTTCTGGCCATGATTTGTCATTCTTTCAGTCAATCTCTAGCTTCCTATTAGTTCTCATCAGCCAAGCCACCACCCAGTGCATCCTTAGTGAGCAAGTAAACTTGTGTGACCTCAGGGCGAGATTGTCTTCTCTTCACTTACAAGAAATCTTTCAACAACTACTGGAAATTATTTCATGCCATGAACACGACAACACTCTGAAACACAAACTAAGAAAAACTCACAATTCCCCATGGTGATCTTAATAAACAGCTTTTATGCAAGAATACATTCTAGAAGAACACTGAGTATTTCATTTCATGAATATTTTTTGCAGTTATCTCCAAATTACATAGCTTGGAAACAAGAATCTACAAAACAGAGGAACTTGCTGCATAATGCTCGACATGATATATTACAAAACATGACCAGTTGCACTAATGATATCATTAATTAAAAGGCACAATTTGTCATTTAAATGTAAACCAGAGAGAAGCAGCCTCATTATTAAAACTCAAACACTGAAGTGGAACCTGCTATAACTCACTCACTAACAAGACATAAACTACACTAGAAAGCCACTTGGTCTGATCTGTTAATGTCTGCTGATGCCATTTTGTTTACATCACAAAGTATACTGTATATTACATACAGTTTATTATACACAGCTTAAACGATTAGTTGATAACAGCTCACAACCACAACAATTAATTTCAAGTCATTTTTAAAGCAAAACTGACAAACATTTCTTAGTTTCAGACTCTTAATTGCAAAGCTTTTCTTTGTTTTATTTTGGACTGTTGACTGGATGTCACTGAAGAAATCATCTTGAATTTAAGGAACATAATAGACATTTTTGACAATTTTGTAACATTTTTTATACCAAATAAATAATCAGTTAATTGGGGAAATAATAATCAGATTAATGAGTAATGCACCAGTAAAATAATTCTCACCTGCAGCTTTAGCATTACATATTCTAATCACAATCACCAGAGAGCCAAGTTTCCATCGTCAGGTTATGTAAACCTTATTATGTGCACTGTGATTATACCTATAATAGATATTTTCCAAAATAAAATACTGAGTCTCTTATAGAATGGCAGACTTAATATAAAGTTTGTTTCTTAAAGCACCAAATGTGACAGACAGAGAGGCCACAGTGACAAGATAAAGTCTTGCCGTGTACTGTGATGTTAACAAAAATATCTGGATCAGCCTTCAAACATTGTGTTTCCCAGATCCTTGCGTGATGTTTTCATCTAAACCTTCAGACCACCTAAAGGCTCCCTGGCAGGGAAAACTCTTTTTCACCACACGAAGAATGAGACACGGACAGGAAGACAGAGATATCCTTACCATCGGATATGCTGTCAACTGACATTAGAGCACACAGCAGATATTTACAGCTTTCTGGAAACATCTGTACGCTCATAGAGGACTGTCAGGCAGGCAGCGTAAACAACATGCTTACTAGCATCTCACGCCCCCATGCTAACCAAGCCTGTCAATCACATGAATCAAGCTACAGGCTGCGATTCAGATGTGGATGAAGGAGAGTGTGGTACAGCAGCTCAGCAAGCAGCTGCACCATGAGTGAAAAATACAGCAATTTATAGCAAAAGACAAAGTAGAGAGTTTAGGACTCAAAGAAACACACAAACAAACAACAAATGCTCGGCTAATTGAGATGTTTTGCTCAGACGACTTCAGCAGATCATTCACTGATAGCTTGTGCACCAAGTTCAAAAATATGTAACACGAGAAAAAAAAAAAAGAAAAAAAGAAGAGAAATCTGCCACTGAACAGAAGCGTACAGAGCGGAGCAGAGAAGAAAGCACGCAAAGTGGCAAACAAGAGAGCTAGAACAGAGGAAATCTAACAAAAGACAACAGAACATAGTCGGAACACAGTGGAGCCGAGCACAACACACCAGAACAGGCTGTAATTGTGTTGTGCGGGACTGACCCCAGCGCATCCCAGCAGGCATTGCATGATGAATGGGCCTGGCGATGACTACATCCCACATCCCCTCCACCTCCTCCTCACATGCTCTTTTCTCTCCCACTCCTCTCTGTCGCCACTATTAGCCCTCCTTCTGTCCCTCCCTTCGCTCCCCTCCTTTCCCCAAAACCACACTCTATTCAGCTGCTGCCATCCCACAAGATTAATTTGCATTCAGTGCACTTAGTCCCCGTATTGTGCTCTGACACAATGACATATTACAGTGCACAGCACACCTATTAAACATATAGTCTAGCTTGAGGGACGAGGTTTTTTTTTGTTGCAAGATGGTTATGATAGAGTACATATGTGTAGCGCAAGAAGCACAAGGGTATGGCTTGATCGCTTACAAACGCAGAGAGGCTCTGACACACGAGTCACAGCGGAATCATTACAGGAACAGTTAGATAACCTCGATTAATGATTCACTAGACCCAAACTAATAAACTGGGTCAGATTGTGTTAGCAGTGGTAGCAAGAGCAAAGAGACCTTCAGGTTAGGCTGCGTGAGAAGGAATAGTAGCAGCGAGAGCGAGACGGGGGAGAGGACAAGAAAAAGAAAATTAAAGAGGGAGGAAAAAAAGAGCAATAGAGGTGTTGGTGTTACTCCACTATAGACCCTGAGGAAAGAGACAGTAATGCATGGGAAATGGGCTTTTTCCTTCAGCTTTCTTTGCTCCTGTTGTCCTTCTACCGTTCCGTCGTGCCCGTGTCCAAAGGGAGCAAAAGAGGGAGACCAAATTTAATTTGCTCCACCGTCTCTAGCCATCACCCTCTGGGCCTGGGGGCAAAAGAAATGGATTCTGGAATTTAAAAAAGATGAGTGAAATAAAGAAATAAAACAGGGCACTCAGGAGAAGGCGTCAGAGACAATAGCACAGAGGGTGGCGGAGAGAAATGAGAGCAGAGTTTGAGGGAAGCGGGGGGGGATTGGGCAGGAAGCTTGGAGAGCGTTATGTGGGCCAGATATTAACTGTATGGTTATCATAAACTGGCTCAGAGGCCGGGCCATCTGGAGAGGCCACAGGGTTACTCAAACAATCAGATCAGGGTGCTGATAGCAGCCACTGCTGCTGGTACGACGTCCAAACTCGGAGGTGGCTGAGGGGTTAACAACCCATTACCTCACCCTGCTGCACTCCCTGGGGAGACACAGTATGTAGTTGTGGTAGCAGTGTCTGAGTCTTCCTCAGAGCCCAGAGCGCACCTTTGGGCTGTTACTCAACAAAGGGGGAGCTCGGTGGAGTGACATCACCACAGAGACGAAGCCAGTGTGCAGGAGGCAAGCTGGAGACAGGGGTGTAGACGATGAAGAGCAGGGAGGCTGTGGACTATGTGGGAGTCACATTACTCCCCTCCAGCTCTTCTCTACCTGTCACATAAGCACTTTGAGGACTCAACAGTAAAGCCAGAGCCTTGACAACTTCAAACGCCTGCTTTGCTGGGGTAGATCAGAGGCAACTGAGGGATAAAGGGAAGAATAAAAGAATAAAGGAAGAAAGAGGAATCTAAAAAGCATCAGACTTGCTCAATGTGTAGCCTCAACATTGTGTTGTGGGATGTCTTGAATTTCATTATCAGATTCTTGACTCAAACTCTTCCACTGCTCAGTCTCACAGCAGAAGAGGAAAAAAAAAAGGGGGGGGCTCCACCCCGGTCCATTGAGAACCAATGAGCTCTGGTCAAGCTACAGCAGAGAGTTTGGTGCCATTACGGAGAGAAAACAAACATAGACCTCTGGCCAGGCACACACAGCCCAGCCCAGACACCTGTGTCCCATTCACCAAACATATCCGGCCACTTAACACTTCACAGAGGGGGTAGGGTGTTGTTTGTGCTCACAGGCTTGCACATCCCACTATGGTTGCTTTAGTTTAGCTTCTTTACCCAAACAACCTCCGAGCTTCTCTGTATGGACCAAATGCTTGTGGCTGCGGCACGTCCCACTGAGAGCAGCCAGCCGTTACACCACCTGACCGTCACAACTGACCCCGTTTGAAGCTGCACCCACTCTCTGAATAAAACTGCCCAAAAACCTGGCAAAACAAAGCTCATTCATCCTGCTGTCATTTGCAGTCTCCTGCCGTCCTCCTGTCTAGGTGCCCCAGCTGCGTGTGGACTGACCTCCGGGTTGCCAACACCTGTCCTGCACAGACAGGCACAGACAGGGACACACACACACACACACACACACACACACACACACACACACACACTTCTCTACCACCCAGGATGGATGAGAGACAGCAGGCTGGGCAGACACGGCACCGCCTCGGATCAGTGGAGGGGTACACTTGGAGCTGCCAGCAGCTAAACCTCGGGTCGGCACCATTACAATTCTTTCCACCTCAGCAGTTCAAAATGGAGAAGAGGTATGCCATCAGCTGTGGTCAGTTTGTTACGGTGGATTCTCAATGCCTCGATACAATTTAATGAATTGAAATGGAGATGACCCATAGCCCTGGCGATGCACTCATAGTTTCCACCCAAAGATTGGGCTAGATAGCAGGGCTGAGCTGTTTAGATGTAGTGGAGGGTGTTTGCATGCCACAATGCTTTGTTTGCAGTGAAGCCAAATGCACTCGCAGATGGGAGCCGACTGGACA
The DNA here is from genome assembly GCF_001640805.2 of Lates calcarifer. Taxonomy (NCBI): domain Eukaryota; kingdom Metazoa; phylum Chordata; class Actinopteri; family Centropomidae; genus Lates; species Lates calcarifer. Next base: position 10,871,199 of record NC_066840.1, on the reverse strand, counting down.
CCAGATGACTTGCTGTGGTGTGGTGGCGCGGTCTGCTTTGGGGCTAAGAGACAGAGGACAGAGGGAAAAGAGAAGAGAACAGAGGGCACTGGGCACCAGATGCCCTGCTACAGTTTACTCAGTCCTGTTGTTCTGGTGGGATGCCATAATGATCTGACATGGTCTGCTCTCAAGCATCAGGAACAGTGAACAGAGAGAGCGTGTCAAAGACGTGCCTGTTTTTTATGGTGCTCTGTTGTGTCCTGGATGACAACAGTCTCTTCATCATCACAGGCTAACAAAGAAAAGCTAAAACCTCTAAGTGACCTTGTGTATCAATATCACTGCTGATCATGACATGCGCTGTAAACACAACCTCTAGCTGGTAAACAACAACGTGGGTTTCCTGAAAGCATCATGTCACAGCTGTGATCTTATTTAAGCATCAGGAAGAACAGTCAAACAGAGCAAGCTAAGACAACCGTTACTAAGATAAGGACACCAACCATACACTCAGCTGTCAGTTAATAAATAAGTTCAACTAAAACTAATGCAAAATCTAATAGAACAGCTCAACATGAATTTACAGTCACTCGTAAAAGCTGTTGTGGTGCTCTTGCATTACATAATAATAAAATACAAGACATGTTTTTAATATGTAGTCTGCTGACATTGATATATATTACGAAACAACTTTCAATATTCAAACAGCACCACAAACTGCAGCCTCTAAAAAGACATCAAAGTTGAATCACCAGTTCTCTGAAACCCAACATTACATGTACCTAATAAACTGTTTGATATATATATTGATAGTGTTAACACTGCACATGATATAATAATAATCTGGAATATTTTGCATTATATATGCATGTTAGGCATGCAAGATATTATTCACAATATACAATAAAATGACAGAAATTTTGTTACGTATTGTTTCCTTAAGACTCAAAATATTGCTTATATTATTATCATTACTATTATATGACTACTATAATATTATACTATTATAGAAAGCTTCCAATGTCACTTATACTTAAATTTCATATGTGCAAAAGTGACAAATTTCTACTTTAATACATGTTTCCCAATGATAAACACGCAAACAGCTCACACTTTCCATTTAAGTCTGCTGTATACTATGTATAACAACACTGTATACAACTTGAGGCATGCATGAGTGTGGGTGTATACATATCATTTCTAAAGAAGGTAAGAGCATTTATTCATGGTGCGGCCAGACCCACTCGAGGCCACCAGACAACTGGGTAAACACACACACACACATATACACACCCCTCCCTCCCTCCCTCCCATCCACCTGTCTGCCCTCAAAGCCCATAACAGAAAGCTTTTAGCACCAAGCCATAGGTCCAATGATGTCAGGCTAATGCCTAACATTTCAACAGGCTGAGAGCAACATTTACAAATACGCTGAGAAAACAGCCTTCATTACAGACTTCCTGTTTTCCAATGATAGCACAAAACTTTGACCCCAATACAACATGGTCAAAGTTTCTCTATAAATACTAGTATGTCTCAGTGCAGCACGGAGGCAGCAAACACATGCGTATGTCTCTAACTCGGAGTCTGAAAAAGAGGCTTCTGAATGGCTAAATGGACAAAGGAGGAAAAAAAAATCTAAATCATATCCGATGACTAATAGCACTTATGATGAGGACGGGGTTAGAATATCCTGCCGTGAAGTGGTGCGTTCCCATTACTGCATCTCTTCATCTCTGAAAATGGCTTCATTAACAGACCAGTGCCGAGAGCTCCCTCGCCGAGTGTATGAACGCGCTGTACCCTGAGGGTCTGCTGAAATGGCTAAGGTGAAGTCCATTAACACCCGACAGCTTGTTTTTTGACCACTAAATAAAACAGGGTATTTTTCTATGTCAGCAGTATAAATAGCTTTTAGCTTAGGAGCTGGGGAGCACAAAATTCTGGGGTTGAAAACTCCCACTCCAAGAAGAAAATTAAACCCACAGGTTGGGCTACTGATACTCTATCATCACAGGTGTTGATCTAGACTTTGTAAAACCTCATATGAGGGGAACCTAGAAAACAGCTTCATGTTATAACTTGTCTAGCCAAGCAGGATCTAATGACTTCTTCAGTTATTCATTACTAGTCATTTAAGAACCAATCCTTCTTCAGTATAACTTCCGCTGTGAGCCTAATCAGAGTATAATGGAGTATAATGTACCAAAGACAATTGAAGGTTTTCCTCCCGTGTCGTTCATTGTAACTACAGGATAAGAGTCATCGCCTAAATGCCTAAAATGATGTAAATGTCTGTATCTAAACAGTGGCACGGGGGCGGAGTGGGGAGGTGATAAGTAGAAGAGCTATAAAAACCAGGCTGTCTTCTGCAGGGGGATAAATCCATATCTCACATAACCTGTCCTGCTCTCCTGGCATACTTCCCAATCCCTCAGGCAACCAGAGCCGGCTTCCTCTGAGCCTGTGACATAGCTCTTACTTTCCCAGCACTTATGCTCCAATCATGTGTCACCTGATGAAACGCTACACCCTAGTCACCATTATTCGTCTGGATACAGGAGCCTCTGGAATGTATCGGATTCCTGCCTCGGGGGGTAAGCACCTTGGAAACACGGTCCTACCTCCACCAGCTAGCCTCTCCCACTTTTTCCTTGTGCCCCCACGCCCTCGTTTTCTCTCTCTCTCTCTTCATCTATCTTTCCATTCTGCAAAATTCCACTAGAGGCCTGCTTGATTTACAGTGCCTCACTGCCCATCTAGCATGTGCTCACGTTTTTGACATGCACCTCACAATAGAAGGACATGTGTCGGGCACTGTTTTGCGGCTGTCTGCTGCCTCCTTTATGTCAAAGCCACAGCTGAAGGGTAAACACCACAGTGAACACTATCCTTTGCCCAACCACTGTTGATGCTGGGTCACACTACCCTCCATGCGTAAGAGTGAGGACCAGAGCTCAACCAGAAATTCAAATTACAAAACTATTTTGTATTATAGTGGTACAACTACTCTCAACCTATCTCTCCTCTCCAGAGAGCAACAGTTATGCTGTACAGTACTCAGGACTGTAGTATTGAGTATCTCTGAGTCACTGGCCTGCGTAATTCAGTCTTGGGAATTATGACAGTGGAAAATCATTTCCCTGGGCCAGGGATAGGAGGCCATGGCTAATCGTTCAGTAATCTGATCTGCCTGCATACTGTAGCATTCAGCCGGGCTGCTAGCCTAGCCAGCCAGTCACACATGTGGACACCCCCAGTGCCTGCCAACTATCTGATGGAGGCTAGCACTATTCAAAAACAACTCTCCAGGTTTTCCTGAGGATTACAGATGCTATCGGATCATTTGCTAATACTCGGTTGTGCTGTGCTGTTTGAAATGTATTTACTGCTCCTGCTCTCCAGTACCCTTCACGATAGCACAGCCTAAGCCTAAAAATGCCACAGCCACATTCCAGGCAGAAAAAGGCACCTCAATACAAACTCAATACTTCACAGCTACAATGGTACAATCTGCATCTTGCGCGCTATTCTTGCATATTAATCCAAAAGCCTGACTTAATGAGGAAACATCTGAGTTTGTCTGTCAAACAGCAGGCTATTTTGGGTACACTTCCAATTGTAGATTCCAGTGTCTAGTGGAGCCAGTGGTGTTGTAGTAGTATATGAATAAGACAAACCATAGGGAGCAGTACTGGGGCACAAAGCGGTGCTTATACCCAGCAGAGAGAGGGTTGGGGAGGGGGGGGGGGCTTGAATTTTGGAAAGATGCCTGGCTTCAGCCCCACTCTAAAGAGAGGTCTGCCCCCCACACACTGAGTGTGGCTACAAGGGGCACTGACATGGAAAAATACAAGAGCTGGCATGTTGTTGGGCACTGCAGTTCCCCTACAGTTACCTTGTGTAGCATTAACTGTGATGGTATAGTTACTGCAGGACAATTAAACTTACATCCTCCTCTGTGTGGAGATAAGTAGTAATAAAGCAGTGATTGACAACAAACAACGCTCTCCTCACTGTTCCCCATTCAAGACTAAAATCTAAAATGATAAATTTTCCACGATCATGTCTCAGTCTGATAAACGGCAAAACACTGCTTGGTAACGTGATCTGTCATATACTGCCGCGCCTACGGTATTTTATCAGCCTCCATGTGTAGGCATTGTAACCCAGACGCAGTATTTCACAGGCATATCTAAGTGAAGAGATGCTGATATATGATCAAATGGCTGCGGCAGCAGTGGCAGCCTTCATCAACTGAAAGCGCTAGATCACAGCATGTTTGGCAGCCAGTGGGAGCAGTCAGATGGAGGGTTAGAACAACCAGACAAACAGTTGGCACGGATAAATAGAACTTAAGATTCAGCTCTCCACAAATTTGACAAACAAATGACAGCAACCACACTCTTTTTTTTATATCTAATCTGCAAATGGAATAAGCCCTACATTTTTTTTAATGCAGGGTGGAACATGTGATAAACAACACATGGCTTGGAAGCAGCAAAAATATGAAGCACTGGTGAAATAAATCTCTTGATACATAAAACCAGAAGGACAGCACTTTTCAGCTACAAGAACGTCTTCTGCAGCTGAGGCTGAATGCAGGGAAAGTCCTTATGACTTTGCCAAACACATTCTGAGTGTGAGTCATTCTCCTCTTAGTAATCTCTTACTCAGATAGGTGCACGCTTGCACGCGTGTACACCCCAAGGCAACAGATTTCAGGGCAGGTCTGGACTGCCACTTTTTTTTCTACAGACCAAGTCAAGTGTTTATAACATTTAATAGATGAAGCTATCTTGCTGGAGACAGACATTTGCTCTGATCACACATCACAAAGCAGCCTCACACAGTAAAGATCTTATTGAAGTAAGAGCACGACTGGTGCATTGTGCAACAGCCATCAAGCCACATGTAAACAACATATTTAAGCTATTAAAACTGAATCAGACGGTGCCTCCCAAACTGTCCTACTTTCGGGAATATTCAAATTGGAGAATGATATTGCAAAATCAGCATTATCTTTTTTTTGTTTTGGGGGCTTCTAAATAGTTTTAAAATCTTACTGAGAACTATTTGAGACAATCAGCTTGCAGAGGATTCCTACATAAATAATCTGATGAATCATCTGTCATAAGACTGCATGTCATCACTGATGATTATTAACTCAAGTTCTCCGAAATCATCTGGACAAATTAAGTCATGTTAAGGTGATCGCTGCATTCCCGTGGTGATCTTTTGTCCACCTCTGTCATGTGCACTGCTGTTAGATTAGGTGGCAGACAGTCGTATCGACCTTTAATTATAACTTGCACGGAAAATCGTTTGGCCTCATCATAGCAAAAAGACACCGTGGAGTAACACTTGCAGGCAAATTGCTACATTGTTGCCGATTTGTCAAAGCTAACTTAGGGCGAGCATTAGATAATACTCCACACATCACAGCTGCTACAAAGTTACACAAACAAGTTGTCGCTGGTACCGGGGCTGCGTTACGGGATCCGGGCTGGATAAAGGAATTCCGATGTTAAACCACAGAGCAGGGCAGCCGGACGCGGCTCTGTCTCCCCCTCCTCCTCGAGCACAAACTTCGACATGACCCGCTTCAACAATAACGTTAGCCTCCCCTCTCCGCTGCCATACGGACGAGCCGAAAGCTGCACCGAGCCTCCGCTATATCGTCTGGGTTTAATGTTTCCAGCCACAAACGAGAGGAGAGAGAGAGAGAGAGAGAGAGAGAGAGGGAGAGTCAGGCCGAAAAAACTGGCCTCATTCTCCGTCTGCGCCAGACAACGTTCACTAGCCTGGCCTGGGAGACCGAGCGGCGGGGCTGCTCTCGGTCGTGTTACCAAAACGTGCGGGAGGGGGAAAAACACATATATGCCGCGACGAGACTTGCATTGTGTCGATGTACTCACCTCCTTCTAAGTCTAGGTGGATCTGGGACAACACGGAGCGGTCGGGTTGAATGCGGGATTGAAGCACGCTGGGCGCATGTCGTCGTCGTCGTCTCGGGTTTGCTGTCGGCCGTGATGTGTAAGCGGCAGAGCGGACTCGACTGGGAGAAATCGGGAAATCTGAGAATGCCCCTCTCTTTCTGCAGCTCCGTGAGCCGGCAGTGGCCCATAACTGTCGACAGGAGGCGCCAGCACAGCACTTTTTTTTTCTCACTCTCTCTCTGTGTTATGCGCATACATGCATACTACCAACAACTCCTCAAAGAAATCACTGTGCGATCATATTTCTACAGGGGCTTATCTGCATCCGAGCTCTTCAGTAGTGAGATTATGGCTTTGTTGTGCTGTGTGTTATTACTCTGAATTTAATTGCGCGGCGATACAAGGATTATTCTGAAAGTTTTTATGATTCCTGTTTCTAAGAAACAGAAACTTGGGGATGTAGTCGTGATGATTTTGATTACTCATCACATCATGCAGATTACACAATGTGAGCCCTTGCAAAATGTATTATGCATAACCAGTTTCGCATCAGTGGGTTTATAAATTAAATATGTTTCCCCAATGTTCCTATAAGTATTATGACTCATAGTACCCAGTCATAGTGGCTTTATAGTACTCATGCAAATCCTCCAGTTTCCTCTGACAGTATAGACTACAGATTTACAGGATATTTTAATTTATCTTTTGAGGTTATATCTCTGAATGATAATATTTATATTTATATAATATTTATGGTGCAACACATATCTTAGAAAGTATTAGGCTGATGGAATAATAAAAAACAAGTATACAGGACATAAGCGCTCATGAAAACGCCATGAGCCAATTGGAGCGTACAATATAACATAGTCAGCACCATCAATGCCACTGTAAGAGTACCATTTCTTTGAATGGAGCTCTGAAACGTGGAGCAGCTGTGATGTAGTAGTACACCTACATGTCCCCTGACCTTGTGACTCATGAGGTTGGTGATTTTGATTACGGAGGGGCTAAATCCAAGACAAAGCCGTCCTTCAAAACAGCTTTGGCTGTCTCATCCACATCACATGATAGAGGAGACAGGGTCACACGACTCGTTAAGACAAAGAAGGCAATGCCCAGAAGGTTTACTTTGGTGTCCCACTAAACACGGGGTAAAACGTGGACTGTGACTGCAAGGGAAACATGAGGAGGAGGAGGAGGCCAGTGGAGATTTCAGTTCAACCCTTTGTCACAGAAATATGATCACAGGAGCAACTGTTGATCAATTATCAGTGTCACCCAGCTGATGCGGACAATGCAACTAATTATACCTTCAAGTCACTGCATCTGACTCAGACAACAAAAGCAACAGAAGAGAACAGAGATGTTTTTTTCACATGGGAGTAGTCTATAGTCTAAAAGTACAGCAGACTTCCCTTTCTGACCTCTTGAATTGCAGCCGCACTATGAAAGAGTTGCCAGCTCTTCAGGCCTCTGTCTAATCCCTGCCCTTTGACTCCACAGCCCTACCCTGACCTTAAGTAAACATTAGAGTCTTAGTGCCCATCCGTAATCTCAAACATCCTTTGCCTCACTAATTGGAGTTTCACACAGGAAAGACACCCTGACCTGAATCCAAACAGGTGGATAGATAAACTGTAAGTGGACTACACAATTGGCTTATGCAAGCTCACACACACCAGCCAGTCCGTCTCTCTCTCTCTCTCTCTCTTTCTTTCTCATACACACACACAAGCACTCACATCCTTTACCCAAGTAAAAGTTACACTACCACAATTTAATACAACTAACAGTCCTGCATCACAATCTTATTTCAAATTAATCTGAGTTCAAATTAAGCAAAGCAATAAACCTAAAACTACTCAGTATGCAGAATGACCCTTCTTCATAGATAATAACAGAAAATATATGATTATTATTAATGATGCATTCAGCTTTAATGTTTTCCATATTGCTAATTGTCAAATCAGATGATTTTGGAGAGATCATGCACTGTTTACTGAAAAATGCATTGTATAAGATGATTGTATGCTTTGTATGTAAAATCTGAATCTGTAAAGTCACACAGAAGTGATGCCAAATAAATGTGGAATAAAATAAGGTGGAGTAGAAATATAAAGTATCAATGGTACTGCAGTAATTGAAAATAGTGCCTCAGTGCATACAGTCACACACTAAGCTGCAGGTGACGAATTACTTGTGGTATAAAGTCAATGTTGCAACTTATTTCCCCGTATTTCTTTTTCTTAATTAGGTTATAGTATAAACGCGGTTTAATGTTGAAATAGGGCGACACCCTAAGGTGAAAACGTGGCTCTCTGGCGCGGTGCATTGTGGACTGGGTTGTTTGGCCCTGTTGGCTCACATTCAGCAAAATGGCGACGTCCCTAGGATCCAACACCTACAATAGACAGAACTGGGAAGACGCGGTACGTTTAATCGATAATTCATTGTACAGCACTGAGAGAATGACAAAAACACAATAATTTCCAGTTACATTTCGGGGATTAACATGATCGTTAAACTGTCTGCACGCCACTAACATAAGCAGGTTTGCTTGGTAGCTTGTTAGCCTTCCGTTAGCTACTAGTAGAAGCGTGGCTGCTACCTCGGTAGCATGTCGGTGTTAGCCATGGTGTTAACGTTTATTCATAATAAATATTAACATATCCTCTGGACCCCGCAGCGTTGAGCTACAGATGTTGCTCAACGCATCTAAATCTGGGCTCAAATTAAACTAACTCTGTCACTTAAAATTAAACGTCAATTATGCTAAAGTTGGCTATCGTAGCTAACCCAGGCTAGCACTAGCAGGCTAACAATAATAAAACGAAGTTGCTTCAAGTAATCCGGTAATATGTGAAACTCATAACTGGTACACGAAGAACCGAATCAGTCCAACACACCAACATGTCACGGTCTGTTGTTTGGGATTTGTTTTTGACAGTATTAACCGCATCATACCGATACAAACGTAGTTTAGCAGGAGCTTAGAATAAAGAACCAATCCCGCTTTTTTACGGATAAATTTTAACTTTACCCTCTGTCTTCCTACTTATGGACATATCAGAAGAACTGTGCTGTTAGTGTTATAAGAAGCTCACAGTTGTACACAGAGATGTTAACTTAATACTCGAGTTACTGTTTGTCAGTCATCTTTCGGGCAAATCAGTTATTGTGATGGAAAACTAACAAACCTAGCATTTTAGCTAAGTTAAGGTTATTTCATAGCCACCAAATGTTACTTTTCAGGATGCTATTTATGCCTCAAGCAACTGTACTTTTGAACCACTTCAAGATGTAACTGGTCCTACTATATAAGGCAACAAGACAGTTTCCTCTCCTGAGCCTTGACACAACAGGGCCTTTAGCCAATGTTGATTTTATCTAGACACCAGAATATAAACTTTGCAACCCTAGACTATGTAGTTGACGTTTGTGCCACAAGAGCTGCTTATATTTAGGTGTTTGGCTGATGCTGTCAGCAGGATGGATTAAGGCAAGGTCATTTTCAGCAGCTAGCACTTAGCTAGCACTGACTGAAACAGCATCCTTCAACAGATGGCAAAGTAGGAGCAAGCAAGTCCCATTGCACTCCCTGTTTTCTCACATGTAACCTAGATACCCACAGTAGAAAGTGAAACACAGATTGTAGGCCAAGTTAATGCTTCAGAAGCCTAAATCAGTGACTTGTATGATACATAACAGATATGGTGCTTCTTTGTGATACTAAATGAACATCTGTTTTCTTTTGTCTTCCAGGATTTTCCAATTCTGTGTCAGACATGTTTAGGAGAAAATCCTTACATCCGTATGGTGAGTGAGCATTACTGTCATTGTGATGAATGGGAGGTGAATATGTTGTATTGTTGATTCCAATAGGTATGCAGATTTTAAAGTTGTTCATGCTTTGCATTACAGACCAAGGAGAAGTATGGGAAAGAATGCAAGGTATGTTTTCTATTAACACTTCAAATCATGGTTATGCAGCATACAACATAGTTAAGTTTAAGATTGAAACACTGTGTTCCCTGTGAGAATATTTATACACGCGTTTTTTGTTCTTTGTGTATCAGATCTGTGCTCGGCCCTTTACTGTATTCCGGTGGTGTCCAGGAACACGGATGCGTTTCAAGAAGACAGAGGTCTGTCAGACCTGCAGTAAAATGAAAAATGTTTGTCAGACATGTCTACTGGACCTGGAGTATGGTGAGTCCTTGTAACCTGTAAATGTAATTTGGTCTGCATACATTTACAGTTTACTGAAGCATAGAGCTATGTGAGTTAAAACCTTTTCTTGTTTTTTGTGTTTTTACAGGTTTGCCTATCCAGGTCCGAGACACTGGGCTTGCTATCAAAGATGAGGTTCCTAAGTCAGATGTGAACAAAGAGTACTACACACAGAATATGGAGAGAGAGGTATAGCTGCAGCCTGATGCTGGCAACACATTTATTGTCCATTTATAGTAATTTCTGTACAGCTACAACAGCTAACATTAGTTTTAGGGTTGTCCTGAGTACTTTTCTTTGACCCTAGTCTAGAGAAACAGAAACACAATAAAAACTGGTCCAGTTTTACCATAGTGGTCCAAAAACAGGTCCAGTTTTTATTGTGATTATTTTTTCCACGCTGTATATCTTAAAGTATTTGGCTGCCAGTGTACTTACATTTAAAGGAGTAATGTAGATATGTCTGATGTGAATATTATTGCATTAAGGAAATATTACCAGCTTCACAGTTTTCTTTTATGAGTTTTACACAGTAGTTTAAATTGTGCTCAGAGAGGTGTTACTGCGAATAGTCATGGCAGCAAGATTTGATTAGAGTTTATTTAGCTTAGTCTATTTTTCACAATGAATAAAATACTGGAAGTATTTGCAGATTTTAGCCATCAATATCACTGACAAAATGGGACGTCCCTAACTTAAATTTCTTTCTAAATTTGGGTTTGCCTGTCATTGATCCCTTGTGTCTGTTTGGACCTCTGTGTTTTCAGATAGCTAATTCTGATGGCTCACGGCCGGTGGGCCAGCTAGGAAAGGCCACCAGCTCTAGTGATATGTTGCTGAAACTGGCACGTACAACACCATATTACAAGAGGAATCGGCCGCACATCTGCTCCTTCTGGGTGAAGGGAGAGTGTAAGAGAGGAGAGGAATGTCCCTACAGGTGAGTAACATTACATGAAACAGGCAACAGTTTCTGTGGCGTAGGTTTCAAGCTTGGTGCTGTTGGTTCAATGGTACAAAGTGGAGCTAGTGGTTTCTTATCTTGGTTTATCTTTTATTTATGAATTTTTCATTTATTTTTTGAGTACTTACTACTATAGGCAACATAGATATCATTGTGTTCTTACTGGTTTGTTTGACTATAATTTCCCTATACTTATTGCAGTTGTTGTACTGTCAGCATTTTCTCATTGTGCTTCTGCTTTTTCACACAGGCACGAGAAGCCCACAGATCCTGATGACCCCCTGGCTGACCAGAACATAAAGGACCGTTACTATGGCATCAATGATCCAGTGGCTGACAAGCTGCTGAAGCGAGCTTCAACTATGCCCCGACTGGACCCACCAGAGGACAAGACCATCACCACCCTCTACATAGGGGGTTTGGGAGATACTGTCACGGATGGAGATCTCAAGTAAGGATTTCGATTTCATAAAAAGCTCTTGCACAACTACCTGTTGTCATTGAGAATGAGCTTTACTTATTTTCTGGATTATAATAAAAGTGTTGTTGACTGTTGTTACAATTTTAACCTTTTATATCCAGTGGTTTGGTTGTATTAAACATTAATCTTGGTTATTGCAGGAGTCACTTTTACCAGTTTGGTGAGATTCGCACCATTACCATAGTCCAGAGGCAGCAGTGTGCCTTCATCCAGTTTGCCACACGGCAGTCAGCTGAAATGGCTGCTGAGAAGTCCTTCAATAAACTGATCATTAATGGAAGGAGGCTCACTGTCAAGTGGGGAAGGTAAGAAGTTGATCAAGAAAGTAAAAATTAAGCATTAACCTGACCTCCCGACACTGAATCCATTAACAGTAGCTAATGCAGCTGTGCATTGTGTGGATGCAACCAAAAAAGCTCCACCTGCCATCTGTTACAATTTCTTAACCCCCCATACAGCCCCACCAAGAAAAGCCATTTGGGAGGAAAGTTGAAGACTTAAAGTGATAATGTGCTCATTAACACCAGGTAGAGCCCAGAGAGCATGTGTGTTTGAGATTAACACCTTGAAATAATTCAAATAATAGTAAACTGAAAGTTGTGCAGGTAATTGTAAAGAACTGCCAAGAGATTCTTGACATGTTCTGTTCTGGACACATTTCTGCTGCTGCACTAAATGCAGTAACAAAACTGACTGCATGGTTTGTCTTTTTAAGGTCTCAGGCAGCAAGAGGAAAGGAGGGCGTCAAAGATGGTGTCAGTGAGATGGGTACCAGACTTGATCCTGTACCTGGACTGCCTGGAGGTGAGTCTGAAACGTGTAAATGTGTGTGTAATGACATAGTCATGTGAGATCTAAAGTACCATTTAAAATCTAATGTCGTTTGATTGTAATGCTGGGATCGTGAAACATATTTTTGTGTCTTGTGTCTTTACTCATTTCTCTAACTGTGTTTCTCTTTGTGCTTTAGCTCTTCCTCCACCACCAGCTTTAGATGAAGAGGCTCCTGCAAACTACTTTAACCTGGATCCTAGCACCTCTCCTGCTGTCATGAACATCGCTCTGCCCCCGCCCCCAGGCATTAACCCACCTCCACCAGGTAAAATCATAACCATGGTCTCACATATGCAGCTTACATCATGTATGTAGTAAAATATGATATACATCAATTATAAAATAGCTACTTAATCCCATTAACTTTGGTATCTGTTGCTGCTGTTTTTCTTCATTTACATTTTACAAATCTGCAGAGATTAAATGTGTAAATGATTGGAACACATTGAAAAAAGGCAGGTGACTAATACTGTACTCTCTCTCTTTTCATCTGCTCATTCAGGTTTCGGCCCTCCAATGTTTCACCCCATGGGTCCCATGGCTCCACCTATGCCCCCTCCAATGAGCATGAGACCTCCTGGTCAAATCCACTACCCCTCCCAGGATCCCCAGCGCATGGGTGCCCATGCTGCACATGGCTCACGCCATGGTGATTAGCTGCTATAGGGAAATAATACTGTGATTTGGTGTCATTCTTTTCCTCAAGTCAGACCTGGTCAGGTGCTTTCACTTCAGATGCTGTCAGTGGGCCTGAAACCTGCAGACTACTTCTGGGAGAAATAACACTGCATAGAAAAAAAGACAGTTATTGCTTAGACGATAAGATTTGATTTATTATTCCACCTGCAGTGCAAATGAATGAACTGAAGGAGCGCCATCTGTGTCTGGAGAGACAACAACCAGGATCTCACCAGATGACTTTGTCACTACTCGCAGTTAAAAAGTACCAGAACAGCATCTAAACAGTGGAACTTAACAAAGTAGAAGACTTCAGACACAAAGAGTACTGACCAGGATCAGGGTCATTTGGTTTTAAAGGGCTCCTGTGGTCAGAGCCATTGTACATATAAAAATGTATACTTTACGTTCAACCTGTATTTGTAACATCGTGCAAAGTATCACATGGAGTTGAATTCTGAGCAGCATTTTTAAACCTATTAATTTTGACTTTTTTTTTTTTTTAATTTGCCACAATCTTAAAATTCCACAACATAAAGACTTAGTTATTGTAAGGTTTCTTTGTATGTTGTTTTCACTTGTCATTAAAATGACTAAATTTTGTCATTGATCATCTCAGAATATTCACCATTATTTATATAACAATTTACTGTTGTGTGTGTTGTCTGGCTAGTGGAGAAAAAGTAAAGCCACAGTGTAAAAGGATGAATTGAGAGAGTGAAAAGAGGGGAGCCAGGTATTGAGACATTGACTTTGAGTGAAGAAAATAAATAAAATGGGTTGTACTGATCAGCCTGTGGCAGCTTTGCCCCTGGACTCAACTGTGGTACATAACTGATTCCAGCATCCAGAGTTTGCCTCAGCTGGTCAAACCACTCAGCAGTAGCAATTTTCTATATCATGCAGGAGTGTCGGCCCCCCTCCCCCACAGCACCCGCTGACTAACGGGGGATAATCTTTGGAAGAGGAGAGGAGGTCAGCGCTTTAGTCTTTAGCTTATGAGCCCTTTTTTCTTTATAGTTCATTCGATTCAGGGCTGTATTCAGCTCCCCATCCCTTGGGTGCTCTGTTAAAGTTGGGTCGGTGACACATGCGGTCCGGAGCGATGCTGGGCAGTTTCTGGGATTCCAGTGCCTCAAACCCAATCACTGGTATCACCCTCTTGCTGGCCATACCTCCCCCAAATGGCATGGGAGATCTGAGAGACAGAGAAAGAGTCCTTACTAAGCAGGCTAAGTGCATTGTGTTTAATGTTACTGGCAAAACATTACCCTAAGTATCATGTGGCTCACACGTCAATCCATAAAGGGAGGTGGGGGCTTTTAGATGATAAATGATACCCAGCCTGGTCATCTCTCTGATTTTAACTGAAGGTCCTGTTAACAGGGGAAAACCCACCAGGGATTCAGGGTGAAATTGGGTGTGAGGTGAACTCAACCTCTTCCACTTCTGCTCTGACCATTAGTTGAGTTCAGATTTAATTACCATTTCACAATTTCATGATAATCTTAACTGTGTAAACAGATCCCTCCACTGGAGGGGTCTAGTTCCAGACTGGCTGGCAGAAACCATATGATTGACAGCCTTAATTGAGTAAAGTCTGAGTTTGTCTTTCATATGAGCTCCCATTTCTCCATCTGCCCAAGCTTAACCTTTGTTCTGCCTCGTTGGTGTGATGGAGTTCCTTGTGTGCCATGAGAAAGGTGATTCCCTTTCGTGCGCAATATGTCTTGTGAGTAGGGGAGGGCATTAATAGCTCCCCCCCCAGACCCACATCAGTGGATCATCTTTCTTTGAAGAGCCAGGGTTCAAAATAGCCATCACGTAGCCGCACACCAAGGTGCGAGCCAGAGAGTGGATTGATTTTCAAACTGTGGAAACATGGAGTAGAGCCAAGGGAAGAGACTGTGGTGATGGATAACATGGTTAGGTCATCTGTGGGTCTATTTGAAGATGGGTGGGTCTCAACGCCTGTCCTTCCAACTGAACGAGGTATAACGGTTTGTGATTTATTTGGAGTAGTGACTGGTAGAGCAGATGGGGTGGAAAGGCAGATTTACCTGTTGAAGCACCTGTAGTTGGCAGGCTGTAGCCTTTG
Source organism: Lates calcarifer (assembly GCF_001640805.2). Taxonomy (NCBI): domain Eukaryota; kingdom Metazoa; phylum Chordata; class Actinopteri; family Centropomidae; genus Lates; species Lates calcarifer. The sequence goes on along the minus strand of NC_066840.1, from coordinate 10,855,990 downwards.
TGGGAGCTGGGGCAGCTGGGTATTGAGGGCATTCAGGAGCTCCTCGTTTTTTCCCAAAGCTTCCCTCCATGGGGAGCAGTAGGATTTGGGGATTACTGTTGTGTTGAACTTCTCATGAGGAATTTCCTTCAGAGGGCCAGAATATCCTGACAGAAACAAAAATCTAATGTCAGTGGGCAAAAATTAGTGAAGTGTGTCACTTAAACTTTGAGTAAGTTTATGTTTTAAATTCAAAGTAAGCAAAAGAAGGCCTCCTGTGTTGAGAAAAATGGATAATCCTTAGATTTTGAAACTAATTACAAAACCCATTAGATTACTACAAAAAAAGCAAGCCCTAACAAAGCACAAACAGATCTAATATACATATAAATCACTTTGATGTCACTCCTGTCAACAATAGGAACTACAGTAATTAGATCTCAGTGTGAATCCCTGATAATAAACAGAGCTTAGTGCGCTGTCAGTCAGACTGTAAGCAGTGCCTTCTGTCAGACCAAATACACAACAGCATTCAGCAAAGTTGCTCAAAGATAATTGCTCTCTACAAAACTGCCAACTCTCCTGTCACTGATAATAATAAAACTAATTTATTTGCTCAACAGATTTGAAAGGTGAATACTAGCAGTTCAAAGAAGATGACACAGCGTCCATGCATTGCTCAAGCGCTGGCTGTGTCCAGGCACTAGCACTGCTCAATAAGCAATGTGGTGGACTAGTCCTATGGCTTGTGACACTCTTGCAGCAATCCCTTCATCGCCGTGTTGTTACCATTTACCTGGAGCGAGGACGTCAGGACTGCCCTTCTTTGCTACAGTCTTCTGTAGGTTCATGACCAGGCTATGCTTACCAGGGATGGAGAAAGACTGGTTCTCTTTTCCTCCCTGTGGCTCTGGGATGATTTGCTGAGGAGGAATGGCCTCGAGATGGACCTGAAGGAGCAAAGTCAGGTTTCTGTGAATTTGATTTATTTACTCCACAAATACTGTAATGCTCTTTATTAAAGGAGCACTCCACCAATTTCACACGTGAAGTTCAGTTTACTTTTCAGGAGGAGTACTACTCAGCCTATGTAAATAGTTGTATAATGTCTTCCGTTGCTCTCGGGGGAGCTTTCCAGTGTTATATATATATAAATATATAAATAAGTCTGATGGCTTCAGGGTTTTCTCAGCTTGAGTTTGAGACTTTTTTCAGAGAGCCTGCATTAGAAACTGGAGGCATGGAATTTGAAACAAGTGGGCATTTAGAAGGCAGGAGATCTAAGGTAAGGTAAAAGATGCCATTGAAGTGCATTATGGGAAGTCAAGGACTCAGCCAAAACTAAAGACTAAAGGTCAGGATTTCTCCATGGCTCTACTATTTTTGTCTAGTCTTTTTACATTTTGTCTCCTGTGAATTTGATGAAATTATTAGAATATCCCTTAGCATCTCTTACAGGGGACGTTATTTGTAATTGATATTCCTGTCTGCTTTAACCGTATTTCTGTTAATATGCGACTCATTCATTTAACGGGGAAACTTCACAACTCTACAACTCGCTCCATTTTGCAGACACTCTTACTGTGATAAAATGTTTAATCTCTGCTACTGTGCTCAAGAGAAATGAGACTGCACAAAGGCCAGTGAAGAGTCAGACTTCACTGGCTATTAATTATAATTCTTTGATTCATCCAGCTGATCAAGAGCCTTATTAGGCCTGAACTACATGACAGAAACACAGGTTCATAATTTTGTGCACTTAGTTGAGTCAATGTGAGTCATCGTGTGTCATTTGCCGTCTGCCGATTCCTTACATTACTGGTGTTGTAAGCACTGTTGGCAGGGTTCTCCAGGGTGAACCTCTCGGCCCTCTTCTGTCTCTCCTGAAACATGCGAGAGCCTCGATTAGAGGGAAGATTCAGCTCCTCCATCATCACATCCTTGGGAACACTGATCTTCTTGCCCAGGTTCAGACCCCCTGGCACAACATGACAGACAAATGGAGGTGCTTTAATAAGTGATTACACTTAACATCCCTGTACATTTTCTAAAACGGCAGTGTCAGAGCGGATAAGTCCATTTGCCCCAGGTTCTTGTGTTGGTTAGGTGACTCTAACCATGCATAAATACATTATGACATTTAGTTGTGAGTGCAAAGGAAATGACAGTAGCAACTTCAAGACATTTGGAAAGAGAGGGAAAGTAACACAGACTAATAAGGACCTTTGGCGAATCATAATGTCTCCTCTGATCTTCTTGTTTCTGTCAACTTTAAACAGCTGAGGGGGATTGATATGAAAAAGCCAAACCGTGTGCAGCATCACTAAGTTGGTATCCACGCAGCTTTTGCTCAGGGTCTCTTCTCGTGTTATATCATGGCACAGCGGAGGGTCTGAAATAGCCTCGAGATGATGTCAAGAGGTGTGTAATGTTTGTTGTAGACCAGGGTTGCATGGGTAACTGGGCATATAAATAGGATCTTTGGATGAAAGACTAATGTAAGAGCAGAGGGCCTTCTTTCTCACACATGATAAGTGTTAGGAGAAGTCCGGGCATATGCCACCCTTGAGGAGCTTCCTTTGATCGGCTTGCGTAAAATTCGGTGGTGGGAGTCACATTTTGCTGAGTTTAAGGGACTCAGTTTCAAAGCCTAGCTGGCGGACAGCGCTGGAAAACAAACAGGGCGACTGGGATGGTCCCTGCTGGAATGTTTGAAGAATTTCAACAACACACTGGCACTCCTGGGATTTGGGTGCACCACACTCCATGTGTCCCCAGGCAGCGGGCTAACGCACTTTGATGTTTGGCTCAGTTACATCTGACAGCCCCAGCTGTGATCACACACTATGGCATTTGTTGACGTAATATGTAAACTAATATGTGCATCAGTGTACCTCTAAATATTATGCATACACATGTCAGTTCTCTGTCCCAATGCCATGACACAGACTGCACCAAAACCAATGCATCTACAGTACACTCACCTCCTTTGGCCTCCTTAGACAGAGCCTTAGCTTGCAACATCCTCTGTTTAGTCAAGTCACTTAGGCTGGACTGCATCATCATGGTCGTTTTTCTGGGATGGGCACACACGTTGTCATAATTATAAGGATTTATCTGAATTGTAGTTTTTGTCACGACACTGCTTCCTATAACTTTTGGATTGGATTACAAACAATAGAAAAATACTCCTATAGGTTTCCTCTAAACCTCAAGTCCTCAGTTATATGTTATAGTTATAAGTTATAAGTTTTATTAAGGGCACCTTCATTTTGTTAAGTGAGTGTAACAACACTACTCCACAACTCCAGCCAAGTGTTTTGTCCAAGCAATGTGTTTGCTTATTTTCATGAAATCTCTATAATTAGAATACTTTTTTATTACTTTATTACTGATTATAGAAGTTCCCAATTTACAGTTCATTAATGGATCTAATGGCTTCCACACCTAACACTCCTCTTAATCAGACTGTAAGCAGTGCCTTGTTTCGATCACAGCCTTAGGCCTGTGCTCCCCTCACCTCAGTCCTTACCTGTGTCTCCTGTCTGCCTGTACGTCGGGTGTTGGAGTCGGTCTGTGTGCTTGTGTGGTCGATCCCGCGCTGGAACTGGGATACTTCCACGCTCCACTCTGACACTCCTCGGCAGGGAAGGAACATTATGTATAAGACTCATCCCAGGATGCCTCCGGTGCTTACCTCACTCAGTTTATTTTAGCAGAGGGGCAAGAGAGTGAAGATGGATGGAGGGAGTGTTTTGGAGGGGGTGGGTGGTATAAAAGGGGCGATCAAGGGGAAGGGGCAAGTATAAAGATTTACATCCTGACCTCAAGCCTCTTTGATAATAAAAATCTGATCCTCTCTCTCTGTGTGTGTGTGTGTGTGTGTATGTGTGCATCATGACAGCTGCTGTCCAGATAGTGACAGCTATATGAGAGGCCGGGCATCTAACCTCTCCACTACAAACATAGACACACAAACACAATTTCTATTTTCTCTCTTTCTTTTCTTTCTTCTGTGAAGCCCTTGGAGTTGCTGTGCTATATATTAGTTGCTTCCGGACACATCCACCATGTGTTTCCCACACACAGACAGTTTTACAGGAGAAGCTGTAAAATTGATGGGGTCGCTGCAACCAGAGGTTGTGATTCCCTGTTCCAGTTTGCAGTCGAAGGTTAATCTCTAAGGCAGTTTGCTCTTCCATTTTTGATGGTGCGAGACCCTTTGACGTCCTTTTCTTTCACACTGCTGTGAGTTAGGGGCATTCTGTGTGCCTCTCGGTTATTTAGTATTGTAAAAGATTGTTGCCATTGGTTTTCATTCATTACCAACTGCTCAGAAACTCCAGTTGTCATTTCTGCCTAAACTCATTTTTATGTGTTACAGCAGAAGTGATGCCCTTTAACTTTATATTTGGTTGCCCTTTTTGAACTCAAGTTTGTCTTTATCGAGCAGCCCCACCCCCCTCCCCCAACAAATTGATTCATTGAGCTCAGCAGGAGCCTGGAGGGAAAAAACATTTTCTTTATCCCTGTTGAGATTGGATATCGATTTCGCACCTGCCCTGCTCCACAATACCACTATCCCCCAGCGGGACACCTCCAAGCCTCTGAAAGAAAATGTGGAGTCATCCTGAGTCACAGAAAATCATCTGTAGACACACAATGGAAGTTGAATAGTTGCTGCCAAATGTGTTTGTTTAGTAGAAAAAAAGCAAGTTTGCTTTATAAAAAGAAACCAGATTGTGTTAGTAGCCTTCTTTTAAACAAGGAAAGTTTCAGCTTTTGTGTGGCGCTGAATCACACAGAGCCTCAGTGATTAGAATCAATCTGTCATTTCCACTTTATTCAAACATACTGCCTATGACAATTCATTACAAATGGAGTTATTATGAATCAAGTATCTATCAATAACTCAGTGATTTTAAGAGTCTTTTTCTAGCAGAGAACAATGATGAAAACAGGATGAATTCTCGTGACTGGAGTCATCTGTGTTTGAGAGGTTGCTTCCGTGGTGTGTTTATGTCACATAGAGAGAGGTGCACAACCACCAGGCACTGACAGCTGACACAAGAACAATAGAGGCCCTCTCAGACATGAGAGCTTGTGTAATTAGGCCACCTTTAAAACCATTTGCCCTATTGGCCCTCAGATGAAACCTTATTTGGCTGGCTAGTCTGAGGAAGTTCAAAACGTCAGGTATAGCGTTGAGAGCAGGAGGAGGCAAAAGCAGCAACATTCAATGCATGGCTTTTTATAGCCTAACGCTGAAAGCTACATACATTTAAATTCAGCTTGCAGCACTGAAAAAGTCATCATTCTGAACTTTTCTTATTTGCTTGCAGGTGCCTTTGGGAGGACTGCTGGAAGTCAATCAGTCAAACGTCTTGACAGTTGCTCAGTTTGAGCTTCAATCCAGGGAGATATAATGTACGGGCTGCTGTGCGAGAGTCTTCACGACTTCATCAAGGAGTCGTATGGAGATGATGTGTGGAAGCTGGTCAGAGAGAGAGCAGATGTCAGGTTACACTCCTTTGTCACCCACCAGGTACAGTGTCTGTGCTCCTAAAATGAATTATCTGATGTAGTGTATGCATAGAATAATAATAGCTGAGGTTGGTACCGGCTGTGTCTGTCCAAGTCAACTTGTTTGCAGATTTATCTGTCACTCTGTCTGCTTCTGTCTGACGTTTCATGGTTCTGATGTCAAAAAATCTACTTTTCCAAGTGATAGTGTCTGCGTCTGTGTATCTGCAGGTGTATAGTGAGAGTGTGATTCCCCGAATTGCAAAGGCAGCCAGTGGAGTGACAGGCACGCCCTACAATGAGCTGATGAATTCCTGGGGTGTCTATTTCCTGGGCTTTGTGGGGAAGTATGGCTATGACAGGATCCTCAAGGTGAGAAAAGATCTCAGACTCGGAACTGTGTCTTTTGGTGGATATGTGAGAGAATTATTAAATACACAGTAAAACCAGAGTATGTATCTTCCATTGTGCTGATGAGATGTTTTTTGTTTTGTTTTTTTTTGCCCCTAATGGTATTTTATATGTATTATTGTGTTGTATTGTTTTGTATTTCAAAACAACATCTGCCAATTAGAGAGATTAATGAATGTTGTTGTGTTAAATTACATTTTCCTCTTTATGAAGTCCTTAGACAAACGAAGAGTGAAAATGTAACTCATGACATGACAGATTTTGCACATCTTCCAAAATAAGTAAGTTAAATTTATTTCCAGAGCATATTTAAACACAGTTAAGGCTGAGCAAAGTGCTGTACTAAAGAAAAATTAAAATATAAAGACAAAAAAAAAAAAAAAAATCATGATAATAGATTGAAAAATTAGTGGACCAAAAAGGCCACTGAGTAAAATGTGTCTAGATTAAAAAACCAGAGATGGAGGGAACACATCTCTAACAGCAGCTGGCTTTATAATGGTTGAGCAGCAACTGCCAAGCATCTGTCACCTTTTAGTTCATGACCGTGGGACATACAAAAGAGATTTGCTGTCAGATATAAGAGACCTAGGAGCTGAGTGCCAGAGAATGAAGGTCTGTGATATAAGATGGGGCCTGACCATTAAGAGGCTTGAAAGCAATCAACAAGGTCTTAAATTGAATTCTAAAATGAACAGGGAGGCAATGAAAGGAGGCCAGGACTGCAGTGATGTGCTAGCACTTTTAGTACCAGTCAACATCCCTGCAGGTGCATTTTGGACCATCTGGAGGCAACTTAACGAAGACTGGGGAAGGTCTACATTTAGGGAATTGCAACAGAACCAATTTGTTTGTCAGGTTTCTGGTCTCCTCATATGGGGTCAGGTGACTAGCTTACTCCTGACACAGCTTCTGAACTTACAGGGACCAAAAATGATTTACCATCCAGCCTTTAGTATCATCAGAACAGTCCAGGAGAGGCTGTAGGAAATCCTAAGTTTTTAGTGGGAGGTACAGCTGTGAATCATCAGCACTGAAGTGACAGGAGGTGTTATACTTCCTAATAATGTTTCCAAGAGGGAGCATGTACAGACAGAATAGAAGTGGCCCCAGGATGGACCCTCCAAGGATGCCACAGATGAAAGGGGCAGAGGAAAAGTGACCTATAGCCACTGAGAATGTCCTATGTTTAAGATGGGATTTAAACCAGTTTCATGCTGTACCCTTAATACCAACACACTGTTGGTGAGATGTATCAAAAAGATGTCATCATCAAAGGCAGAACTGAGATCTGGTAAAACCAGGATGACATTTTCCCCAGAGTCAACAGAGAGTAACAGATCATTTGTCACCTTTAACAGAGCTGTTTCAGTGCTGTATAGGCCTTTGAACTCTAATTGAAACAGATCAAGGATCTTGTTGGTAGTGAGGAATGGTTACAGTTTTTTACAGTACAATTTTTCTCCATTATTTTTTAAAACAAAGGGCATTTTAGAGATGAAATTTAAACATTTAGCATCAGGGCTATAATTTTTGAGCAGAAGATGAACAACTGCATTTTTAAAACTTACAGGAACAATGCCAGAGGCTAAGTAAGAATTAATAGTAACTTGCATGCTAGGACCAATTATATCAAAAGTATCCTTTGTGATACAGGTGGGAACAACATCATGGGGGGAGGTTGTGTGCATGACTGTTTGCACATTGTGGGTTTATATGTGAAATCACTCAAGATCAACAGATTGTCATGCAAAGGAACAATATGAGACAGGAAGTGAGAGAAACCTGGTATAAAGTCTTTATCTGGTTTGGGAGGCCAGATGAAGACACAGAATAGTCATAGATTCTATTTTCTAGAGGGTTAGTCACACATTATATTTGTACAATCTGTGATTCAAATGTAGAATAGCTTCCAAAAGAAAGAGTCTATAATTTATCCTGATGCTCCAGAACCATAGCCTCTCCACCCCCTCTAACAACACACCTAGGGGGTGTTAATGAAGAAACAGTGTGCTGGACACAATTCACAAAAAATGGTTGACTCACCATCACCAGTCCACAAAAATTCATCCAAAAATAGAAAATCCAAATCACAGGAGGTGAAAAAGTCATTTAAAATTAATGCCTTATTAGAGCCAGCCCTACTGTTAACCAGGACCACTGGCTGAAAACAAACGACAGGTCACTTTGACTGTTGAATGTATTCCAGTGGGTGAATGTTCACCCCTCTGCTCCGGATGCACAGTCTCGCTGGAGCAGAGCAAAAATCTCTGTGCCCTGTGTTGTGTGTGAGACAGACCGGGCCCGAGAATTCAAGAATAAAGCACCCACACTTCTTTCCTGGTCTTCACACCTCCGCAGTTTCCCCTGCTTCCGTCTCCTGTGCAACTGTTTTCACAGGATGACTAGTTCTTCCCATGATGAATAAACTGACCTTTCTGTGTAAAATCACTGGAGAGTCCTTTTAAGAGTCCAATTAAAAATGGTACAGCAACTCTCTTAGATGTGGCCTGTCTCCCTCTGTCTCCTCCTTCAGGTGCTGGGCCGTCATGTACGCGACTTTGTCAACGGCCTTGACAACCTCCATGAATACCTGCGCTTCAGCTACCCCAAGGTGCAGCCCCCAACCTTCTTCTGCCAAGAGGAGTCTGCTACTGGAGTCACCCTCCACTACAGGTCTGAGATGAGGAGGAAGGGGGGCAGAGGGTTGAAAGGGGCAGATTTATCAGGCATCAGATGTAAAAATAGAAGCACAGAGCAAAAATATTGAAAGCTGTGGCATCAATCTCTTTGGAAAGACACTGAAATTTCTTCCTCTGCGGCCCGCAGGAGTAAGCGTAAAGGCTACCTGCACTACGCCATGGGTCAGCTGAGGCAGATGGGGAAACAGTTCTACGACACTGACATCCATGTGGAGGTGCTGTCTGAGCAGATGGTCGGAGACTACTCCCATGTCACCATGAGGTACACACACACACACACACACACACACACACACACACACACACACACACACACACACATCTTTTTTATACTCACTGGTGGGCCCTGGTACTAGTTAATCACAGATTAGGATGTTACATAAAAACATGAAACCAGTGGTTACCAACCTTTTAGGCTTGTGACCTCTTAATGTATGATTTCCCCTCTAAACTGTTAAAGGTAAAATTAAACAACATTTTACCAAAAAGGAGCAAAGATTAGACAAACATCAAAACATTTACATATCTTTGTTTTTCTTCTTTTCTATCCCATTCTAATTATTTCGTTGCCCCTCAGATTTACAGTATCTTGTGAGACCCCTAACTGTGAACACACAGTTAAAAGAAACTACACAACCACAACAGTAAAATGCTGCATGTGTGCTCATGCATCACTACTATCAATCCAATAATGAAATAAGATTTCAGCCACAGAGGCTTTTTTCTGCAAAACAAATACATTTACTGTTGATAAGTTTGTTTTATTGATCATGTGTACTTTTACAGTTTTGTATTAGCACTTTTACTTCAGTAGGAGAAATGAAAACATCCTCCCCCACAGTTTGTCCTCAGCTTTAAACTTAAAACTGATCTGTGTGTCTGTGCAGGCTGAACTTCGACAACTCAGCCTACCGCTACATCATGAAGGAGGATGAAGAAGAGCAGGAGATTTTGCCCATTACCTCAGACTTCTTCTTTGAGGTCTTCCCCTTTAATATTGTCTTCAGACAGGTAATCCCTCTGAGTTACCCTCCTCAACTTCCCAAGGCCAGCTAATGAATGAAATGAAGCGTTAAATGAAAGAACAGTCACTGAGTCTTTGATTCTTTAGGACATGGTGGTGCATAATGTGGGCTCAGGCCTGGCCACAGTCTTCCCTGATCTGGATGGGAAGAAGATCAATGACGCCTTCTTGCTGGCTCGCCCCCTTGTGGAGTTCACCTGGAACATGGTGAGACATCATTTAACGTGTCCCCATTGCAGACAGTTTTAACATTTCCAGCCATGTCAGGTCAAATTTTAAGGGCGGCACACTGCTATAAACAATAATATATCTTAAAATATCAGCTTTAAACAGATTACAGATACTGACTTTGTAATCTGCGCACAGATTATCTCTCACCCCAACAACCTGTTTGAGATCATGTCCAAGGAGCCTGTGAAGAGGGAGAGGAACCTTCACAACCGAGTCCAGAGTAAGAGTGGGAGCCATGTAAACACTCGCAGGGGTGTGTGTCTGATGGTCAAGGACTCACAGGCTTGTGGTCAGATCAATTTCACCGCAGACAGACACAAAAGACATGCTGAGTTTGTGTTTCATTAAATAAAAGAAATAGAGCAGGTGTGCAGTAAAATGGATGTCTTTTCTCATACAAGAGCTCAAACATCAACATTTGACTTTGAAAACGCAGCTGAATTAAAGTTGTGAGTTTAGGAGGTCTTGCAGTTGCTGAAATTGAATTGTTTGATGTCTTGATTCAACTTAAATTGATCGAATTTAGTGGAACTGATCCCAGCCCTGTTTGTCATGAGTGGATGGCGTGAATATGAATGTTTGTGGCTCTGATGGTTGACCCTGTTTTTCCACAGATTCTGACTATGAAAATGCCAATCGCTCGGCTGATGTAGATGTGGAGCTCATGGCTTTCCAGTCCATCATTGGAGACGATTACAAAGGTCACAACCCTTCTGTTATCTAAAGGCACATGGCAAGACCTGGGCATACAGATACTGAAATAGTCTGGCTGACAATGACAAAATGAAACCTATTAAAGACACAGACACATTAAAATACAAAACAATCCACTGCTGATTTGCTTTCTTGTTGAGAGTTGTTGACTTGATGAGAGGATCGAAATCACTCTCATGTCTGTGTGCTGAATATGATGCTGGTGCCAGCAGCTTAAGTCACCATCGTTGACTGAAAAATGGGGGGAAATATCCATAGGTAACCAAAATCGACCTAGCAGCACCTCTAAAGTACAAAAAACTGAAGTGAAAAGGAGAGGATTTATGATCTTATGTGGTGGGGGTGGGGGGTATGTGTCTTCTTGGCTTGGAGCAATGACTTTCTAAAGTCTTGTTTTCACTGTGTGGCTGCCAGGCAACTGACAGAGACTCCAGGAAGTCACTGCTCCCATCCAAGAAATAGTCCAGCGCAAAACCCACAGAATGTAATTAGCTGTCATCAACCTTTAGACAGAACCAGACTAGGTGTTTCCAATCTTTATGCTAAGCTATGCTAATTGGCTCCAGCTTCATAGATGAGAGTGATATTGATTTTCTCTTCCAACTGCAAGAAGGCAAATAAGCATATTTCCCAAAATGTTGAACCATTCCTTAAAAAATGCTAAACTGCTATATTCATTAGGATGACATCGGTAACACAGTGCAGTTATTATCTACTGCTGAAATTTAACCTAACATGCCTCTCTAAATGTTTGTCTTTTTGGCATTTGAATCTGTTCCTCTTAGATGGTAACAGCGCTAATGCGATGGAGAGCTGGGGCGATGGGAGCCGCTGCCTGAAACTAAAAGGACAAATGAGATACATGCCAGAGTGGGAGTCCATCATCTTCCTGGGAACTCCTGTGTAAGGCCCACCCGCACACACACGCACACGCACACATGCATGCGCACAGACACATGCATACACACCCACAGACACAGATCTTTATTAAAACACTGCAGTTGAAAAGTAAAACATTCTAAAAAGCAGCAAGAGCTAAACTGAATTACGAGGATGGAAATAAAAGCCTGGGCAGTGAATCAAATCAGGGGCCCATTCTAACAGCACTTACCATGCATGAAATGAGCTGCTAATTAGCCTGTAATCAGACAGTGCAGCTCTTGTGAGCCTAATGGGAACCCATTTGCAACTGAGAGTGTTTTCCACAGAGTACATTACCAAAACATCTCCCTCCTCTTCTAAAACATTTTGTTTTGCAAGCAAATGTGCTTATGCCTGTATTGACAAAACTTACATTATTTATACTATAGGAAACATAAAATAACATCTGTCAGAATTACGGCCTTTTAATTCCAGAGTTTTTTTCATACTGCTACTATCATTTATTCAATCTATGATGTTATTTTTCTCTCTTACACTGTCTGTACGTGTGTGTGCAGGATGGAGAGTCTGAGTGCTATGTTTAAGACTGGCTTGTACATCAATGACCTGAGCATGCACGACTCCAGCAGAGACCTGGTTCTGGCGGGGACTCAGCAGTCAGAGGAGCTGAAGAGAGCTCTCATACAGGTTCCCTGAGCCAAATGTTCAGCTGCATTTTATATGTGTGATCAGCTCACTTGTCACTCTGTATTATGCAAAGTTGCTCTGAAGCCCTTCGTCTAGCAGCCCCAGATCACCTTCTGCCCACAGACCTGAGATAAAAGAAATGGATGCCAACTAACAGTGTTTTTTTCTGTCTTGCTCCCCATTGTGAGTGCAGGAGCAAAAGAAGTCCAGTAAGCTGGAGGAGAGCATGAAGATGTTGGACTATGAGATGAAGAAGACTGATGACCTTCTGTACAGGATGATCCCTAAGCCGGTGGCTAAAAGGCTGCGTAAAGGAGAGCCGGCTGTAAACACTTGTGAGGTCAGGATTGTAGACAGTGCCATATATACTCCACAATTTGCCCATGATTTTACACTTAAAGTGCCTAAAACAACAGAAGCAGCTGTCCCAGTGTTTGCTGCTTTTTAAAGCATTAGTTTGAGAAATATGTTAACCAGCTTTTTTAACCAAAAGTTAGATGAGAAGACTGATGCCATTCTTAAGGTTGTACAGTCAATAAAAAGTTACATTAGCTTATCTTAGCACAAAGACTGTAAACGTGAGGAAAAAGTTAACCTACCTCTATCTGAAGGTGACATAATCCTCCTACTAGCACCTCCGAAATCTACTAATTACAAACATGACTTATCATTTTAATTAATCAGCTTTAGAGATGGTGGAAGTCAGATTTTGTTTCCCCCCCGTTTCCTGTCTTTATGCTAAGCTAAGCTAGCTGGCCGCTGGCTATAACTTCAATGTACAGACATCTCTTTAACTCACATTCATGTACCAAAGTACATAATATATTTTAATGTTGGGCCTCGAAGAACAAACAGAGTTCAATGTACTGTAGACAGTAACGGGGTATCTAAACACACACACCCACACCCACACATAAATCCTCTGAATTCTTGCTACTTGTGGAGTCATCCTATTCGAGACTTTTTGCTATAGTGAAGTTCAAGTTGAGTGAGAGTGGCTTCCTGATGGTGCATAACAGTACAGACATTAAAAATGGCTCATGAATGCCTTCCTCCCCTCTCAACCTGCGTGCTCATCAACTTCCTTGTCACTTTTCTCCCAGGTGTTCCCAGATGTGACCATTCTCTTCAGTGATGTAGTGGGATTTACTCGCATTTGCAGCCACATCACTCCCATGCAGGTGGTCTCCATGCTCAACACCATGTACACGCTGTTTGACACACTCAGCGAGAAGCACCGTGTCTTCAAGGTTGGCACATCTGTTTTTTTCCCCCCTTTCTGTAATGTACTTTATACATAAGTGCTCCTGTTGAAGAGCAGCTGTTGTTGGCCATTTCCTAGGTTGAGACTATTGGAGATGCATACATGGTGGTTGCCGGGGCTCCAGAGAAGACTAAGTACCACGCTCATAACATTTGTGACATGGCCCTGGACATGGTGCGCTCCATCGATCACCTCAAAGACCCCTCCAACGGCAACAACATACAGATTCGTGTTGGTGGGTAGGAAGAGTGCAAACTTTTGTCAGTGTGTTTATGTCGGTGTTTGACTCAGTGAACTAACCTATTGTTCCGGTCGCAGGGATCCACTCTGGCATGGTTGTGGCAGGTGTGGTGGGACATAAGATGCCACGTTACGGTCTGCACGGTGACACAGTCCACACCGCATCTGCCATGGAGAGCAATGGCAAGGTAGGGAAAAGTAATGAGAAAGCAAAAGAAGAGGCTAAGAGCAGCAGGGAGTAGCTGAGTCAATCCACATATATTAACTACAGCGATGCTCTACTTCTCTGTGATCTTGCTGTGACTGGTCGTTGTCCATCTCAATCAGGAGATGCACATTCAGCTCAGCAGTGCCACCTATGAGCACCTGAAAGGAAGCCACTTCATCTTCGAAAGGAGGGGCATCATTACCATCAAGGTCAGGGGTCACAGCTATCACCATAGCAACTACAACCACCACACTAATTGCATTTACTCAGCCATTATAACAACATGTTATCATTTGCTGCAGAACATATGAACAATTCAATTCAAGTCAAAGATTCTTTATTTATCCCCAGAGGAGCAATTAAAGTATATGCAGCCAGGAACACACAAACTGATGTATTAACGATGCTTAAAGTAAAGTAGAAAGTGCATAATACATAAGAATTTCTATATTCAGTAAAAACTTTCTCAGCTCTGGGGAATCAGCATGCTTAGTATTCAGAGCTGGTAATTGCAGCTTGCTTGTTGATTTGCCAGTCTATTTTATCAGTGGGTCTGACTTTGAGGCTGTACATTCAGTGATAATGCCAGCAAAGCGAGTCTCGAAGGTTTCCGAGGTAGCTGATTACAGGTGCCAATCTCAAGAATCCAGTAGTGGCTCATTTTTCATCGGGGGAATTTTACCATTGAAAACCTGCCATTTTCTACCTCCATAACAGAAACTGCGCCTGTGAGCATACAGTATGAGTTTGAATATTTGTTCGTATGTCAGGAACCTTTATGTCTAAACCTAAATCCCTTTTACTTTTCTCTTCCCTTTATTCGTTTTTAGGGAAATGTTGACATTGAGACTTACTGGCTGAAGGGAAAGAGGGACAAGGATGGGAATGCTCAGGCAGCGTGTCCTCAGTTTGAGACTCAGACCATCAGCAAGGCCATCAGCAAGGCCACCATCTCAGGCCCTGAGGCCACAGGGGATGAGGAGGGACTGGTAAAAATACAGCTAAGACATGCTTGAATGGTCTACACTCTCATTTGCTTCACTGCCACGGTCGTCATCACTAATTCCTCGAGTCCTCTTCTGTCTTTGCCCCCAGGTTTTTCCTCTGGTGGCAGGGGAGGATGAGGATGATGTCAAGTCTATTCGCTCTCATCGCATCAAGATGGAGATTTCAGGCCACTCTCTGGAGGAGTCGATGGAGGAGTGCCGGGTGGAGGAGATGTCTGTGCATAAGGTGAGATGGAATATCTGGTGCTAGAATTTTAATGATGATTAGTGTTCGTGTTTCTTTTTTGTTATTTGTGTGACAAAATGAGCTGTTCCTTCCTCAGTCCCACTATAAGGACGCTCTGCAGGACGGCCTCCAGGACTCTCACCTGGAACTGGACTCACCTGAGTCTGACGGCAGAGACTCCATTATGGAATCGCGCGACAGCTCCTGTGACTCCCGCTGCTCCAAGAGCGCCATGTGCTCCGTGTCGTGAACCATGACAGGGCGCTCAGGCAGATGCTAGCTGATGCTATAGCCAGTAATACATATGTATTACTGTATCTAGAGCGCTTTTTGTACAAGTCAACACAAAGCTGTGAATGTTAAGACAAATGCCAGATAGGAATGCAGTTTTTGCTGTGATTTTGCCTTTTCTTGGGGCGTTCTAGTAGCAATGCCACAGCAATCTCTGATCACATGTTGTTTGCACTTGGACTAGACTGTAATCCTTGAAATCCCTAGTGGCCTTGGGTGGTGTTATATTGCATAGCAAAACCATCAGCGCTTATTTAGCTCTGACAGTAAGGAAATCAATCGCAGCCATCAGTGTTAATTTTACTCTTTGATCATTTTGAACAGCTGCCTCAGAGCTCTATCTGCCCCACGAGTGAACACACACTTCTCCAATTAATGCCTCATATCAGTCATCTCAAGGCAATTGCCACTAAAAAGTAAACGCTGAAGAATTTTGCTGTGTGTGCCCATTGTGTAACATGTTTTAGCACCATAAAGTGTTCACTGCCACACGGTTCGGCTGGACACAAGCCCAGTAATTTCCTGCACTGTCTCTTTCTGCTGCACCTTGTAGATTTGACATCTTGTTTTTCGTCCTGCGAGAAAGGAAATCACTCTCGAGTTTTTCCTCGGTCCCCTCTCTCTCCTCTCTCCTTCATCTCGCACGTCTGAATTCATTATTCTGTATCAGTCTCGTCAAATACGTGGCCACGGCGCAATGTAAACGCTTGTCAGCTTGGTGAAAATAAAGAGAGATGACTGCTGAGCTGCCTGTGGATCAGTTTGTTATTGTTTGTTTTGTCACTCAAAGGCTTTTGCGCTCAAACTCACATTTACATTTGCAAATATTTTACACTTTTTCATTGGAACACATTTCTCCCTGGATATAAATAAATATAGATATCTTCTTATTGTGAGTCTGTGTTCTCGCCTGATATATATGCACATGTACCTGCACCTTACTAAATTAGTAGGAAGCCTGTGATTGCCTGTTACTGCAGAAATCAATATCAGGCACATAATTATCAAATCAAATGGGAGTTAGACCGATGTCTCAAAGCTAATGCTGTGGTTTAAGCAGGTTTTAATTTTCAGTACTGCAACAAGACCAAGACCATTCTAAACAGAGTAATTCTAACATAAATACATTGTCATCAAATATCAGTTCTCCTGCCTCCCATGTCAGACAATGTTCCCCACTGACTGGTTATCAGATGAACTGCACTTATAGGTGGCGTCCTCTTGATCTAGGCTGCACCCATTGGCTCTGTGCGAGCCTTTGGGGGATGAGCCAATAGAGCAGTGGAAACAGAAAGCGTAGAAGAAGGCCAGCAGGAGCAGCAAGCAGACCACACAAAAAATAACAACAATCAGGATGGTGTGCACTTGCATGTGCAGTTCCTCCCATGGGAGTGACACGGTGGTGGTCGTTGGGGTGGCATTGAAACTGGGGCCTGGGGTCGCTGTGGGCAACTGCGGCTTCATGGAGGCCAGGTGGGCGACTTCCGGCATGATGGAAGGATGTGTGTCCTTCGTCACTTGGGGATATTTTGATGCAGGAGGAGGAAGAGAATATTTTAATTTGGTTTATCAAATGCATAGATGAACACTCAGTATTGATATTAAGATACTAACTCAAGTGGATTTCTAAAGCAAGATAATCATGTCTAATGTTTAAAACAATGAAAGCAAGTAGCAGAAAACAATAATTTTGTGCCATTCTTATTACAATAAAAACAATTCATTCATGTATAATTTTAACAACACAATTCCATAGTATTTAAAAGCAGTAGGTTAATTGCCTTCATCGCAGACAAGCAAACAAAGTCTTTTGTCAGCTGTCTGTCTTTTGTTCTTACCTGGAATATGTTGTTGCAGTCTCTTTTGATGAGCTGAGCTTGGGAAAAATGAAAGAAATGGAGGAGCGAAGGGGGAGGGCTGGATTGAAGAAGAGAGGTGACTGGTGGACCACGAATAACAGGGAGGGTTGCCATGGCAACACTTGCTGAGGGGCCACTAGCATGGAAGTGACATCATATCACCTCAAGAAAGTGCTTTTAAAGTATACAGAGATAACCTGTATTGAGATTTCAAACAGATGGAAGTGCACTGAGTGTGAAATATGCACAGATTCAAAACTACAGAAAGCACGGCCAAACCACCTGTAGAGTATGGACTCTGCAAAAAATAAAAAAAATGCTTTGGCCTCTAATTTATTGGTTTTTCTCTGAAACTGTGCAGGAATAAAAGTATCTGCCCAATCAAACATGAGCTTCGGAACAGCAAATAGAATTAGTGAAATTAGACAGTGCCAAATTGCATGTTAGTAAAGAGCAGAGCCTCCGCCTCAGCTCTGAGACTGATCAGGCTCTCCAATGCTGCCACCTGTTGGTTAAAGAAGCCAAAAGAAGCAGCACTGAACAACACACTGCAAGATGCAAACTCATCTCATCACCAGCCCCAGCTCCTGTGCCGTCTGGTCTCTTTCAAACAGCCATAACGCTCCTTTAGTACAAATTGTAATTGGTCCCACACCCCTGCTGTGCTTCCTCAGAGAGTGGATGCCTGAAAAAAAAAGAGAAATGTTTTAGGACTTGCTCCAAATTTTAGTCGCCATGGAGATGACTCAATTATTCCATCGATATTCAGTAATTTTGTTAACACTTAAAACCAGAAAGCAGCTTTTTTCCCCCTTTAAAAACCACTCACAAATACCAGACAAAAGAAAAGAATAAATATTCATTAACATAAATTCATGTAGAGGAGGATGCAGAACAAAGCCTGCCAGCTGATGTGATTTTAGAGTGCTTTCAGATAGTTAATTACAGCTCCAGACAAAAGAAACAAAAGATCCATTAAGTCCAACTGCAGCAGAGTAGAGCCAAAATGGCTGAATGGAGAACTTAGCCTACACCAAGGTCAGTCTAAAGGACAAATATGCAAAGAAAGACCACAGGGCTGTGTGGGCCTTCTGGCCTTCAAGTCCTGGGGAGGTTTCTGACCACTGTAGTCTCAGAGGAGATGAACCATATGTGGGCTGAGACAAAGGAGGTCTTCTGAAATCAGTAATCTGAACAATGTTTTTCAGAACAGAAGGATTTTACCTAGTTGCTCCCACAAAGTAGACTGTTTGTATTTGAGCTTGGGGAACACACACAGTGTTCACAGCTGGACATGAGAGGTGTAATGTGGCCAAGTACTTCTGTGAAAAGGCATCCAGACGAGCTCTAACAGACACACACTGCTGTGTGTGAGAGAGAGAGGCGGCATGCTACGTAATAGTCCCGGAATTAACATGTAAAACAAACATTTTGAGGAAAAGTGTCCCTGCTGAAAATTAGTCAGCCTCTCTGTGTGTAATTTCCTGCACTGTTTGTTCTGCTGCTGCCTTGAAGATTTGATATCTTGTTTCTGCCATGCAAGTGCATAATTGTAGACTCCCCTTCTCTCTCTCTCACTCTCGTTT
This sequence comes from Lates calcarifer, assembly GCF_001640805.2. NCBI lineage: Eukaryota > Metazoa > Chordata > Actinopteri > Centropomidae > Lates > Lates calcarifer. The sequence goes on along the minus strand of NC_066840.1, from coordinate 10,837,156 downwards.
TTCAGTTAGTCTCGCTCCCACTGTACGGCGTGAGAGCCTGTCACCTTAGTGTGAAAATAAAGCAAGATGACAGTTGAGCAGCAGCGGATCAACTTGTTATTGTTCCTCACGTCACTCAGGGAAGCGTTGACATGTACAGACACATTCGTGCATTTTCTGTCTTTCAGTGACAGTTGTTAAAACTATCACTTGACCATTAATGTGTCTGCTATTATTGCTCATGCGCATATGTTCGCATGCATGGTCAGAGAATGTGATCACAAGAAAGCAAAATAGCATATGGGACTAATTATTTTATTGTCAAAAATCTCAAAACATGTACTTTACACTCACACTGAACTGATGTCTATGTAACTGACAAACCCCATCACTTCTACATGGCTACACACTCAGCTTGGTTTTCTTAGTATTTAAGAAAGCACACAGATTCACCAGACAAAGATTCCTGGGGTAAGGGGAACAAAAACATAAATTTTTAGGGTAGTACAGTGATTAATAAGTGCTTAATTCATTTATTGTAGCTAGAGATGTTACATTTAAATTAGCTATGTTTGCAAAAATTTCATAAAAATGACACAAATTGTAAAAACAAAATTATCATTCAAATCTGTGAGGGGAATAGGATCTGCCAGAGGTGAGGTGTGTTAATATTAATTGATGTGAAATATTTTTTAAATCCCTTATGAGATGCTGGTTCTCAGTTTGACTTCAGGCGGCATTGACGCTGGTTCACTTCTTCTTGTTCACAATGTTGTTGCAAATCCAGTTCATGCCATCCTGTTGGAGGAATGAAAATAACACTGTCTAGATAAGATGCATAATCAAGTTCAAACTGTTTCAAAGATAGAAAATAATCAAAAGTCAAAGAGGTTGTTCAGACAGTTGATTTTCAGCACAGCAGGGAGGCAGGGAGCACTATTATTTGGTTAATGAGGTTCCATCAGAAGGAGAAATCAATAAATCAAAGTTGGGGTCTGACCTGAACTCCCTCCCCAGACACAGCTGAGCAGGCCTGAATCTGCCACTCACGGTCCCGGTATGTATGCAGGTTGAGTCCCTCGGCGATCTCGCTGGCTGGTGACGCTGTGGCCAGATCCTGCTTGTTGGCAAAGATGAGCACTGGAACGCCCTTTAGATTCTCCTCGTCTATCAGCTCAGACAGCTCCTGCACATAGACCATTTTTATTAAGTTATCGTCTCAGAACAATTACTTTCATTTTAATTAACTCCAGGTAGTTTTTCTATGGAATGCAGTTGTATGCATAAATGAGAACTATATCAAGCTCACCAGTCCCGTCTCTTCAAACCGCTTCTTGTCTGCACTGTCGATAACATAAATCTGAAAGAGCAAATACATAACAGTGAAGTCATACTCATATTTTATTTTTTTTACAGGTAAACAACAACGACAACAAAAGTCATGGCTGAGGTTTTCCCTTTTTGGCCTCAGCATTGTACTGTCTGCACATCTCTCTTTTAGTATAAAACTGTCCTGCACAAAAGCAAATCAGTTTTACTGAAGAATAAAATGTCCTTTCAAAAAGGTCCCATAAAACTATAGTTTTAATCTGAAATCCCTTAATCAGGATACATTTACAGTGTTTAACTTGTGTATATATGTGGTTTCCTCATCTGAATAATTAAACATTATGTATCAGCTCTTATTCTATAAATACTGTAACAGTGTGTGTTTTATTATTCCTCAGTGACATGCCCTTTTATTGCTTCCTACATGTTCTTTTTGTTGTGTATTTTCCGTGACTAGCAACAACTTTGAAGAAGCTAACGGCGACCCAAATAAAGGCTAAACCAGTCTCTCATGGGGACAGTTAAGTTTGAATTGACTTTGAATGAAGTTTACAGCGGTCACTCACCAAGAGGTCTGTGTTTTCCAGGTACTTTTTCCAGAAAGGCCTGATTTTCCTCTGTCCTCCAATGTCCCAGACATTGAGTTTCATGCCATGAGAAGCAACACTCTTTATGTTGAAGCCCTGAAGTGAGAAACACAAAGAGGGAGTCACTGCACTGCACATCACACCGCCCTCATAAAAAACTGAGGGCGGTGTGAATGGTTATGGAGGAATTCATTAAGCAGCAATGGAGCAGGACACAGGTGTGTGTATATTAAGTTAAACACTGGTTAATCTGTGTTGCACTCTCATTATGTATCAGCAGGAGTGCAACACATGCTCTAGGTGTTGACGAGGAAGTGGTCACTGTGTTAATCCGCAGTTGTTTTTCATAACGCAGCTCCTTTCTGTCTCAGACGGCGAGGTTGTATAACAACTTTATCCCGAGGGCCAGCTGAGGAGCAAATCTGAAGATAAGACTGGAAGGATCAAGTGCAGTCTATGTGTTTATGTGTCAAGTCTGATTTAGCTTTGTGGTGACTATTGCCATGTCACAGTGAAGTGCACTGTTCCCTGTCTGATGTCTGAGGAGTTGTCACACTGTCCACGACCCAGCAGTGCATCTGCTCCATGTCTTGTGAGAATAATGCAAGGGTGTTAGATAATCATATTAGAGGTTAGATAATCACATCTGAAGAGGGTGACAAAAAAAGGGACGTTGCTCAGGATCTTCTCCGAGAATGTGTCCGGAAAATGCAGATCAGGAAGGTCACGTCAGGCCACGGTTTATCCCCGATAAAAGGTTATTTAACATATGATATAACAGGATGACCTGACATCCTCACTTTGTTATTTTACTCATTAGTGGTTAAAGCATGTGTACTGTAGGACAAATCGATTCATTTCACAGAGAGTTAGAAAAGCAAAGGTCATCTGAAGCTCATTACGGTGAGCAAGAGCGTGCACTGGTCTAACTGGTCTCACAAGATTAGATACAATCCCCCCCTCTGCCTTTTCTAATGCTGGTTTACAGTACCATGAAAATGCAAAATATCTTTTGAAAGATATTACTGAGGAATATTGAGGGAATATCCAGCAGATATGCCAAATTTATCTAAAACACACTGATGTTATAAAGTGGCTTGGCTGTTCGTGATGAAATGAAAGACACAAAACCATAATTCACAATTGTGTCAGTCAGTTTTGTGGCATTTCTTGCTTGACTTTCCTTAAGGTCACGATGTGTGGGTGTGATTAGGTGAGTTTCATCATATACAGCAGTTTCACTTTCACCTGTGTTGGCGTGATGGTGTTCACATCCTCAGAGGCGAGGCTCTTCAGCAGGGTAGTCTTGCCGGCGTTGTCCAGCCCCAGAAGCACTATCCTGACCTCCTGTTCTGTGGATCCCTTCAGTTTCTCAATGACAGAGAGTAAGCCCTGCACAGAGGTAGAGGAATAGTGCCATACAAATCATAAACTGACTGCAGCACTCACAGCATCTGCCACTACTTGTAGAATATACTTATCTTGTGTGGAAATCAGACTATCATGACAGGTCATTTGTCATCTGATATTCCAGTTTTGTAATGTTATGTCATTATTGCATGGTAAATAAAAAGACACAGTTTTAAGACATACTGAAAATCCCACTGACCTCTTTCTTATTTGAGGTCAAAGCTACCCTTACACACAGCACTGCTGCACACACATATGCGTGTCCATCTTGCTCCGCCCATCCACCAACCAATCTCCAGCCTTAATTTCTGCAGCTACTGTATAGCTGTATAGCTCCCACCCCCATTCTCTAAGAATTAATCTGTTACTTCATTTAGAAAAGTACGGGTATTGATTATAGCTCTGTTCATATAATGGTGCACCGTTTACTGTGATTAGTCTGAAGCAAGACTGCACAACTGCAAACTACTGACAAAAGGCGCACTGTAGCTTTAAATATTTGATTCAAGCTGACAGATACCACAATGTATATGTGATTAACTATACATCAAAGTCATGATTAGTGGTTTCACTTAGATTTATAATCATAGTTTTTTTTATTGTATCAATACAATTTGACAAGGCCAAATATATTCCAACCATCATGCCTGAGAGCTGCATCTACATATAGAAATTCTGTAAAACACTTGATGATTCATCTTTGATGGTTCATATCATCAAAGCAATAGCAACCTAAGAGGAAATCTTTTGTATCACACAAATACCAAAGGTTCACATTTGGTTTTATAAGTCCTGTTGCTCCAGATCAGGTCACTTACCTTTTGAGCTTCTCCCATGGTGGCGTGTTTCCTGTGGCTTGGCTGGAGGGCTGCAGCTACATTCTCCAGTGAGGCTCACACAGGTGTGTTAGCTATCCAGGTCACCCAGGTTAGCTATCCAGAAAAAAGGTACCAGCAGTGTCTTTTTTTTCCCCCTTTTCCCTCTTCCTCCTCTGTAAACTCAGGTGGATTAAATGCTATGTGTGTACGTGATAGTAATGTCTACCTGGGCGTCAATTGCTCCTCACTGCCGCCGTGGAGTTAGCAAGCAGGAAGAGGGGGAGGGTAGATGGGACTGGGATTAGGAGGCCAGAATTAGCCCTAGTCATCCATGCAAAGGCCACCCCATCCACCCTTCCCCCCCTTCCTCTGTCCATCCCTCCATCTCCACTTTGCACTGGCTTTACCTGGATTATCCCTTAGCCACCTGCTATAGGAGGAAACTGAATAAACAGTCCTTCCTTGCACACACTCACACACACAGATATTATGGGGAGGGAAAAAAGTTCAGACATGTTACCATATGGCTGAGGGGGAAAAGTGCTGTTAATGCAGAAAAACAAAGACACTTAGGGCAGCATGATGACTGACAGTGTGCATAGAGCTCATCACATAAAGTTTAAAGGATTATATCGTGTTGCTGAAGCAGGGAACTTAGTATTTCTGTGTTCATAAGTCAAATCTCAAATCCCACATCCTATCCCTCTCTTGGAGAGGAGTGCAAAGCATTATCATCCCATATATCCATTACATGCCAGCCGCCATAAAGCTGCTCTGTGTGGTGTGCGTTCCTGTGAGTAGAGCATTCAGCAGGATTAGTTGGAGCATGCCTGCGTCTGGATTAAAAACATTTCTAGGCTCTTTTCCTCAACTGAACAGGCTTTCTGGTCAGTGGGTGTGGTTAACATGAATGCTGTGTTACACAATGGATCCACCCTGGTCTGGAAATGGCCCCTACATAAGCTTGTAACCGCACCTGATCACACACACTTAGCCTCAAAGACAGGAATTAAAGACTTTATTTATTTCTATATCAAATACTACAACAGCAGATTATGAAACAATATCAGTAGGCTACTTCATTTTTGAATGTGATAGTTTCTTATTTAGGACTCCCTTGGTGTGATTGGAGCTGGACCATCATTCCTCCCATTCTGTGCCCTCTGCGCCATTCTCTGTCTGTGTTTAGCTGTAGAAACACAGGGGGTGGGGGTGTGGTAGTGTCACACTTGATAATGTACATGAAGAGAATTCATATCTGTATGTCTAGGATTAGCAGTGTGCAAAAATGAACTGGATAGTTCAACAATTTGTCTGTATGCAAAATATGTAGCTGGGGTCAGCAGCTGAATAGTTTAGCTTAGCACAGATACTAGTAGCAAGGGAAAACAGCTAGCCTGGCTCTATCCAAATGTGACAAAGTCCATATACCAGCACCTCTAAAGCTCAGCAATAATCACATTTTACAAGGGTTATATGCTGAATTATTTCCTGAATGAGTGGCAGCTAAGCTAACTGGCCTCTGGCTCCAGCTTCATTTAAAATGTCTAGACTTGAGCGTGGTATTGAAATTCTTATCTAGCTCAGCTTTCATCAAGAAAGACGAAATGTGTGTTTTCCAAAATAAATCCAAAATACTCCTTTTTTGCTCTAAATAGTTTTCACTCTCTGTTCCATTAGGCCCCTACACAGACAGCCTGAGCTGAGCTCTTACCGTTGTCTCTTTTCAGCTTGAACTTCATTATTAAACCCATAATCACGACCAAGGCCAAAGCTGAGACACCACAGATCACCAGGAGGATCTCACTGTTGCCTGGATGAGGACACCCAATCAGTTACAGAGGCAGAGGCACAGACAGACAGATGCTATCATAGGTCAGTGAGTCATTTAAGCATTTCAATTCAATTCTTTTCAATTTAGAACTTGTAAAATGCACTATATTCAGGCTTCTGGTTAATGAGTTAAAATGTACAACCATAATGTAGAGGCAGGGAGATGTCTACTTACTTTTTACAGTGACTTTGTGTGGCGGAGACTTGTAACAGCCATATGTGCTATTCACATAGCAGATGTACTGGCCTGCATTGGGCAACAGCACGTTTTTGAGAAACAGCTCACTTTTGTTGTTGTGTTCCTGCAGTTCCTTCCCATCCTTCCTCCACCCAAATGTCAGCGTCACATTGCCAAGGTTATGCTTACATGTCAGAGTGATATCATCACCCTCCACTGCATCTGATTTGGAGGCGGTGATAGTAACCTCAAATTCTCCCACTATCATATCTGCACATGTAGAGACAACAGAAAACATGACGGGAAATGAATACAATCACAGTCAGCATTTAATTTATAAAACAGCTTTCATGACACATCCCACGTTTTCATAAAGTTCATTTTAAGATAAAATGTAGTGATATCAGTGTATTTTTCGAGTCCCCCCTGCTTGCCATGTTTGAGTCAACCTCATTACTGCATCTATGGTATGGTATGTGAAATTAACTGGATTTATCTTTAAGTAAACAAATGAGAAGGAAAATGACACCAACCATTAGTGCACATAGTGGTCGGGTTGAGCTGACTGCAAAAAGCTATGGGATAAACAGAAATGGAAGGAATAGCATGAAGAACTTATTTCCAAAGCAGAATTATTTAATGGCAGGCTATCTTCAGGTACGTTAGCTGCTACATAACATTTCCAGTATATTATACAGTGTATATACATCTCAGACACACACAGGCAGAGCCATCGCCAGCTATGATAACAGAATAAATGTGTAGAGCTAAACAGATATATATATATTCATAGAAAAGAAAAAGACACACACATACACTCTGCATACACACATCATAGGCTCCTTACCTATGAAGAGATGACCAAACAAAAGATGTAAGAATATCTCTCTTGTAACCATTCTCTGTTGGAAAAAGATTGATTTGGGTTTAGAGTAGGATTAAGAATAGAATTAAGAATAGAATACTTTTTACATGAGGTATTATATATCACTATCAAGCAAGGAAATATATATATATATATATATATATATATATATTTAACTGTACCTGTGGTGGTGTTGTCTCCTCACACAGAGTTGAATGATGCCCTGCTCTGCTTTGCCTAACCTAATGGTTTTTGCATCGAGAAAAGGCACAGCAGAACTGATCGTAAACACTGATATTGATGCAAATAAAGCCGTTCCTGGAAGTTCATACAGCAAACAATACTGATGTTTGTGTGTTTGTTTGATGAGAGGGTTGGCAACGATGACAGTCAGGCTGCTGGTGCTGTTTGTTGCACTTTGCTAAGTAACACTAAGGTCAAAATGATGGAATTTTTTTTTTACACTTGTTATAGATAAAAACATAAATAGACAGAAGTGAGGCAGACAGAAGCAGAAAGAGAGAGTGTTGCGAAGTATAGTCTGCTATCTGCAAAACTGTGGTTTACTTATGCAAACTATCCACTACCTTTGCTCTCATCATATAATGTGAGAGATACTAGGGGTAACTTTTGCTAAGAATCTTTTGTATCACAGCCAAACTGACTGAATTTGAAGAATTGAAACTAGGAAATACATTATTATGTCTCACTGATGTCATGCATGGCCTTCATACAAAGTATTTTTTCACATAGTGGCCAGTAGAGAGTGCTGCTGATCAGCCATCTTTTCATCCTTTTTCTGAATCTTTATCAGGTCAGAGCTTTACTGAACCAAACCTTTGTGTGTTTAGACTCTGGGAGGAAAACACCCACACAGACACAAGGCGAACATGCAAAGTCCACACAGAAATAACCTGGATTCAAATTACCACTCTCTCATCAAACAGGTGGTAGGTACTTGTGATAAAAATCAGGCAGGTGTTGTCACCTCATTGATCGGTGTTTCCTGTTATCTTAATTTCAACCAAACCTCACCCTTCGCTCCGACCAGTTATCCCAGCGGTGCTCAACCATAACCTGGGCCTAAACCCTCACCCCCAGCAACAGAGACCAGTGGTACAAGAGATGAAGTCTGAGCAGGCTGTCTGCCTGTAAGCACTTTGTTGTTGTTGACAGGGAAATAATGCATAAGATTATGTCAGCCTCCATCTGATTTCTTGCTTTCAATTAAAGAGAATGAGGCGAGTGTGAACCACTGAGGAAACTGATGTTACTGTCAGTATGGTATTGAAGAACCTTAGTTTTCAGCAACCTTTGACACTGAATAACATGATGATGGGTTAATATTTATTGAACCTAATGATTCATATTGTAGGAACCACCCCTTCACATATTTTACAATGTTGTTTTGTGTGCAGTTCTGTCTGTGCATACAGCCCTAAAGACTGTTAGTCAGGTTGATTTCTTTGCACTGGACACTTTGTCTTGAGATTTTGCATGTTATTTAAATACTGAATTGCGAGGAACAGGAATCTCGAATCATCATGGTCTCAATAAATGAAATAAGTCCACAAGTATTTGTTTGCAGATTAAGCTACTTTGCAAGTCAAGAATGTTTTGTACCTGACCTCTCTTACGTACAACTAGCCTATGCTGAATATGCCCTTTTCTGTTATCAAGAACCACACTCAGCCTCTTTGCATAATAGCTTCAATATCAGGCAAAAGTAGACAGAGAAGCTGTTGACACTTGACGGCTAACTGACAACATTTTAGCTGTGAAACCAGCCATTTCTCCAGGGGAGGAAAAAAAAAAGTCCACCTTTAATTAAAATGTCCTGCTACACCTGGGTCGTTAGCTGGTGCGCATGTCAGGCCTCGCTGAAAGCAGTCAGGTAAGACACAAGCTGTTAATTAACTCTGACCTGAAGGCTTTCAGCTCTCTGCCGGAGTTTTTCAGCTCTCTCGTCTTGACTCGCAGTGCGTTTTGGGGTTTTTGTTTTTTCCTGAGGATGGTCACTTTCAGAAGACTTTATCACAGGTTCTACCGCCTGGCAAAAGTTGCAGCACTAAAGCAAAACAGGAAATATGACAAATGGTGCACTATGGCCAGTGGCATCGTGGTGCACAATAAGGTATGACGATGATTTCACACAAGCTAATGAAGAGTGCATTCCAACTTAACAGTGTTTGGTAATTTGGTAATATATTAGTTTAGTGGAAGGGCTACTTAAAGTTGTGTTGACCCTAATTTTGGAAACATATATTTTAATTTTGAATTTATCTACAGTCATTTAATTGCTATAGCTACAGAATACATGCTCCTCTAATGATGAACTCCCTGTCTCTGCTCACCAGTTGTTTAGTTTTTAAATGATACTGTATGATGTCAAAAGGAGATATTGAATTTCTGTTTTATAAAGGAAAGAAAATAACAGAGTTTGAAAAAAGTTGAAGTTAGTTTAACATCTTGCAGTCCAGTGATGAACACCATGATTTCATTCTATGTGTCAGGACTATAATGTTGAACTACATCAGGAGGAAGCATTGTGTTTTCTACTCTCCTGCCCAAAACTCTATGACTTCTAAGTTAAAGGGAACTTGGTCGTGCCTAAAAAAAGAGAATAAAACTGTGACACGTGCTAAAAACTTCAATGTAGCTGCACATTTGCTGCCGACATTGTACAACGGTTTAAAGCTGTGTCAAGTAACTCTCACAGTGACTATACATCAAAAGCAGAATGAATACATCTGTCTCACTGTGTTCCCACATCACAGTATTTCTCAAGACGTAGGTTGAGAACAGTTTGATCATAGTAACCATACTTCCTCTTTTGTGGCTTGTTGCTATGGCAAGACTTCCCTTCCAGGCAGGAAGTGACAGGAAGACCCAAGTGATGAGTTTTAGAGTGTGTGTGTGTGTGTGTGTGTGTGTATGTATGAAGAGTATGCATCATGTTTGGGTGGAGCACTTTACTGTGTCCCCTGACAGTGTGCACATCGCATAAGACTTCAGCTTGTAGTCTGGTGTCTGGGCCACCATGGCAAACAACTGCAACTCTCTAGGGATTCCTGTCAGCCACATGGTGAGTTGGCAACAGTTTTGTTAGGTTTGGTTTGTTTTTTCGGCTGTCCGTTGGGTCCAATGGTTTGTTTATCTGTGTGTGATGTGTAAAACGGTTTATCAGCCCTCACAAAGAACAATTTCAAGACTGTGAGTGTACTCGTTTAAGAGGATTTGAAGAGTTGAGTGTGCTGAATACTTGTAGCCTTGCAATGAAGAGGATATCTTTTAATGTTCTGAATTTCTTTCTCAGTCTGCTTTTTTTTTTTTTTTAAACTGTGCTGATACTATCAAGCTCATATCCAGGTCAAAGTACCAAGAGCGCGGTGGTGCAGTTTTCTTGTGGTGGCTTGTATTATCTGTCTGCTCTCCCCGTCTCTGCCAGAACCAATCAGTCTTCTGTGGCTGCAGTTGGTTGCTACTGAAAACAGACCGGGCCTGCCTGAGTCAGAAGCGGAAACCAAGCCATGCCTGTTTGCCAATCTGTCATGTGTAGGCTGAGTTGGCTCCGGTCTACCCTGTGCGAGACCATTAGGTTTCCTGAATTGGTTTAACTCTCCTAAAGGTGTAAAAGTGTGTATGTAAAGATGTATTTAGCAGAGGAGAGAGGAGTTGCTATGGTTTTAAAAAGGCTCTCCATGCTTTGCATTTTGTGTGACTGGAAATGTTCCCATAATTGGTGGTGCATCAAACTCTTCCCCTCACATATTGAGCGTGTTTGCATATCTTGTCTATCTTGTCTTGCAGAGAATCCTAATCCTTAGATAGTATTCTCTCTGCTGAGAATGAAAGGTGCACAAGTAAGGCAGCGATGAAGCGCTGGTTTTCATTACACTTTACAGAAAAACTGTGTATGAAATGTGTGTTGGCTTCTCATGAGAGGTGCATTTGGTAGGTTGTGTTTACTGGGCCAGAGTTTGAACAGTAGAGCAAAAAAAAAAAAAAGTGAAGAGGTGGAGTCACAGTGAGGTGAACACCTGCAGAAACACCCAGCCCATATCAACCTTATATGGTCAGAGTTTACAACGAGCAGTTGTCTTTGAGCTGTTGTCAAGGACCCTTTTTTTTTTTTGTGTGTGTGCATGCACTCAAGTCCAATTTTAGAAATTTGTTCTGCATAGAAGTTGGGCCTTGGTTGCAGTCACTGTGTCACTTTAAAAACAAACAAACAAACAAAACAAACAAACAAAAAAAAACAGAGCTAGTTTTAACCCCTTGGGTTTTGCTTGGATTTTTGGGTCACATGAGTAGAAGCTGACCTAAACTTTTTCTCACTCACAATACGCCACATACCTTTCTGTATGACTCAGCGCTCGATGCTTCGGATGTGGGTTATTCCAGAAATAAGTTGGAGTTTCTGAGAAAACCTTGACTTCCGTTAATCTAAAGATTTGACTTGTATTTAAGACACAACTGACACAAAGCAAAAATTCAAACCTGGGACACCATATGTGCATGAATGACAGAGCTGCACGTTTATTCACAGATATTTATTCAATGATAACGAGAGATTTTCTTTTTAGCAAGACAACAACAAATGCAACCAACACAAGTGATTAGAGTGAGCAGTATATATTCAAATAGTAAAACAACTTGTGATATTTTCCATAAAACATTTTCGTTTATAAGCACTCAGATTGTGCCACTTGATAGACCAAATGGCATTAAGAGTGTGAATGACTGTTGCAACAATGTTACTTTCAAGTCTATTTTTACAAACTAGCACCCAGTGTATGGGAAGGTCAAACCTACACAGACACGCACACTAACACTGAAACCTCAGGGCAATTTTAAAGTTGGAACCTACATGCCTGTGCACTGTGGGAAGAAACCAGAGCAGCCAGAAGAAACTTAGACAGGCAAAATAAACATGTAAACTCCACACAGAAAGGCCTCTGGATTAAAACCCAGCAGTCAATATCTAGGTACCGCAATTCGTAAACACGCTGCTTGTGTGTGCAAAGAGTTTGCAGAGTTCAGTGGTTTTCAGAATTCAGTTTATAACGGTTGAGGTGCTTAGATTGAAACAGAGGGAAGTTTTACAAGATATGAATTTTGTGTGCTCTGAAAGCTGAATGAGAGCTATTGTCATCAGTGTCACAACCACTTCCTGTGAAAACAGGCCCCGGCTGATTGCACTACACTGTTACACAGAAAGGAAAAACAGAAAGTAAAAAAAAAAAAAAAAAAAACACAAAAAACATGCAGCTGGTGTTCACATTTCACTTCCTAAATGTATGCCTGTGTGCTCTGAATACATGTATGTATCTTTATCAGTCCAGTACATTGTAAAGCTATTTTTGGAATATCTGATTATGCAAACATGTTCAAGTCTGTGGTTTACATCTGTAGTTTACTGGTTGATTATATCACCTTAGATATTAAGTATGAATTTACATGTACAGTTACTTTGACTCTCAGTCAAGTGACTGATCTGAGAAGTGAATCTCTCTAGTACTAGCTTATAGGAATTTATCCAGTACCACCACAGACAATTCATTCATGACAACCTCAGTGAAGTGTATTGTTTTATTGCTTTTGTAAAGTTCTCTGCTTTATTTCTCTCTCTCACTCTCTCTCTCTCTCTCTTCACAGAGCCAGGCAGTGTCAGATGGAGGTAAGCGAGAACAGTCAACGTGCACCCTGACAGTCCTGTACATGTTACGTTTCTACAAGCTGAACATGTCTGTGCACGACACAAGAAACTCTCTGATTAAGTCTCATTCTTGGTCGTGCTTCCCTGTGCTGATAAATGGGTGTGTTTGTAACTGGATGTGTTGTAGAGTTGAACATGTCTGCGCGTGGCTGTGGAGGCAGCAGCTCCAGCCTTCCAGGGACCCCAGGTGGAGAGACAGGCCCCGCCAACAGCGTGCTGAGCTGGGCTGTTTCGTTTGAGAAGCTGTTGGAGGATCCCTCAGGGGTCCGTTATTTTACGGTGGGTCATGCTCTCAACGCACATACTAGTGTTATGTTGTAATTTTCAACAAGTTCAAGAGTGTTGATGTTTTTTTTTTAACGGCACCTCACTAGGTGTGCCGCATGTGTTTATACAGTGTGTACGTGTGTTTCACCACAGGCTTTCTTAAGGTCTGAGGTGAGTGCGGAGAACATTTTATTCTGGCAGGCTTGCGAAAGGTACAGGAAGATTCCAGCCACCTCTTTGGACAAGGTATGATGGAACTTTCTTACCTCTTTATGTATGAATTAGCTGACCAGTCATTTATGATGGTGTAAGCTCCCTTTATTATTTTTTAAATAAATACTCTTCCCCTGAAATGTGTTTTTTCCATTGTAGAGGAGACATTGGTTGCTATGTTGCTATAATTGTATACGTGTAGTGATCTGCAGTTACGGTGTGTTGATTGTAAGTCAGATATGTGGTATTAATCAACAACTGGTACATTTCCTGTTGACTTCAGTGATGTATGAAGCTGTTTCTGATTCACGCTCCTCTACACTGCTCTGTCATAAGTGGCCTGCTGGGAAGCTTCAAAAGCTAACATCAACTTTTGCTCTGTGGTTTCTCAGCTCTCTTGGAAATGAAATGACTTTTAATGACTTATTGATTGTATGACTTGCAGCATGGATGCTTGAGAAGGGTTGATTTGATTCTTGGCACAGAAAGTGCCTGACACTTAAGGAAAAAAGACACCAAGCCAGTGAAAAGATAAACACACTGAATGGCTTTTTATGGCTGTTGAAAACTAACACACTCAAGATGAACTCCAAAAGGGAATGGGTTCAGTGTGTCATTGGGGTTTGTTTGTCCTGATGTCTCACTGGTTCAGAAACAATGATTAGGAAACAAAGCTTAGGTAATAAGTAATCATCAGGATGATTCAGTCTGAGGAAGCTGTTGCTTTTCCAGCTAAAAGCGGAGGCTCGCACCATCTACAAAACCTACCTGTCTGACAGCGCACCCGAATCAGTTAACATAGATGACACTGCAAAGACAGAGGAGAAGGACCTGGAGCAGCCCACACCTGACATGTTTAACAAGGCTCAAGCACAGGTCTTTTTAGAGTCCATACTCTCATATTAGCTCAATATTACAATGTTGATGCCTTGGCTGATCATGCATGTCACTTTCCCTGCTTTGCACCAGATATTTAAGCTGATGAAGATGGACAGCTACAGGCGCTTCGTGCGCTCTCCTCTTTACCAGAACTGCACGTTGGCAAGCGTAGAAGGAAAACTTCTACCTCAGCTCTCTAATGAGCCGGTCTTCGTGGGATCTTGGGAGGACGTGTCCACCAGAAGCCCCTCACTCAGTGACAAGAAGGTAGATGGATGACAAGAAGTGGACTGAGGTGCAGGAAGGGGACAAACACGTAAATGATTCTTGTTTTAATTTAAGGGACTTATTCCACCACTATCTCCAACAGAACAAGAAGTCAGACTCTAACAGCTTTCCAGGTGGCAAGAGTGCCTCAGAGAAACTGCGGCAGAAAAGAGGATCCTGGGGAGGTAGCTCCTGTCAAATGGCAGAGCTTGTGCTTCTGAGTTATACCTTCACATACATCCTGTGAGTTTATTTCATACTTTCTCCCTGAATCTCTTCTTGTTCTTTTTTTCCCATCTATAACAATAGATGCATCCAACGTCCAAGGTGCAGGCGCGAAGAAAGAGTCCCACATGAGTGTCAAGTCAACCAGCAGTGTGGAGCTCGGCTCCCTCTACAGGCAGATGGAGGTCAGTGCATTTGTGACAAATGCTGAAGCTGGCTTATAAGAAATCAATGAGTTTTATGACAACAAGGCACACACAAATGAATAAATGTCTACAAGGTTATAAATCTCACAGTGTAGATATAAGGATATAATATATAAAAATCCTCTCCATCTGATGTAGAATGGCAAATCGAGTCCACGGTCTCCAGATCAGGGTGGAGGAGGTGGGAGTCGGATAGGGGTGGAGGGGGGCTACTGCTGTGTCTACCTACCCGATGGCAGCGCCTCCCTGGCCCCCACACGCAATGGCCAACCCATCAAAGACATGCTGGCCAGCCTGTGTGAAAAGAGAGGCTTCCCGTTGAAAGATGTCATCATCTACCTTCACGGGAAGGACAAGGTGAACACTTAGCTAAAACCGGCGGCAACTTTAAATCAAGAGGCTGTTGAAAAACCTCTACTGTCCAACGCTGCACAGTTGTTTTGCAACAGGCGGTATGAGAAAGATGACTACCCTCTTCCTGTTCCAACATCCTCTCAGCCTCTCACTCCCTCGTTTTATTCGTGAAACTTTGCGAAACGTATTATAAAGTTGAAGCTGACATCTCCGAAAGTCACTTTAATTTCTCTCCGTCTGATGCACTGTCTCTCCTTCCACAGCAGCCCTTATCGCTGGACCAGGACTGCTCCGTACTGAGAGATCAGCAGGTCTCTCTAGAGCTCAGGGTGAAGTTTGTGTGAGTCAACTGTGTCACTTCCTTTGCTTCCTTTTTTTTCTGTCTCTGACACCCTAGCAGGCTTTCACACCCCACACATCCCCACTACAGCATGTCACTTCTCACCATATTAGAGGGAAGTCCTTGTGTTAACACAAGACGTAGACACTGGCTCTCTGGGCAGAAGTCATTTTATTCATCATTTGCACTGAATATGTTAAATCATTTGGATTTCCTGCTAAGATATCATTGGGAGGGAGATTCCTCTGTGACTACAGGCTGTGCATGACTAGATTTTAATGATGCTACACTGCTGTTCCGCTTGATTCAGCTCCCAGTTACAGTGTGAGGGAGGTTATTGAAATTCATGTGTGTGTCAGGCTGGAGATTGCCTTCACTGGTAGGTCAATGGGGATCGTGGTGAAGTCCAGTAAGACACTGCAGGATGCCCTCTCTACTGTGATGCAAAAGCACCAGCTCAAGCCACAAGAGACCGTGGTCACCGTGGTGAGTGTGTGAATGAGATCCTAATATGTAGCCTGTGCATGAGTAGTTATTGGTTTATTTACTCTACCAACTGATTGTGAGTTAATTTCTGAAAGTTGTGTGTGCCTGAAAGTATTGGTGAAGTTAGTGAAGACATAACCAACACCTCACTGCAATATTCTCATGAGTCTGTGAAGTAAATTCACATTAACGATTCGCTGTCCTCGCCTGACATTTACAAATGTATCACTTTTTAAAAATTCTGTCCATCTGTCCCGTCAGCTCTCATCTGCCTCTCCTGCCCACAGCAGCCGTTGCTCGGCAACGGTTGATGCGTCAGTGTATCGAATCTGTAATTTTAATGTGATTACTGGAAACTGAATGTGTTACACTATTTTGTTAGTGGAATAAGTAATGACATTACATCATTTTAGTAATGCATGTGTTTGTGGGGGTCTTGATTCTTCATGCCCTCAAAACTGTGCAACTCTGCACAACCGGAATCCCTCATGTTTTATTTTCTTTTTCGTTTAAGGTTGAAAGCGACGAAGTTGTGAACATGAGCAGCACAGTGTTCAGACTGGCCAATAAGACGCTGCGACTTGACAAAGCCAAAGGTTAATATACTTGATCTTTTAAAACCCAAGTGTTTTACTTGTGTTTATATCACATTTACATTTAATCATAACTGCACTGCTCTCCCCAAGCAGCCACAAGATAAAAAAAAGAAACACATTTAGTCGAATGAGTAAATGAAATGAATTTATTAAATCCCATGAAGGCACATACAACTTTTCCCTCCACTGTTAGTTGTCAATGATGTGGGGGTGACATGTCAGTAATGCTTTGTGTGATCTCCTCTGAATGCTGCCTGTGCCTCCCTTTTCATTTAATTGATTCTTTAATGGGTTTTACAAAGTGTTTCTGCATTTCTTGGCTCTCGCTCACTCTTAGCTGGCAGGGAAGACAGAGTCCTTTCACCGTCCACTTTACTGCCCCGGTTTTTCTGCATCACTGTCTGCATGTTCCTCTTTTTTTTTTCCTACTGTAATTTCTTTGTGTCTCTCTTGGTCTATTCATTCTTTTCTGTTGGTTGAAATGTCTGACTCCATTTGGTTTGTTGAGTGCTGTGTCACTCCGAGTTCGCTCACCTCGTTGCCTAACTGCTGAGAGACCAGAACCAACTTCGCTTTGGATCAGCGCTCCCCACCTCAGCTCCACTCACTGCATTTACGAGAAGGGAAATTGATTCGATTAGAGTGGCTGTATCCCAGGAGGACCAGTTTAATTCTTGTCAAGAATATTTTACATGGCTGATGCCAGTGTTTAACACAATGGGGAAGTTAATTTCTGAAGCATCATCAGCAGACCACTGACTACTTCTTTTGTGCTGGAAGTGGAGGCACTGTTAAACTATTAAACTAATTTGCTGCTTTGTGTGGTTTGAACAGGAAAAGACCAGACTGTTTTTTCAAGAGGCAGTGGTTCTTCTGCAGCCACACAGGTGAGGCCATGCTTATAGACTGACTTGAGATAAAAGGCAAGCTGCTCAGATGCTCTTTTACTCTCTTTATTATAATCACATAAGAACATAGTGGTTATTATTTGAAGGTCAATGCTACGCGTGAGGAAGGAATGATAACCTTCATTATATTATTATTTCGATAATTACAAAGAGGAGGTTTTTTGTTTCATCTGTATGTATTACAGCTTTTTTGGGGCTATTGTGTTGGATTTGGTAAAGATAATATAGATATCTATGGAACACAGCACATTGCATTGTGGGAGTGCTAGAAATAAAGTGACGTATATACTATGGATGTTCATTTTTTGTTCCATTGTGAGAATTTTTTAGTGCACTCACAAAATTCACACTTAGCAATTTTATTTAAGTCTTTGAATTCTAATAGCAACATTTTTCTGGTGAAAGTTTCAGGCCCATATACCTCCACATGTGGCTGACAGCCACAAAGATTTTCTGTATACGCACCAGAATTGGTACAGATGTAGCAGTCATGACGTGGTCCGTACTTGGGCTGAGATACTGGGCATTTATCGAGCTGGCAGAAGCACAAATTTGATGCCTAGAATAATTTTGCTATATGAGAGTAAATATAGCGCACTGTAGGGTAAAATGGGAGAAAAGCATCAACACTATTTCTCAGAAGTTTAATCCTTGTGCGATTTGTAAAGTTTTTAGTTTATAATGTTACTAGGATTTAAACCTTGTGATACTGATAATGTTTGAATCTGTTTTTGTCCCAGGGAGGAGCAGCGAGTGGAGGTGGCGTGGATGGTCGATCGTCACTGCAGGCAGACAGAATTAAGACTCAGCCCAAGCCGAGTAAGAACCGCGACATGGATGGTAGGACACCTCAGCAGTATCTAGGAGGGTTGGGCAATATGGCAATATATACTACAAGATGATAAAAATCTGACAACCATCAGCAAGGAATCCATGACAATACTGAATTTACAGAACCTTTTAATCATTGTGGTGAAATGTCTTGATTTTTATCTATAAACAGTTTCTCAGTTTGAACTCAGAGGTTTGTTTTGGACCCTGTAGTAATTTTCAAGACAAGGTGCAACACAAAGGAAGTGGATGTTGTGTTGAAATCTTTTGTCACGTTTCTCAATACTTCACAAAGCAATCTCACCACTAAGTACATTAAGAAGCTGCCCTGGAGGTTACAATCATACCATACAATCTTTCTCAGCAGATGGAATTACAAAAAACTTAAAACCGCAATAACATGATGAAGCTCGAAAACTCCAGAGGAGCTACTAAATGGACCAAGTGGTGAAACTGTTCTAGCTTTTATCAGCTTTTTAAATATTGCAATGTAAATTTGCATGATAAAATATTTTACCCATATCACCCAACCCTAGCATTTAGCCAGGACAGTGACTCAATGAGGACTAAAGTTTTTAGTTTTTATTTTTTTTTATGGCATATTTTATCTCTCATTCTGTATTTTTAAAGCTTTATTCCTCTAGAATAAGTTGAGAATGTGTAAATGTTGCCTACATACTCTCAACTACAAAATGTGAATACCTTAGACAGATTAAAATAGCACAGTATTATTTATTTATTTTAGTTGGGATATAAATGCCAGAATTAACATGATATTTTGTCCACCTCAGGGCTTCTGGACATGCTGACGAGAGCTCAGTGCTGCAGGGTTGATGACCAGCGAGGCCTTCTGACCAAAGAGCAGCTGGAGGTCCCTCTGTTCCTGCAGCTGCCCTCAGACCAGGGGCAGGACACGGAGGAAGAAGAGTCTAATACAACCAGCTCTGCCACTGCGGAGTCCAAAGAGGAATCGAAGGACAAGACGTCACAGACTTCAAGTCCGGCTGGGTCGACAGAGGCAACCCCTGACTCTGCTAAATCAGAATCCAAAGACTTGAGGGAAACAACGGTTTGAGAAGACTTTCACGTGCGGGATTGGACAAAGACATCGAAAACCATAACGACCGTCTCGCCAACACGATGTTGCCAATCATGTCAAAAGACAAAAACTCATTTTAGTCCAAAAATGGTTAAGCACTTTTTATTACTGTTTACAAATAAGCTCTGAGACAGCAGTGTGCTACCATCTCTGCTACTAAGAATTAGCCTTTTGAGGCAATATGGGAAGGAGAAGAGAGACCATAGCAAGCATTTATAGTGTCATTTCAAAACACTACACCTCCTTGTGGGAAAAATGTTTGCTATGAAATATGAAAAGAAGTTCTAGCTTCATTTCACCCTGAAAACAATGTGTTTAAACAGCTTCTCCCTGATGTTTAATGCTGTACAGCTTTTGAGTTGCAGTTCACATTGCTTCTGTTTCTCTCAGTCTAACATTGCTTTTCTTTAAACTCTAAACCAAAACATGTTTCTGCACAGGAACCGGTGACTGTCCAGAAGGGGTTTTTGAAGTGTATTGCACGATTTGTGTTTTCTTTAAGATTATTGAATGTTTTTACACAGATTAGTTTTTAATATTTTAAATGAATATTTTCATTCTGTGTGCTTACTTGCTATTTTGAAATGTGTGTTTGCGGTACTTAAAATGCATTTGGTTTGCTGTGATGGCACTTTGTGAAGCCCTGGTCATGTCATGTTTTCCTGACTTCACATCAGGGTCCAGGTCATTTATTAGTAATGTGGTGTTACAGGGAGTGAATCAGATGCTGTGATCATCAAAAAAATATCCCACAGGGTGTATCCAAAGAATTAAAGTGTTTTATGATGAAATGTGATCCTCTCTGTCTGCATGTTGTTGCTGAGGGGTTTCAGCCTTCAGCTGCAAGAGAGGAAATTTTTTGGATGAATCACTGAGGTCAGTTTCTGGGCTTGACAAATGCTACGTGATTTGGTTTTATATGTGGTTCAGCCAGACCCCACTGCCCCAGTGGACTGGGTGTATGAGTCATGCAGTGTAAAACAAGTCTGATCTGTATCTGTCTGTGTAGGTGTCAATTGGAACTAGCTTTGATTACATTATGCATTCATTTGTCTGGTGGAGAAACCTCCTTCCTAAAATACCGTCATGCAGTGATGTCATTTTTGCACAGTGACGGGGATCACTGCAGCGCTGCCATTGGCTCTTTGTGATGAGTTTGTAGCCAATGCCCGGCTTCATCTGTCTACAGACTTGTTGCTGGAATGTGTTTTCCACTTGAGGAGCCTGGGAGGACTATTATGGGGTGTATCTGGCTATTGTATGGGTTACAAAACAAATTAGATGAGTCATAGACGGATTCATCCACATGGATGATGTCAGCAGCATGCATATTTCAGATTACGTGACAGCATGAGGCTTGGGAAGCGTCTCTTTCTCCCACCTTTCCTATGTCATCACCTTGTAGATGTAATTGCCACTGAAGTAATGAACCTGAGACAGTGAGCAGAGCTGTATGTGCAAGCATTAATGTGCAGTACACAATACCTGTTTATCACACCCACAGCTTCCGACTGCCAGGCTGGAGACATTAGCATACAGAGCTATGATTGGCACACCTGGTGCTATGTGTGTGTGTGTGTGTGTGTGTATGTCCATCCGTGTATGAGTGGTGCGTCGGTGGCGCTATGAATGGGCAGAGAGGGGTGTGCTCTCACAGACACCATAGCAGCAGTGAGATGAGGAGTGCCATCTACTCCACTGCACGTCTGCTGAACTGAGAGAAGAAAGAGGTGAGAAAAAGGAGGTGAGTGTCTGAATTTCCCCCCAGGCATTTCTTTAATCTCATTTTTTTTTTTTAGAGGGGTTGGGGGGTGATCGCTTCTTCTGCTTGTAGATGTCTCTGCTTGCCCTTTCTCCCTCTGTCACTCCCATCATTCACCCTCTCCTCCTGTCTGTCACTCACTGCGTTTCTGTGCTTGATTAAATGTCTTATGCTTCCCTGAGATAAACCTCTTCATCTCACTCACAGAAAAGCTCACATTTTCATTCAGATTGAGTACTAGTTCTTTCCCCTATCTCTGTTTTGTTATTTACCACTCTCAGTTTGAGCTTAGCTTCACGATTTAGTCTATTCTACACTGTGGAAGATAATAAACAGGTTTAGAATATCTTGGAAGTGTTTATTTTCTGAATTCAATCCTCTGCTAATGGGATCTCTGAATGGGTACTCACTGTGCCTTTTGAGAGTCCTGCAGAGGAATACATAAGTGGTGTAAAACAAAACCTATCCATCAGATCAATGCTTGCACATTACTGTGCATTGGGAGATTCTGCTCAGCCGGTGAAGGGCAGAGTCTGTGCTCAGTGTGCTGAAAGTGGAAAATGATAGTGGATTCATTAGCATTGACTCAGTTACCAGGTGAGATACATATGGCTGAGCTGTGAATCAGGCAGGGAGCAGCTGCGTCTGACGACTCCTGACTAAATTCATCCAGCTGGGGGGAGTTAGGGTGCAAGTGTCTGTCTGTGTGTGTGTGTGTGTGTGTGTGTGTGTGTGTGTGTGTCACACCTGAATGTGGCAGAACAGACAGTCCATCATCATCATCAATTACAGGACATTATGTCCTTGCCACTTCAAGCTATCTCAGTGTGCTCTCTAACCGGCTGCCGGTGCAGTCACTGCCCACATGCTCACCTTGGTTCTCTGACCACCTCTGTGTGCATGTGTGGGCTATAACAGGCTCTGTAATTACACATATCCTGACAATGTGAGCTCCTATGATTAGCATGTTCACTGGCACAGATGTGGTATGGTGACAATGTCATATCAAGAGTTCAGTTTCACCTTTTGGATAGTATAGTGATTAGTTGACGGGAAGACCATTCAAGATGACGTGCGAGAGGACAGCAGGAGCGATGATGTACGTGTAACTTGACTCTTTGATATCTTTCCTGCTCTTGTGAAACTCTTTCACAAGCACTAAAATCATGCTTAAGAAATTCCTGTCGTGTTCTGCTCCTCACTGGGGGAGTTAATTAGTACTGACCCAACACACAAACCGAAGCCAATCTTGGTCTCTGCCGGTGGATTCAAATCACAAGAGCAGATTTTCTGCTTATGTAATGCAGATGTTCACATCAGCATTTTATTCAGGATTGTAAAGGTGAAATACTCTGTTTAATGATTAAACTTTTTTTGCCTCAGATTTAGCATCTTCCTCTTGCAGTGTCTCAGTCTGAGCGATGATGGGAGGAAGAAAAGGGTTGAAAAGACTGGGAGGCAAAATTTTCAATTTGACCATCCTTGCAGAAAGAGTTCTTGAGTGGCTTTTAAGGCGGAAGTTGTTTTTGTGTGGTGTGCTCACGTAATAATGTATGAGCATTTTGTGCATTTGTGCGTGCAGGCGTTTTTGTATGCTCACCACAAAGAGGTGTAGTGTTGTTGGACGTGTCACTTTGGCTGCTGTTGGCTTGCTCATGTGGATTAATCGATGGAGAAGTGTTTCTCAAAGCAGGTACTACCCGGCCTATACGGTCCTCCCTAGTCCCTTTGCCTTGCCTGTAAAAGAAGGGATTCCTCATCCACCCAAAGACAGGCAGACAGTGACAGAAAAGAAAAGCAGGAGGGGAGACAGGTTGAAGCAAGCAGGCAAATCATTCTCATTTAGGTCATTTCCCTTAGCGAGCTGGTCAGAGAGAGCACTCAGGACTCGCTGAATGCCTGTCCTGCCATCAAGGCTGAGATTATTCTCCACTGTCCCTCAAAGGGCTGTAAAGCACATTTTAAAGTAAGTGCAGGGAACACAACAGCCTTGCATACCCCTGGGTGTGCCAACTGAACCATCACGTATGTGGTAATAGGCCTTGTATGAAAGAAGCAAAGAACACTTTGCCGGGTTAGTCCCTCTGGTGCAGATCATTCAGTTGTGCTAGCGAATGCTGGCTAGCAGGTATAGAGCCTTGTTGAATATCACACACACTCCAGCCCAACTGGGACTTTCTAATGGAGCTCCCTGCAGCACCAAATGTGGCGCTACCATGACTGCTGACGCCAGCTGTCACAGTAGGTGAGTGAGTTCCTGTCGATCAGCTCCCATTTATTCTTCATGAGCCTTAGGCTGAATGCTTCCTGCAGAGCACCAGGCTAAACTGGAGATCAGAGTGGTGGATGATTCACTGTCATTTCTGTCAGATCTGCAAGTGACTTTCTGCCTTTTATTTTATCTTTGCTCTGTGTTTGCTCTTTTCTAACTAGGCCAGATGAGTGTGTGCAAACACATCATTTTATCATCAACAATTTAATGCACAGAACTGCTAAATCATAACCTGCTTTAAAAATACATTTTCTCAGTGGGCTTCTTATTGCACAAATACACACATTTCCGTTCAAGTCAGAACAGTTCTGGTTATTTCAACTGAGAGATTTCTACATTTCTGTTTTTCCCTCTGCTCCTCTCACTGATCTGAAGTGGGTGGGGCTCAGTAAGACAAAGGTTGTGGCACAAATCTCTGCGCACCCGTCAGGATTTAATTATAATTTAATCAGAATCCGATGACTGGGTTGTTTGGTTAATGTGAATTAAAGGACCCCTAGGTACACTGCTTACTAATTGCTCTGTATAACTTTTACATACAATATTATTTGAATCTTTTTAAATATGTGTGTTCAGTGTCCTATTTTTTTTCATGAATATAAACACATTAAGTCGTTTTCATTTACACCTTTAACGACAAAAGTATCTTCTTCTATATAATCCATTATTCATAGTTATTTAGCATCAAAATGTAAAATTGAAAAATTGGAAAATCTGACCACACCCACACAGTCCTCATGATGCAAATTAGGTGAGGTACACTTACAGTACCTGGTGTTTCTGAAGCTTTCAACTACATTCTGTGGCCTCCTTCAGCAGATGGATGGAGCTCTGAGCAACTAGAGCTCAGTCATCATGCAGCTCAAGAAGGCCATGAGATGTAGCTGAAAGCTTCAGAAACATCAAATAACTGCACGTTATGTTGCCAACATTTCTGCTACAGCCCAACATTTCTTTTGTTTAGAGTACCTAACAGATATTATTGCTTTATGATGAGCAACATGTCTGAACCACATCTTCCAAATTCCCTGATGTCTTTCAGCTATTAGAATCCCATCTGTGTTTCCTCCATTTAAAAGCCTTTCAGAATAGGAAATCAGTAAAGCAACTATTCACACTGAGATGTTGGTGGTGGTCAGACATCAGACAATGACAGACATCGACAGGCAGTGCTGAGATTGTTGAACTATAAAAATCAGTCTTCTGCAAACTGACCCAGACCCAGAGGTGTTTTGTCCCTGGCCGCTGGGGCTCCAGACACCAGCTGTGGATGTGACTGTGACTGCTGGCTGATGTTCATTGTGGCCTTTCAGTTCTGCAGGAAGTGTTTTTGTTTTGTGAGCGTGTGTGAGGGCTGATATCTTTCCAGCTCTATCCCATTTTGTCTCCTTTTGAGAGAATCTTGTTTTCCATTCTCTCCTCTTTTTTTAAAATTTTCTTACAAGCATTGGGAATTTTCATTTCTGCTTGATGGTGTTTATTTTGTCAATCTTGACTGACAGTCTTTACTGTTAAATGATGTCAGTACAGTCTGAATATTTATCCTGTTTTTGGTGCAGCTAAAATCTAATGGCTGGCAGACTGTGGAGATTCTCTACTATTACTGCTCACTTGTCCTTTATTTTATAACAGTCAGCTGAACACTGACTCACACTGACTGATTGATGTTTAGGGATATAAACCATCATCTTCAAGCAAAGCCATTCTACTAGTAGTGCCTTTTTCCATGATAATTACATAAAACTTTGCCGCAAGTCAAGTTAATTAGCAGTCAGGTGAATCAGATATGTTTTTCTCTCTGTATTTTCAAATCTAAATGAGAAACAATGATGGGCGCAGCAGTGTGTGTGTCCTAGTGAGGCAATTAGAACTAAATTCCAGAGTAAATCACACAACAAAACATTCAGGAGTGTAATCCTGGGTCACAGTCGCCATCTAGTGAAAAGAGACCAGAACTGCAGATTTCTCAGCTTGCCTCTGATGCAGGCACTAACCAGTGCTTATCAGGCCTCTCAGGATAGCAAGATTAATCAGGGATCAGTTAAGCAGTGGTTAAATACAAAGTGAACCTGGTCAGTGTCTTTATACCTGTAATACCAGCTACAGACTTACTGTACAATGTGTGGCATTCAAGCATTTTTGTTGCATGAAAACCAAAATGGCTGAAAAGTTCTTAATTTTTCTCTCCCCTGTCTTTACAGTTATATAGTCACAGTTTTCCAAAGGACATCATCCATCTTAAACCTCCATCAGTGCTGAACTTTGGAAAAAAAAAAGTCAGCCATGGAGCAGAAGACAAATGAGGTGTGTAAAAGCCTGATATGCAAAACATCTGAGTCACTCTGGCTGTGTCTAATGCGAGCCTCCTTCTCTCTCTAGAGCCCCACCACCACCTCTCCTCAGAAGCACATGAAGAACAGGTCCAAATCCACAGAGGAGATGCAACAGTCAAAGAAGGTAAGCAGTGGCCTGACACTCATACCTCCTGATATTTCCTCTCTTGCTGTCACTAATCAGATCTGTTCTGGGCTGCTCTGTGTTATCTCACAGGCCTTTTCCTCACAAAAGTCACTCCCAGGCAGACCAGAGCTGGACAGAGTGAAGGTGAACTGTGCATGTGTGCTTGTATTTCAGTACTGTGGAGATGCTGTAATGTATATTGTGGAGATCATTTTTTATTAAATACTATTGTATTGGAGTTAATACATTAAAATAGAGAAAATGGAGGCTGAGTCAGAACTTTATTTTTTGTCTCTCTGTGTTGCAGGAGTGTCCCGATGGCTCTGACGTGCCCTCATCCTCCACTGAAGAACTAAATAAATAGGATAATAAATCTGTCATCAAGCTACAAGATCATCATAAACACAACCTAATACATTAATAAAAATGTACATATGTACACAGGGAAACATACAAGATATTGAGGATAATAGTGAACTAGATTAGGAAATATGCAAGCAGTGAAGTGATGATTGGTTGAAGGAAACCGTATTTAACAAATGGTAAATTTACATACACACACAAACTCACATACACTGAGAGAATAAACAAAATGACACCCATAATGATGCTGTTTCATTGTACTGTGAGTGTCATATACATACCAAACTGAATGTGTATTGACAATAAAGTGATGCTGTTGAGTGAATCTGTCTTTCATCTTTTCTCACACACACCAGAGCTGAAATATCTGCAAAAATCATCTGTGACGAACTCACATACTGATAACTCACGTCCTCCATGGTGTTTGTGGGCGTGGGCGTGCACTTTGATCAGAAAAGACACCATATGAGGAGAGGAGCAGATTCTTTAGTTAATAGAGACTCTGGCTATAACCAAAAATCACTATTAGATCACTTTATGCTGTAGGGGTACAAGTTAATAATAGCTGCCATCTGGGAGGCTCATCTGAGTAGCCATACACTGGGGCTTGTGGTGGTAGGGTGGTGGAGAGTGGGAGGGCAATGACAGCAGAGGAACGAGTCAGATGAAATAGCTTAAATGCCCTTAAACTGAAATGCTCATTGGTTGACAGCAAAGTTCACAAATAATTGCCAGTGAAATCATTAGACAATACATACTGTGGAACAAAATGTGAGACTCTACTCTGTAGCACCTCCCAGGCGTCACAGTCTCAAACTGAGGAAATACAGGATAAGTAATGTCTGTCCGGATTCTCCAGGATTATCTCTTGTCCTGACAGTTTACAACTCACTGAGCTTTATCTGCTTTATCTACTTGTTCTGTCAACCATGGAAACTACTGTATACTGGCTTACTCCTAGCTGCAGTTCAGGAGACACAACCATGGTGCTGAGTGGACTGTGAAAACATTCAATCAATGGCAGACTCAGTTGAAAGTTGTTGAGTCTCCTAGAGGATGAAGCGGTTGTTTTCATTTCTCATACTGTTAATATTATCAGAGACGCTCAACTGGTGGTCCGGAATGATAGCAAATATTTAGAACTTTCATAAATACAGTACTTGGCCCTTTTAGTGAAAATCTACTTAGCACAAATTATAATTTTACATTTTGCACTGAGTCCAAAGAGCTTGAGTTGAGGGGGAAAATGGAAGCATCTTATAATGATGACAATGATGAAAACACAAAATGCAAAAGGTATCTTCAAAATCAGGCACCTACAGCACATGGATATACATGAATCACTAACCATATGTCCAGATTTAATTGACTGACATGTTTCTGTGATCCCCTTCACGTAAATAACAGACTGGGAGCTTAATGAAAGCATCATCTGGCATTCCTCAGTGTAAGATTAACACAGGATAACACAGCCTACCAAGTGGGCAGAACAGGACTAACGCTGTGCACCTACAGCACATTGACTGGCAGGTGTTTTCAGCAGCAGGACGGTGTAGCCTAAGTTGCCCTGTGGCTTCTGTTTGGTTTATCCCCAGGCTGCAGGGTGGCAAAAACCTCCCTATGACTTACACATCTGGAGAGGGGATTAACAGCAGCATGGAGGGGTTTTTAACCAAAGAGCTCTGGAAGCACGCCAGAGATTTTTAGGCACTCCCATGTGTGTGTATAAGTGATTACATGTGTGCGTCCATATGTGCGTGTACATGTCTGTTTCTCTTTTCGACTGCTTAATGCCACCCCAAATCTCAAGGATTTCTCCCTACGCCACCACTGACGGCAGCAGCAGCCTCGGCTCAGGTCCAGCTGCCTGCACAACAACAGAGCTGTTATCTCTCTCCTCTCTGGCTCCCAGCTCTCATAACAGTTTGGAAAGTAACAACTCAGTCTAGGGGGTTATTAAGTTCTGCTCCTCTGAGTTCATGGATGCAAGTCTGAGGTCAGCAGGTTTGGCAGATTTGGTTGAGAGCACTGCTGATATGACAGAACTGTAGCTAGTCTAATTATTAACAATTGCCCTGTTACTCAGGCCATCACGGCATTCTCCCATGGCGAGGAGGACATTGCCTGTGGGTAGTGGGGTGTGCAAGTAAAATGTGTGTACGTGTGTGTTAAGAGGATCTCAGAAAATCTCCCTTTCCAATCACAACATGCTTGATCTCGAGTCCTGGCAAAGCACCTAAGTACCTGAACATCCTGCACAAGTCAAGCAGATTACACTGTACGTGTTTGAAATGCTTCCATTGACTTATCTCATGGAAGAAACGATCATTTAATACCTTGGCTTTAATCTTTGCCAGGCAACAGTAGGGTACGTGATGAGAGCATTTTGCTTGAGAATATGAGCGGACTGGGGAAGCGGTGCAGAAATCACATGCATCCTTCCTACATTCGCCACTAGATGTCAGATTTCTCCTGCTCTCAACAGGTGAAACCGTGAGCGCCAAACAACAAGGGTCATTAATCACATCCAACAGTCCTCTTCATCTTGGAATCTTTATCTGGCCCCCAAAATCAGGTGAAAAATAGCAGGTTGAATAAACATCATTCATCACCTAATACACAACATGCTCTCCCAATATATGCACCATGAAGTTAAGACTTTGTGTTATTGATTAACAATGAGGTCACTGATGATGGAACAAGTTAATCAACAAGGGATGAGGTGTTCCTCCTGACACCTCCAGACCTGGAAGCTTATTTATAGATGATTTACACCTGAGTTTGATGCTTTCCTTTGAGGGGGTCACACACAACACACACCAGAACTGTTTCAGACAAGGTAAGATAAAAACACTTCATATGTCAATCAAATATTCATGATAAATAACATCTGTGTGCGATTATCATATATTGAAAGCTGCTATCATTAGTACTGAAGCTGTCTGTCATTATTTATGAATGAATAACTTAAAGCTGGCCTTTAATCTAATGCAGTGGGACCCACAGCTCATACATCCTTAAGAAAATCAGCTGCCACTCACTGTCAACAGATTCTAAATGTTTTATTTAATCCTTTTATTTCACCACTTCAAGTAAAACTCAATTATCAACTATTTGGTGAAGCGTTAACACAGCAGGATTGAAATATACATGTGAGTCAGACATAAAGGCAAACTTACAGAAACAGAGACAGAAACAGATCGAGTGGCAGACGGCAAACAGATGAGTGTGGGGCAGGTGGATTAGAAGATAACACTCACACGCACACACACAAATATGCCCAAGTACATTCAGAGTTTATTCAGCTGCAGTCTATGGAGATTGTCTCACATCCTCCCACATACAGATAGATGTACATATGCTATCGGGGCCACCGTGCACATCAGAACCTGCAGGGAGGATGCCACACAGAATGAGAGCGATGCAGCGACTGTAATTACTGTAATTTCGCCCGTCGTAATTACTGAACTCACTTCCACCCTCTTTGCTTTTTAAGAGACACATTAGTACTCCCTCTTCCACTGGAGTCCCCAAAATATGGCAAAGTGGCTGACATGAAAAGAAGGGGAAAAACGGTCTCTTTAAAGCAAGAGCGTGAAAACCTTTGAAGGGAGTTGCTGCTCTATAGAGAGAGTGGAGAGTCCCTTTAAGAGCTGACTTGCAGCTGCAGGAAACGGCAGAACAAGACAAGTTACATGGATACTGATGTTCCCTTATTGATTCTGACAAGGCATTCATTTGTTGAGAGGCGAGATGATGCCTCGCGGTGTACGTGGCTTAAGTGTGCGATTTGACCTCAAATCAAGGACAGCTGCCAATTACAAACAGTGTGGGCCGCCTTTGTTCTTTTCTAATTGCTTGTCTGTTGATCTCATAGCGTGGAGAGAGATGGGCTCATATACAGACATGCCGGTCTCATTTGGTTTCTTTATGCTGCTGCAGGTGGCTGATAAACACATCTCACTTTAACATTTGCTCCCTCTACAATGGTGTCATCCTGTGATTTTAATTACTTCCATGTCTCCACATAGCATTCAAAGCACCATGTCCTCACGACCTATAACTATAGTGTCCTCTGGGAGGAGCACGAAGCTCGACTACAATGGTAACTTATTAGTTTAAATTCCCATCCCACTGTTTTTATGTCTTTGAAATGCCTACCAAGTTGATCTTCCACACCTGAGTGCATGCTCTTCCTATTTGTTTGGCAGGGATGAGAATGTACAGCACTCAGCTCTCCTCGCAGCCCAAACTCGCGCTGGAGGAGGACAGCGAGTCCGGCATCGGCTCCACCCTTGACCTCAGTGGCAGCTTTGACGGCTACAGCCAACATACCAATCACCACTTTAACACACCTTCACTCAGGGAGGCAGACAGACTCCCCATAGAGAAAGGTACAAGAGTGGCATAAAGAGGAGAATCAAACCCTCATATCCTGGGATGGAAAGTGGTCTGATCCCTTTTAAAAGGCAAATACCAAGAGCAGAAGCTGAAACCACATGCTCATTAGATAAGGGCATGCTCAAAAGACACACAGAGCCAGTGGGATCATGCAGTCTGGGCAATAAAGGCTAAGTCCTGCTGTCACTCAGCAGCATTTGGCCGCATATGGGTAATGTATTATGTCAGATGGCTTTGCTCTCTACATGTGAGATTCCTTACTGAGGCTATCTCTCTCACCAAGAAAACAAAAACTATAAGAATGAGAAAAAAAGAATGTGATATTGTGCCCAGAGACAAACCACATTTTTGTGTAACTTTGATGCATTTGTTGAAAATAGGTCAGCTTTGCTCTCCAGCTTTAGGGCTCATTGTGAGGCTAACCATCTCCCCGCTTGTTGTTGTTGTTCTGAACAGGTAGCTCTCCTCAGACCACAGCAGTGACTCTGAACAAGATCAGACAGCTCCTGATCAGTCTGTCCAAGATCCCTCTCCTCTTCATCCTCCTCTTTCTCTTTGTTTGCTCCTTGGACACTCTGAGCTCAGCCTTCCAGTTAGCAGGGGGTAAGTACTCTAACCCTCAGCAACTCTGCCCCCGTCAGCAGGGTAATAGTGACTCAGCCGGTTGATGTTTGATAAATAAGTGAGTCACTACAGAATGGTTCACACTGTCCCACTGGGGCCCTGCTGTATAATTTACTGCAAAGCTTCATCTGGTGACCTTTTTGGATTTGGGGAAACAAGCAGTTTGAATCTTGTTTAACATTGCTCCTGGCATCCCTGTCAAGTCTGAGACCAACCTACTTTTTTTTTTTTTTTTTTTTGTGTGTGTGTGTGTGTGTGTGTGTGTGTGTGTGTGTGTTTGTGTGTGTGTGTTTCTGTATGTGGGTGGCATATTTAACCAGGTAAAGTGGCAGGGGACATTTTCCAGGACAATGCGGTGCTGTCTAACCCTGTGGCGGGGCTGGTGGTGGGGATCTTGGTTACTGTGCTGGTCCAGAGCTCATCAACCTCCACCTCTATTGTTGTCAGTCTGGTGGCCTCTGGACGTGAGTAGGCGCATAAGCGTGTTTTAAACAAGACTCTGAAAGGGAAAGGCCTCATTTAGTCTGAGTTATATGTGTTATATAGCATCTGCAGGCTATTATTTTGCATGCAAAGATATTTCAGTAAACAATAACATAGCCATAAAAACAGAAAAGACAGAAAACCCCTCGGTGCATCTGTGGTATTAATAAATAGATTTAATTAATTTGTGGTTTATGGTTATAATCTCAGTTTTCTGGCTCCCAGCACAATCACATGTTCTGTTCCTATGGAGGATGCAGTCAATTATCCTACTTGATTTGCTGCTTAGCATTAAGGAAAAAATGAGTGAATATTGCTTATATTAAATATATAAATGTAAGTAAATAAATATGTATCAGAACTGTTGAAAATTTAGCTCTGTATACTTAACACATACTCGGTGTACTCCAGCAGTCAAGTGTAAACTGGCGGATTAAGAGCCAAGAACGGCATTCTTATATCTTGTAACATAAATTCTCACAGTACTCTGACTTCCCAGCCCTATCTGTGGCTCTCACCCCACAAGCTGCTCATCCTTACTAAAGACAAAATCAAGTACATATTTTAATTTTTTTTTTAAAAGCTACATAATTTCCTGAAACAGATGTGCTGTAGTTTTTAGCAAACATTACTCAGACAGGAGCAAATAGTACATTTGCCTGGGACTATTTTTGGCTGCGGATTGATACACTTTGGGTGCTCTTGTGAGCAGGACAGTGTAAGTGGGATTGACTCATAGTAAACTACAGCTATTTGTGGTTCAGTGATGTGTTTTGGATGACAATGGGGGTCTATGGCTTTGGCTACACAAAATACTAATTAATGCATCATTGGTTTTTGTCTTTCTCTGATTTTTTTTTGACAATAAGAAAATCACATAATTAGCATTATCCATTAAATTTAATTAAATGATTAAACCTTTAATCTTGCTTTTCTGTGATCATGACCACACACTGACTCAATTGTGAAATTACAGACTGTAGTGCTGTGGTGGCCATTTATAAAAAAATCAAAAACAAAAAACCCCACCTGAGAACTATTGTTATCTAGCAGGCTAGACTGGGTGCAGAGGGATAATCAAATAAAATCATTTCATACTTTGTAATCTCCCACCATCTCAGTCAGTCTACAATTTATCATGCCTCATAAGACCAATACATAGTAAGGTTACGGCCTGTCTGTGCAGGTTCTGAGGTCTCCCCGCTTTTTTCTATGTGGTTAAAATGAATTAGTATGCTGGAGCTGCCTCTCTGCTTCCAAAGCATTTCTGTATGAGAGCTAGGGAAAAGGAAAATTATAGATAATTATCAAAGAGAGAAAGAGATGCAGAGTCATGAATGTGTGTCTTTATAAGTGTGTGCAGCATATCTTTATGTGTCCTCTAGGTCACCATCATTAAAGACATCCTCAACAATAACCCCCCTACAGAGTGTGATGGCTAAGCTGCCTCCACTCACCTGCAAATTACAATCACCTTTAACTCCAGTAAAACTAATTTGCCTTGTGAAATGTGGGAGGTCATGTGCTGCAATTATCTCCATGATGTATCACTCTTTACAATGAAGACATTCATTTATGCATTTACAATGTTTTTTTCTTTAACTCTATTTGCATATAGTTATAGGAACTGACTTTGACTTTCAAGTAAAACATCTCTGCGTGTGGTCTCATCCCACAGTGTTAGAAGTGAGGTTGGCTGTTCCAATCATTATGGGCTCCAATATTGGGACTTCAGTCACGAACACCATAGTGGCCATGATGCAAGCAGCAGAGAGGACCGAGTTTCAACGGTGAGTGAAGAAAGGTGGCGAGGCAGAGGATAAGTGGAGGGGAGGCAGAATAGCAGGTATGAAGAAATTGAAAGGAAAAGTGAGGAAGATAAGTGGGGAGATGGAGGAAAGAAGGATGAGAGTGTTCAAAGTGGGGGAGAAAGCAGAGGAGGGTGAAGAGAGAGCATTAACAGCTGTTCGCTGCCTCTGCTTCAGCCTCCATTTGAGTGTAATTTCTATAACAGTGACAATAATGGCACCAATCCACAGTTATCCCACACCAGTCACCCTTTGGCTTGAAAAGATACGGCACTGAACAGATGGTATGTTACTTAATCTGCGTCTGGTAAAATAAACATTATTTATTAATTTTTCATAATAGTCTCACACAGATCGAGTCAAGGACCATTACATCACACACATCCCAAAAAGTTGAGCCGTGAAAAGCTGATTAACAAGCAGTGATTCAGAGAAGTTAATCATGCTGATGGCTGACCTTATCACAGAAAATTATTGTGACCTGCTGCAGTGCCTTCGCTGGGGCAACAATCCACGACTGCTTCAACTGGCTGTCGGTGTTGGTCCTGCTGCCACTGGAGGTGGTGAGCGGCCTCATGACCCACCTGTCCCACCTGCTGGTCACCAGCTTCAGGCTCCAACCTGGGGAGGATGCACCTGAGCTGCTCAAGGTCATCACTGAGCCAGTCACCAAGCTTATCATACAGGTAAAACTACCAGTCAATCACCATGTCCGATGGTTTAAATGCTGCATCTGCTCTAACACGAGGCCCAACTGTTAGCATGTCCAACTAACTAGCTAGTGTTACTTCATAGGCCAGTAAGTGTATCATTAAGATTACACCGGTTTGTGGGGTTACAGATTATGTAGAAAATGACATCCTCCTCACATCCTCCTGAACTGACACTGGATGGTAAAGACTTGGCTAGCATTAGCAGCTTTGTCCCCCTTTTTATTGAATTCCCAACTACCAGAGATAATGGTGCAATTTGTCACCCTTTTTAGTCCTCTTCCTAAAGCCTCTTGTTGTGTTAATTCTATAAGTTAATAATACATGTAAGCGGCCAATCAGGTTTCTTTATGTTAAAGAAAACAGTCAAATCTTATATTTTCCCCTACTGTATAATACCAGGACCAACTATCTCCTCACTGAAAGACAAGAACAATACTGTGTCTTTACTTCAACATGAATACTTCTACACGAATCACTAACTGGGACTCTTACCTGGGACATGCAGTTTCATCCTCTGTGTCAGTCTGTCATAGTAAAACATAAGCCAGAGGCTAATTCAACAATAGCTAAAGCAATGTTAGCTACAACATTAGCTACAGCTGGTAAAGTCTCCCAGCGACAGTTGTCATTTCAGTTGTAAAATGTGAAGGTTACCTCTGTCTCAATCAAGGGCCCATTGTTTCCACAAATGATAAGAATTTCAAGTGTCCAATCTATGAGAACAGAAACCTTGACAGATACAGTAGCCAGAAATGTGTAGTGGAGCTTAGCGAACAGTCAGTTAGCTTCCCTGAGCGTCTTGCACAGAGACACTTCAAGGTCATTTTTAACCTTTAACCTTGCTCTCCTGTAACTTGAAAGCTGAAAAATATTTTTCCTTTCACCCTCAGCTAGACAAGTGTGTGATCACAGGGATCGCCATGGGAAATGAGGACATGAGGAACAGGAGCCTGGTGAAAGAATGGTGCCAGACTGACCTTGTTATGGTAATGGCTCGTCTCCACCGCTGTCTCCTGCACATGCAGACACATTGTGTCACACACTGGCGCCAAATAGAGCCTGTCACTGCTGCCAGTGAAAGCTGTGTTTCTGTTTTTTGTTTTCATTGCAGCTGCTTCTTTCTTTCTTTCTTTCTTTCTTTCTTTCTTTCCTCTTTTCTTCCTTCTCTTTACAGTCCACAGACAATGTGAGCACTGAAAACTGTGGCCCCAGTCATAACTTGTCCCAGCCATCAGTGAAGTGTGAGCTCAAACTCCATTATAATTATGTATTTCTAGTATGCATTTTCTTTTCAGCATTGTTCCTGTTAAAAATGTGATGTGGGGTAATATCCTGATGATTGTTGGTCCTGTCACTCTGCAGGTAGGCATTTATTTGTTTCTGCCCCGCTGTCAGACCTCACCGTGGGGCTGATTCTCCTGGCAGCCTCCCTGGCTGTCCTCTGCACCTGTCTGCTGCTTCTGGTCAAGCTGCTCAACTCTCTTCTTAAAGGCCAAGTAGCAAAGGTCATCCATAAAGTCATCAACACAGGTGGGCATGCCTTGAGCTGCTGCAGCTTTTACTCAGTGTATCTGCATGTAGCAAATGAACCTACAGAATACAGTCTGTGAGCGAGAAAACAAACCAAGAAAACCTTTAAAAGCTGCTTTGGATGCAGATTGTGTGTAGAAGAGAGATGCATTGCTGTGTCTATTGTATATAACTGTGGGAAATTTCCATCTCTCCTCTCTTTATCTCAACAGACCTGCCATATCCGTTTGCGTGGCTGGCAGGATACATGGCCATGTTTGTGGGTGCAGGCGTGACATTTGTGGTCCAGAGTAGCTCTGTCTTTACTTCAGCCATGACTCCCCTAGTGGGTGAGTGATATATGATTTTGCATCTGAAAAACTACAAGTACCTCACAACACTAGAAATTGTCAAAATGAACATTCTGTAAAAGTTAAATTTAAAAAATGTACATGATAAAAAAAGTTCAATTAATAAATGAGAATGACCAAAGTAGGACAGAGAAAAGACAATAGATTGTAAGTAAAAGGGAAAACCTTTAGTACACACAACACATTGCTGTATAGTATAAAATGTAAGTACTATGTGACCTCAGGGAGTCTGAGGAAAAGCAGTAAAATGACTGAATATACCAAAGTATGCTAATAATCCCACTAAGAGGTCCAGATAGAGCATTACATGTACAGAAATTTTCTCTTTCATATTAGATTTTTTAAAACTTTATTTCATTAAGACCTCATGCATTTGTAATTTCCCTGTATTAGACTTATATAAAATATGACGTCCAAAGACACAATACTCTTTCACTAAAATGTTACATAATACCAACATCTGTTGCAAGTAAAATGACAGATGTTGCTTTGAAGGCAAATAAATAAATAGATATGTTCAGCATTATGAATCCTAATCCATTTAAGTTGGCTTAAGTACATTATCAACACTTCCTATACTTTTATCTCTACATAGAAAACCATGTTGTTGTATTATTCTGAGCACTACAACTGAGAACAACAACAACATACTTTAAGATTAAATGGAAACATGCAAAAATGACTTATGAAAAGTTGACTTGTGGTTGACAATGGTTTGTTTCTTGCAGCCTTTTTGACATGACATATAGAGCAAAGTCACATGTGAAGCCACAGTAAGACATGGGGAAGCACTTAACTAATATACAACTGAGTGGCAAATTTCAAAATAGCTGCTGGAAAGATACAAAATAAATGTTCTCTGTTCTTAGTTTGTTAGACTTCCATCACTACCAGTGAGACAAGTAATCATCAGTGACTTCTCTGACACAGTGGACTGCTGTTGCTGCAGATTCGTACTGAGTTAGGGTTGGACTCAAAATTGCATCATTTCATGGTGACATAAGTAACAAAGTTTGTGACCCTCTTCTTTTAATAGCAGACAGTGTGAACAAAATAAGCAGAGACCTTGCTACTTTGCTTTGTTTTCTCATTGCTACATACTGTCCACCACCTGCCTCAGTGACCTCAGGAGGCTGAACCACACAGCAGTTTGAAACATTCGTAGCCATTAAAATAAGGAATATGCTCAGTTTAATCTCTGTGTGAGTGTCTTAAACATTTATTTGTTTGTCTGGTGGTCTACTATTTTGATGCAAGCATCAACTGTATGTCAGATTCCTCTATTCATCATACATTATAATCTTTCATTGTAATTTTTCTTTGTGATTCAGAAGTACAGTGAAATAATACCATGTAGGACAAATGGCAGCATGACTCATTATACATATCTGTTTTTTTTTTTGTGTGTGTGGGATAAAATGACATATTACTGCAGATGATTGGATCACACAACACATCAACTAAGTAAAAAAGCAAATTCTGATATTATTTTCAGTATGACAAAGTAGAGATGTTAGATTTTGTGCTCACCGCCCACCCTGAGGCAACCACTTGTTTTAGCAACTTGTCTTTAGATTCGCAGTGATAATGGTTCCTCTTTTTTTCCAGGAACAATGTGACTTTTCCTTGTTTATTACTTGTGGTTAGCGGGATGGCTCTAGGGATGGCGATGTCTTTCAGTTTTTCTGCTGGTTGTTCAGTCCACCACGTCCAGACTGAGATATCTCAACAATTGCTGGATGGCTTCAGCCAAAATTTTGTCATTCATGGTCCCAAGAGTATGTATCCTGATGACTTTGGTGATCCTCTGACTTTTCCTGTAGCACCAAAGAATAAAGCCAATTAATTTGGAAAATAGAAGAGAATATTCGGCTAATAAAACTATATGAACTTTATGAACTAGATGCAACAGAAGTCAGTTCACTTTTCATTAGTGAGAGTACTTTGATTTTTGATGACAGATTCAATCCTTTAGATACCAGTCTTGCACAAATCTCTGGTGAGATGTTTTGCCATTCTTCACAGATGATTATTATTTTTTTTCTTATTCCTTTTTTGTTTTGGCTCTTCTGGCTGCTTTAAAATACTCTAAAGGTGCCCTATTTGATTCAAGTCAGGGGCCAGGTTACAGTTTTTTCCTTGTTAAAAACTCTTGTGTGATGTTTACAGTGTGTTTGGGATCTTTGTTGTGTTGGAAAATTTCTCTCCTGCTAAACTTCTTTAGATAGGGAGTCATCATTTTTTAGTATGCAAACTTGCATTCATAGTTCCATCTATAAATGTCATCACCCCTACACCTT
Source organism: Lates calcarifer (assembly GCF_001640805.2). Lineage (NCBI taxonomy): Eukaryota > Metazoa > Chordata > Actinopteri > Centropomidae > Lates > Lates calcarifer. The sequence goes on along the minus strand of NC_066840.1, from coordinate 10,798,701 downwards.
TTGCACTAACGCAGCCCCATATCAACACACTCCCACCACCATGTGTTATAGTCATCACTGTACAGTCACTGTGGTAGTCTTGGCCAGGTCCACGTCGAACATGCTGGACCCCATCTGATCCACACAAATTTATTTTGGTTTCATCTGACCAAGGAATGTGCTGAATGACTCGTAATGTACTTCGCACTGATCAGTCAGTGGAACACCAGTGTCCACAGATAATCCTTGTGCAAAGTCAGACGCACTGTGGCTTCTGTTGTTGTTAATATGGCTCTTTCTATACCTCCTGACTACTGCTACAACTGTGTTTCAGGTTATGTTCAGCAGCAGTCAATCTAGTTTCTCACTTGTTTGGGCAGTTCCTGATCATCTTAGTTTAGACACAACCCAGGCCAAATTGAGGAAGCTGTGGTGTTCACAGGTTATTTTATAACCTTGTTCATGCACATATTCTTAACTGGAAATCACGGATGTAGACTTTACTTTGGGGCCCATACTGTCCATGTTGTCTGCCTGTTGGTTTTTAATTATGCATAATCCCTGAAACACTGAATCTCTTCTTCACTTTTGCAAACACCACTCCCACTGTCTCTCACTGTCCAACTTGACTTTGCTGCACAGTTTGGTCATTTTTCTCCAGTCTGTGTCAGGTTATCTCAGAAAAAGTGTTGTTCATAGTCTGGAGGCTGATCCCAGCATCTGTCCAGTTTGAAGGTTGGACTGATGTGAAGTCTCTTCTCATCTTGACCCTGTGGTTATGACTATGTTTCATTTGGTGCAGCCCTTCAGGGAGATTGTCTCCTGTAATGTCTTATTAAACCAGACCCTAACTGTGCTCAGTATCAGATCTTATTCTTGAGTGGACCAGCACCATAGCAGGGGAGGCCAGTCAGTCATGTTACTTTGGACTCTGCTTCTTTGAAGATTGGAATCACAGCCACTACTCATACTGCATACTTAGATTGTCTCATCCCATGTTTTTTAGTCCATGTGATTACTCTGTTTTTACATTGTTAAAATGTGGCAAAGATAGAGTGGCTGGAAACGACAGCACAGCTTTTTCCTGTCAATCAAACCTTGAATTACAGCTGTAATCTAGCAGCTCGAACGCTGGGCTGTTTCCAAGGCCACTGGTTATAAATTCTAACACCACAAGCTCTTAACAGACATTTACTGCTACTGTAATAAATTAACAGTACACCGACCAAAGGTTTACTCCACTGCTAGTCTAGTCTTGTATTTAACGACTATTTAATACCCCTGTGTTCTGGAGAAAATTCCTCAAATTTCCTTGTTGACTGTTCATTTGCCAGCTGGATGAGGCCAAATAAGGACATATGCCTGCTTATTTCTACTGATCGAGTCTTGTGACGTTTGTAAGAACAGGTTGCATAACTGACACTGTATGCCACTGGCTAAATGAAGCATGTAAAATCAGTGACGACTGAGTCATCAGCCTGCTACACAGTGATAACTGGAAGATGGGAATAAGTTCTCATTTCAAACAGGAATAATTAATTGGCTTGAAATAAAGCTAAAAGGGAAGAGACTATACACAAGGAGGACAATGTCCAGTCCACAGAAGTACTTAATTTATGTTATTAAGTATTTGTCTATTTTACTTTAGATTTTAACTTTACCTCCTCTTCGCTCTTACCATGCTCTTACCAAGTATTGAAAACAAACAAGCAAATCACAGACAGAGAGCAGTGATTTTTGCATGGTTTCAGTACTTTTAACTACACAGATGCCATAACAGAACTGCCCTTCTTTGGTTGTCAGTTGCTGTCAAGCAGCCACTCATTTGGTAGTCATTAGTCATCTTCTCTGGCAAAGTAAGATTTCAGCCTCAACCATTGCACTGATGCTTTTTTAAATATTGGCTTTTGTTCATCTTAAAAACCAAGTATGAATGATATTATGTTTTCTCTATTTATCTGAGATGTAATTAAGGTCAAATAGTTTGAATTGTTGAAACAGCTCTCATTAAAACCTATTGAAGAATAGCCTTCATGATTTTCAACAAGTTCTCTTTATTGTTGTGGTTTTATACCTCTTCTCATCCTGATTTCTGACTGAGAGATGGTTTATCATTGTTGACACAGCTCTTATCTTGAGAGCTGATGATTGTAGTGCACTTAATAAAACTGGTATCAAGTGCATCAGAAAGTTGTGAGTGCTCTGCAAATATTTCAAAAGGAAGATGACAGGAGCTGTCACATTTCCTGGTTAAACATAATTATTTGATTTCCCTGTTTTATGTAACATGGCGCATTTCTGTCATCTTTGTCAGGCATCGGCGTAATCAGTCTGGAGCGGGCTTATCCTCTCACCCTCGGGTCCAACATTGGCACCACTGCCACGGCCCTGCTGGCAGCTCTGGCCAGTCCCGGGAATAAGCTAGCAGCTGCCATACAGGTAGGCTGATGTTTTATCAAAAACAACAGCTATTTTTAAAGCAGCAGGGGAATGGGAAAAGAAAAATTCATGAATATATTTTCCACTGATGTGCCTCACAGAGAGAAGGATGAACACAGACAGTGAAACAACAGTAAGACCACAAATATCTGTTTTACCTACATAAGCAAAAAACAAAAACATAGGGGTTATGGAGAATTATTCTCCGATGGTGGATTCTAATAATGTTTATATGTATATTTATGAACATGGGTTTATGAGTAGGAACTTTGGAAGCAACTAAATAGATGCTCTAGGAAAACTGTTGCATATTAGTCTTCTGTGGGACATGAAACTGCAAAAATTAGAACCATATTGTTCACTGGATTATGTTTATAGTCAGATGCTACATGTCAACACAATTAGTATGATGAATTATGTCCTTTAGCATTTATATTCTGTATGTCTTTATCTTATGTTTGTATGTAGATTTCTCTGTGTCACCTATTCTTCAACGTCTTTGGCATTCTGCTGTGGTATCCTCTTCCTTTTATGCGTCTGCCGATAAGGATGGCCCGTGTACTGGGTGAGCGCACCGCCAAGTACCGCTGGTTTGCAGTCTTGTACCTTCTCCTTTGCTTCTTGCTCCTTCCCTCCCTGGTGCTGGGCCTCTCACTGGCTGGCTGGCGGGTGATGGCCAGCGTTGGGGCTCCTTTCCTTGGTGTGACCGTCTTCATCGCCATGGTAAATGTGTTGCAGTCCCGCAGTCCCCGTCACCTGCCCGCCAAGCTCCAGAACTGGGACTTCTTGCCCCAGTGGATGCACTCTCTCAAACCGCTTGACCGCCTGATCACCAAGGCGACAGTCTGCTGCAGACCGGCGTGTCAGGAGGGGAAGGGAGAGGAGGTAGAGGAGCGCATCACGACACAGGCAACCTCTGTCAACCAAAAGAAGAAGCCCGACCAGCAGAAGACACAGCTGGCATATGACAACCCAGTCCTGGACTACCTGGATGAGAACAGACCAGGTGTGCGGGTTCTGAAGTTAAAAGGACTGGAGAGGTGCAACAGCACTCCACTGTAGTTGGACTGACAACAGAGCCTATTTCATACTCCATTTTGTAAATATCAAGGAATGAGTAGGATTGAGAAAAGCCATTTTGTAATGCTTTGGAAGTAAAACCATTTCTAATTATTAATCGGCTGATCATTAGAGATAACTTCCCACAGCCAGGATAAGTATCATGAGATCAGTATGAGACTTTAGTTCAGAACAACATCAGCTGAGAATCAACTGAGCTCTGCAACAGAGCCAGAGCCAAAGCTGTGGTTCACAAGTTTCCATCTTTTAAAACTCATGGTGAAAACGACAAAACAGTTGCACCTTAAGGTCTGTTAAGTAATTGTTCTGGAGCTTTCCACCATATCACATGATCTTCATCAGCAGTAGAATGTGATTAGTTCTCACAGAGAGAGTGACATTCCCATTTTCCCTGAACACTTTAAGGACTTCTTATCAGTGTTCAGCTTTCATCTATATGGGCAAACTCTATCTGCTGATGAAGCTCCAGAACAGTTACTGAATGGACCTAAATGTTTGATGTGATGAACATATAACACACAAACTGCATAAAATAAAGCACAACTTTGTGACTGCACTAAAGGAACCCAGTGGAGCTTTTGACCACTAGTAGCTCTCTGGAGCAGTGTTTTAATGAATGGGTCCCCATGTTATTTGGATACTTGCATGTGCATTAGAATGAACATACACATGATTCACTTCCTAGCCTCAGTTTAATACAGGATTAAATGCCTCACACATTTGGGCTGTTAAGACACAGACAGAACATTTTGATGAGAAACATTAAATGTTAACAGAACTTTTTCTTGTTTGCATATAAAGAAACTCCTTGGGGGCAGCTTTAACTAGCCAATAATATTTCTTGCTGCAAATGTATTCACTTATCAGTTTCAGTGGATAATTTAGAAGGAATCTGACAACATGGCCAGAACAGCCACAGTGTTCTAGGCCAATGCTCAGACAGTAACCACGCTCAGTGAATGTCCAGTCATGTGTAGGAAGGGATTATGTTAAGACTGAGTATAAAACTAGTCATTGTTTATTCTTAATTTTCAGAAAGAATCTGAGAAACTTAATCAATTTAGTTACTGTCAAGAGCAGACAGAAAGGAAAGGAAACCAGCACTGTTGTTAGCCTATAGTCTTCTGACAAGACAACCTTATTACTATGTGGATAGACATCTGATTATTATGTTAAAAGACAATGTACCCACTTGTTATATAAGTGTTAGTGGGCGACTGAATTATACACTACAAAGCATTCAAAAAATCATCACATTAACTTCTTGATGTTATCTACAAAGGAGTGTATGAATGTGCTGTAGCTTGTGTGTGTGAGTTTGTGTGTATTACGCTTGTGTCTAAGTGGGTGAGTATGTACACTCGGGAGGTGTTGTTGAATGTGTGAATATGTGCTGTTTTCTCGTCTGCATTGTAACAGTTGATCGAGCGTTTAAGAAATGTTGACTCTTAACAGTCTGTGGATGTAATTAGAGAATAAAGTCAAGACTCTTTCACTTACACTTTGAGCAGCACTTTGCAAACTGGATGAAAGTGCACATGGAATGAATAACAAGACTGTTTTTGTCTGCTGGTAAAATTACCGCTTGATGCTTAGAACTGTCAAAAAGAGAGAGAGACTTCATTCTTGTGTGTCTTACATGAAAGCACTTTTCAGAAGGAAGATATGTACATCCTCTTTGTAAGAGTTTTTCAAAGACCTCGCTAATCTGCGAACTTGCTCTCCAGACATTTTTTGTTTCAACAAAAGCAGCTTCGTCTCATCATACTCCTCTGATCGCACCATGCCCTTTAATGTTTTGGTGTTTTAAATGAGATGCAGCCATCTCCAACACCCAGACATGGCAGTCTGGACAGAGTTTGCATCATCCTGCTGAATCTAATGTGAACCTTGGAGGCATTCGAGAGCAGTCTGAGAAGAAAAGAATCTACCATGACACTCGCTCCTGCATGCACTCACAAAAACACACCCATCGTACGATGTGCTATTCTCTGAGCGAGAGCTGATCTGAATGCTGATTATCACTTGTGTGGTTACATTTTGGATCATTGCTGGAGTCCAACAGGGACAGGGTCACGGTCCTGCCAAGCCCTCATGTCTGTGGGAATTGCAGTGAAGACCTGGAGCTGCCAAGGCTCTCTGCTGCCATCATTATTGTTAAGTCACCACACTATTAGATTAAAAAGTAGCACATTTTATTCACACTGATTTACACTTATGCACTCCTTAACACCCCATTTTTCTTCACTTCTCTGTAAAGCCTTTCATTCCTGTGACTACTGTTTCCATTTCTCCACAATGTGATTATTGTTATCCCATTAAGTGGAATCTGTCACTTCCCAACGTACACTCATTCACACACATGCACCATACCTCTCTCTCCTTGTGGTATGGAGTAGTGTTTTTTGTGTGTACTCCCTTCAGAAACAAAAAAAAACTCCCCATTTCTTTCTGCCATTTAAGCACAACGTGTGTCATCTAGTGCTAAAGTCACACCACATTGTTCAATAGCTAATTTCACGAAGCCCTTTCAACCCTCAGGCCCTCAGATTTTGCTTCTGAAGCATTTTGCTTCAGTACCCAGCTGCTGATGCAGCAATGATCTATCATCAGCCAGTTCTTGCTGTGTTAGATGTCGTCTAATGTTGAGTATTTCTCAAAGGGATTACAACGCAACATACTGAATCAAAATTATCATCCAGAGACATCATTACTGCTGAAACAACAGAAAAGTTTGGTGGTAAAATGTTGACGCACATTCACTAGTACTAAAATGGAAATCTGTAGTTTTTCCTGTTGAGTAGCCATTTTTGCATTAAAAATGGTTTAGCCTCTTCCAGCAATAATGACAAATAGCTTTAATTTGAAAGCTTTTATTAACTTTTCTCATTATATTACTGTATGTCTAATAACACTTAATGATTAAGATTAATGCCAAGCTCACAATTGCTTGTAAGCAGAATTAAAGAAAATAATTTAAACAATTTTCTTCCCTACATTGTCTTACTCACAAAAAGAAGTTGGTCAAATGCAGTAATAATTTACTAGTCACAGCCTAGGTAAAAATATAGTAAAATAATTGCAATTTATATACCCAGAAACATCACAACTGAATAAACAGAAAGATTCTGTGGTAGCAAATAGCTGCAGCTATGTTTCTTTATGGCCACAAAACTTAACCAGATGTGAAATGACTTTGGATTCACACATTAGCATTTGCAACCTGATCCACTCATTGCAAGGAACAGATTTGTGTAGGTTACATAAGTACAAGCTGTGATTCAAAAACAAAATCACTCAAAGCTTAAGGCCAGTTACCTATCAAATGTTCCTAAAGTATTAACCGCAGTAACAGAATAGAAAATCATCCATCGTTATTCAGCCTCTCATGTGAAAACAAACTGTTCTTTTGTGGCCAGTGGCTGTTGTTAAGTCAGCACTGTGTGGGCCTGTTGGGACAACATGTTTACCCAAACCTGCAGAATCTGCTCCGCTCATACTTCAGTTTACACATCTTATCCACAGGGCTAAATTTACCCTGACTTTACTTTTACTTGTGTGGAGTGAGTCCAGTTTGCCATTAATGCAGTATAATATCCATGTAATGCACGATGTGTTTTATGTGTTTGCATTTGTTCTTCTAATAAGTAAGGTATGGCCACACTTAATGGAACCGTGACAATGCATTCGAATGAATGCCTTTGTTTTCGGTGCAGTAGCCTCATATGATGATGGATCTGCATGCCTGCACATACTAACACAAGATCAGACCTTGACGGCCATGGCAGAATGACTCAAAATGTATTAAGGCATGGTGAAATGCAATATCTAAAATCCTTTTGTGCTTTAAGAGGGAGCATTAGGAAATGTGTTTGAGCCACAGCTGGTGAGGTAGCTTGTTGAACAGTAATGGAGGAGTAAAAGGTGAAGACAGGGTGCAGCCCAGGTCACCTCTCACTGCTACCACAACTGGGAATAATATGAAATGCTACACAATGTTCGGAATTAAGATTAAACTGACACACACTTAATTATAAATGAAAAGTTCTTTTGCATTTTGATTAAGTGTTAATCAACTGCTGCATCATAAGAACAGCTCTATTTTTTAGCTGTTTGCATGGAGACAGAGAAGTGAGGAAAGTTAGCTTAACGACAATATAGAGGGATTTCAGTATTGAACAAACAAACACACACACACACACACACACACACACACACCCAAAAGAATGATATAAAAACTAGTCATGAAGTTTGAAAAGTTTGCATCCCTTAATTTATTTCAAAAAGACTTGAGATGTTTTGAAAAATTCATAAATCATAAATTAAAAAAAAAAGATTGGTGTCAGAATGCAAACGCATTTCAGAAAATTGATGTATATCAACCAGAGGGATTTTTTTGGAGTTTTTAGCAATTCTTTTCACTTAATTACCTCCATTTGTACTGAATGCAAATGAAATAGAGGAGAAAGACAGGGAGAGAGAGAGAGAGAGAGAATAACAGAACAGATTGAGTTTTTGGGGGTAAAACACACACTCTTCCCGCAGGCCAAGGTGGGTGGTTGATTTGAAATGTGTTTGTATATGCGCGTTAATGCTTTCTGTTTTGCCGCTGTTATTGTGTGCAGGCTGGTCATTTTTACACCATGTTGGGTATGGTACTGAATGCTGGCTAATGCAGTCATACTTCACTTTAGTTACTCAGCTACTCCACAGAATGTGTCATTTATTCTTGTTTAAACAGGAAGTCGAGCAGCGTTATTATCCTTATTTCAAGCCATTTGTGACCATTATTTTAAACTATGCAACATCATGTTAATGCCTAAAATTTCTCAAATGTTTTGATAAATAGGTTTGTTGCTATGATGAAACACAGAATTACATATGCACCAAGGGAAGAATACAGTAATAACTGTGTGTGTGTCTTTGTGTGTGTGTGTATTTGTGGTGGGAATTGTGCTAACCTCTGCACTGTATGTAAATTTGTGCTGCATTGGGAAATAACTCCAGCAGTAGGTTCACCATAAATCTTGCATAATGTGTTGATACATTCCATTAATTCAAATACTGGTTTAATCAGGGTCTCCATAACCAGTGTTTACATATGCCAACATCATGCAAACATGATGTTACAATGAAGTGAACAATCTCAATCAAACAGAGAACAGATTTTTCACTAGACAGTAAAACCAGTATACAAAGTAAAGTGTACAACAAGTGTGTGAGAAAAGAATCTTTACTGTACCGAGAATCTGAAGTCTACACTACAAATTGTTTTCTAATTTTAAAGCCACTTGTTGCTTGTTCATCATGACATAACAGAATGTAAACAAGCCAGAGCATAGACAGCAGGGCTAGAAGGAAAAGTGGAAAACAACATTAGACCAGCAGCAGCGTGATTTCCAGACAATGAGATGAATCAGCAAAAAAAGCACACAAGCAACAGTTCAATCTGACCTCTACCTGTAAGTCTGGATACATTCAGTTCATCTGGCTTCCTGAATATTTATTTTTTATAAATCAAAATGTTTCTATATATTTTTGGGCGTATTCTATCTCCTTTGTGTTTTATTCTGTACATACAGTACATACTAAATATACTTTTGATTTACTTGGTCAACCACAAACCTAATATACCAATGTAGATAATGTCAATATGTCATTTTGTACATTACTTTTATTTGCCCAAATTCCAGTGGGAATCATTAGAATCTAATCTAATCTAACCTAACTGAATCTAATTTTAATCTATTATTATATAATATAATATAGCACATATTGTGTTATTATTATGTTATGATTTTTATCATGTTTACTGAACATAAGAGAAGACATACATGAGATAAAACAACTTAAATACATCACATTATGAGATCTGAGATAAGGTGTGGGGTTCTGTCTCAAAGTTTAAGATGTGCCATGAACTCATTGACCCAGAGCTCATGAGATGGTTGAGTGGTGGCTCACCAGATGAAAATTATTAACCCTCTTATCAAAAGTGAAGAGAACTCAGGCTTGTGCCAGATAATATAAAACCCTGTCCCTCTGCCCCAGATAATTTAGTGATGAAGATGACTGATCAAGAATTGGTGGAGCGCGACAGGCCACATTTAAACCTCATAAAATCTTTGAGTAAACTGAACAAAACCAAAACATGACTGATACTCATTGCTCTCTACTGTGGAGAGGCAATATTCTGAACTGGATTACATGAGTGTGTTAGACAAACTATTTGACACACCACATGAAAACTGATTTAAATAGAGGTGTCTAAATGAAAATAAAAAAGACAAGTACTCACATGGGTCATTTTAGATGGAAGTATTTCCAGTCTTAAATATTGTTCCTTTAGCTATGAGTCAAAACACAGTCATAGCTAACAGGCTTAATTTCTCCATTAAATACAGATTAATTATTTATTAAATGTAATACCTTCAGACAATAAGAGTTAGTGTAATTGCTTGCAAGGATTTATGCATGGGTTGATTCATGAGGGGACTTAATTATTAAAAATATTTAATGACATTTGGACATGGTTTACAGGGTCTTCAGTGCATTATCAACATGGAAAGACCCAGGAAATTGAAATCCATTAAATGAGCCCCAACAATTACCTTAACTCGTACTCAAATTCATTCAACAGTGGCCATCAATGGAAAAATACAATAACAACTCTGTGTGTGAGTGTGTGTGTCAGAATTGTGCTAACTTCTGTATGCAATTTGTGCTGTGCTGGGATATAACTCAATCTTCGGGTTCACAATAAATCCTGCATAATGTGCTGATACATTCCATTATTTCCAATATTTGTTTGCTCAGGGTCTCCATAACCAGTGTTTACACATGACAACATCATATGTTATACCAACATTTGGGATAATCAAGTAAAATCCATTAATGTTTTAGCTCCATAACACTGAGCTGTCCTCTGTGTGTCTGAGAAATGTATCAGAAATTTTACAGGGTGTCAGTGTCAGTAGGTCAGTGTCTGGTAATCTGTGTTGTTTTATCTTAGTCAGACTTATGGTAGGGGATATATACATATAGATATATGTATATAAGCCAGAACAGTTTAACAATCCAGTAGTGAGCTAGCCACAGCGAGTCAAGAGGACACAAACTCAGCCAAATGGTGGAATGGTCTGTGTGCTTACCTGAATGGTGAGACCCCAGTTTGACTCCTGATCCAGCCAGACCCTTGCTGCATATCTTTCCTCTGCTCTCTCTCTATTTCTTGTCTTTCTTCACCGTCATGCCTAATAAAGGCCAAAAAAAAAAAAAAAAAAAAAAAAGCCCACCACACACACACACACCCAAACAAAATAATAATAATAGTTTTTTAAAGATAAACTCTGTTTTTTTTGTTTTGTCTTTGGACCAGTGGCAGCGCCTCACTTAGCCAATATGATAAAGACTTAGCTAACAGGAGCCAGGGCATACTAACCAAACAGAACTGAGCAAAGAGACGTGTGATACAGTGAATGCTGTTTATATTTGTCAATTCTTATTTACCACAGGAAGCAGGAAACTGTCTTTAAAGATAAACAACCATCGCTGAAACAGTGCGTCAATGTCAACATCTTAAAAGCCTTACTATAACAATGTGTGATATGTGTTTTCAATGAAACATGAAGTATCAGTGTGTTCACTTAGTGTTTATCAGCCATGAAATGTAAATGTCTCCTTGGACCACTGTCATGCTGAAATATCTAAATTTTTTATAAAGCATCTTTGACTTGGCTGTTATCAGGACATAAAGATAGAGCAGGGTTACTGGTTTGTTGGAGCATTGCTCCATAACAGACTTTGTTACAGCCATGACCTTTTCAACAACACTCAGTTCAACAGTGTGCGAATGCTTATAGCACTGGTGATAGTCAGGCAGCTCTTGCCCTCCCTTCTGTCTCCCTTTCCAAATTTGCCTTTCTGTGGGGAGTATGTGTATACATTTGTTCACTTCTCTTTACAGAAAAGATACATTTAAAAAAAAAAAAAAGCCTGTGATAACGGGCGTCATCTGCAGCAGGAACATGGATTTTGGCAAAACTGTAATTTTCACAGCAGATCTTGCCAGTGTGTGATAACAAAAGCATCAATGACTGCCAGGTCTTTTCACGCTTTTTAAGGGACCACTGTAAAATTACAATCATAACTCTTTGTTATCATGAAGTTAATGTAGTGTAGTTTGTTATTCTTCAGCAGTGAGTCAGAGCAAAGTTCTCATTTTTGCAAACGAGTCGCTGTAATCCTGTGCAGTCCTCAGCTGTGTGAACCGGACTTCTCTTCTCTCCTACCTTCACTTGGTGTCGTGACAAGGAGTCATGGATGAGTTTTCCTGAGCTCATTCATTTTTGTGGACAGCCCTCTAATCACCTGCACATGCACACAATCGACCATACCCAAACATGGAAACACACCCACACCCACACACACATACACACAAAGACACACGCATGCATACACAACACAGACCAAATGATCCATCAAATTACTAAAAGAGAAGCAGGACAAAATGTTTGTTTATCCTCAGGATGTGAAACAGGAATAAATGGCCACTTTATCACAGCCGTCTCTAAGATACACTTCCATTTAATCTTTTTGGCTGAACAACATGCAAACACATATGGATACAAACTTTTGCTCCATAGTAATAGTCAAATTTTAGGAAGACTGATAAATCATTAGGGCTGAATGTTTAATTCAACCATGAGAGTCTTGAGTGCAAAACAATATTTCTCCTTGATGGGCAAAGTCAGTGGTTGATTGTATGATACGATGCATGTATCAGTGCTTTCTGGTAATTGCAAAGTAGTAACTACAAGCTAAGGTTGAGAGTTTTTGGGTGATGAAAAATTGCAGCCTGGGGTATAATTTTACCAAAGATGCATGTTTCATTTTTATCAAGAGAGATCTGTGGACGCTAATTCAGGAGAGTGCTCTGTACTGAAACCCTAAGAGGCCTTTGACACCACTGATCATGTGATTCTACTTGCCAGTGGCTTTTTTTTTCTGAAACTGCCTTGGACTGGTTCGTCCCTAACATATAGAAAAGAGCCTGTCTTAACGATAATTTCATTTTTCCAACTTCAGGGGAGAGTTCCCTTAGGACATGGCATTTATCATCATAACATCTCATCTCACTGTTAAGCTGCTGATGTGCTGATATACAGTGCAGGGACTTCGTGCCGCAGTACACAGATTATCATAAAGACAGAATTAACTACAAGGTTTTCTTGTACCTTGCACATGCAAAACCTTTTTTGGAAACAAATTGTGAACACAATATTGACATATCATCCATTTTAAGTTGATATGGCAAACCCGTTAGCAAAAAGTAATTTATTTACATGAACACAAAGAAGGACATCATGACAGCTCCCCAAAAGTGAAGTGAAAATATCTTAATCTTTCCCTGGTGGCTGGCTGCAGTATGGGTCATAAACCACGCCCCCTTATTTTTAGTGGCTGGGGCATGAGCCAAACTAAAACATCAAAGAACACGCCAAATAATTTTTTCTCAAATACTGTTTCCATTATTGTAGGTAGTTCTTATCATGCTGATGTATGTTCAAGTGTTCATTTTACCAGTAAGTTTGGTTTTAATTAGCTCTTTGCTGCTGTAAAAACAGGACATCATGATTGACGGCTGTCATTGACTCGCGATTGGTCGGGCGGATGTATGGGCGGGACTTCGATACCGTGGCTCCACCAACCAATCACAACTGCGCAGGCTCTGGCTCCAAATGACATCATCACCAGCACAAAGATGGCAGCGGCCGTGTCCGTCCGTATCCGACGGAGTTTGGCGTCATTTGTGTAAGGTGAGGGGAAGTAGAGAAATGTCGTTCATATTTGTATACAATTACACACAATTACAGTGAAAAAGTAAAATTTACTTACTGTTACTTAAGTCGTGTTTCACGTGAATGTTAACGCTCTTTTAGCTCTGTTTTTGGTCTCAGTTAAATACTTAACTGTATTCACCAGCTTGCTAACACACAGTGGGTTTTTCATCCTCTTTTTTAACTTGGCAATAAGCTAGTGAGCATATTTCCCATAAGGTCAAAGATTTCTGATTGATTTAAGTAATAGGGTAGTTACATTGTTTTGTTGGTCATGTTTTTTTTTTTTTTTTAACAATTTTAAATACAAAAGTGTTGAGGTTTTGTCCTTTAGTTAAAAGAGAATCATATTTGTTTTCATGAGTTGTAACATTGTTCTAAAATACTATAATGTCAAGTTTACAAGCCTTAGTTCAGCTTTCATCACATACAGTTCTTCTGCCAGGCATCTGACCAAGACCAAGTATTATTTCCCACATTACTTCAGTGTTTTGCAGAGCTTTGTATGGTCTGGCCAGATTATATTAGTGAACCGTTAACTCCCTGCTGTCCTCATTGGCCTCTTAGGTCTTTGGTATTTAAATTAAAAAACAAAACTGCTTTGTAAAACTGTGCTGGTGCCTTGTTTTTCTTTAGTGTGACATCAGTCTGCTGGCACTGCGTCAATTTTTAAATTTTACTGATAATTGTTTTGTTTTTTTCTGTTATTTTTATGTTCTGCAGTGTGTCATTGTTATAATTTCCTACTGAAAAGCACCATGTGCCTCTCATTTGAAAACTGATATACTCTATTAGTAAGAGGTGATAAAAGGCCTGTAAAACGTCTGAGCAACTGCTCTGATCCTCTGTATATGTCTGTCTGGCTCTAAAGCTGAATAGGAATTTGGGATGACAACAGTTTAAGTTCAAATCTGTTTTCATGGTTTAACAAGGTGTATATATAGTGTATTCTGTGTATTATGCATTTAAGATTGACAATAATGAGTTAGAGTTTTTGCATGTTTTCTTTTACCTGTTGAGTTGATATGTGAAACTTTGCAAAAATAGTTATATCAAAAAATGCTGCATTAGAGATTTGTGTGCCCCATTTTTTCCCACCACATTCAGAAAAATATAGTCATCCTCCATTTGAATGACCAAGTGCTGAAAAGTAATGGAATTATTATTGACAATTTAAGTGCTCTTTAGCCCAAACTCTCATAGCTTTCTACTGGCTTAAGTGTTTTTTTTTTTTTTTTCCCCAGCAGCGTGTGAAGTGCTGTTATATCATCCAGTGTCTGTCAGCAGCTCCACAAGGAGAGTGCTCTTTATTCAGCTGGATCAGAGGTTAGACAACATGTTTTTGATCTTTAAAAGTCAAGTGGCTCTGTCTGCTTATCTCACTCACTTCATCTAGATTGAAAGAAAACTTTAAACAGGTTTTCAAACAGTGCAAAAGCAGAAAGTAAGTGTTAGTTCAGTCACAGGCAGCCATGAGGCAAGGGTAAAATGAAATAATTAAATACAGAATGCATTATAATGACTCAGACAGACTAATCAGTTTTTTGGGCATAATTTACTCTGTGTATCTTTAAACAATGACACATATCACTGAGAAAATCCTTGTCAATCATGTCCAGGTTGAGATTCCGCCTCCACTTCATTACAAACGAAGACAGACTGCAGACAGGTCGCCACTGCCTTTGTGTCTGCAATTTCCATGCAGATATGCAAACACACAGATGGAGAGAGAGATGAGAGTTCTTTGCAGTCCAAGCATGTTGCTTTTTTTGGGTCTCTCTCTCTCTCTCCCTGTTGCTGACAGTTTGTTGGTGGCTCTGGTTAGACATGGAATTTAATTAATTTTGTTGTATGATATGCATAAATTGAATCTGAGATATGCTTTTTATACTCTTACTTCCTTATATTATTTTTAACATTTAGATTGTGAACATTAGTCTGGAGAATGGTAATGAGTAATAAAACTGCAGTGTCTGTGCATGACCGTGAGTAAATAATTAATGAACCCAGACTTAACTATAACTTAAGTTGGAAAAACAATCCAGTAATAAAGAAAAAGAAATTAACTTTATGCTTTAAAACTTAAAAAAAAAAACAAAAAAAAAATCATCCAAATGTTGGGATTATATGTCTCAGTAAATGTAATTTAAGAACATGACTTTTCATAGCCTATAGATATCCTTATATACTGGACCAGCACAGACTACTAGTACCATCAATCTACTCAAGCTGTTTGCTGATTTGTGGGGAGCAGATCAGTGCTGCACTCAGGCCAAATGCGTTTTTTTCTACCTCAAGAACATCATGTCCTCTAGTGCAGCTCGTTGCTTTTTTCACCTCTGCCCCATGCTGAGAAAAGAGAGAAGAAATGGCATAATTTGTATCCTGCTGTTTTAAGGCATGTGAAATTCGTGTGTTTTCATGTCAGTGGGGATTTGCTTGATCAGCTCACCACTTCCGACAGCAAAGTGTGCCTTTGAGTGTTTCAACCTTCATCTCACCAGTGTGTTGAGACCCAGAGTGGTGTCCTGTTCCCATATAACCGTGTACAGCCTGTCATTCTGTCACAACAATATTAACTCACCAGGGGCAAAAATGAGTTGTGACCTTTTATGATCCCCTTTGCTCCCAGTTTGTGGTAATCTAATTACACACAAATATATTTAAAATATACACAATGTAGGTGTATTCTTCCTAATCATTAAGAGGGAGTTAATTTCCCATTTCCTACCAACATGACCAAGATTGTTCCATAACCACAAGTACCATGAGGGTTCCCTAAACTTGACAGAATAATTTTAACCCATACCATGATCTCTCCTTAAACCTAACCAAGTTGGTTTTTTTTTGCCTACACCTAACCAAACATTAAACATGGCATTGTCACATCATACAACAGATGTGTTTTTCAACAGTGATTTGTGGGGCAGCAGTCGTGGTCTAAAGCTAATTACAGCTGGAGCCCAGTCATCAGCAGGCAGCCACACTGCTGATGACTGCATGTGGCATCACTCATGTAGGATCCTCACTGTGCAAAAAGAATCTGGGCTTGTTCTCACTGGCTGAGCAAGTCTGTTAGAGGGCTCTCTCTGTGATCACAGATCTCTGGTTACTTGATATGTGTCCTCCATTCAGACATATTGGGATTCTCAAGAGGCACGGTACTATTGATGAGAGTGAGGCCATGTCCTTAGTAACAGATAGGTTCCTTTATTGTCATTACAGCGAAATTGGGTAGCAATCTAGATGTTGTATTCCACAAAACAAACACTATTTTAAAAATTAGAAAATTGTTCAAAACTACATGTTTTATATTATATAATCTGCAGGTTTTAGCAACCAGGAGTTGTTTGAAAAGCATAATTTTAAAAGGTAACAGAATAAGTAAAGATAGAAATTTATGTCTTGTCAAAATTTTCTTAAGGGCCTACAGGGTATGTTTGGAGAACTTGGACTCATGACCTGAATACTTTTAAAATCCTGCTAATCCTGTAAATGCAGACCATGACTAGAATAGATGTAAGAGACTGAGCAAACACTGGGCAAAGGACATCAAAAGTGTTAAGAAAAGACAGAACATCACAGACAAATGTCACTAAGAGCACACAGAGCAGGGTTTTCATTCATTGTGAGTACAAGGGTGATTACAGGGGGTAGATAAAGGCACAATCATTAAAATCCTCCTGCCTCAATCACATCACACACGACTTACTTATACTTCCTGTTCCACTCCCACTCGTTTCCCAGGAAGTTGATCATGCTTGGTGTGTGTGTGTAGCAAGTCCCCAGGAGAAGATCTGGGCCATTAACAACTCATTCTTTGATTTTTTACAATTTCCACCATTATGTTCAATTGTATTTAAAAGCCTCCCATGAGTCTTATCAAGACATTATTTTCTTTCATCTATGTGTGCAGGCGGCGAGCCGCAGAAAGACCCTGATGCTAATGTCGTGACGACCAACAAAAGAGAAGGCTGAAAATGTTGGTGGGTGTGCCAGGTGAGAAACTTTCATTGAAATAAATGTGGTGCCCTCTTGGCCCTCATCACACATTATGGAGAAAAGGGCGGGTGGGCGGGTGGGGGTCTGGGGGTCATAGGTTGCCATGACAATCCCAGTGGGAGTAATTTTCCAGTTTGCTGTCAGCACTGTGAACAGTCACTGTGAATATGTGTGAAACAGTCCACAGCGGACACACTGACTAAGAGCAGCCTAGTCAGGACGCGCACACACTCTCTATGTCTTGGTGAATAACTGTAATCGTTTTCACACGTACTCATGATGGCATCTTATGAAAAGACTCTCCACTCTTCTCCACTCCTCTTATGCCGTTGTTACCCTAGCGTTCTTCTCCTCACCCTCCTTTCCCCTCTTTTCTGGGTTGAAGTAGGTGCACAATGAGCAGAATGAATCCATTTTAATTGACAGGTTCCTGTTGCACTGTGGCCTGGCTGTGTGCAATGAGTAATGCATGAGGGACCTACCTGGTTTGGTGTTCAATGAGGAATGACACTGTCAGGCGCTAATAGAGTGTGAGTGTGTGTGTGTGTGTGTGTGCGTGTGCGCGCGTGCGTGCGTACATGCATATACTCACCTAACCCAGCTTCAATGAGCACTGGCAGAGCCAAATATCCATCAGATGACAGCTTGCATGTCAGTGTCTGTTTATGGACTCATTTGGCTTTGATTGTGCGCTTCAGTGGGCAGGAGTCATGAACAACATGGCATACGGAAACACCGCAGCTTTGTTTCCCGAAATGCTCAGTTTCCAAATCATGGTTAATCAGTGGAAAACAAAGTGCAGATAACAGATAAGTACACGTTTAAGTAAGGCATTCATCTGATGTCAAATAGCAAGTGATGCCTTTGTTGCCAGTTTAAATGAAATGGAGAGTGAAAAGAAAGGATATTGAGATAAGACGGAGGAGTGGAGTGAACACAATGACTCAATTTAAAGGATTAAAACTGATGTAGGTAACAGAAATTGGGTAAGTACCATTTCCTTTTAAAACAACGTGTATTGCTGCTTCAGATTGTTGTAAAAATTATGTCTCTGTCGAAGGATTAGATCTCTACAACACATTGCACCACAGGGTTGTGGCTTAGAGTAAAGGCAGAGATAAAGAGGAGGATTTGCTTAAACCAAAAGCATAAAAGATTCATGCGATAAAGAAGGCTGATAGGCAGAGAGGAATCAGGCAGCATTGTGGAGGCAGCCTGACAAACAGAGCTCGTCTCATGCACCATTTTGTGTTTTTCTTTCTATTGTGATTGATTTTGTTTGTTTTTTCGTAGATTTGGAGATAAGCAGACTTAAGCTTTCATAAGTCACTGTTGAAACAAGCTGGTGTAACAGCGCTCTACTTCACAGCTCTTTACCTGCTCGCATGCTCAATGAGGCCACTCAGCACCTCAGAGGTGATCGTGCTGGCGTCTGTAAGCTGCCACTTGCTCCGGTGAGCTGACATTATGACAACAGCGACTGTGGGCCTCACGCATCATAAGCAGCGTCTTTGTTGAAAAATAAGCTGAGGTTTATTGGGTTGTGCGCTTTGAGATCACAGTAGGCTGCTGATGGAGACATGAGATATGTGAAATTGTACAAAATAGATGCTAGAAGTGCACTGCTGGGAGAGAGCAAAGCTTTAAAGAAGAGAGACTGAGAGGTCAATGGTTGGGGGATTTTAATGATACACACAATGCACTCATGTTTTCACCCAAAATGAGTTTTCTTTCAGAGATGGGACTATTTGTTGCAATGGGGATTTTTTTATTGCGTGTTTTTTCACTCCACACATTGAAGGATTTGTATGAAAACTCATTTCTTTTATTTGTCACACGAGACACATTCAAAAATAAACAAAAATTCTCTAATAGGAAATGAAATGATCTCTTTGTATTTGTGTAGAGTTTAGAGGTGGATTTATTTAGCCGCTATTGTTATTCACACATGGTGAATTTAGATGTATTTAATCATGGTATGAAATGGTGTGAGCTTTACATCGAGTTTGGTTTCATCTGTTAAGTTGATTACACATCTGTCTGTCTCAAGCCACAATTGTATGTGCACATATCTCGACTGAGAGTTTCATAGTCAGAGTGCATACTCAGAATTTTACACAGTCATGTTTATGTAAAGCTTTCATGCGTCGGAGACAGGGAAGGCCACAAAACTGACACAGACGTGAGATATGAGACACGTGAGAAATTTGCATTTTTTTGTGTGTTTTGGCACTTTGTGTCTCTCGGCTGATGTAAGTAAACCTGCCTGTTTTCTTGGAAGATAAGTTGAAGATTTGGGATGAAGCAAAACTTCACTCCTTCATTTGAAGTTCTGTAAAAGCTGACTTCCTCAGAAGCACAAGGAGCACAGAGAAATCTCAAACCATTTTGGCCTGATCTGCTGCAAATGAGAGCAAGTGTTTGTGTGGGGCAGGGTTTAGGGGAGTTTGTTAGTTTTACTCCTGGAACTGTGAGGGTGAGAGAGACATAGGTACAGATAACAAAAGATTCCCAGAGAGTGATTTCTTATTAGGCATTCAAACCAAAAGCAGCAATGTGTTAAAAAATCAAAAAGGTCTGCATTGGTGAGCTCATGTTGCCTACCAATGAGACCGTAAAGTTAGGGCTTATCAGAACCCCAAAACACTGCAGAGTGGTTTATATAATACTTCAAGACAGAGTTTCACAACTTTCAAGTTATCACAACTGAAACATTTTCTCCTCTGTCTCACCAATGATGAAGTAAAAGTAAAATAATAGTGTGCATGTCACAAAGTAATCTCCCAGCAATAGCTCTTGCACATGTTTGACCGGCCAAAGCAAACGCTGAGCCTGGATCAGCTTTTTTTTATTTGCCAACCCTGTATATGTTTGTCGAAGCCCTCTGTGTGGGCAACCCTGCTCTGCCAGCACCCACACCTCGTTAAAAAGAATGAAAGGGCTTTGTTTTTCTCACACATTGTGGCACGTCATGACACTTCCTCATACTTAAAAAATGATCCTCATGACATACTCCCTACTCAACCTGCCTCTCGCCAAATGTCAGCTGGGATTGCCTCCAGGCCTCCCACAACCCTCAAAGGATAAGCGTTAGAGTTAATAGATGGATGGACATCACTGACCACACCCCGCAGGGATGTGAGGGTCTTAACTGACCACAACCTGAATACATTTCTACATTCAACCACTGAAGGTCAGCAAAAACAAGATTTCCAGCTGACGCAGGTCACTTTTTAAAGTTTAGTTTACCAGGAAGCAGAACACTGACAACTCATATGAGTCACTGTGCAGTTACAGAAAGCCTCTGTCCAAATGAGCGTGGAGGTCAGACTGATGTTCTATATAGCAAAACCCAATCTGGAAGATGAAAAATGTCAGTGAGGCTATATGAGTTTTGTTACCATGACTTCATTGCAAACTGACACATCCCTGAAATAGGATGAGCTGAGGCCATGTTTGGGTGTATTTTAGTTACTTTTTATTTCTTGTGACATTTGTCAAAAAAGATGTAAGATTTCAAGGCAAAGAGGGCCCTGTTTTTCTGTCTGACAGAGAAAATGAACATCATCTCATCAGCTTCAGTAATTTTACTAATGAATACACTACTGGCAGCAGCTGCCTCATGTATGTTCCTGTCATAAGAATTAACGCAGGGGAGTGGTGTGTTTATTGTACAGCGAAATGGCAAGGTGTTATCCCCAGAAAACACACAATAATTTTCACAGTGACTAAGCACTGTCAACCTTACTGTTTGACAATTTTACCTTTATACACGAACAGATTTCTTTGATGAGTTATTTATGCAGAGCTTCTGTACTGACTCAACCTTCATGGCATATCAGCCGCATATGAAATTACACTTGTGACTTAAAATGACGCCAAAAATCAAAACACAGTGTCTGGCTTTATGCTGCCAACTGAGAAAATGAAATTATTCTCCTTTAGTTGTCAGTGTCATATGGGATTTAAAGAAATGATATCCCATTAGGAAAAAGAACAGCACAGGCTTAACACCTGACTCCCGCTCAGTCTCTGAATATGACACAGGTACTGTATTTATGTATACACACACATACCCTGCTTGTTTTGTTCCCCTCTTTCCTTCCTCCTCCTCCCTGTCAACCAGCCCTCCTAGGAGCAACAGTCATCAGTATTTCAGCACGTACGCTCGTGTTGGACGTGCTCCGCGGCCTCCGCTTGAGCATGTTGTGATCATTTTGACCTTTTCTGCTTTGCGGGACAGGGACCAAGCTTTGGTAACCAGGCCTCCTCCCTTGGGGAGCTAAAGATGATAAGGATGTGACTATATCACACCTCTATTTCTATTTCTCTATTTCAGATGACACACAGTGGACACCCAAGGGGAAGACACTGGTTTCAATGTCGTATCTATTTCCATTTTATGTGCACTGACAGATATAGTGGAGGATGTGCTTTTCAAATAACTAGCTCCAAGTTGAATGTAATAGTCAGTTTTTTGTCTTGCAGATGGGCAAAAAAGTGTTCAAGAATGTTAACACCAGACAAATAAGTACAAAGTATTAAATCCTCAACAGTGGAGGAAGTGTGCTGTACATGCACGTCTCTATTAACAGAATTTCAATGAAATTAGTACAAACCAATTAATGAACAGCTACCCTAGAGCCCTGTTACCTCTAGGTAGTTATCCACTTTACCCTATTGGTGAACCAGCCCTGCCTTGAACCTCAGAGGAAATCAAGAGGCTATAATTTATATTTTGTCCCATAACACACACACACACACACACACAAGGCACACATCCTTATTTGTTCCTCCTATCTGAACTGTATGAACCACACACAGCAGACACTGGACAGTCGCCTGGAGGCTGCAGCAGCATTAGCATGTCCATGTGGGAGTGCTGTCAGGATGAGGAGGAGGCCTGTGCCCTGATCTAAGCTCCCTCTCTGCTCCCTCCTGCTCAGCTCCACCAGCTGCTTTGTGTCTCCGCTCACTTCCACCTCTGTCGCCAACGAGAAGAGTGAGAAGTGATGTACACATGTCGCTGTGAGACTCAGATGTAACGACACTGAGTTATGATTTAATGTTGCATAGTATGATGTGCATTTCAGCAGTATTATACAGACTGATCTCTTCATATTACCTTTTGATTCTGGGCAGCCTGTTTAGTATCTGTCCCATCCAGCAGTGTGATTTCTCTACAGTTACGACTGGAGCCAAGCAGCCTCTGGAACATTTCATTATAAGTTGCCTCTGAAGGAATATTTTCTCCAGTAATGGGGTTAAATCCAGAGTCCAGAGTCATGACAAATAGGTATAAAGATTCCATATTTGATGTCTTGATCTTGGCTTAAAGGGAACAGACAACATTATTTTGTTTTACCATGACAGTAATCTTTTCCTTAACCAAATGGCTTATATACCCAACTCTGACCAAACCTTAATCACAGTCTTGGTATTTTGGAAAATGCTGAGAAAACACTCGTGTCAGTTTTAAGGCGATACCCTGTTTTGTCATTCAGTTTGTCACAAGTTATCATGTGAAATCAACAAAGCTAACACTCCTGCGGACAAAATTGGTAAGAAAGTAACCCAGACGGTCCCAAAAGTAAAGAAAGTGAGATCAAACAGTGGCTGAAGTCTGAATCAGGGCGCAGGTGCACACTCAGTTCGAGTGCTGAGGAAAAACAGGCAGCCTGGCCAACATCACCAATAACTAAGTGCCAAAAGGCTCGAAATTTGTGACACTTAGGACCATATATAGCACTGGACAGGATAATTCACGTACAGGAACATCTGGAGCTGCTTTGGGTCTGATGAGGATTCCTGTTTGAGAGCCAGATAAGCATCCCATCAATGAGCATAGGAGAGGCCAAAGGCGAGACTTCCCATATCCAGAGAGCCAAATGATGTTCTCGCTGAAGACGTCCACTCGGGGCAACATATCGTATTACGTTAAATTCAGTTTAACACTCCCCTTAAGTGTGACACAACTGCACGTAGACTTCATTAACCGTGGCAGAGACGGAGCCGGTTGTGTCTTTTAGATTAAAGCTCTCTCACAGCAGAGATACGCTTGAAGACAGATGTGCTGCAGACATTCAGCTGTTGTTGAACTTAAGAGTCTCTGATACATGCAGTTGCCACTGAAAGCTTCCTGCTAATTGAATACAGATGTCTCAGCACAGCAGTGTTGTGTATATGGGAGAGGTGAATGTGAAGGAAGACAGAGAGCAACTTTAGTCGCCCAGAGATTCAGTGTGTGTCAGTTTGTGCGACCTTTGTGTGTGTTTACCCAAGGCCTAATTTTTAGAGGCAGAAATAATAACATGAAACATGTTATTATTGTAACATGTTTAACATGTAACATGTTAATAACGTAACTACAAATAATCCAGCTTTTTGTGTCCTAACTCATATCCAGTCTAAATGCAAATCATGACCCTGCACAGTGTTGGTTTATTATCCTTTACATGGGCTGTGCAGAAATCTGACCAGAGCTGTATTGTTAACTATAGATTATTTGCACAATTTACAGTAAAGATAAATGTATGATAAATCTCAGTCACTACTAATCTTACTAAGGAACTGTTATCCAATTATCTGTACCGCGTATCCTGAAGGTGTGGGGGTAATTTCACTAAGTCTGTCTTCAGTTATTTTTGAGCAGCATGAGGACTGTGGATTCTGTCTCCCGTCTCCTACACTGGATGTGCATTAGGATGTGATCAGTATGAACAGGAGGAATCTTTACTGCAAGACAAAACTATTTCATTGTACATATGACTCTTGTTTTGAAGCAGACTTGAAAAGACGTGAACCTATCCTTTTGCTCTTCACTTCTTTTTTCAGCACTCTCCTGAATCACAGTCAATTACAGTCCTGCAGCTGGTTTTTGAGCCGCTTTGTGGGCTGAGATCTTTACTCTATCACAGTATTTTTTTTTTCTTTTTTAGCCAAACAGAATTCATGGTCTCCTTCCAACCAAATGCTACAGCAGCTGAGTCCATTAATTAAGCTCCATCCGCTCACTGGTTAATGTTGTGCTAATCAGTGGAATCAGTTGTGAAGAGTGAAAGCTACAGGCAGCCTTGACTTGTTGACGGAGGAGAGGACGTCACTTATTTGCTCATTGAGTCACTTTGGTTTATTTTTTATAGTGGAGTGGCAGTTGCATTTTTGGACAAGTATATACATACGTGTGTGTGTGTGTGTGTGTGTGTGTGTGTGTGTGTATATGTGTATGCATCACAACACTGTATTTGAAGCCCACAACAGAGCCATGACTCTTTTTAGACTGTCAATTGAGAAATGCTTTTTGATGGGTTTATGTCAAACAATGAGATGTCCCATGTATCAGCTTCCCCCACCTCATTTATTCACCAGTTTTCATAATCGACATCCTCAGGAAAACCACATTCACTCCAGGTGAGGTCCTCAAGCTGTAACAGAACCACAGCCGGGGGATTTTGAATTGAATCCTGGAATGCAATGAATTTCCACACTGCTGTCATTGTCTGGCATTGTAGCCTAAGCCACGTGAGTGCTGCATAATTCAGAGGTAGACCACAGGGACCCATCACTGTAATAAGCCAGTGTGACAAATCCTCACCTCAACAGCAGCGAAAAAAACAAGATGACATATGAACGAAAATCAACTCACAAAGGAGTTCAGTGCTGTAGATGGTCATGATGAGTGTAAATATGGAAGCACAACCTTAAAAACATATTTTACACGTAGTTTGTTTCACCCAGAGAAAATGTTACGAAGTTTTTTAAACATGTACACCTATTGTTTTTAGAATGGCAATGCCAGTCTGTCAATCTGTCTACTTTTTTAGTGACGGAAATCTTGGATGGAAATAATGTATTGCCATGACAAGTTGCACACATTCATGGTCCCAAAAGGATGAAGCTGACTCTGGTGATAACAGATTTTCCTCTTGCTCTACCATGAGATCGACATTTTTGATTTTCACTGAAATGTCCCTGAAGTGACTGTTGGATGAGTTGTTATCGACAAATCTTAGTGACAAACAACGTGGGAAAAATAAAGTTTGCAAAGAAGAAAAAAACGTCTCAGTGGAGGCATTATAATTAAAGGTCAGAATTGCTAACTGATGTTTGACAAACACCATACCACCACCACAAACCATGATCCAGACACAGAGCTTCCTTTAAATATATCAGTCTAATGAGGGCACATTAGATAAAGGTCACATTTTAAAAACTCAACATGATACCCAGGACTCCACCGGTGAGCTTTTGACAAAACAGGATGGGATGACAGACTTTGGCACTGATGTGATGTTAAAAAAAACCCCTCTTGGATATGTGAAAATTAGAGGTCAGATGTTTTGTAGGGGAAACTATCTAACAATTAAGGCACACGGTGATGAGATGGATTCTTCTCAATAGATCCACAATATCTAACCCATTTTAAAACTTTCTATGTGTGTGGAGCCTGCATTTCACTGCGCAATCCTGTATCATATAATATCAATAAAGCTGAACCTAAATGCTAATGTCTGCATGCAAACATTTTTAGCAGGCATTACGTTTCCCATGTTCACTATCTTAGTATAGTGTGTTTTAGTGCTAACATTTGAGCACTCAACATGAAGTACAGCTAAAGCTGATGGAATTGTTTTGCATGTATTAGGGCATAAACCAAAGTATGGAACAAATTGAAATTTTGACCTGTTGGTGGCGCTAGAGGAGAAGTCAGGGAATCACCAAAGTTGTTATGCTGCATTCTCTGGGCGCCATGCCATCTTCTCTTCTCTTTTTTCTCATCCATCCATCACCTGACTGTTGAGTATCCATTCTTCTATCATGACACATCTTCTCTCCTCCTCTGTTTCTCCCACATTTTCTCCTGTCTGGGCGTCTGAGAGTGTTGGCAGCTCTGCCTCATTCTCTTCTCTATATTTCAGTTCCTCCTCTCCCTTTCCACCACCCTCTCTCTCTCTCTCTCTCTCTCTCCCCCTCCCTCTCCCTGCTCTGGGATGAACTCTTTTCCACCATCTGCCTGCTAATCGGAGCGCAGGCTGTCCCCTCCCCGCACCTGTTCCCCCTTCACGGAGCTTGGTTCCCAGCAGCAGCAGAGATACAGGCCCACTGCCTACTCACTTAGCTAGCAGTGAGCATAGCACCTACATTCACTTTGCAACAACATAACAAGGTTATCGTCACCCACGTCTGTACCCCATGCAGGAAGGCTTCTCAAAGATAATAATCTCTGCCTCATGTGATTGGATATACCACACTCTCAAAAGTCAGAGCAGATCTCCTGAAGTTTTACGCACTGAAAATTGTACACAGAAGGAGAGGGATCCCTCATATGATCTGGCCTAACCATACCGTCTTAATGCAGCTATGTGTCATAGGTACACAATAATGATGTACGGCTTTGTCAGAGTCCTGAGGCTATGTTTGCAGGTAGTTTGTCTTAATTAATGGAAAGGTACTGATACGTTCCCTCCGGAGGCAATATGAACACCAGCCTACACCGTGATAACCAAAGTTGGATATGCCAGGCTTGTAACATCTTCTGTGCATCCACGTGCATCTAAGCATGATTGCACATGTATGGATGCAAAAATCATATGCAGGGTTCATGACTCCCACACATGTATTAGTCATGGGACTGAGGTTAAAGTTTGTCCTGTCAAACTTTTACATGAAAAAATGATGTGTTACTCTCCACCTTTACTTCCCGTCTCCACACACATGAATAAAGGGGGACAGAACCTCACCCAGGGCCCAAATAAGGGACACTGGGGAGTTGAATTGACTCGCTGTCTTATAAGCACATGTGACACATGTAACATGCATAACTGCATTTGTTCAGGGAAGCACATGGTGAAATATTCTTGGATATAGTTTCCCCCCATTTCAAATGGTAATGTAGGCAATAAAGTGGAGTAAGCCTGCATGTGTGTGGGTGGTATGCGTGATCTGTATCTGTATGGGGCTTTAGCAGCATGTGGGGTTAATATACTCCCACTCCCTCTGTTACCAATAATTTTTCACACCCTGTAAGCCCAATTGACCCATGGGTGTTCATCACTGTTGCCCTCTGACAAAAGCCTCAACCGTAATTGCTCATTAGCAATGTACCGGTATGTCCAATATGGTTGAGCTAGAATAACACTCCTCAGCCTATTAGCAGCCCAATGTTCAGCAACTTAAGCCCCTGTGGGCTTTTGTTGTGTGCCGGATATCCTTCACTACACACAGACGTTACCTAAAAGGTAAGATTGATTTCAGATTGAAAAAGAGAAGGAGAAAGGGCACTGTGACCCCAGAGTTTAAATGTTCTGTGCATAGTGCAGTCTTGAGGTGTTATAGAGAGCACTGAAGTTCCATCATCTCAGCAGATAGAAAGATTGTGTGGTGAAATAAAATCTTTGGAGTTCAACCAATAATGCAACCCCGGCTGAAAGTTGTATTTGTTACAGGTCAGACCAGGACCCAGAAGCAGACTCTTCAGACGTGACATGGATGGTTAAAAGGCAGTTTATTTACAGGTTAGACAGGCTTATAGGCTGTAACATACAGGCTGCCAGCAATGTTAATACTGACACCACTGATGAACATCAATCAATATGTGACATAGGAAAACTAGTGCTTGCAGGCCTTTTTCACAGTGGACATTTTGATATATCACAATAGAGAATCACAGGTATAAATGATAAAATTATTGATGGCTGGCTCACTGTCACACTGTCCTGGTTTACTGGGATAATAGAGAAACAGAACAGAACTATAAAACATGAACCTGTTCAGGAGCCCTGATGGCTGAATGGTTAAGGTGTGTACCACATAGGCCTCAATTTTTCTGAGCAGCTGGATCCTGGTTCCACTCCTGATCTGGTTGGACTCTTGCTGCATGTCATTCCCCTACTCTCTCTCCCTGTTTCCTGTCACTCTCCACTATTCTATCTAATAAAGGCTAAAAAAAGTTTTTCTTTTAGGTTTGCTGAGCACAAGTACTTGTTTCCAAGTCTAATATACAGCTTTATGTCCTTTGTGCATAGTATCATGTGACAGCAAAGTCCACCAACACCACACCCAAAAATCAAGCAGTTTCAGTATTCTCTCTGACACATTTTTGACTGTACTTAATTGTGCATCTTTTCCAGAGATGAACTGCCTACCTGGACAGGTGATCTGCAGGAGCAGGAAAACTTGATGATGACATCTAGTGGGCAGGTGAAGCATGGCAGGGTCTAAATAAGTCAACAGATGGTGAGTACACAAAATTCACATGCTGTGCTCCAGTGTAGGGGCTGGGTACTCTGAAGTCTACATTTTTATTCTGGTAACAAGGCCTGTCACATTTCACTGGTGGAGAAATGTAGACTGCTTTTATCCAGAATGAAAGGACACATAGAATGCAGTGGTCAGTATCTTATAACCCACTGTATTATCTATATCTTACTGTCTGTAAATATTATGCCATATTTACCAGCTATTCGCATTCTTTAGTATTTTAAATTTAAAGCCTTTGCAAGCTGTGAATATCAATCTAACAGGTTTACATGTTTAGTGTTGATATGTAGTTTTTAAATATATTACAATCTTTAGATAAACAAAAGTATTCTAAAGATACAGGAGTTTATTAGCATTATAAATCTGTGTTGGTCTCAGTGCTGGTTTACATTTTCTGTCAAATGACAACTAGCAATTACATGATAATAGAGGGTCTCTTGACATATCCTTGCTGAAATGATCATGATTTCTCACAATTTATGTCACTGTTGTTATGAAAGCCTGGACATGGCTGTCACTGCCGAAAGGCTGAGGTCTGTGTAAAAATCTGAGACGCTGAAAGAGTACCTTTTTTTTTAGCTAGGTAGGAAAAATGACTCAACAAAAGCAGCATTATTCAAAAATTATTTTGATGAGTCAGTTTTGATTGAAAATGAAAAGTCAAGCAGAACATTATTACACCAAATAATGAAAAGAGGTGAGGTGTGACTTTGTGGTGAGATGAAAAAGTTCTCTTTTTTGTTTTTCTCCTGCATTGATGCAGCACTTCGGTAGAGAGGCACAATAAATAGTAGATACAAAATACCCAGCCTTCAACAGCCCCTTCCTCCACTAGATACCAAGCATCTCCTCTGGATCAGAAAGACAGATGTGCTGTCAAACCTGCCTCCAGAGAAAGATAACCGTAAATCTATATGATACTTCTTCCACTCTCCAGAGTCCGTCACAAGCAACACCTGAAAATACCTTCTTTAAATACCCTCCTATATAACCTGAAGTCTTATTAATGAGCTGCTGTTCATCTGTGAATTCCCTGCATAACCCCCAAATACCAGATGTCTATCAGATAAAAGTTTACTTCTTGAACTAGAACAGTAGTTATTTCAGCTGAAGATGAACTTCCCCTCAGAGAGCTTGCCAAGTGCAAGGTGATAAATCTTATCTTATCTGCACCTTAATAAATGTGTTGTCTGGGTCATAGTTTAAATTCTATTAATGACTGGTTATTCAGTCTGAGAGCAGTACTTGTGTTGCCTCTGTATTGTGTTAACTTGGTATGTACTGGGACTTTTGACAGAGATATTATGATTAATAGCACAGTTTCTCTTTTGGTGGTGAAAGTTGGATCAGAGCACATTCTTTGAATATTGATGCTGTTAATGTGAAATATTTTCTTTTTAAGAATTATTAACGGTAGGAGGATATGTCTGTAAAATATATATAAGTGTATAAAGTGCGGAAATGATAAACTGTATTTTCCCGACCTCACACATTCAAACTGTCCATTCCTCACAATAAATTCCACATATGACCTTGAAAAGGTCAGTGAAGCAAAATGGTGCTGGGATGTAAGACTTGGCAAATTACCCAACACAAACTTTATTTTGTAAAGTGGATAATTGAACAGAAGGATAAGCAAAGTGAGATAGAGGCAAATGGATGCAGTAGAAACAGGTCAAAGGTCATGAAAATAAACATTACCCTTGTTTGTGTTGTTCTCTCCGCAGGGCATTGGCCTGTTTCCTTAGGGTGTCGTCAGCTGATGTTTAACTACTTCTGTGTTTTCCTACTTATTTTGATGCCATAGTGGAATCCATTAGATACAAGGGGCCACTATCTTGCACAGCTGGTTTCTCCTCAGCAATTGCCTTCAATCAGCTTGTCGCTTTGATTTATTACTTCCTGTTGTCCTTGGGATTGCTGAATTTCACTACACCCTGTGTGTGTAGATATAGCTTGAAAACTCCAGCTACGCTGGTGCTTGGGAGCGCTGACCGCAAGGCCTAGCTGTGGGGTCCAAAATAGTTTGGAGTCAGGGGATGAGATAAAAGGAATGATGGGATGGAAAACAAAATGACTGTCCTTCCTAAACTTGGCTGGTTGTGGGCATGTTACAGGCCTGTAAGAATGTACCATATCAAGATAAGATAAGCGTGTGTGTGTGTGTGTGTGTGTGTGTGTGCACGCTGGGGGGGGGGACTTCAGTCATTGTACCACAATTCTGGATTAGCATGATTAAAATAGCACATACGATGATGAATGAGTGTATAAAGTAGTTAGACAACAGCCAAATCTTTGCTTGGTGATTGTCTCTCATGGAGTGAGTGTCAGGCCTCATTAGCATCACTTTCAGCTCAGGGTCAGAGACAGAGGTCAGGGCTAGGGGAACCCTCCTTCACCCTTCCCACATCTTCCTCCACTTCCTGTCCCAACAGATGGCTCCTCCTCGTCATCTAGAAAAGTGATGATTTATCATTTCACAGTCTTCAATTTAGATCGGAAAGTTTGTATCAATATATTCAAAATATTCATTGAGAACAGATGTTGGTGATTTTAAAACAATACAAAAAAATGTTCCTTGCGTCAGTCAGCATCACTGAAATTGATTGTTTATTTGAAAAAGCTTGACAGAGATTTGATTAGAGATCAGTTTATGGCCTTATTTTCCAGTGATATGAATATGTATTCTTATAGTGTATATGATATTCCTATTCTTATACAGGTACTGATTGTCACTGCCTCAACTAGTCCGAATAAAAAATTCTGACTGGTTACACCTTTATTTCTTCATTTCTTGGCTCCTTTGAGACAGCGCAGTAAGATGTAAACACGACACAGACATGCACTGATATTTTCGCTACATAAAGATGATATGGTGAATGTGTTTGCAGTTGCCTCTTTACAAATCTAGCAGGGTCGGAGAAACATTAGCATTCATGCTGAGTTGTGTTTGTGGCCACCTGATGAATGATGAAAGTCCAATACTTACTCTGCTTCTAGCTGTGTGTTGGCATCACCTCTTTAGGGAAATATCTGCCTCTTCAGCTGCTAAATACTGCACTGTATTCACCAGCGAGTTGCTTACTGTGTCCGTCTGCCTTTTGGTGCTAGGATGGTAGCATACACTGGGTATTAATGTGTAGCTTTCGGCTGAAAACAGCTGCCCGCTGCTGCTGGAAATGCAGCTGATTAGGTGTTTATATACCATTAGAACCAAAACAATTAGTTGAAAGATGCTAAAATGCTTTGTTCAACTGACGGGGAACTGCAGCTTTAAATCTTTGAGAGAATTTACACATTAAAAAATTGCAATTTTGTTTTATTTCATAAAGAATCTGGAAAGAAAAACGTACACACATTCCTGCTGCATTCTCACATTTAAGCCCTGAAATATCTGCAGAGCACAAAATTGGTCCCAACTACCCACAAATTCTCAGAGTAATGCGATTCTGATCCTACTTTTAGGGACAGAAGTAAAAGCATGTTATCCTCTTCTTACTGTAGCTTTGAAAAAAAAAAAAACCAAACATCCCATCTCTTCTAGGATTAGGAGAGCTGTGGAGCATATTAATAGTGTCTAGCTGATGGCAACAAGGCAGTCACACACACACACACTTTTTTGGAAAGGATTTATATATTTGAAATGCTTGACAACAAAAGAAAACTATTACATGAAGACTGAATACTTTGTGACAGATCTTATTGATCTATTTGAGGAAAATTGCTCCACCCACAACATGAACATGCTCTGTTCTTGTTGCTGTTGGGCATTTTTTAAACATTTATCAAGCCTTAGGTTTTCTATTGAGGCTTGAAATGGTCCTAGTTTCTATATTTTATTCCTTTATTCAACATCATATTTAGAGCTGCATAACGAAGATTGTTAATGATGAGACTGATCAACACAGCAGCACCAGAGCTGTAAAACCATAATGAGACACTTTCGAGGGTCTAGTCTCTTCAGTCTGCAAAGTGCAGATTGAAACCTTTGTTACGTCTTGTATCGAGCTCGTTGCGGGGCCTGTTCAAGGTGAATTCTTGGACTCAATCCAAGATTCATGAATACAATTCGAAGTCTGCATGATTAAAACACCCCCTGCTGGGTAGTGTTACAGTCTCTGCCTGCATCCCACCCATGGGTGCACTGAGTTACTCAGAGGCCCAAGGCAAAGACAAGCACGGGGACCCTTTAATTACGCCCTCAGCATTTATACCCATCCTTCCCACTCACTGAAACTGGGACAGAGAAGAGTTAGTATCGGAGGGTTGCTTCTGGTTGTGAAGAACACCATAAAGCTGATCCCTAAAGATTGAGGAAAATGCACAGTGTTTTGATGCCTGTGAAACTTGTTTTAGTTATCCTCATTATCATTATTTCTAATAGTCATTCTCCCTTGGCTGTCAATATTACTTGGCACAGTTATTGTTACTGCCAGTGGCAACACTAGAACTTGTGCATTATTTTTGATTGTCAGTAACAACACACAGGGATGAGAACTTTTATGAAAAGTTAAGAGCAGTAATCCTTTGAATATATGTCATTTAAATTGTACCAACAGATTTGGGGGTCATTCTAAAAGTGCTAATAAATACACTAATATTATTTCATAATGTCCCCTTTCTGCGCAGCAGTGACCTACCTTTGCCTGATGGTAAGACGAGTCCATTTCCTGTTTTCAGATATGACAGTTCCCATATATCACAGGTCATAGGTGTGCTTTTAATGGTGCAGTTACTATGCCACAATGTGTGAAATGGACAAACACATAGTGCAGTGCAGGAGGTGCGTTTCTTTTCACAGATGATGGTAGGAACAGAAAACAAAAGCGAATCGAGATGCACTATGGTCCAGCGAGGTGTAGTATCATCCCAGTAATCTGCCTCAGTGCAGGAACAAGGGAAGCACCAGAGCGTACCAAGAATAGCACCTTGCAGCAGAGATTGTGAGAGATACACAGAATGCAAAATTTCCCTACAAAATGAATCAGCTGCACAGTTGCTTTGTTTGGATTTAAATGTTGCCTGTGAACACCTGCTAGAAACAAAAGACAGTTTAATCTCACGCAGACTGCTGAGGAAGCATGTTCACTTTATGAGAAAGAGTGTGTGGGGATGAATACAATATCTCCCAGTGATGCGTAGATACAAACAACAGCAATAAAATGAATGAAAGAATTACAGAATCCTCGTTGTTCACCTTATGTACATCCATCTGTACTGTGCTACAGCATCTGTTTTCTATGGTGTTGGAGGAGCTCATGAATGTAAACTCACGTACAGAGAGCTGCGAAAATTCCTGGACTGTTCAGTTCTGTATGTAGTGGATGAATGGTGAATTATATCTAGATATGAAGGAAAGAGGACTCATTAAGGAATGAAAAGAAATGATAGATAACCAGAGAGACATGGGTACACTGTTTATTCTGATCTCTCTATGAATAACTACCCTTTACTTTCATAACTGTATTTTCATAACGACAGAACAAAAGAGGAGATAAATCCATAGATTGTGTATGCTTGTTGCACCTTTAGGGACCAAAGGTTTTCCAGCACCCTCAAAAATCATTAAACGCACCCCAGAGTTGTTCCTTTAGTTTCAAGAGCAGAAGAGGTGAAAGAAAAGTTTTGTTTGAAAGTGTTACAGCCTCTAAACACAATGCAAGTTTTCAACCCAATTAATTTAGGTTTAATCGCCTCATCAAATTAATTTCATATGGACTGGAGTAAAGGATATGGCTGGAAATATTCTGTATCTTAATAACTGGCTCTCAACTCCAAGCCCATTTCTTCCTACTGAAGGTTTATTTAAAATAGGCCACAAGTATATAAAAAGCTAATGAATTTGGACACTGCAGTTGGGCACTGTATTGGCTGTTTTGGCAAATGTTACTCAAACGGGAGTAAACAGTGCTTTGGCCTGGGACTATTTTCCGTGGTGGATTTGGTCGGTTTGGGAGTATTTACAGCAGCAGCACAGAACATGTGGGACTGACTCAAAATAAACTACATTGCCCATGTTTATGGTCATGAAGGAACATGGTGCAACAGTGTGGCTCACTGATGTGTTTTTAATAGTTTTAGGACAACAGTTCAGAGGAATAAGCTGCAGTGTATCAGGCTTTGACCATACAGACAATACTTGTGAATTAATTAAGAAGAATGTAGAATATCACTTTAACTTTTCTTTAAAGCTGCACATTTCTTGCATTATAGCTCACCTATTTTGTAATGACTTGTGCAGCAGAGCATCCACACTATAGTGATCTTGTTAGTGAGTAGAATCTCCACTTGCTTGGTCTGTCTGGAGGCACGGAGGATACACATACGATGCATACGAAACAGGAACACAGAGGCCAGTAATCTGACTGTCGGCTTTAAGTTACCACCACAGTCGTCTGATTCCATCTGACACCCCAAGTCATACGCTGGTTGTTTGTGTTGAACGGGGCGATATATTAGAATGGCCTGGAGCCAGCGAGTTGCAGTCCCACCCTCGCTTCGATGTGACACCAGCTGATTTACACTAATGACAAACTGGCTTCTTCTTCTCCAGATACGTAGCTTCCTGGGATTGACGCGAGTTTTGGCCTTGCTCGCCCTCACCCCTTATCTTGTTAGGGACAATTGAAAAAGGCAATTACCTGCAGATGCTGCATTGTGTCTGACAAACAAGGTAATGCAGCAGAGGACAACAAGCAACTGCTCTCTTCATCGTTTTCTCTCTCATCCTAAGAGGCTCTTCTATTTTTTTCTCCTGCACTGCACCCATCTTGAAACATTTATAACCACATCTCCTCCAACTATTGTGACTGCAAATAGACTTGCCCACACTATTGACCCTGAACAGCCCCAGCAGCCCACTCTGACCGTCCACTCTTTCTCCCCTTTAAACCGGCCTAAATAAAGCTTTCCCTTCAGCATCCCACACCAGGAAATGTTTTGGCTCTGTCAAGTTGGTCTGTTTCTCTCATTAGGCCTTTAGAAGAGGATCCGGGAGGTTGAGTTTGAGCTCCGCTTCTCTTCCTAAACCAGTCTCCAACTTTGTTTACAGTCTGGGATAAATAAAAGGCTCGGTAGATGGAAGGGCAGATTGGGAGGCCTGCGACTCAACAGAGTGTAAACAATCCTAATTTTGTCTTGAATAAAAATGCAATTAGCAGAGCATTTATTGAATGGATAGTGAAGCATTGTGGTCTTTGTTTAGGGATCTTTGTTTAGTCTTGTGTGAAAGTTTCTCTGAGGTGAAAGTGATGATAATATAACACGCCATGCTGCTCCAGGTCTCTCAATTTGGAGTCTAAAACAAAAGATGTAACATAGGTGAAGTATGTGAGGAGACGTGCCTGAAAGTAACAGAAAAGCACTACAGCTAATTAAAAGCATTGTGCTCAGTTCCTGCTGCAATGGAACAGTTGATTAGAAAGATAATTGAATTGGGAAGTGAGATTTAACAAGGGAGTTGCATGTGTTGTCAGATAGTAATCAGTACACTATCAGGGAGAAAATTACATGTAAATGTTCATGTGAATATTTCCAGCAGAGGTAATGCTTCATACATTGAGACTGATGGCCGTGCTCACTGGAGAAATTAAGTTACATGTGACATGTGCACAATAACATCCCGTTGAATTGCACATATCCCAATTAGCATCACTCGCAGCCTGCTAAAGACGAAGATGTAGCCACAAAGCTAATTTTACCTCCTCTTCTGAGCACGACTTGGCCCAGACATTTCATTTTGTTTCAAGAGTTTGAGAATCCCTTTGAGACAAAGTTTCCTTCCTCACACCAACTCCACTTCTCTCAGACTGTCTAATTCCGGCCATGAATAAAACGGGCAGCGAACGTCAAGAGAAAAGGAAATATGCAACCACCTAGTGATGATATTTCAACAACACCCTCATGAATATGAGCTCGCTTCACAAAAAAAAAAAAAAAACACTTCATTAAACTTTTTTAAAGAATTCTTTTTAAGCATGACACCCCTCAAACAGGGTGATTATCTTTGGCAAGGCACCAGTGAGCTGTAGGAGTGCTTTGAAGACATTCCTGAGAGGATATAAATAGTGTATTTATCCCCAGCATCCCCATGCAGACAATAGGCTGATATGGAGCTGGTCAGCCTTCTCCTCACTAACTCTTTAAGTTTTTTCCCAGAGAAGCACAGGCCTTTTCATGCAACTTCCATAGAATATCCAACATTTCACATACATTTTATATCCCAGATGCATCATGAACTGACCACAATCTGAGTCTATGTGGAAAACAGTGCTCAGCAGCTCAAATATAGCCTTGAATTTAACCACATTTCCTGTATGTAACTTGCATGAATTTGTATATTTTTCTTGTATAGCTTAATGGCCTGTTCACACTGTGAATAATCTCTGCGATATTTTTATCAAGTAGGAAGTTAGAGGATAGATGAGGTCATAATTCGTAGGACTTTTCCTATGATAATGCAGCTTTATAAAGCAGAGGATTACAGCCTGAGGCACGGCTTGCAGATATTAAGCTCTCTTATTGAACCAAGGAGATTTGATGCTGGATGGAAGTCCAGCTCTACCTGCAATAACTGTGTCCAGAGGTGCTATTTTTAAGATAGAGGGAGCAGGACTGTTTGGGTTTTTTCCCACTCTAACTATCACAGTCAGTTAAATGCATTTTAGTTTCTTTTAACATCTCACCAGAAACTTTTAATTTGTCAGAGAATAGGAAACAAATTTGGCACCGCAATGAAAAAAAAGACATATACAGGACAACATAACCCAGATTTAAACTCCTGTCTCGTGACAAGGAAATCAGGTTGTAGCAGAGTTGAGATCTCACAAAGGTTTAAATTTTTCCTGATAAAATACTGAGCTATTGTGGTTAGGTTGAAATGATGAAATATGCAGATTTATCCAACAGAGTTTGCACACCCAAGCCTCGGCTTGGCAATTGTCCTGGCGTGAGGTGGTGTGATGGTGCGGTGGGGGTGTGAGATAAGACTCTTACGTAAGTTTGGGGGTTCACTGATAAGAAATGGCTTGAAACCTTGCTGGAGCTTTAAACTGCAGCAAGTCAGGATATATGTGAATCACCTGTAATAATGTCAAACATTTCAACCATGCAGCATTCTTCACTTGTGATGAACCCCTGTTTAATCTACAAGATTCAAGTGAACATATTTCCCATGACACACTCACAGGCAGTACTTGCTCACTTGCTTATCCCCACGCTTATATTTTATAGATGGCGGAGATTGATCTTCTATTTATCTCAACACAAAACACCCACTGTGAGCCAGCCGCCAGCACTGAAATCCAGTTACACCCATGACTTCATTTTCACTTTCAAGTGGCTCGTTCCTCCTGCTTGCTGCAGCATAAAAGATTCATCCAGTACAAGGATTTCTTGTTCAAAAGTGCAGGTTTGCAGGACTTGTTATACAGTGACCTATATATTAAAACTTTGCATATCTCAAGTGGGATAAATATATCTGATGGTTAAGTCACTGACCATGTTTCATGTGTACATCTGATTTGCAACAACACTCTGGGACTGAAAGTAGTTGTCTTTTGCTGTGCTCCACTTTACATTTTATTCATAGACATTTAAATGTGTACACAAGACTGGATCTTTTTTTTTTCTCAATATAACAGTTACATTAAAATTATTTGGGGAGGGGAAGTAGTCAGCCAAGAAGAATGAGTTCTAATAATATAATTTCTTCCCAGCTCTCTTGATTGAGAGAGGCAACATAAATGTGACCCTTTCATTGTTTAAGTGCGTTTAGGAGTTCTGCAGACGATTTTCTTGAAGGCTTTTCTGAAATCCCTGTTGAAAATAGTGTATATTATGGGGTTCACGGAACTGTTGCAGTAGCCAATCCAAAAGAAAAGGTTGAAAAGTGCGCTGGGGATGTAGCAGCTGTCTCTGCAGATGGCACGCAGGCTGTAAGTGAAGAAGAATGGGAACCAGCAAAGCACAAACACTCCCATCACTACCGCCAGCACGAAGGTGAAACGCTTCTCCCGCATCTGGGCCACTTTGGTCTTGTTGGCCGCGGCCAGATGTTGCCGCCCGGCCGGGTTCTTCTGCTGCTCCGGGTAGAGCTGTAACGCCCGGGCCGAAGCCCACGAGAGGCGGCAGTTCTGCGGAGGGCAGCAGTCCGACCCCTCCACCTTCCTCCGCTTAGTGAAGCGGTGATTGCGGGGTTTAGTATCCGACGGGCAGCAGCTCTCCTCCAGGTCGATGTCATCCAGCTCCCCCTGCCTTTGCTGGTGGCTGCCCGAGCTTTGGCTGCTGGGGCTCTCCATCTCAAAGCGGTCCTTCCTGACGAAACAGGTCTCCGACTGAGAAGGCTGCCTCTCTAGGCCGTTCTTGGCCACGAACACGGTGGAGGAGCGCTGCTTGGCCACTTTATAGATCTTACAGTAAACCAGAATCATGATGAGACCCGGAGCGAAGAAGGACACCAGGCAGGATGAGAGGATGTACCAGGTCTCATCGTTCAGGAGGCACTCCCGTTCGTCATGTTTGGTCATGAGAAGAGGAGGGAAGGAGATGATAGCGGATATTATCCACACTACAGCAATCATGGACTTGATGCGCTTAGGCGTCCGCTTCAGGTTGTAGCTGACCGCCTTTGTGACGGACCAGTAGCGGTCCAGGCTGATGGCGCACAGGTGCACGATGGATGAGGTGCAGAACAAAACGTCCAGAGCCAAATAGAAGGCGCACCAAGTGCTTCCAAAGTACCAGTAGCCCATAACCTCGTTGGCAAGAGAGAAGGGGATGACCAGCGTGGCCACAAGGATGTCCGCTGATGCCAGAGAGACCAAGAAAAGGTTCTGAGGCGCACGGAGAGCCCGGCTGGTCAGCACCGCCACTATCACCAACACGTTGCCGACGATGGTCACCGAAATGATCACGGTAACCACCAGGATGATGAGCGCAGTGGCTGCCTCCGTGTGCGGCAAGGCAAGCGGTGCGTCCGTGGCGTTCTCATCGTTGGAGACGTTCTCCGCCAACAGATTTACCCGGGTTAAATCCATGCTGCCTCCAATTTGTCCGTTCGTATCATGTTTGTTGTTTTGCACCCTTCTCCCCTCCAAAAACAGCTACGACTGGGTGCGCTGAGCCGCCTTCCACTAACGCGCGGAGATGCGTCGTGCGTAATGCTCCTGGTCAGTACAAACATGTATAGCGTATGGTCCACTGAAAGCACAGTACCCGCACAAATGTACCTCCGCACACGGCAAACCCCTCATCACAGGTCCCTGCAGATTGTCCCGACGCGTACACGGCGAGTTCCGAATGTATCACACATATGTGAGAAGAGCAGAGTTCACAATCCAAGCGTCCATACGTTATAAAGTCAGTCCTCCGATGTCACATCGCCGTGCGTAACGATGCTTCTGCGTTTTGGTGAAGAGCATCGCTTTAGAGAGGCACACTGCTGCTGGAATGAATGCCCATATAGGAGTGAGGTGACATCACTCGGAGGACCAACCCATCTCTAAACTTAAAGGAGAGAGAGAGGGAACGAGAGAGGGAGGCACATATGTGACAAATAATGCTTGAGAAAGTCTGTTATACACATGGAACACACACGCACACACACACGTGCTTACTGTTATTTATGATTATTATGATTATTATTGCCGTTTTTTGTTCTTTTATCCATTTATTTATTTCATTTTACTTAATGAATTGTATTTTTTTCTCATCCCATTATTGATTTGATTTAATTATTCTCAATATTGTTCACCTGACATTTATGCCAGTAAAGCATACTGACTTGAATTTAATTTAGAGAGAGAGAGAGAGAGAGAGTCAGTGAGTAAAAAGGGGGGAGGGAAGAGAGCATTGTTTATACAGTTGGATTTGAGATTTCTTTGAAAATGGAAGCTTTTCTCTCAAGGCGAGCCCTTGGGCTGGTTGTGTTTGATTTCGTACACTCACGTCTTGTTGTTTTCTTTCATTTCATATTTAGCTTTTCTCAACATTACATGTAGCAGACAGCTCGCAGGGAGCGTGTTGCAGATCAAAATGTCCCACAGTATCTCTCTATTGTAATCATTTTTGAATTGATTCTCATGCCACTGGCAGCAGTGTGGTAGGGACGTTTAGAGTGACATGGCCATCAAGAGTCACTGATGGATGAGGAGGTAACACAGCACAGCTGGAGGTTTCTCTGAACTTTATCAGCACTGCAGGGCCACTAATCAGGAAGCCACCATTTTCAAAGTAAAAAGGCTTTAATGCAACAGTGATTGACTGGTCTGCACTTGAATTTTATCTCTGAAGTTTAGAGGTATACATATTTCATGGTCCATCTTTCTGATGGAGACTTATACTTGTTTGTATGCACTCTCACTCTCCTCCATTATTCATAGACTGTAATCTGCAATTGTTCTACTGTGGTACAGACAGAGGTGACCATAATACCTGTTGCTGAGAGGCTTGTCTCTGTTTGCTTTGGAGGTTGAGTTATATAACATGTATGTAGCTGTGTTGGGCAGCTAATCCTATAGCCAGGGGATATTTACCAATGATACAGACCTAGGAATGATACAAAAAGATGCACACATGTCCAGTCAGGGGTCATTGTGAAAAATACGTGCTGAGCTGATGAACAGACTGTTGCTCCATCCGACAGAAGCACTTAACTAATTTTGGATTGAAAAAAAAATCTATTTATAAAGTAAATAGCATCTGCTGGAAGCCTGTCAGTATGAGATTTGCAGTCCAGCTAAAGCTGTTTGATGGATGCCAACATTAATGTTGGTGTATGTGTGTGTATCCTTGAAAGTGAGTTGTCTGGAGGCTCAGTAAGAACATCCTTTAGTGGCTGCAGTGAGATGAAACACAGAGGGAGTTACTGTAGATTTGGAGGAGGAAGTGGAGGAGGATTCGGACTGCCTATCTTATTTCCCTCTCTCTTCTCTCGCTCTCTCTCTTGCTCTTATCTGACTCCCAAGGATGAACATAAAAAAACAAAACAAACAAAAAAAGGTAGTGAAAATCATCTAAAGGGTGACTGTCACCATATATCAGTGGTGTGTAGACATTCCCTTGAGGGTCTACCTGCTGCATAAAAACAGAAAGAAAAAAAAAACAAAACAAAACACTGACCTCGGTAACCAGTGTCCTCCAACACAAACATGCTCTTTACAAGCAGAAAAACAGAGAGGATTGTTGCGTCTGACTCTGTAACCTGAGGCAGATCCAAGAAATTAAGTACAATTATCATTATAACAAATGAGCAATTTGTTATGCAATCCTCTGATTGAAGATACAATTACACACATTTTTTCTGTTTTATTGCTTTTAATCTAAGAGCTTTTCTGAACATTAAAGGGACATTAAGACGTTTATGGATTTGTTCCAAAGCAAAGGACAGACCAGACAAAGCCAAAAGTCCAGCTGTTTAAGTTATGATTAAATCACTGATTTTTATAGACTTAGACTTAGACTAGACTTTATTGATCGCTTGAGATGACTCGCTCAGGGAAATTAAGTAGAGATATACACTACCTTTATAGTGATATACATAAGTGATACATACTTCTAAAGTCGTGCACAATGAAACTGAAAATTTTACAATGCTCGCTGCACCTGTACAACCATGGCAACAACAGGAATTATGCAACAATTCAGATTTTTTTCTGCTTGCAAGTGTTGACAAAATGTTCTGTCTCGTTGCACTAATTTTACTTTCTAGTCAACACTGTAGACAATTGTTCCACAGAGAAAGAACAAAACTCTCTCAACAGGACTTGTCTAACCCAAAGAAGTGAATTTACAGTTATGTAATGTTAAATATCTCTTTAAATGTTTCAATATGCTTCATGTTATAAGGTAATGGACACACACACTTTCCTCCATTTCTTACATATCACAGGACTATGCATACTGTATGTGCTTCACATGTACTGTATGTCTCATAGACGAGGGAAATACAAGAATATGGGGAAAAATACATGCATACACCCATACCAAGTGTAATTATGCACACATTTGTTCTTAATTATCCACTGTATATCTTGACATAATAGGCTGTTGAAACCATTCTGATGTTATCAATGATTTAGTGATCTCAGGAACACTAAATATGAAAAGTAATGGCACCCATGTTCCTCCCAGCCCTCTGTACTTTCTATTCTGAGTAATACAACAATACCCAACATCCTGTCACTTTGGATCCAGCTTCCTGTTATGATGCCGTCATCACAGCAAATCAATCGGCATCAACATGCATACGAGCCTGCTCTGCGAGGCTAAAGGTTGTCCCACAAACTGAAGAAATGACACAAATCAAGTCTCCCACCAATCAATTATTCCAACGATTTCAGGAATTTCAGGATCAGATAAAAAATTTAAGCCATCAGTAGCAGCAGCAGCAGCAACAGACAAAACTAATAAGCTGTTTAGCATGTTGTATGTTTGGCATCTTTGTGACACACATGACCCCTCTGTGACGCGGATGCCACATTCATTTACTATCACTTTTTTAGATATTAGCGGCAGTCTGAAGCCACAGAAGCGTTGGGAACATCGCAGACATTTGCTGAGTCATTCGAACGGCTTGAATCTCATCAACTCATCAATCATTAGATATGCGCCCTGATTTGACAACTTGTGCCACTGCCAGCAGGTAATGTTTTGAATGATGAGATTTTAGTGGTAATTAGGCTACTGCTCCCAGAAATTATTCAGCACAGTGACTATTAATACATTTGCTGAACACCATTCTACTGCCAAATAACTGCACTTATTATAAGCTCCACACACTTTTTTCTCACTTTCTTCTTAAGGTGATGGCTGAGGCACTTGTAGATGCTTTTTAGCTGCAGCTGAAATGGAGTGTGGTCAAGAAGGGGCCTCGCAGGAAACTAACAAGAGAGGGTGCCTCCTGTGATCAGGCTTTACGGGTAAAAGGCGTTGTTAAAAATACAGTATGCTGACATATAGATGATGCTGATAACACTGTTTATTGACCATACAAGACTGTGTAGATAAAAAAGAGAAGATCATTGAGAGGGCAGCCGTATACAGAGGCAGCTGATGGCTGTGTTTCCCTGGCTGTCTCAATCCTCTTACCTTCCTTTCTAAGGAGGCTGTTTAGGCTGGATGTGAGCAGAACCCACTGCTGCGTTATGTAACATTCCAGGAATAAATGCCTCAAGGTGGTGTGTGAGAACCTCGTCTCAGGTTGCAGGTGATTTGTTATAGTAAACATTTTCTTCAGGGAATTCAGCCCGTAGAAATTCCGCCATGACCCCGTGTGATTGCTTAAATGCTATATGCATAATTATTTGCATGTGTGTGTGTGTGTGTGTGTGTGTGTGTTATCCTTGGCTCTTGTTGATGTGTACACTTATGTGAGATAGCGTACAAGAGAGTGGGAGGGGACCCTGTTTTGTGTGTGTGTGTGTGTACGTGTGTGTGTGTGTGTGTCACAGCCACACTGTGATTCACATGTTCTTTTTTTCACAGATCACACATCTCTTCACATCTCCCACCTTCTCCTAGTGCTGCTATTGCTGTCAGTAGGCTTGGCAGGCATGGATAAATACATGACTGCTGACCTTTGTTGTGTCCCAAACAAACAAGATTTTCCCTCAGATTTTTCCACAGCTTTGGACAAAAAAACAAAAAACAAAACAAAACTCACTGGAATTTGAGAGCGTGACCAGATTAATAAAGCCCCTGAAGGTCACACATGTCAGCACATTCCCTGATTTAAGTTTCACCTCAAATTATAAAAGATCTCAGCAGCAGTTTGGGAGGGCTTTTTATCAGGGAGGGCTCAAAGGGAGATAACAGTTGGGTCTTTTTAATCTTTTCAAATACATGACTGTAGATAATTAAAATAGCTCTGAATACATTTAAACTAGGAACTGATCAACTTGTTTCATCAGCTGCTCTTTGAATTGGAATGAGGTTTAAAGGGCTTCGCTTCTGATAAAGAGCCGTAATGGCTGTGTACACATCCAGCAGAGGAAGGCACTTTTAAAATTCACTTCCAAGACCCGAGAGAATAGGCTTCCTGCAAAAACACTTCAGCGAATTAGATCCTCCATCTTATTTTGAGGCAAAGAAGACATTGGCTGAAAGTGGCTCATGTTCAGGGTGTT
This sequence comes from Lates calcarifer, assembly GCF_001640805.2. Taxonomy (NCBI): domain Eukaryota; kingdom Metazoa; phylum Chordata; class Actinopteri; family Centropomidae; genus Lates; species Lates calcarifer. The sequence continues at coordinate 10,753,979 of NC_066840.1, read as the reverse complement.
GGGTGTGATTTGGTTAACTGCATGGCTGCCCTTTGGCCGCGGCTTAGAATTAAGAAAAATGGATGAGGAATAAGAGGCAACAAGCGAGTATAAGGGCCTTAAGCAAATCAAGTCTTTCTTTGTCAGGAATGGCAAAGTCCTTTCGTCTAATATCCCTTAGACACAAAACTTTCAAATCCACTTACTGGCTTAATTTTTGAAACACTGCACAAATGGAGCAATGACTCAGAACTCATTGATGACTCAGATCACATTATTATTTGGTGATTGTAATAAACTATTAAACATGAGTTATCAGATGACATATGCTAGAGAGAACACGGGTTGTGAATGCTCTACTAATATTCATTCATTACAGTTTTCGATGGAGTACATTTATGCTGACAATGAGATCAAAAGTAGTGTAGCTATGGCAGTAGCAGTGTAATGCTAATTACAATTACAAAACTCATGTTGCCACCTAAACTAAATCTGTAATTCATATTTTTGTCAGGAATTTAATTAAGAATTGATATGTTTCACAAGTTTAAATTTTGACCTCCTGGTGGTGCTATTTGACAAATCAGAAGATCTTCACTGTCATTAAGATACATGGCTAACAGACTACATGACTGCTAACACAAGAACCACTGCTATTACTAGAAAACCGCATTAAAAATGTAATTTGACCCACGGCATGGCCACTCAAACTCCCTGTCACTCCACTTGATACTAATGCATTGTAGGGATTAACCTGACAAATCTCATGTTTCAAAGTTTTAAAACAAAGATTGTGGCATTATACCCTCTAAACATAAGCATTAGGGGCATGTCAGCATGTTGACATCAGCGTTTAGCTCAAAGCACTGCTGCGCTTAAATACAGCCTCACATAGCCAGCATGGCTCTAGGTTCTTAGTATCATTGTAAAATGCCTGAAGTTTCACACTTTGAAACTGAGAAAGTGGTCTAATTCCACTACAGTAGGTGACTTTGAATTAGATTTTGGTCGTGGTCCCTGTCTCAAACGTCAGCTTCCAGAAACTAAGTAGTTCCAAACAATCCTTGTTAGCTCTTAATCTCCACAATTTGCCACTTTTCTGACTCAGCTGTATACAAATCCCAGCTCTCGAAAGTGCACTGTTAGTATTCAAGGTGTCCCTTCATCCAGCATCCAGCCACTGGGCCAAGTGCTCATTAGAGCATTCATTTTGAATTTGACTTTGACCTTGTTTCCCAGTAGTTTTGCATCAGCCTGCGCAGCACAATTGTTCCATTTTATTATCACAGAAAACATCTCTGTTTATTACCCGTGAGCATTTTTGTTGGCACCAGATGCTGCGCTCTTGGACACTTCACTTTATTTAGGGGAATAAAAAATGAGAGAAAGGAAAAGAGAATAATTTCTGGTATTTTTATCGTTTAGTTTTTATCATGATTGATTCACCGGTGTGTTTTTCCTATTAGTTAAAAGTCAGATTCTATATAAACTACCCGAAGATCACAGATTAAAGCCACATGACAAACTGTTACAGCATGCAGAACACATACTAGAACCTAATGGGAAAATTTGCTATGTGTTTTATACAATAAGTCTTTTCTGTCACCTTATTTTAAGAGTTAGTTATTCATCTGAGGCTGATAACTATCAGATTTGTAGTATGACCAAGGCCTCCACTTGAACTGAAATTGTAACTCACAAGCTTCAAAAATGCATGAAATCAATCCTGTGCCATAAAAACGATCTATTCTTTGATTATTTTTTTTAAACACCGTGCTTAAAGTAATAAGGAAAAAGAGGAAGAGGAGAGGCTGCAATGCAATGCAGCAGATTAAGACATCTTAAAAACCATGCATGACGAACGTGTTTTGATTCTTGAGGTGTTTACAGATATTTACAGGGTTTTAGCATCTGTCAGGCCAGCTCTGCCTTTCTGACCTGGCATCCAGTGGTTCATAGCTGTATAGCTGTCCAGCAGAGGATCCTGCTGTGACACCCATCAGCTGGGGTCACAGATTGCAGAGTGAGTCACTGGGCTCCGGTCCACCATCAGCTTCCTCTGTCCGTGGACCTGGCACGCTCTGCCAGTCAAATGAAACCTGTTAGGGAGTATTACGCTGCTCAACAGCCACAGCAAGGAAAAACAACAACAAAAAAAACAGGTGATAGACACACTGCTGAATTTTGATGACAATGTGAAGCGGGACATGTGGCAGGCATGGTCTAACATCCTAAGAGCATGACATGGATGTGGACAGCAGAACAGAGAAGTGAGGAGGTGGCTGTTGGATACTTTTCAGACAGCATCCTTCTGTTACCGCTCCCAGTCTAACTTTGTCACACCTCTTTCTCTTGCCATCTCTTTCATGTTCCTGTGGTGACAGTTGACACCTGTTGGCTCTGTAAGCCGCTGTTCCACTTCACCCCTCTACCTGTCGCTCTCCCTCCCTCTCTCTCCCTCCTGTTGTCACGTCGCATTTCCATGAGACGGGACTCTCTCTTCCCCTGACCATCTGGTAGGGCTTTTTGGGACGCTCTGCCCTCTCCATTGCCATGCTGTTTTGTGGCAATGAACCTGTTGTTCTAGTGCTTATGTCCCTTTCTCCATGATCACACGAGACCACAGGGAAGAACCACTCGCCAGAATCAATGTCCAAAAGCTACTTGGATCCTGGATAAACAAACATGCTAGGTGGAGTATCATCATCATTGTTGCTTTATATATTTGTGGAGCTACAGTCTTGGTGGGTGACAATGTTGATGATGTTTTTTTTTGTTGTTGTTTGTTTGTTTGTTTGTTTTTTTAAAATTTAGTTAAATTAGCAAGAAAATACCAAAACTGTGCAACAGGACTTGTCAAACAAAGCTCCAAGTCAAAGCACAGCTATAAATCAGTGTATGTGTATGTCTTCCTGAGTTTACAACTGGAACTTACCTGACCATGAGTTACAGTACAAACAAACTTTGAGACAGGGATTATTATATGAGTATATCCACGCCATGCTGTTATATTCATTTGACACACACACACACACACACACACACATATAATATATATATATATATATATATATATATATATATATATTTTAAACCTCAAGTGACAATGGCATAGGCATGATAATAAGGTGAGGGCTCTGACATAAAAGACAATTCACTCAGTGAAGCAAACACTTAAACCTCGTCTGTGATTTTTAAATATCAGAACACCCCTTGTATGTTATGACATAGCCATCATTCAGACAGACTCTTTGAAACATTATTCATCCCAGCTACTTTCATTCTGTGCCAAGAATGCACAGTTCCTACAAAATTTGGCATTTATTTATAGTTCTTTGAAGAGTTATGCAAATAGATTTGTCAAGCAGCCTGAGTATTAATGACGCTGATTGCACACTCAAAACAATTAAGGCTGTTTTTTGGACACTGGATTTTCCCCCCTGCAGAATATTTGTTCACCAATTCGTTATTGAAATATTAGTCATTTTCTGCTAAATGTGATAAGACAGCAGATGTGACCTCTGACTTACTGCAGCAGAAAATGTGTCAGCTAACTCTTTTGTCAGTGTCACAAAGAGCCCAGACTGTTTGGCTGGGACAAGAAGGGAAACACAGTTGCTACTCATTGTCAGTGCTCAGTACACACAGATAGTTGTTTTACTTGGTGGAACAAACTGCTTGTCCGTATACTGATGATAACTCTGTTCTGTCTGTTCTTTTCGGGCATGTTGATATCGATAAAAAAAAAAAATATATATATATATATATATATATCTCTTGTATCTCTTCTGATACAACCCAAAGCAAAGGAAGAAGGAAAAAGGAAGAAAAATTCTTTTGTGCTGTTAGTGAGTAAATAAAGTGAGGAATACTTTTATTTGCAGACAAAGCTGACTTAAATTGAGGAACGCTGACTTAACCGTACTCAGAGCAAGTCTCAGGTCTGTCCTTCAGCAAAAAAAAAGTAAAGAATGTCAAGAGCTGGTGCACAAAGAAGACAAGTGACATGTTGAGAAAATGTGAGAGCAAGTACAATACATTTGAAGAAACAGCTAAAGAAATAATAGGAAGCAATATGGACATTTCCTCATTTGCTCTCTTGTTGAAAGTTAGATGAACAGTTCTGTATAACTCTCCTGGTGTTCTGTTATAAAGATACATCCAGCAGATGCTTAGCTTAGCACAGAGACAACAAAATCCATTACTGAGGCTCTCTAAAGTTCACTAATAAACACATTATATTTCCTTTGTTTAATTAATTTTTTTAAGTGTAAAACCAACAATTCACCATTTGTAAGGAGGGGGTTATGTGCAGGAATAGTTCTTGGCCAGGCACAGTAACTTCCTGAAGTCTTGTCGTCACTATGAGGTTGCCAGGCAACCATGGGAGACACGTGAAGTCACTATTCTCAGCCAAGAAGTAGTCCCCCACATACAGCCCCTGTAAAACAACTAATTGTAATTGTTACATTTTGATTTTTATTTACCATGAAGTTGTTTCAGAAAAAGTAGCTGTATATTTAGACTGTGAGAACAAACAGTAAGCACTTATTACAATATTTAGTTGATCAAGTCCAGATAATGCTTTTAGTTTCACAGCCTGCCTTGAAAACAACGACCTGCACCGTTTTCTATTTTCAGTCCAATGCTATTCACAGATCTCCTCGAACATTTCTATTTAAAGCCAGCTGGCCTTATATTAGACATCACCGATGCAAGTAACGATTAATGAGTACAGGCGAGTTTTAGTTCACCTTTTAGAACAGGAAACCGCATGCTCTGTTTCTGATCAAGTATTTCATCCTTAATCTGTGTCCATGTATGGGCAGCAGAGTGTTTGGTGGTTCATCTGGGATTTAAAACATCTCCATCACTCTGTCTAATTGAACTTGGACCGCCTTTTCAGCTGAATTAGGTTTGAAGCTGTGGCAATATTTGTGTTCTCAGAACTAATGAACTGAACACAATAACATGGACTGACTGGCAACAATGATTTGGCATCAACTGCCGTTGTGTGTTGGACTTTATTACCCATGTAATAAGATGCTACTTTTTATCAGAAATTTATAGGATAGTTTGTTTTCAAACTGAGGCAAAACGTGCGCTCCAGAATTGACAGCATCATGACACAGAGTACAAAAAAATAAGAATGGTTTCCAAAACCTCGACAGAAAAGACACTGGTGTTGCGCATATTTAAACACTCACAGCCTTTACCTCTTTCAGTATATACACACACATTATTTCTGTCTCACCATAATCATTGTAATAAAGTTTTGACATCGCTGGATAGGTGTCAGGGGGTTGTGAATGTCTGACTATGATGACTCATCCTGCCTGGTATTCCTTACAGGGTGTAATAGCCAGAGCCATCTGAGGTTAATAGCTCCTTTCGTCCAATTACATGGGAATGCAGAACAAAAATGTACATTTCTTTGAAAAACAAGCACAAGTAACAGAATAATATTTACTCTTTTCCTGGAATATTTCCTGTCCACAACACATGCATTTGAAAAAAACAACTTTTTTTTTACAGGGATATTTCACAAAATGATATGACATTATAAACAAGGCTGCCTGTTCATTGTGCACTTTTTCTACAGCTTAAGCAATGTGCTTATCACATTTACAGTGTTCTTATCAACTCAACACACCAGTATGTGTATATGTGTAACAGCTCTCCATAAAAAGGAAGCAGCTTTTAGTGAAGGCATGCACCACAAATACACTCAAAGCTTTCGTTTGTGCTTCTAACAGGAAACTAAGCTATGAAATACGACAAAGCACAGGGTTCAGTGTGTCATCTGTGAATGGCTCACAAATACAGAAATGCATCACATCTTTTTCCTGCAGCCTACTCAGCCCTGACACTGTGGGTTAATATCACTACAACACAACAGTTTTAATGTGTTTCAAGTCCACTGGGTCCACTCATGGAGTATCAGAATGCATCCCCTGGGCTCAGAGGAGGACAAAGTAAACACAGAGTATGTTTGAACAATGTGTCTCACTTCATATCATCACAGCAACAGCCTCTTTGCATGTGTACAGTTAAATGTGAGTACGTTTGAGAGGTGAATGAGGCAAAAAAAAAAAAAACATGTTTATGTCTTAGTACTGGTCTTACCCTGAGCTGTAAGCAGTTCTGTTCATAGTTCACATTCAAGGGAAGTCCTATGAGGAACATGCAGATGTGTCATTATTACTGTCCTGTGTAGATGGACATATTTGTCAAATTTTTAAATCGTTTGCACAACATGAGTGCACTCCAGTGGTGGTAAGTGAGACTACATGTTGACACAAAAACTGAATTTTGCCACGGAGACTTGATGTTTTTACATGAACATTTAGGATAGCCAGGTAGTACAATCTGATTTAGTTTTAACTTTAGTTGACATGTAGTAGTGAAACTCTTATTCAATAACTACAGTGACACTCACTGTGAAACCACTCTGACTGTAAAACATTTGTCTTGTCTAGTTTTTTTTACATCAGTAAAAACTTTAGAGAATTTCTGACAGAATTTCAAAATGTTGTTTGTTGGTCTGTAAAGGTCTCATAATTGGTATTTTTCACAGCAGCCATTTAAACTTGTCATAGTAGATAACATCTTTTACTTTATTAATCAAGTGTCCCAGTAATGACAGTTTAACAGTGAATCAACATGCTCAATACTAATTCTATCATTTACACTGTGACACCTCAAAATAGCTTGAGTGAAAAAGACCCTTGGTATGTCTGTTTCAATGTGGTCAGTCTTGGATGTGAACTTCTGAGACTCACCATAGCTTTAGACTCATTCTCAATCCAGCCTTGTAGTAGCCTTTGATGACCACTTCCACCTTGTGTGCTGGTTGATTAATATATCCATTTGGAAGGCTTATTGCTTTGTAGGAAATGTATTCCAGTTCAGGTTGATGGATTTTGGCTGAAACTGTTTCAATCTCATTATATTCAGTGTGTGTTAAAGCCAAAAATTATAACCTATATTTCTTTGGCCATAAGTTCATTGGTTCTTTTTTCCCTCCCTATTCTTACTTTTCATGGAGGATAGGTGTTATGGCTTAAGTGTGAAGTGATGGCAGACTGAGACGCACACTCCAGAACAGCAGGTGGAGATATTCGCAACTGCACTGCTGGTAATGGTATATATACTGCAGAGGAAAAACGACAAGTAAAACCAGGAAGCGTCAGGTGTGCGAGTCATACAGTTTAACCCAACCCAACCAAACCAAACGGACTTCGTGTTATTGCATACATTTTTTCGGCTGTACCTGAATTTTAAAATAGTTAACTGGTGGAGTCTCGTGAACCATGAAGATAAAACCAAACTCAAAACTACCGGTGGCAGCATCAGGCGCGTGTAGCTGACGGTTTTAACAAGGAAATGCCGCAAATCCTAAGGTTACATGTCTCACTGGAGGCGTTATCTTTTGTTTATTTACGACACATGATGGAGAGTCACGCATTAACGCCAGCTTTTCTTTCTCCAGGACTGTGGCGGCTGTCATGGCCCTACTATAGGTGATGCTCTCGTGAACTGGCTAGTATTACCAAACATTGGCTGATGAAGTTTCTGCCTCCTCTGAGGTTGAGGAGAAATGGATGAGGTGATCACCCTGAGCTCCAACTCCGACGACTCCGATGTGGAAATCGTCGGCTCCTTTACCACCACCAAGGATGAGCCGCAGCCCCTGACAGCTGTGCGAATTGACGTCAAAGCCGTGAACGTCAACGTTCCACCGGTGAGCAAGTCTACGGTTACCGTAGAAACTCGCACGCGCTACTTTTAAGTGTTCTTAAGATATCGTTGCTGTTGCAGTTAACTTAAAGAAAATTCCTTATAATGACTCTGCTTAAACCGAGAAATAATACCAGCTTACAATACTGCTCACTAGCGCCGTCCTCAGTTGGGTGAACTTCAAGAATTACCGAGACTTGGTTTGTTAAGGTGAAGGAAACCGATTAAAGCCAACTTAACATGAGTAGTTTACTGTTAATCTTCCTCTGACGGGAATATAGCTAAACACAGGATGTTACTCAGCTGGTCATGTTACTACAGTACACGGGCATAATATTAATGTAACTGTAGCCTATTTACCTTGTTTTGGAACTTTATCTGTATCCATAAGCATTTTAGTCTGAAGTAGTGTAACCTTAACGTAAACTCATGGTCTGAATGCTAGCTACGTACACTAGTGCTGTTAGCATAACAGTGTGCTAACAATGTTTTAAAATAATGTGTCAGTTAATTATTATGATATATTTTATGTCTATATGGTTCCAGGTTTGAGCTGCTAAACGTCATATATATGTGTGTGTGTATAACGCATCATTGCTGCCATCTAGGGGTCGGTATGGATAAATTTCCCTGAATATCGTTGTATTGTATACTGTTTACATCACAATCATGATTCATACATTATGATAGAGTAATACTTTCTGAGAAATTGTGTCATTGTCCACAAGTACACCCAGATATATAAAACTACAATACTTTTACTTTTATATGTACTATACTTTTACTTCATTGGCCAAGAGATAAAAAGTAAATATGGTTTCATATCTTTTATGGCTTACTGTAGTATCAGAAGGGACATATAAAAATCACACAACCTACAAGACTGGCGTTTTCTTCACTAATGAACTTTGACAGACAAAATAATTATATTCCTTTTTAATAGGTGAGGAAGAATATGTTTATTCTGACATATGTTTTGAATTGAGTTTCCCACTTCCTCACATTTTGTATTGAGAATCAGAAGCTCTGTCATTCATCTGTTTAATTATGTAAGCAACCACAGTATTTACTGACTGATATTTTTCTGTTTATTTTCCCCCCTTTTCTAGCGTTATATTGACCTTTCAGATCCAAGATGGACTCTTCCAGAGCTGAAAATGCGCAAAAGAGAAAATTCCACTGCCGTGGCAGTGGTAGACTTGACTGAAAGTGATGTAGCAAATGGGACAGAACAGCAAACACAGAATTTGTTACCGGGTGACTGTCGCATAAAAAATGAAAGTTCAGATAAAAATCAAACTTCAGACAAACAAGATTTAAATTTACAGACAAGCAGTTCACAAGACTCAGCTGTTGAAGCTCCACAGCAGGACTGTGGTAACCTAAAGCCAAAGATAAGACGCTTGAATTCTCAAACAGAATCCCAAACACAGAGCTGTGACGTACGTCCCTGCAATCACGCACCAGCTGTAAAACTGAGTCGATTGCCTTTTCTTGAAATGCATGTCAAGGATCTGAAAACATCAAGTTGTTCTGTCTATTTAACCAAAGACTGCGCACAAATGTCACTGTGCTTTAGAGAACTGGACGTTAACAGCAGTGCACCAGAGTGCATTAACAATTTGAGTACGACTACAGCATCAAATGGTCCTTCCATGGAACCTTCACTGGATGAATCTTCTGCTGGGGTGGCTGAATGTGTTGTCGGACAGGAACAACCAGAGAACAGTAATGAATTTACAAGCACACTGTTACATGGCCTCTCTGATCACTCATACCCCCACACTCCCACTACCAGACAGAACCCCTCTGAGCTTTTAGATCTTGACTCTCCGTCCCACAGAAGTCCTTTATCACATGATCTTGAGAGCCAAGTTGACCAAGCACCTACTTCTGAAAATACACCAGCTGAAAACATGTCTGAATGGCAACTGGATGAGGATATGGCTGAAAGGGCCTCAAGCAGCCCTGACTTCTTGCATTGCAGCATCCCTAGTGAACCTAAAACTGCAGACATGGATGAAGGGACATATAGAGGGGATATGGGAGGTGACAGTCCACTGGCTTTCCTTTGGCAAGAGGAAAGTGATGGAGAAGAGGTGAACGAAGAGAGCAGATTCGATATGGACTTCAGGGCGGCCAGTCGGGAGGACAGGGACTTTGTGTGCCCGGTTACACTTAGGAAAATGATGTCTGGACCAGGCCAAGACTTGGTGAGAGACAGTTCTCTATATCTTTCTACTTATATTTTTATGTTCCTTTCATTAACTCGTTACATGTGATTATATTCAATTCAGAATGTACAGCTTCTCTTTTCTTTTTTATGTTTTTTCTAAGATTGATGTAGAAGATGAAGGTTTTGGAACTCCAGAGGTGCTGTGCCGCCAGAGCCTGAGCCTGGTTTACAGTACCATTGATGAGAGCTACCCAGAGGGGACTTTGCAGCTCCTGTCTGATCTACTACAGCCTGGTTTCTATCCCCCCAGAGATATCACTAACCACCTACTTCGCAGCATTCTGCTAGACATGCAGTGTCCCCATCACCTGTGTGTGCAGGCCTTTAATCTGCTGATGAGGACACAGAGGTTAGAGAACCAAAGGAATAAGAGTTAATAGTAATGTATTATTTGTCACCTTTGTTATAGAAATATTTAATCTGCCCTTTATAGCGTTTCTTCCATCTTCTCTTTCACCATTACATCTTTGAATTCAGAGATTAAAGCTGCTTTCTGATTGCAGACACCACATGGCTGATAAAACCACAGTTCCATGGGACTGGGAGTTGTTGACCTCAGTCATGGCCAATCAGGTACTATTCCAGGCAAATATACAGTAAAGCTGGGTGATCTGGTATAATTCATGTTGTTGAATACAACCATATTGAATAGCTTAAATAGTGTCAACTGTTCTGGTCTTCAGTTAGAGTAAATGACACAAGTTTCTGAGATTATTGAGCAGTCTGTTGCTTTTTATATCTGCACTGCAATTTCTGCACTTTGTTTTTGTATGACTTTGCCCTAATATGCAGAGATATTTACAGTTTAATGTCTTTTCTTGTGCTTTCAATAAACTAACACGTCCCTGTATGTGGCCCTCTCACTTCCCTAGGACTGTACAAAGAGACATCGCTGTGAGGTTGTGCGCATGCTCCTGGAGTACATCGTGCAGACTCTGGAGGACGACTTCCAGGCAAAATGTTCTATTGCCCCCCACCACTCAATTGCTAAAGCCACATTGTCATGTGATCACCAGTTCCCTCAAGTTAGGTGAGCTTGGTAACCAGGTGACATCTTTAGACTTAACCTAAGCTTTCACTTTCATTGTGCATTATCATGGTAGAATACGCTCAGTTACCAGTTTATCAGATACACCTAGATAAAACAAATGTGGCTTTGAAGTACAGTAAATCCCGCTTTCATAAGGCCTATAATGGTTTTTGAACTTGACTTTTTTTAAATTATCCAACTGTTTCAGTTTTGTGGAGCTTTTGAATTTTACTTTGCTACACTTAGAGCACGTTTACTTCTTGGGATCACATAAAAACATGTAATCTGCCCACATGAATAACCATCATTCTTACATACTACCTCTTATACAGTAACCTCAATTTACCCAAAACTTCTCCATGTGTCTTAACAGTGTCATATTTAGTGCACTACTCTTCTTTGTTGAAGGTACGTGTTATTGGACTATTTTCAAAAAACCCTCCTCTTTTGTGTAAATGAAACTCACAGAGAGCTACACAGAGAAACCAAAAGTAAACTTAGGCTGCAGATAATCAGGTTTGTGAGTTATATCAGACTGCTACTATTAGACGTCCTGAAGCTCAATAACTTTAACAGACATCTCAAAGTTGTAACCGTAACCACAGCACAACATACTGTACACAATACATTATTATAAATCACCATATGCAAGGGTGATCGCATTATCACACAATTAGCAACAATTAATGATTAGCACAAGTTTTTATTAATATTTTTTACTTGTGAAACTCTATTTGTTTCCAGGGACGTCATCAAGTGGCTTTTTTCTGCCATTATGAAATCAACAGAGCATGGAGACACAAGAGAAAAAAACAGAGAAAGAGATGAACAAATCAGGTGAATTTCTGATGTATGTATGTAGCCTCGTTTGAATTCATATGCATTTTGTATGATTATGGTTGTTATGCCTGTCCTTTTTACATTCAAGTGGACAAACCCTGTTTTGGGCCCTTTCTCTCCTGCAGAATGGTGTCCATCTTCCAGAGGATGCTGTCTCTGGCTTTGGAGGTGGACCGCTCTCCAGCCCTCAGCTCTGCCAAGCTGTCCCAAGAGCTCTTCCATATGCTCATCAGCAATGTGCCTTTGAGAGCACACAGGTGAGGAGGAGCAATGAGAGTGCAAGTTGAGCAGGCATTGACCACTAAGAGAGAGTGAAGAGTGAGAGGAAGAAATATTTTCTTTTTTATATTTATTCAATGTACTTGCGGTGTGCCACTGATATTAAATATAATCGCTTGTGTAAGTGGGCCACTAGGTAAACAAGTTAAAAAGGGATTACCTCTACATTTAAATGATACAATGTAATTTATGTGTAAAATAAGTTTTTAAATATCATGTGCAAATTATGAATTCAATTTCATTATTTGTTCTTCAAGTAATGATTAGATAATGACTGGGTTCATAAAATTACTTTCGTAATGAGTTTTAAATTTCACTTTTTAAAATTCCATTTACTAATGTGACTTTTATGATATTTATCTATCAATTTATTTTCTCCTTTTTAAAACATGCTCTGTTTCTGTTTAGTGCAGAGACACTCCGTTACCTTACAGGCATCCAGCCAATGCGCCAAAGTAAACTTAAACTGGGTTCAGCCCACAGAGCAGTTACAGGAGCTCTCATTAGCCAGCTGAAGAGAAAGGATGTTCTAGCTGTGGCTCAAAACAGTAAAAGTAATAGCTTGCTAGTCAGAACTCATGTTAGTGCCTTGTAGACTGGGTCTCCTTAAATTTTAAGTCTTTAAATGTATCAGTGCTTTTAAATTTAGGTTTTGCTAATGTAAATGTGGGTGAAACAAGCTGGTAACATTAAAGCAGGAGGCAAATAAATTGTGAGGTTGTATGTTATGACTATATGTATGTGAATGATGGAGTAACATGAAATAAACTTGAAAGCCTTTTTTAACAATAATTTTACAAATCTATATAAACTTTCAGGGTTATATTTATCATTTATCACCATTTATTTTCATTTAGTTAATAATAACAATAACATGTTGTACCAGTCATTTTGAATGCATGTAATAACTATACATTCAATGCAATTCACACACCACTGAAAAAATATGTAATTATTCCAATGGCACAGTCTGCCCCTTTTCCTCAGTCCTTGAAGCTATCGTTGACTAATCTCTTTGTGACTCCCAGGATGTTGTTGCTGGAGAGCCTGCAGAGCAAGCTGCTGAGATGTAAGCTGTTGGAACATCTGTTGGACTATGCATGCCCACTGAAAATCTCTCTGCCCTTGTCGCTTAGTCTGCTGCTTCACTTTCTGAAGAACTGCACTCTGGCACCAGATCCTATGGTGAATATTAAGCCTCTTTTAAACAGACATCCTCCTATATTGGCGTTAAGAAGACCCCTCATTGCGTCGCCTTTGATAGTTTACACTGAACCAAACAAATTGTGATTTTTTTATTTTATTTTTTAAATATATAGCATGCGACAACGTCTCTATCCTTTCATGCCGGCGCTCCCTTTTATAGCATTGATTTGGCTCCGTGACTCTTTCCACAGCCCCTTCGTCTTTCCATGTTCATAAATTTTAGACAGAATGGCGAGGCAGATCAACAGCACAACATTCCTGCCTTATAAAAGGGGCTTTAGACTTGGTGTAAAGGATTTTTCATGTCTTGTTTTCATCTTTACCCTATCAGCCAACCTTAGTCCTTTACACATGTACATTTACTATATATATCTGACTTATAATGTACTGATAAACTTATCAGAAAAAGATTTTGGCAGTTTGAATGACGTTTTAGAAAATTTGCGAACTTCTTACTTTACATCTTCTCATTAACAATTAAGGAAATATCTATGATTCTTCTATGATTTATTTTTGTGAAATCTTAAGTTTGCCACAACAAGCAAGAGTTTAATGCAACAGATCCACAACTGTTTTCTCCAGGACGGTAATGAAAGGTGGCGGAGGTGGGAAGAGTTGGTCCATCTTCTGTGGATGTTACTGCTCAGCTACAACAAAGCGATGAAAGGTGAGATCTTGGTAAACCATGATGGGACTGCTTCTCTATTTCTACAAATATGAGTACACGCCTCAACAGCATTTGTAGCTGTGACTATGGAATGGGTCTCTGATAAATCCTGCAAATTCAAAAAGAACATATTTCTGGTGGTGATGGTGAAGGTCTGTTTTAAAATGATAAAATAAATGTTATATACATGATCCATTCTTGTCCATCTTTATAAATACAGTGAGGTGGAGTATTTCATCAGAATCAAAGCCTGAAGATTTAGGGACTGGATAAGCTTGCCAGTCTCCTGTTGCCAGGAAGCAGACAGTGCTTGGAGCCTGTGGGAAACCTCAGACTCCAGTGAATGTGCAATATGTGGTGTGATACCATATGGGATTGTACTATACTGTTTCATCTGAATCTTTTTTTGTACAGCAGAGAAAGGAGAGAAGGTTAAGATGAAGATTTTACTCAGGTTAAAAAGATCAAATGAGCAGATCCTGATCACCTGGTCAAATGACTTTACCTTTCTTCTGCTTACTATCATTTCCTGTCTCTTACTTTCCCATCACTCATTTTCCCACAGGTCACTTGTAGATTAATTTCAGCAAAGCATTTTCTTTATTTCTTTAAACTATATGTCAAGTAAAACATGACAGTAGTGAACTTAATACATCATTTTTACGTTTCTGTGTTGATTTATTTGACTCACAATCACGTGTGTTAAGATTTATATATTGTCAAGAAAGTGAAAGTGTATTTTTGAGTCTTCAGCTGCTTTTAAAGGCTGATTTCAATATATATAATCTCTGCTGCACTATTCCTCCAAGACATTAGATTAATTTTTTGATATCCAATGGACTGAATATTCAAACACTTCAACATTAAGTAAAATTATTTAACTTCACTCTGTCCACTTTGGTTCACCCCTAATTTCTTTCATATGTTGTCCCCAGGCTATCTGTGCAGCTCAATCACTGAACAAAGAGGCAGAGTTGGCACACTGGTCTACAAGCCGGATGACAAGGTATCCAAGTCTGCCATTAGTGAAGCTGTGGAGGCCTTCCTGTCCAGATCCCAGGCTGACCTTGGCCAAGCATTACCTCTCCATGTGGAAGAATCGCTCACTTACCTACAGGATCACCTGCTGGATGTCTGTCAGTGTTGAATTAAAAGCTCTTTGTTGTTTTTATTTTCTTGGAAGGCCTTGGAAAGCACTGAATTAATTTAATATTTATATTTTTGTATTGGTGCCCTTGAACTCTTGCTGTATTTTAAATTAAGGCTCCTTTAATTTTATTGTTTTGTAGCCAACAAAGATATGAGTTTGTCATGAAGCACAATCTTCCTTGTATCTTCATGCAGATTAAACCATTACATCACTTCTTACAGACTACATGGCTATTGATAAACTGTTCATTCTGCTAACTATGCACAATTTCTAAATAAGCCACAGCTAATTGAACTGTGGTATCCTAACCATCCATCTCACGGTCCATCACTCTTCTCTCAAGGATTTTATTTACTCTGGTTCAACAGCTGGTTGGACCGTCTACACGCTGACCAATAGGATCAAGCGCTGTTATCGGCAGAGAAAAAAAATCCTTACAGTCGCCATGATACAGCAGCGGAAACGGGTGAGAAGTAGCTAGAAAACAAAAGAGAACACGCAGTCGTCCTCGCGATTTGGTATGCTCTTGCAGGTAAAAACGGAATCCTTTCTCTTGGACCTGAACTGTTTTTACTTATTTCACCAAAATCTTATCTAGATGTTAAAAGCGCTGTGACTGTTTTCTTAAGTGGAGCTTATTTGAGTAGGAAGTCGGTCAGCTTCGAGTAATTGGTCTCTTTTAGCCAGCAAGCTAACTGAAGCTAAGCTAAATAGCTCGTAGTTACTTGCAGACCCAGCATTGTGTAGCTTTGTGAACCCGTTTACACTCTGTTTATCTCAACGATAGTGATTCTTGCTGCTGGAGGCTAGCTAGCGGCAGCTAACTAATGCGCTGTGTCGTGGCCTAGTATTAATGCGCAAGTCAGTGCTTAGCTATTATGTAAACAACAATTGTACAGTATCTTTTAACATCACTTTGGGTCTCTTTCGCTACACACTTGGACAGAGTGTTAAAGGAAACGAATTGGTCAGTTTCACTAACTTCGCTCGTCCGTTTCCACCTGGCTAGTTAGCAAGCGAGCTAGCGTTAGCCGTTTAGCGTTTGTTATGTATAGTTTGTTAGCTACCTCAGCTAGGCTAATCGGCTAGCACCAACGAGGGGAAGAGCTGCTAACCTCAGCTAGCTATGTTGTACAAATTTTAAAAATGTAGTTTCATTTCGGCTCTTTGTCTAATTAAATTAAAGTTTCACACAATTGTTATCAGTATAGTTTGTCAAGTTTAGCATGAAAAGTGTTGTACTACGTTGCTGATTTTAATGTTGATTATTATGTAACTCGAATGAAATCACAGTCTTCACAGGAAGCTGTTTAAATGTTAAATAAGTGCACTGCATTATATACGATCCATAGCAACGTTGTACTTAAAGTATATCATGATCTAAAACGTGTTCCTTTAGATTGGTATGGGTTACGTTTGAAATCTTTTGCAACCATGTGTACACGAGGAAGCATATTATCACTCTCAATGCAAATACGGTTATCTGATGAGCTACATACATCACCTATAATCCTAATTCATTGTTAACTTATTCCAGCTTGAGTTTCAGGCCAAAATTACTAAATTGGTGTACAACTGAGGGCATAATAGGACAACTTTCATTTGTTCATGAATGACATTAACATCAAAATAATCTTTGTAGTGTTATAGGAATGCCCAAGGAAAAATATGACCCGCCGGATCCCAGGCGGATGTACACAATTATGTCCAGCGAGGAGGCAGCCAACGGGAAGAAGTCATACTGGGCTGAGCTGGAAATTAGCGGTGAGTATTGTCAGGGACTTCCTACTTTTGTAGGATACATATTTGTACTGAATTTGAACTGTTCACACATCTTTTGACAGTGGCATATAGGTAAGTCAAATCCGACTGTTGTTGTTATTTTAACATTTCATCTCTCTGTACATCTACTCACACTACTGGGCACAAGTAATTATTGGATCTTCATTGTTCAAGTAAGACATCAGCCCACTGCTGTGGCACTGCACACATCAGACCCATACAGAGCTACAGCTGGGGATTTTCATTATCAATTAACCTAGCAGTTATTTTCATAATCAACTGTTTGGCCTTTTGTTTTGTTGTTTGTTTTATTTTGTTTGACCATCAGTACAACACCCAAAGATATTCAGTTTCATATCATAAAAGACTAAGGCAACCAGCACAAACCCACATTTGAACCAGAGCACAAGTGGCAACTTTTGAATCTCCTGCATTTTTCATGCAAAAATGACTTTGATGTATCATTTATTATCAGACTTGTCACCATTAAAATTTTGGTCAGTTAATTAATTGATGAATCAATTAATCATGTCAGCTTTTGTCCCCACTGGAAGTTGCAGGGTTTAAAATAGGTCACTGTTAATTGTTTTATGTCCATTTGGCAACATGGTGGGCAGCATTGATAATTTGCAACTTAAAATGGTTTAGTCTATTTGTCTATTTTGGCTTTGTGGGAAATTAATGAAGGCTTGCAGTTATACCCAAGCATAACCTTGATCTTTTTGATATCAGTTAACCCATATGGACCCATTCACACAGAAACAAGTGCCAAAATTTTCCACTGGTGTAAAAGGAATGATAGTTGAATGCTGTGATTTCATTGTTCTTTGTGTGTGTGGTTTTCTCACTGTCACTGTAGGCCGAGTAAGGAGTCTCAGCACAGCCCTGTGGTCTCTCACCCACCTCACTGCCCTGCACCTCAGTGACAACTCATTGTCACGCATCCCGCCAGACATTGCCAAACTACACAACCTGGTGTACCTGGATCTCTCATCCAATAAGATCAGGAGCCTGCCGGCAGAGCTCGGCAACATGGTGTCTCTCAGGTGAGTGATTTCCAGCATTACTTTTACCCCTTAAAAATACCAGCTGTCACAGGGTTGATGTTAAATTAAATTTTGGCACCCACACATTCTAGTCACTCTTGGTGAATCCATCTAATATTTTAATTTGATGTAAAAATTCACATTAACAATCAATCAAAAGTTACCAAGTATGCCATAGACATTTTTGATGCCAGTAATGTGGTAAATGAGGTGTTTGTAAGGTAACAACGATGGTTGTTTCTTAGAAGGGCTGGTTTCTAATGATCATATTTCCCTATGTTGTCCACAGGGAACTGCTTTTAAATAACAACCAGTTGCGGGTTCTGCCATTTGAATTGGGGAAACTGTTTCAGTTACAAACACTGGGGTTGAAAGGTCAGTGGCATATCAATGTTTTTTGTAGCCATTCTAGCCTTGAAATCCCATTGTTCTCTTAGCAATGATTCAGCCTGGTTTGCTTTTCCTTCATCAGGAAACCCACTTGCACAAGAAATTATGAGCCTCTACCAGGAACCTGATGGCACGCGGAGACTGCTCAACTACTTGTTAGACAATCTGGCAGGGGCTATCAAGCGCAGTGAGTCCCCTATCTCTCTGGAAGTTTTGACCCTGGCACAAAAATTGCACATATCCAGTTGTTTTTATTTGCTCAAAAGATAGATCCATTAGTGTATATATAGATGGGGACACTGTGAATCCAACAGTTCATTTACCCTTAACTTGGTTGAAGTCATTATGTGACATCTGTGTTCATTTTGTCACCCATAGTGAATTTTTTTTCTCCCTTGTTCAGTACCAACAGAGCAGCCCCCAGCCCGGTCATGGATCTCACTCCAGGAACCAGACCGAACACGGGCCTCAGGTAAAGACAACACACATGAAACATGACTTTGAACAGATGCACATATTCTGAGGAATCTTTTATGTAATATGCAGCTTTGTCATAAATATAGATCCAGCTTGAATCCATGAAAATTGACTGCTAGCCATGTTTATCTGCTGTTGGCAATAATTATTACGCTGAACAGACAAAAAATGGTGCTTGCATCAATATACAATTCAAGAGTCGTAAGGGCTCAGTGCTTCTGATATGTACACGGTAGTATAAGTGCAGTTTGTGTGGTTGAATCTGAGCAATAAATCTCCTGCAAATATGTACAATATATCATTGTTATCTGTTGGTTAAGCATTTACCTGTGTTGGTTGACGGCCATAACTGTTGTTTAGGCAGTGCAGTTTTCAAGATATGCCCTTATGTCTGTTTCTCCCCTCAGCACTGTTCTCGGTGATGTGCTACAATGTGCTGTGTGATAAGTACGCCACACGACAGCTATATGGTTACTGTCCCTCTTGGGCTCTAAATTGGGAATACAGGAAGAAATCCATCATGCAGGAGATCCTGGGCTGCAACGCAGACATCATCAGTTTGCAGGTGAGAGCTGGACGTCAGAACATAAGATTGGCTCTCACATACATTAACTAAATGTTTGTTTTGTATATCGAGGCAGATACATCAAGATAAAAAACACAATTACATACAGCAAACACATTTGTGTTGTTTGCTGCATTTACTTCTTGCACTGTATCAGCATTTAACATCTTTCTTACTTCTACTTGTGCAAATAGTGTTATTTCAGTGAAAGGGTATCTTACACTATACTATCTTTGTAGTCTTACCAGTCTCTCACCAGGTCTTTGTTACACTTACTTATGTTTGTTGTTGATTACAGGAAGTTGAGACAGAGCAGTACTACAATTTCTTCTTGCCTGAGCTGAAGGAGCAGGGATATGATGGGTTCTTCAGTCCAAAGTCAAGAGCTAGGACTATGTCAGAGTCAGACCGTAAACACGTGGACGGATGTGCAATCTTCTACAAGACGGATAAGTATGTACCTACAGTTCTGTAGTTAATGTCCTATGTCCTGTATGTGTTGTTGACCAGCCTTAATGGGGCTTACAAAAAATAACATTTTAATTGCAGTTAAATATACATTTGAACATTTAAAAATCAGCATCTAATATTGTTACCCAAGTGATAAATACAGCTTTGTTGTTGTGCAGTTATAACTTAACTTTACCCCTTCGCTAAACAGGTGCAATAACAAAGAAATTAGTTACAACATTGTAAGCCTTTCACTCCAGGTCCAGTCTGTAAGCAGTGCTGATTTTTATTTCTGCTCTATGTTGATGGTGTCTTGTTTTTGTTGGTGTATCAACTGGGTGGAGCTACCACCACTGACCTACCTAACCAGTTTGATTACTGGTCTGTAGCCTGTAGCCCTCAGCGATAACACTGATTGTCCTCATCTTGGTAAAACATTTGTGTCAAGCCTCCTATAACCTGCATGTTTACTGTGCTTTCATGCCTGAGTAGTTTCAGAAACGATAAAACCACAAACATTCATAGCTGAATACAAAAGCTAGTCAGATTGTATGTGTTTAGACTAGATACTAAAGGTTTGACATTGACAGCAGCCTTCAAGTGTGTCTCTGTTTATACCATGGCACAGAGATAGGACTACTAGAAAATGTCAAAATGTCATACTTTATATACTGTAGAATATGAATGTCG
Source organism: Lates calcarifer (assembly GCF_001640805.2). NCBI lineage: Eukaryota > Metazoa > Chordata > Actinopteri > Centropomidae > Lates > Lates calcarifer. Next base: position 10,733,452 of record NC_066840.1, on the reverse strand, counting down.
TTATGATGTCTGCTGTAGCTCCTTTCAAAATCCTGTACACATTAGACCACAGTATTGGTGGAACATGATAAATAGAAGTTAAAACTTTTTGTAACTGGAAACCAGTTGCAGCCAATCAATCCTGAATTGTTTGATTTTGATTTACCATAAAGGGGAAGTGAGTGATACAGATTTTACACAAAGTCAGTGTACAGGTGTTGGAGTATTACTGCCTATGTGGTTTGAGAGGGAGTTGCAGAAAGTCTGATCACTTTCTCTTAGGGCTTACTACAAGTTTGAAAATGAAAAAAAAAATCTGTGGGTGTGTTTTAAGTGAGCTTGCTCCTCGTCTCTGCTTGAGGTTAGTGGTTCGAGGTTACAGTTGCTGCTGCTGGTATAACACACCTGAATGAATCTCCAGCTGAATTGTTGATGGTCAAGTTGTTTTATGGGTAACATAGGCACCTGGTTTGGCAAGAATAATACAGTGTCTCTGGTTCTGCGGCATCAATTTTTATTCCGGATCTACTGTCTGTTGTCAGTCTGGCAGTGTTACAGAAGTGAAATACTAAATCCCTGGAGTACAACACGTGATACTTAATTAAAACAAACAGTTTTTACAGAAGTGTGTGTGTGTGTGTGTGTGTGCGATCTTGATGACTGTTTTTTAGTATTAGTGTGATGCAGAAAATGTAAATGTTGAAATTAAAGCCGTGCAATTGGATGATACTCATGTGACTATTAGTAGCCTGTGGTTAAAACGAGAGCATGTTCTTGACTTTAAATTGAAAGCCTATAGAAGGCTTAAGTTTCATCTATTGCTGATCCCTTTATTTTGTTGAATGCAAGAAAAATTGTAACTGAAATTCAAAGTCTATTTACAATTGTCTGCAGTTTTATTGTTCAGCAGTCTTACTCGGTCCCTGTAACATCATTATGTTGCACAATATCCTATTTGCTCTGATATAGAGAGGCATTCTAATTTTACCAAATTAACCAAATGTGACCCAGTGTGGGAAACTATCCCTGTGCTTAGAATAATTTTATTTGCATAAAAACCAGAAGGCAGTTAGGTTGGGGAAGAAAAAACATAAAGTATTATCATGCATGAGCCCCTGTGGGACTTTGCTACAGTAATTTTGTGGCTGAAGATTACACCACTTTAAGTTTAGTTCCTGTGTTTTGATTTGTCATGATGAGGTCCTAGATTGTAATATCTAGATTGTAAGAGATAGAATCCAGGATACCATTTATTTGCAGCAGATTGTAAATTATGTGTTTGTTGTCATCCATGTATTCCCATCAGTGCGTACAGAGGTTGTGTTGGGTCCTGTTTTCTCATGTCTCCCTCTGTTTATCTCCAGGTTCAGCGCAGTGCAGAAGCACACAGTGGAGTTCAACCAGCTGGCCATGGCTAACTCCGAGGGCTCAGAGGCTATGCTGAACAGGGTGATGACCAAGGACAACATTGGGGTAGCTGTACTTCTTGAGGTCCGCAAAGAGATGATGGAGGTCTCCTGTGAGTAGACGCCCTTTTCTGATCTTTGGAGCTTCTTATTTGGTTGCCTGGCATCTCTAGATTTACTGCAAGCATTTTTCTCTAAAATCTCCTAGTCCTGCTAATCCTGAATTGACCTTTGTCTGATCTGTGAGGCAGAAGTTACAGTACAATGGGTTGTGGGTGGCACTGTATTTGTCTTAAATCCTCTTTGTATTGTTTCTCCTTGTTTACCTTTCTCCCTTGTTCCAGCTGGAAAGTCACTCCATGGCATGGAGAAGCAGCTGCTCCTGGTGGCCAACGCCCACATGCACTGGGACCCAGAGTACTCTGACGTCAAGCTGGTCCAGACCATGATGTTCCTGTCAGAGGTGAAGAACATAGTGGACAAGGCCACACGCAGCCTCAAGTTGTCCTCTGTCTCTGGTGAGACCAATGCCATTCCACTGGTGCTGTGCGCTGACCTCAACTCCCTGCCTGACTCTGGTAAATAAGCAAGATGACTAGAGCTGTGGTCTATCATATAAGTCTATCTTATAAGGCATATAAGATAATATATGCCAAAAAAAAAAAAAAAAAAACCTACAACAATACTACCATTGCAGTAACAAGTATTTATACAGTTGCTGGGTTGGTTCCCAGTATCTCCTCCAAAGTGTTTAGGTGCCCTTGAGCAAAATGGCACCCCAAACTTCTGGATAAGCAGGTCCAAATAACTGGCCCAAACTGTGGTGGATGCATTTCAGTTTTCTCACATTTTATAGACCAGTCATTAAATGGAAGAAAATAATGTGCAAACTAATCGATATCTTGAGCATCATTCAGTCATCATTTTCTTTCAGTGTTTTTAATAATGGAATGAAGATACTTCTTGAGAGATTCATTGAGGGATTTGCTCTTTTATTGCTGTGAACTTTTCTTTACATGTCAGTCTCTGTGTTGTGGTGCAGCAGGTGAAGGTAAGGTTGTCCAGTAAAGATATTCAAGTGCTCCTGCTTCGATTTTGCTTCCTTTTTTTGCTCATTCAGTTTAGCTCAAAAGATGACAAAAGTCAAGAGTTGATTTATGTCTCTATGTGTTCCAGAAGGGGCTACTAAGATGCAGTATCCCAAATTTCTGCCTTAAGAAATGAAGTTTAGCAGTCCCTATGGTAACTGTTGGAACGGCTTGGTCTTGGCTTGGTTTGTTAGGACCTTGAAGTGCCTCTTGACTTTTCTTGATTCTGATGAAAACGACTTCTCCTCTCTCCCATCTGTTCAGGCGTAGTGGAGTACCTGAGTACTGGCGGAGTGGACTGCACCCACAAGGACTTCAAGGAGCTTCGTTATAGCGACAGCCTGACCAAATTCAACTGCAACGGCAAGAACAGTACGTCCAACGGCAGGATCACCCACGGCTTCAAGCTGAAGAGCGCCTACGACAACGGCCTGATGCCTTACACCAACTACACCTTCGACTTCAAGGTAGTTTTTACAGATGGAAAACGGATTTGAACTCGTCATTGTAGTTCATGATGTTTCTTGTATATGCACAGAAAGATGTATCACGGATGTTCTGATCAATTCCTGGAGAGATGACCCCTCCACCTCCCCTTCTTCTCTCCTCAGGGTGTCATCGACTATATTTTCTACTCCAAGCCTCACCTGAACGTGCTGGGTATCTTGGGCCCCCTGGACCCCCACTGGCTCGTAGAGAACAATGTCAGCGGCTGCCCACATCCCCACATCCCTTCCGACCACTTCTCCCTCTTCGCCCAGCTGGAGCTGCTCCTGCCCAACGTGCCCCCCCAGGTCAATGGGCTCCATCTGCCTGCACGCAGGTAGTGAGTCCCTGCCACACCGCCAGGGGGAGCTGCAACCACAGGCTCTCCCTTTTCAACCCTCCTCCCTCCCACTACCAGCTCTTCCCTCCACCACACTGGAGGAGGAAGACAAAAAAAACACAACCTGTAAAATATTCGTACAGTGAGGTCTGGCCGACAGGGATTTCGTATACTGTTATAGATATTCTATATTTTTCTTTTTTCTCTCTCTATTTTACTTTTTTGTTCTTTTTTTAACCGCTCAATTCAGTCCTGTTCGTGCATCATATTTTGTGTTTCGGACTCCTTTTCCTCCTCAGAATCCACCCACCCACCCACTTTGTTTCTGTCATCCAAACTAGAGGGGGTGGTAGCTCATTCAGATTTGTCACATGGGGCACTGTTTGGTTTTTAGAGGAAGGGGAAACTTAGAAGTGGCTGAGGGGATGACATCCACCTGAAAAGCTCGATCATAGCTGATGGTCTGCTTGTCTGTCTGTCCTGTATAAATCTAAAACCAGCAAAGACAGCAGACTTGTCAGTCTCAGACCTCCATTATTGGCTTGTGCTTGTTTTTCCCTCTACTCTGGGCAGCCAGCATACTTTCTCAGTCTTTCTAGGATACACACATTTGTTGATTCAGATGTGGTTGGGTTAGAGCAGCTTTTAGCTTCGGTAGTTGTGCATCCCTGGAGGTGGATGTAGCGCAGCTTGTATGAGGTGAGATTTCCTGCTGTCATTCTGTGGTGCTGAGGCCTTTTGTGTGGTCACGGCCTCCCGTGGTGCTACAAGATAGTCTACACCTCTGACCCCGGCCCTGGTGCATTAGCTACCAAACCCACAGATGCCTCGAGAACCAAACGTCCGAGAACTACATTCGCCTGATCACACATGGGCAGCGTGTAGTGTTAATTTGTCAAGGAAGGATGTTGTGAGAAACTGAGAGCAGCTACCATCCTGTTTGCAGACTGTTTCACCCCAGCTTGTATAGTTGTTAGGCTAGTCTTGTGCTTAGGAGCTCATGTGGCCCATGTATCACCTTTTTTGGGGGCAAGGGGATTTAGGCTGATGGAAAAAGCAATTGGGGGGGGGGTATCATAAATCTTTTCTTTATCTTGAATGCTTATAGGCAGACAGAGCGAGTAATGGCTGATACACGGGAGTAAAACCAGCATTCCTCTCACTGTCTGGAGTTGCCATCCACAACTCCACACATGCAAGCTTACACACAAACACTTGCACACACACAGACACACATAATACAGGTAATTTGAAGGCAGATCTGTAGCACTGTCTCTGAGGCCAGTAGTGACTTTCCCCAGCCATAAATTCCATACACAAAAGCAGTGGTTTTTTTCACAAGTGTTTGTACAGAATAGAAATCTAGACTCAGTCTTTACATGATTGTATATGAACCACAAAAGACCTGTTTTCTGGCGTTTTTTGTACTAAGAGTAAATTATGATCAGATTTGAAAAAAAGATTGTATTGTAAACTATGGCTAAATTTTTATCCAGTTAATGTTAAGATGAATTGATATTACCAGCTTGTACAAAAGACGTAAGAAGAGGTTGTTCAAGGCGTTCGCTGTCACTACTTTGCACTCCCTAGAGATTAACTGTAATTAATGTATCAGTATTGTTTTATTTTTTCCTTCCTACCCCCCTCTCTTTCTCTGCCATTGATTTGATTTGCCGGCACATTGCTGCGATTGTAAATAGACACTGAGTAAACTCTGCCTGTTGCTTCTTGCCCATTAACAAAGCCATTGATCCACACTGCTGCCATCAGTTCAGACAAAAGGACACGCAAGATCGAGTCGCAGCCCACCAGCGATTCCACATCTGTTCATCTCAATATCTCTCACTCGCTCTCACCAGTGACGTGTGGCCGATACAACCTATATAAATCCCACACGTACAACAAAAACATCGTGCCTCACTGTAGCAGTTGTTGTCGTCTTGCACTATTTACATTTGACGAACGCCTGAACAACCTTTTCTCCTTTTATTTTTAAATACTGTTGAGACATTTGTGAAGATTTTATGTCCTTTTTTTGGTTTTTGTTAATGTTGATTTCCTTTTTTATGAGCTGTGACAATGTTATGATGATGTGTATATCCTTCCTATTCATTGAGCTCTCTAGTAATCAGGTATGCTTTCTCCACCGACCCTTTCTCTACTTAAAGAACATGAGTAGGATGTCTTATCTTTACTAAATCCACTCTCTCGGATTGTTTTACTCCCTCATAGTACCTTAGCATGGCTCCAAGCCTAAACTCCCCCCCCCAAAAAAAAACCTCGCCCATAGCTCCTACCCTGGCCATGAAATTTAAGTCTCTGCAAGCCTGTCCATCACCCTAACAAACCCTCAACCGCCCAACCTCAGACTTAACCTACCCACTATATTACTCAAGCTGTGTCTTTTAAACCCCTTTGCTCAACCACTTTGTATAGTTCTTACCCTCGTCACTGCAGCTATAGTGCCATCTGTGGACACCCCCCCAACCCCCCCCCCCCCCCCCAAAACCACCACCTCTGTATTGGGAAAAGGTGGAAGGCTGCTTTTGGATGAACAAGGGATGAGGGGCAGTGAGCTCAGCTGTTTCTCCCTGAAGGCCCCAGGGCAAACGCGTTGTGATGAATCAAATTTTGTTACATCTCAGACCGACAACAAGAAATCTGTCAGTGGTGAGATGATCACTTCAACAGCCATGCTTTTACACGGATACAATGGACGACGAGCACTTAGTAGATTCAGATGCAGCTCCCCTCACTCCCTGTCCGATCATATTAGTGAGTAAAGATCTTATTACTTTAATGTATATGTTGAAATGACATTTTTAAAGCAAGAGGGAAGCAAGTAAATAGGAAGTATAAATTTAGTCCTCAGATCAAGTTTTCTTGTCCCATTTGTTTGCCCCCTACATGTTTGTTTTTAAACTTTTTTTGTTTTCCAATGGAAACCAATGTGTCCAGTTTGCTTTTTTTCCTGAATGGCATTAGTATTGTAGTAGATTTAAAGGCTAGCTTTTTTGTAAAGTGTGAATAAAAGATGTATCTCATGTTTCCTTTCTAAAAAGATATTGAATTGTGTTGTTGATGTGTAAATCATGAATTCAATGATGGTGTTATGTTTGCTACATTGTTTTTACTTTTACTCAATTTTTTTTTCCTCCCACCATTTACTCTTATCCCATCACAAACCAAAATCCTCTGTAGAAATCATGATGAGGCATTGTCTTTGATGGGTTGATGTAGAGAATTTGAATGTTCCTATCAATGCATCGTAGAATGAAGGATTGAGTGCTTACTGGAGGAAAAGTACCTGCATCTTTGGCATCAGAACTTTCAGCACAGGGATATTCATTTTTTTCTCTTTTCATTGCTTTTCAGCTTTATTTTGGATGTTGCATGGCACTAGGTGGAGAGTGCCAGTGCCTGTAGGTTAGGGCAGCAGAGCTGTCTTACTAGTGGCTGCAGTTCAGTCCTAGAGAACACTGTTCTGACTGGTGTAAAACGTGTTTGTAAGACTAAGCTAATGTTGTGCCACTGGTTGCTAGACTGGTCCTGTGATGATTTTTTGAGTACTACTAGTCCATCTCACTCTGTTCTTGTGCATCACAGTGGTTAAATCTGTTACACTAGCTAGCTACTATCAATAGTCACTGATTTGACTCTTCAAATCTTCTCAGTTGTTGACTCCCTCCCTCCCTCCTTTTCATCACCCTCTTGATAAAACCGCAGACTATGGCTTCTAATTGGAAAATCTGGTAGATTACAGAGCGGAGTTGTGTCGCTCTGTTAGCTTCAGCGAGTGATCGCATTGTACTTTTTCCACTGTTGCATTGTTGTCATAGTTGGCTTGTTTAGTCTGTGTAGAGTGATTTTTTTCTCTCTCTCTCTCTCTCTCCCCAGGCTGCATCTCTGTAATGGTGCACACCAAAGCTGCTTGTAGTTCAGTTCTCTGTTGTAGAGCGAGTTCTTTCACCAACCCGTCGCATCATTTTTTTTCTTTTTTTTAAATCCAAATCATAGTCTTCATGAAACGTAGGGCTGTAAGGAAAGCAAGGTACTTTTGTCCTTTTCCTTGAATCACATGAACATCCATATTCGTACTTGTCACTGTGGCTGGAGTTTGGTTTCTCAACCCATCAACTCGATTAAATGCATTTTTTTTTTCCAAAAACTTGGCAATAATACCCAGAAACATTCAGACACATTCAGAATGGGTTTTTAAATATTTTATCTGGAAAATGTAGCTATTTCATCTTTCAAACTGTGGTCGTTTTTTTTTTTTTTCTCTCTTTTGCTTTTTAACTCTCCACTTTCAACCTCCCAGATTGTTTCTTTACCTGAAGACCTTTTTAAGCTTGTTTTTTTTTCCCTTTCCCTTTTATCATCCATCTTGTATATTTGCTCATCTCCTTCTCCCTGCCGATCTAGTGGTAGTTGTTCAATGATCAGGATTGTCTATCTGTAGTCAGCTGAGTACATATATTGATCTGTGTCACTGTGTTTATGCACTGGACCAACTATTGTTTACCATTCATGAAAATACCAGCAAAAAAAAAAAAGAAAAAAAATAATGACGAAACACTTGCACAATGTTGTAGAATGTCCATTAACCCAGATGAGAAATCAAGGCAGCTGTTTTCAAATCAACACATACTGTTTTAAAAAGAAACTGAATGGTAAACAATGCTTTCTGTTGTACCCCTTAGCCGTCCTCTTGATTCTCTTTGGACTAGTTTTGTTCTTTTATTTTTTCCGTTTGACTACAGGTTCTGCTTGTTTCCTTTACACCTACCTATGTATTTTCCTACTTCTGGTTGAAAATAAATTCTATATTATCTGTTTCAAGCTGTGTCACCTCTTATTCTTTGCAATGGATATTGAAAATAAATTCTATATCTGTTCTCCTTGTCTTGCCTCCCTTTGCTTCCTTGTTTTTCTCAGTTTTAATTCAGTTTTGATGCTTCCTGTCTTAACTGCAGACAGTATTCTTAGTTTTCATTTTTCCTCCTCTTCATGAGTCATTTGAATGAAGAAAGTAAACAGATCTCTGGCTCACAACCCGCACAGATCTTTTCTTTCCCATCTTAAACAAAAGCACAGATTTCTTTATTAAAATTTTTATTCAGGGGTGTTGTTTGGTCGATGTTGAAGCTGCAACTGTGTCAAACAGCTGGCAGAGGCTGAACTATGAGGCCCAAGAGTGTGCAGGTTTGCAGGTTTTCATTCCAAACCAGCCCTGCAGCAGCTTCATTAACTGTGTGAACATGAGTGGGTGTTTGAAATTAAAAACCCTGCACACCTACTGCTCTCTGTGACACTTATTTTCAAACCAGTGAGTTAGAGGGGCCATCCTGGTTGAAACCTTGTCAGTAAATCTGCTCACTCACCCCCCTGAAGTGTCCTTTAGTAAGACACTGAACCATTACTGGCACCGCAGGTGCCATTTTGTAGCTGAGCCTGACCTTTGAGTTTCCTTCAGCACTGCAAATGAAAAGAGAATTTCCCATTGGGGATCAATAAAGTTTAACATTAACATTTAATACCTAAAATAGCCTGGGGATGACAGTTTGTGTATTATCGTCTGTGGGCACACGGTGGAGCTAAAGGATCACCTCCTGGACGAGCAGTGAAAACTGATCCATGCATCCACTGAGGGAGTAATGATGCCAGGTCTGAACGAGTCACACAGGACTCATAACATCAGCTGGAGTGAATTTAGAGCGGACACGAACAGTGTGAGACAGAAAGCTGAACAGGAGAGTTTAGTTAGAGCACAGTGGGAGCGCAATAATTATACTCCAAGGCTTCATCAAAACTGCCATTAGAACATATTGGACAAAACACTGTGTAACATTTGATCTGAGCAGTGTAAGTAAATATTTTTATTGTTGATACACCAGTCAGAGATGCTGATGACTACAGGGAAGTTGATGTATGTATATACACTCTATGTTTACAACTTGAATGTTAGAACAGCTGATTTATGCTTCACTCAGCAGTGTTGACACTTTTCTAGTGCATCTTCTGACAGTTGTTGTTGTGATTGGTTCATTAATGAATTTGTGGAAAACAGAAAATTAATCCACAGTTTTTTGATAATGGATCAAATCAGGGTTTTGGACTGTTGATCAGACAAAACAAGCAACTTGAAAGCATGTTGAGCTTTGGGAGATTGTAGCAGGCATTTCTCAATGACTTTCTTACCATTTATGAACTAAATAAATAAACTTTACTTATTTACTTACTTAGTAAGTAATTAGTAGATTAAAAACAAACAAACAAACAAAAAAAACACACTAACAGAATTAACGAATTAACCCTCCTGATGTCTGAATATTCAATACACTCCAGTTTACAGAATATAAAGGGCAAAAAATGACCCGACCTTCCCACACCCCTCTGATAAAGCCTCTTTCTCAAACTAGAAATCAATATTTCATGAAGAAGCAACACCTACCATCCAACAAGCGAGGGAATAACTGTGTTTTCATGTTTAAAAACCTAGAGAATGTATTCACTGTACACCACCCTTTTTTTACTATTACTATTTTTACTATATGAGAGAGAGAGAGAGAGAGAGAGAGAGAGACCCTAAAAACAGTCTCTGTGCCCTTTTGGTGTACAGCTTTTGTAAAATTCTGATGAAGAGGTCATATTTTAAGACAACAGGAGGGTTAATCAATATGACAATGATCATTACCTGCAGCCCTAGATATGAGTCGACGTAGGGAGTTTGCCTCACAGTTCAACACTCTCAACTACAACTAACTCGTCTCTCCTCATCACGCTCAGCCTGCCATGAGACAACACATGGTGCCGGTGGGAATGCCGCACAACTTGCCTTTAATCAATGTGGTATTCACTGAAGTCTGTTTGTTGTGTTTGTTGACTCTGCAAACTGATTAACATCTTCTACAAACTGTTGGGCTGGTACCGGATAAGGGACATTTTTCAGAACACAGCAGCTGTGTCCGCGAAATAAGTACCAGCTAACAGAGCTGCAGGGATGTGAGCCACCATCTCTGCTTCATGATGGTGCCACACATGATGAAGTGGTTAGAGAAGAGACCTGAGAAACTGCTCAATGCCCGCGGGAAATACAGCAGCACAAATGATTTAAAAACTGATGTGAAGTTCTACAGAACAAAATGATAATCACCAATAGATTCTCATTTAGCACATACACCTCTATACAATAATGCCTTTTAATGCAGCAGAAGCTGTGTACAAAGAGTCAAGGCTTTCTATTATTACCCTGAAATGGCCTGTGACAGTAAATATAAATCTCACCTGATTGTGCTCATATGGAAACCAGGAGCTTTAAAAACATGCCGCCTTAATTCGGCACAGTTAATGTGTTTAAAATGAGAGTTAGGAAGTTGGAAGAGAATATCAAAGGCTGTCCAAGTGCTGATTTTCCCTCTCGAGGTTGTGAACTGTTCCTCGCATTAAATGGAATATTCTTGCAGGAACAGCTGTCCATATGTGTGTTATTGTGTGCGAGTGGACATTAAAGAGAAAGAGGGAGGTTGTTGTCTCACATAGAGAGAAAGAAGAGGGGAGAGAGAGAAGACAAATCTGCCTTCACTTCACCCCAATGTTGCTGGGCTATCTGTCTTGTGGTGACGTGGCAGCATGATTGCAAAGCCTGTAAAGTCCTTTGCAGATGTAGACTCTCTCTATCTCTCCTCTCTTGTTCCTGCTTGTTTTCTTCCTTCTCTGTATCCTCCTTTATTCTTCCTCCCCCACTCAACCATTTTTTAAAATCCTTTTTCTCTGAAATTCCCACTAATGTGTCTTAAAGTGTGTGTGTGTGCATGACTACTAGGCCAGTTGCCTGTGTGATGTTCAGCCAACTCCTCCTGACACGCTCTCAGCATACTTCTCCGGGCTCCACGGTTGTGGATTCAAGTTGTAAAGCTCCAGAAATGAACACATGAAATATAGCCGTGTGCGTCTGTGTGTCTAACTGAGGCTGGATCTGCCAGACAGGACACGCAGCCAATGCACTGTACGGGCCAAGCCCCGCACTCGGACCTGGAGAGAGTTTTCATTGAGTGGAAATCACCTCGATCCTGACCTTCACTGAACGGTGACAGAAAACAGTGAAACAATTTGAAGCAAATTTAGCCAAAAATGCTGATTGCTTTAACAAAAGCTTTTATTGTGGAGAGAATGACACCTGACCATTTGCTGCTCTGTAAAACAGCATATGCTTGCGTCGATGCATGTGTGTTTTATTACTCTTGTTAAACCAAGGGGTGTGGCTTTGTCCTGTTAGAGAGGTCGTTGAAACCTGGGAGTTTATGTGTACTGGCCAGCGGCAGTTTTGGACGGAGGATGTGCACTGTAAAACATTGTGAGCTGGTTTAACTTAAAAACATGAGTTTCTCCGCTGCCTTAAAATTGGGAGTTAACTGCACCAAAATAATCAATTCAAAGTCTTCTCATAGGTTAATGTAAATGTTAATGTAAAATCCATCAATCAATCAATCGATCAATCAGCAACTGCTCAGTCACACTGACACGTCACATTCACATTTGTTTTGCAGCTACATTTTCATTTTAATGTCAGAGCTAATTTCACATCAGTGGTAGCAAGAAGACAAAACACAACAAGCTGCTCCCAGTCACCTTGAAGAAGTTGTATGTGTACATAGGTAGAAACTGAAATAGTGCTAATTGTCATCATAATCAGAATAAACAAGACTTAATTCATAGGAGATATATAGGGGATAAGACATGAGTTGAGAGAGCATTCAGCATTCAGTCAACTCATCAGTTTAAGTCAGTTTAACTCAATACTTAAGTTTTAAATTTTAACCAGAATTTCACAAAACATGATATTTAAATTTAAGTGAATGAGGCGTGATTAATGGATTCCACTTTTTTTTTTCTTTTTTTTTTTTTTGGCTAGACTGGTGTCTGATGTTTTACAGTGAGTGTTTATGTGGACTTCTTTTACTATATTTGTGGGGTCTGACAGCTTTGTGGGGACATCACAAGTTCAAATGGCTGAGAATGAGGTTTTGAGCTTTGTTTTAAGGGTAAGGTCAGACATTCAATTGTGATCTTTAAGGTTAGAGTAAGGGGCTACAGAATGCATTATGTCAATGACCACAAATACAGGTGTACAAGGATGTGTGTGTGTGTGTGTGTGTGTGTGTGTGTTAGTCCTTTTTTCCCTGTATGAGCAGGGTGGTCAGGTTGCATCCTGACCAGATGTGAAATATATTAACTGGAGTCACCTGTTGTTAGCCTGGAAACCAGACCAGTGAGCGAGCTCATGTTTATTCGCTCTGGCTATTGTGAGGGTACAGTGATCTTACACTCACTGAACCAGAGAAGTGAAACTCACCCAAAATGTAGCTCAATCTGTTATCTAACTGCTGCCTCCTCATTAAACAGATCTGTACTGTAGCAGCTGCTTTGGACGTCTAGTGTAACATATTGTTTGGTTCATATGCGAAGAAGCTCACAGGAAAATAATATGAAATCTTTTTTTAAAACATTCTGTTCAGTTTCCCTCTGCAAGTTCCTTTATTTTGAGTCATCCGAAGGCTGTTTCTCATTGCTCAGTTTTATTGTTATTATTTGGGACGAACACTCAAACATATTTTAAGATGTCATGTGCTGTTTATGTCATAGGTCATAAAAAACATCATAAAATGTCTGAGCCAGGCAGACAGACCCTAAACTTAAGCATGTTTCCTGCAGACTTGCTTTAGTACCCAGCATTTGTGAAATTAATGTTTTCAGCAGTCAGCTCCAACATAAATAATACTGCTCTGCTAAACGCACTAATTCAAGTGCTATTGTGGCTCCTGATGTAAGTTATCATCTGAAAGGAGGCAGATAGTTTCTTTATGATAATAATAAATGAAACAATGAAAAACAGCTTAAAATTAATGATGAAAAATGAAAAAAAAAAATCAGCAATGAACGTGTGGACAGGTGACAGAAGAAGTGGTAAGACACACAGCCTAATTGAGATGGAGGATGCAGCAGCGACAAACACCGCAAACGCACACATGAACAATCCCTTTCACCAGCAGCACCCCTACCACCACCAACATATATTATCCACAAATAGCGCAGAAAAACAAGGCCGTGCGCCTGTGAAGTCATGCCAGGAATTCACAGCACGCACTTTGTGAAAAAAAAAGAAAAGAAAAGAAAAAAAAACACACACGCCCTGATTTTTCTCAAGACAATGCAATGTGCCGTGTTTCCTGAGTTTATTTGTGGTCAAGGTGTGAGAAGAGGTCAAGCGATCTGCCTGCTTGTCAGTGCTTTGATGCACTGTGTGTTTGTGGTAACGTTGCAATTATTCATGGGTTAGGGCGCAGTGTGTGTCTAATGATCCGCAGTCAGACAGACAGTGGTGCAGGACCAGTGCAGGCTGATTCAGCTGAGTTTGCCACAGCCTCCCAGACTCTTTGGGACTGCTCCACCATTTATCGAGGGTGAGGAGAGGCCCTAGTCTTCTCCACGGACACCATGAAATTAGAGGTGTGAATTGGACTTGACTCCTTCTCTCACTGTCTCTGTGTCTCTCTGGTCTTTGTCAATAAGTCTCGTAGCGTTGAGCATCTGGCGACTGAACACAGTGCGTTGGAATAAGGTCGCAGCTCCTTGTCTCTCTCCAGTGAGCTGCCTCCATGTGACAGGCTCTCTCTCTCTCTCTCTCTCTCTCTCTCTCTCTCTCTCTCTCTCCCTCTCTCTGTCTCCACTGCTAGCTGTGCTAATTGTTCTCAGGGTTTGGGAACATTCGTCTGTCACTTGAGGCCACACTTGCATCTGTGGGTCACAGGCTCCAGCAAAGACTGGAGTAGAGTATGACAGCTCTGCGTCTGCCTGTGTGTGTGGTGTGTGTGGTGTGTGTGTGTGTCTAAATAGTGTGGGGGGAGGCGGTGATGACTGGAGTCTCAGTTCAGGCAGACATGAAGGTGTGTTGCAAAAAAGAAAAGAAAATGAAAACCAGTTAAGGATATAAGGAATAGGTGGCTGTCAGGAGCAGAACAGAGTGATTGTGATGCATTGTATTCTAGTGAAGGAGTGGTTTGACATTTTGAAAAATATGTTTATTTGCTTTCATTATGAATGTGAGAAGATGAGAAGACCATGCCACTCTCATGTCTCTATGGTAGCTAGAGCTAGGTTAGCTTAGCACAAAGACTGCACACAGCTCACCTAAAGGAAGCAAAATCCACCCACCAGAACATTTTAAGTTCACTAATCAACACATTATATCTCCTTTGTTTAATCTGTGTAAATAATAATAATAATAATAATTCAGAGATTATGTGCGGAATTATTTCTTGACCTGTTGCAGTGACTTCCTGGAGTCTTAGGGTCAACAGTGTGAGGTTGTCAGGCTGCATCGAAAGTTTACATTTGCTGAACGCTCATCTAACCTGTGCTGACCTTTGTGAGCGCAGTCAACAACTGACGGTTATTGCCTGTGATTGAAGATGGAGTAGAAATGTAAAAGGCATGTCTATTAAAGTGGGCAAAATATCATCCCTCAGTAGCAGCTATTATGTTAGCTAGAAAATAAATGCTGTTTAAGTATTTGTTTATGTATCTTGAAACTGTTTACAATGTTTACATTGTAGCTTGTAGGCCTTTGCAAAAAATCATTTTGTAATCACAACAGACGACAGTGGGTCATAAAATAAACTTAGAAATAAACTTAGAAATAAACTGATACAAAGTAATCCACCTACCTACTACAGGCTCTTTGTAGGCTGATAAACAGGTTCAGTAAACACCTGTGCTGCAGCCCTGGTAGATATTGTTTATGACGTGATGCTCGTGCTTTCTCTGACCCAGTTTGTCCTCTGGGCCTGCTTCCCAACGGTCATACCAGAGGTCTCAGAAGTATAGGGATGGTTTAACTCCAAGCTTGTTGTTAACACTCCTGCCAAACCAAACTAAATGAAACTGGCATGCATTTGTTTGAAGTTTGGGAGGAGATGGACAAGAGAGGAGGCATCAACAGGAAATGGGGGAAAAGCTCGGGGTGGGGACGTAGCGAAGAATGATGATCTCAACGAAGCAACCGTTCCCTCTGTAGCTGTTCCTGTGATAAATAACTTGAGCGAGGTTTAATTGCGAGCACCCCGATCGCTGAGTTATGCTGCTGCTGCTGCTGCTGCTGTCGCTGCTGCCACAGTTATTGTTGATGCTGCTGCTGTCAGGGCTTGTGGGGGAGAGCTCAAGTCTAATGTGAGAGGTTGCCGGCTGCGGTTGTCCCTTTGTTTACTGTTGTTTAGTCTCTGGTATTTATAGGTACAGTGCTGCCTGTTTCAGCTAATTATACTGTGGACGCCATAGGGATGATTGCAGTAATGACTGGTTGGCTTTCCCAAGCATTTAGAGCTGTTTTCCTCTCTGTTCATTTTGCTATAGGAGACAATCAGGGAATTTTTGTTTGTGCGTGTATGTTTTCGTGTATATACCACGGCCTGCGTGCATGCACATGTACTGTATATTTCCCCCAAATGCCCACAAATATACATGTTGGTGACTACACAGAGGTGGCGCCCTGTGGCATTTTTCACAATGAAGGAACATATTTCATTTCACAGCTACGAAATTGCCCCATTTGATAGGGGCCCAGGTCTACTGCAACCTCCACAGCCCACTTAACATGCAGAAACAGACCCCAGGAATGTTCTTTAATCAACTTTAATTATAGTTTCCCAGACTCGGCTGCTCCTAGGTCAGTTGTTAATCCAGGCTTCTGGTTCAAAAGTTCAAAGTCATTCGTTCAGACAGAGATGGGGCCCTGAACACCTCCTGCCAAATACTAACCAACTTGAACGCTGATGCAACTCACATTCATCACAATGTCCTCGTCCACACACTCACATATCAATGTAGCACAGGCTGACGTTAACGATGAACTTCAAAATGCCCTCCCTGTGTGTTTGTGTATCTCTGAGTGTCTCAATTCAACAAATAAAATCCTGAGTGTGCCTGGCATTTAGTTTTATGTTTTTGTGGCGTAGCTGGATCGCAGCTGCGTCAGGAGAATTCAGACAGCGACAGGCAGGTATGCTGAATTTACACGTCTCTGTGTTGCATGCCCTGTCTGCCTCACACTCGCATGTAAACAACAAAGATTTCTGAAGGAATACAGAGAACTCATCCAGTTAAGCCTGAAAGATAATTCAGGCCAGATCCAGTCAAACACACACACACATGTGGAGTGCGGATGTTATCAGCATAGTTTGGAAGCACGGCTGACACGTTTTCAAAACACTGCGTGCTGGGTTGAAAGTGTGCTGGATGGGTCAGTGAGGTTTGACAGGAGAAAAACAGTCTGGTGTGAGCTTAAGATACACATCTCATCTTGTCTGACTGTCCACAAACTCACGACCTCAAGAGGCTTCATGTTTATACATGAACACTTGGGTTCGAGAGAAGGACTGCAGAATTTGTGGAAAATCGTAAATAAGCTGCCACAGTAGATAAGTATATTTCCAGTTTAGCTCTAACAGGTTTTACCTAAAAAACTGTGTGGTCTGACCAAAATAATGTAAACGTTCACATATGGTTGCATGAATATGTATGTGTGTGTGCAGTCGACCTTGACCAATACTGGATGTTTTCGACCAACGCAATATTTCTACAATGGCACATTGACTAGAATATTTTTTTCAGCACAACAAACAACCATTTTTTGTAAGAAACCTCTCAGTGGTTCCTAATCAACCAATACATGTGGCTTCATTTTAATGGGCCTTAAGCCAAAAGGCTTGAAACTTGTACTTTAAAAAGTTGTTGCAGATACTGAGCAGGACTTTTTACAGTTGAAAAAAACAAACAGCAAATATAACAGTGAATTTCAAATGATAGATATCACTGGAAATTAAATAAATGGCAGTAACAACTCAACACAATTCCACATTCATCTTCAGGGAATGGAACTTGAGCACGTGTTTAAGTCACTGACCAAGAGTCAAAGAACAGCCAGAGAAAGATCAACAGAGCCATCATAGACAACAATTATGTATTAAAATGTATTAAAAATTTGAAAAAGATATGATAAGCAGCCTACATAAGCTAATACGTAAGCACAACTATAAACAGTAAAACATGGTGTGGCATGGGGGAAACATGTATTATGTGCATTAAATGAATTTTACACAGTTAAGATGACGGCTAATTCATCCTTCTGTGTCATTTATACATAATTTAGCTGAAATTCTTTTGTTTCTGTCTGCAATAAGTTAAACTGGCCAATGATATCTGCCTGGCCTGTGTATTGGCTGGGCTCTGGTGAGCAACAGAATGTGCATGAGAAACAAAGAAAGGCAACTTAGGGACTGTAATGTGATGACAGTTTTGACAAGGAATTAGGAGTAACGAGACAAATGAGTGAGCTGTGCTTCATAGAGACTTTCAGCTAGTGTGTGCAAGTCTGTGTGTGTGTGTGTGTGTGTGTGAATGTGTATATAGTTGGAAGGCGTTTGTCTCTCAGTATCGATCGCTATTGACCAGAGCAGCATCTGAGAGCCAGAGGTACTGACAGCTGCCTCTGTGGCCCGAGTCGCTGCTTCCATTTCTTCATTTCATTATGCCGCCTCCGTTGCTTTATCGTGTACTACTTCTTATCGCGCGTGGCTCATTTTGTCCTGCAGCAATCCTCAAGGCGAGAGTGTGCACGTCTGCCTGCCTGTGCGTGTGTGTGTGCATGGGAACGCTCGTGCTACTTATTGTGTTCTAACACACAGCCACACAGCCTGCAACGAGGGGTTTAAACTTGATACAATATTGCCCACGCCTTCTATTCAAAAACAGGGCCGGATCATCAACAAGTTAGATCACTGTTTCACTTATTATTCTGTCCATCATGCTTGTTCATATTAGATGAGTTCATATGACACAGAGAGAGTCTTTGGCAAGGCATCATCTTCTGCTTCAGTGCAGTGACAAGCCCTGAGCATCCAACCTGGATACCACTGTCGGTGTTATGACTGAAGAGGCATGTATGGTATGCTAGCAAAAGATGCTGCCAAATGAGGTTCTCACATTCCCCCACGGGCACTGCGAATCACTCTGATGCCATGTTGGTAAATGTAAGCCCGACTCTGGAGATCCAGCGTCGAAGGGATGAGTACACAAGATCCAGACGTGACTTGATCTCTGCAGTCAGAAAGGCTATGTTTGCCCTCCTTCCACTCACTGTTGCGTCGTATTCGTCATTGCACAGGGCGAAGGGAAGGACATTAACAGTGTGTTAAACCAACTTTGTCAAGAAGGGATTGACAAACAATTTGCAGCGCGAGGGAGCTATTGTGAGAGACGGAAAGGGGAGGGGAAGAGCTGAGGTGAGAAGAGATAATGATGGCAGCTGGCGTGTGAGCCCCTGAGAATTCTGGGAAAAGTGCCTTTGTGTCCCCGTGGCAGAGATTGCGTGACGGGCCTTGTTGTCATGAGACCAGGTAAAGGGCTTCAAACGCACTTGTATCGACGAGTGATTCTGACTTTGTCCTCCTTTGTTTATTATCCGACGTTGTCTCAATTCAGCTTTCGGCCCATCCATCAACCTGTTTGTCTTTCATGTGTTCGCCGCGTTTGTGGCGGGTGTTATGCAGCTGTTTTGTGTGAGCATCTGTGCGTATGCATGCACATGTTTGGAATTCTTTGAGACCCTGCAGACACACAGATGGACACTTTATGGCTGTATTAACTTCCTTGGGAACTGATGTCAGTCCTCTTAATCTCCCACTACAGTACCTAGTGTCAGATGTTGCTTCAGCTGGTAATGAGCAGCTCAGGGTAGCAGTGTTTTGCTCTGTTTTGAATACTTTTTAAGCTAAAACATTCATCTCAGGGGAATGTTCCACCATTACAGGTGGTGTAGAGGATAGGACACCTGCAAATTAGCCCGACGGAGGCTGGTAGGAGGCAACAGTCTTCAGAAAATCCACATTTCCTCCCAGCACTGCAGAGCAGCCTGTATAACACAGTGACAGACAGCAGAGAGGTGGTAAATGTCTGTTGTGTAAGCAGCGGGAGCCTTTGAACTACCTCCTCCTGTTACACAACCAGTGGGGGCACCTGTACTCGCCGCCCCGCCATCTCTTTAACCCGTGCCCGGTGACACCTGTGTGTTTGTTGTCAGAAACCAGTCTATTAGTTTGACACCGCGCCCGTTCTAGCAGAAATGGAAGCCCTTTATTCCTTCCTGTCGTTGCTCGGGCCCCGCAGCTCCCCGCCACCAGGCATGAAGCAGAAAATGCCAGGGAACGCCGAAGATGGCTCACTCTGTTCCTCTGACCTCCAAAAAAAAAGTTGAAAGAGAGATGCTACCGAGCGCAGAGTCAGAGCGGAGGATGATGGATGGCTCTAAGCAGTCTAATAGTGTTGCCCTCCTCTACAGAAAGAGAACAAATATCTGCGAGAGCTGAATGATGCGTGTGGCCTCTGCTCCCATCATACAGCATGCCGGGGATCTCTCATGTGGCTTTCCATCCGATGCACTGTAAGATGCGCGAGAAAGGAGAGAGCTGTGTGGACAAATAGCACGACTGAGAGGGTTAGGGAGATTTAGAGGGAGAGGGAGAATGAGATGAGACAAAAAGCAAAAAGAAATGCACCAGGGACGGAGGAGGGTTAGAGTGACATTGAGAGGTAGAGAAGAGAGATCTCAGCACTGTCAGCTTAATATCTTCACACAGTGCAAATAGATGGTCTGTGGCTTCTCCCTGGTCTAATGATCACCCTACAGGCTTGATGTCTTCTTTACTTTGACATGTGAAAGCAGGTAACGTCTCCAAAATGTCATACTATCGCGACACCACCGTTCTGTCATTAAAAGATGTATTCTTTTAGCACAAGAACACACGTGCAAAGATTTGTTTCTCGCTCGAACACGTAACCGAATGACAGTTGAATTATGGTTTCTGTAAACGAGTCCATCTTTTCTACACTACATTGTCTTAATCTATACCCAGGCCACAGTCTTTGATCTATATTTTAGACAGTCAGAGTCTGTGTCCAGAATAGATAAAGGTATCACAAACTTGGCACTCCTGTCTCGTAAAGCCTGGCAACTTTGTTCATAAATTATTGCATGCCGGGGCGAGCTGTGGCCCTGAGGGTTTTGGAGGAGACCTTTAGCTGAGCAGAGACTGCTTTACACCTGTAATATAAATTAAGTGCGGGCAGGGGAGGGGAAGGGATGGACACCTGAACCTCTTCCACGATGCAATAGTTGCAACCCGCCGTTTCGTAGCTCATGATTTATTACCGCTGGATGGAGCGAGGCTGAGTTTTGAATCCTAAAGTCCTCCTCCGGTGACCTTATGGACAATTTTTAAACAAGCAAATCTTCAGTTTACGAGGCAAAGAAGGACCATGAAATCCTACCTGACTATCCCTGCTGCACATCTGAACATTCTGCCTGAAGCTTTGACTGCTGGAGATAATCTTGCGTCGCTGTTTGAGATGGAGAAGCTCAAATATTTAAATAAGGTGATGAGGTTGCAGGGAGATTATCTTTATAGATTATCTTTAAATTTTCATTTCTATTGAATATGTCTCTATCATCCTGTGTTGACAAAAACTGAGAGCAGACTTAAAGTTTCGCTCGTGATAATAATTGTGGCCTCTTGATACTTAGCTGTTGTTGATTTGCATTCCAGATCGATTGAATCTGAATCTTTCAACAACATAAGCAGAGCACTTGGAGAACAGCAGGAATTCTCTATTATGGGAAACAAACCAGAAAGGCTTGTTGTGAAAGTTTCCTTCTGCTCACAAGCATGCTCATCATGGACACACAGACTGTTGTACTGGCTCACTGGCAAGAAGTTTACCCTCCCTGCTTCAAAACACACACACAAGAATATGTAGCATCTGTCACAGTAATATCACATTACTGTTTGCAGCAGTTTTATTAATGTCAGTTGTTTGAATCAATTTAAATGTGATGCAGTTAGCCTATGCTAAAAAAAACACTAGAATTAGAGTTGTTCCTTTCAATCTTGGTGTGCCACAGTGACAAGCTAAGAAAATAAGTGTTGCATTTTTTACAAAGTCAGTCTTACCTTTATTCGCAGTTCTTCTACCTATGGTGTTGAATCCAAAATTACAGACATTACTTAGATTGTTTGGTCTCATCTGTTCAGCACAGCTCTCCAGTTTTTCAATTTTGTTTGTAAATATAATTTTTCTCCCTACATTTGAATAATAAACTGACGGACAGCGCCTTAAACCAAAAAATACACCTATAGGTACTTGTAAAGGTTAAGACATTGTGTCTTGTTTTTGTATCAGAGGCTAGAGCCGGGAAGTAGCCTAGCTTAGCATGAAAACTAAAAGCAGAGGAACAGTGAAACAGCTAGTCTGGTTCTCATCAAAGATGAGAAATACACCAAGTAACACAATTTTTTTAAAGATCTAATTTCTTCAAACAATGTTTACACTCAAAATGGTACCAAGCTGCTGTGTCTACAGCACTCCACAAATGGTCATTTTTACATTTCCAGCTGATTGTATGTTTCTGTATGGTTTGATATGATAAATAGAAGCTTTTATGCTACGCTAAGCTACTTCCTTCATTGCTCAAGACCCATATTTATAAGAGAATAATTATATTACACAAATTGTTGAACTATTTCCCCATGTATGAGCTCACTATGATGATGAGATCATTGCGATTGGAGCCAAGAGATCAGCAACAGTGTTTGGACCTCAGTCTGTGTTACATTTTAGCTTGATTTCCATGTGGATGTTATCTCCCTTGGGAGTTTTTTTTTTCCAACCCACAGTCCACAGTCAAGTTCAGACATGTTGAAGTTAGCTAAACAGTTTTAAATGAGCAAGGAGAATCTCTCCAGAGTGACACATCTACAAAGTGTTTGACTCTCAGTATCATCAAGTTACACGCAATAACATCAAGACTGACTGGACAGGATATTGACTTCACAAAAATTTGTGTGGGGTAGAAAATGTCTGAGTCACGGCCCCCTTTTTTCCCCTCCTCCTGCTGTGGATGTTTGCTCATCGTGGGAGAAACAATCAGCAATTCTGGAGGCTTCCACAGGCACCATTAAAAAATCATGAATCAATTTGAGCTTGTTCAAAATTTCAAACAGAGCTTTCATTAAAAATTCACTGGGACCTCTCTGTCTGTCGCTTGTAAATACATCATTGGTATTGCTGTGGCTGATGAGGGCTGCCTCAGAATGAGCCCAGTGCTTATGTGCTTGATCTTTGACTTTGGTGTCAAGGGCAAAGTCGGAGACTTGGTTCACATAAGGTCTTCCCGAGAGGTGTTTACTGTTAGCAAAACAGCAACTTTTCAAAATACTCTGAACCACTAAATAGCTATATGCCCTCATATCCATTTAAACTTGAATTGTACATCATTATGGTTCCAGCCAGTCACCTCAAGTATCCTTTTATCATTGAAAATCACTCTGTGCTCAAATTTTTAATGGGAACAACCAGGTGTTAAAACTGAAGTGAGCTCTGTAAGGTGCAAGCACTTTCTTACCTGCAAACTCTCTCATCCTCCCTCTCTCTCCTGCACATGCACGCACACACACACACACACACACACACACACATATGCACACACACACAACCTCCCTGCTTTCCCCGGTTTCCATGGAAACCTGTGGTGAAGGAACAGAGAATTCAAGGACAGGTATGTTTGCAAATTAGAGTTCCTCGGATCATATGTCCACTGAGCCACCATTATCAGCCCATCTCATCCTCCAACACACACTCTTGTTCTCTGACACTACCAGGGCGCCGCATAATCACTTTTTTATTATGGTGAAATTGTATGAGACTAAACATGACACATGATGCTGTTTGCGTGTTTGCCTGGTGTGTTTTTGGTACATCTGCAGACCATGCTGTGTTTGTAGGTTTGTGTTTGTGTGTGTGTGTGTGTGTGTGTGTGCGTGCGCACCACGTGTTTGGTTGCCTAACGTACAAGAACAGATAAAAAAAACAGACATATTTCAATATGGTCCCTGATTAGGAGAGCAGACTGTCCTGATTTCACTCTCACCGCAAAGCATGAACAACTGTCTCTAAATAACAAGAGTGACATGAAGAATGTTTTCAGCACATGACGTTTTGGCAGAGAGTCACACATTGACAGCAAAAGAATTGAAAAGGGCATGTCAAGGACGATGTTTCTACATTTTCAATTTTTCACACAGGGAGTCTTCATCACTTTATCAGTGGGTAATGGGAAGACAATATCTCACTTTTAGCTCTTTGCGTCTCTGCTGGTTTGATCTCACAGAGCGCAGGAAGGATCACATCGCTCTGTGATCACTCGTCTACTGTCCCTCACAGACGTGTGGGTGTCAGACTTTGGTAGGTTACATTCAAAATCCCAATACAGGTTGTTAGTTACTGCATCAAAACAGAATTAAGTAATATGGGTGAAGTTCTGTTTGAGATGATTAGTTGAAGGTGTGTGTTACTTATCTTTAGTGTCTTCCAAGTTGTCTATTCTTTAAAGCTGTGTTAACAAAGGTTTTTCAATTAACAATCCCAGAAAATGATTATGCTTAACATAAAAGGTGTCACTTGTAGTAATGAACCCACAGAGAATTATCACCCGACTCTGTGGGTCCCATGATCTCTACAGCACTTTAAAGTGTCTCTCAGCTTATTGTTTTAGTTTCATGCTAAAATAAGTGCTTTGGTTGTCTCACCATTCTTATCAACCCTGTTTCCAGTAGGCAGTGTTTTTAGCAAATAAGGCTCTGATAAACCTACCAAATGTTATTTCAAGAAACACAACAGTATATGCTGCTTTTCTTTTATATATATTGTTTATATTGGTGTTGTAAATGTTTGTGTTTACTTTGATATGCATCTATATTTGCATGTGTATCTGTTATATATATATGTCCTCTATGATAAAAACTGTACTGAAAAAAATTCCTTCAGCACCACACACATGTACGAACAGGCTGCTCTGCCTCCTATAGCACCCCATACCATATGTCACCCCTGGAGGAAAAGCTAACTCAGCTGTTGCCATGTAAAGTGTGTATGCTCTGCATTATGCTCCAAACATCACCTATTACCATGCGTGTTTGAATGTTTATTTGTGTGTTTCTGTGTGATTACTTGTCTACATCCTTTACACATAGGTCTGCATTAGTAATTCTGTCAGCACACTCGTGAAAACTTGTGAAACTTGTTAATATATTTGTGTTCCAATTCTGCATGCACATCACTTTGTTTTCTTGTTTGCCTCTCTTCCAGCATGTTGTCTCATCTCCCCTCCGTCATTGGTGTAAGTTTGTCAGGGTAATGGGCTGATTAGTGGCACAGCGGTGTTCTCACAACCTCCACACACATCTGCATGGCAACCAACTTGTTTGTCTCCTTCTGTCTTTTGTCCTTATTTAATTCGTCTTTAACTCAGGGTCACAGCGAGTTATTAAGGCTCTGTTAGAGGGAGAGTGTGAACATTTGTGTATATGTATGTCATTTGATGGAGCTGTACATTACACAGAGGCTTTTTATTAGGAGTTCATTGAAGGTATTTGAGGACTGAATGCATGTTCTTGTTTACTTGAAGGACAGACTCACCTTTTGTTCAACCCAGAGAATGTTGTTTACAATCAGTTTGATGGATACGCTTCAGCTACTCATTGGTAATTGGTTTTATATTAACAATGGATTAAGACAATATGTGCATTTTGGAAGAGTTTACTTGTGGTGACTAATCCACAGAGAGTTAAGCCAACTCTGCAGTTCCCTAGAAGTGTATTTTAGTTTCTTACTCATATTATTATCTATATTTTAATGTCTTTCAGCACATTGTTTTGGTTTTAAAACATGCAACTCTTCTATCATCAAACCAGTCCAAGCAGCTGTTTTCAGCCAAAAAATAAACCTCACATAAACCTACTGTACACTATCTTCCTTACACCAAACAGTAGCAACTAGCATGTCAACACAGTGATGTGCTTGGCTGGGCTGGTGGAGACCCAAACAAAGTGCTAGCATTTCTCCGAGGCTGCTTGATACTTAAAGGGCATCTAAATAGGCAACTGTCATAAAACATGTTCACCATAATAACTTTATAGGGTGATAGCGGGTCAGTTACATTTTTAGTTTGTTGTACTGCCCCCCAAGTGGCAGAAAAACAAAACAAAACAAATGAGTGCAGCTTTAAACAATGAAATTTGACAAAAAAAATTTGGCCTTTAAAAGAATGGTCTAATGGTCTATAAAATTGGAGAGGCCTATCTGCTGTACCTTTTTTTTTCAAGTATTTGTTTTCTAATTGGATATGGGTGATTTTTGTGCTACTCTCTGCTTTTGGAACCCATGTAGAAAAAATGGAGTCGATAAACCTTCACAGAAAGCTTAGGAACTCCCTTTTAATTGTTAGAGCATATAGACCTGTTTGACTATTTTATAGGCTTTCTATCTTTAAAAAGTAGATCCATTCACATGAAGCTGCAATGGAGTGAAACGTGAGGGTTGAACAAATTCTTTTAACCATGTTTCAGTGGGGCCTGGGTTGGAGGGAAAAAAGGAACCAACTGATTCTTAAAAGATGGGAGGGGAGACAGAGACATTCAGTAGCAGCGTGGTGCTTCATCATTTAGGGCTTTCCTGTTTATGACTGCTTCTGTCTGCCTAAGTCAACAGCCAGACAGGGAAAAAGTAGACCTGCTATGCGTTCTTTTTCCACCATACTCACACGTTCCCTGTTTTGGTTTTAATTGGCTGTTCCTCTCCTTCTCCCTCTGCACTTCTCTGTTTCTCTAGATCTTTTTCTCTCTGTTTTTCTTATTGTTTATTGTTTTGTCTTACGCCCAACTATTTCTGTCAGTCCGTCCATCTTAGTTTCTCTCTCCCTCTCCCTGCTGAGGCACTGTGTTTGTGTCAGGTCTTGGCATAGGTGGCATGCTTCCATATGGAAGTGTTCAGGAGATGATATAGAACATATGTGACCCCGCTCGCTGGCTGGGGACTCTGTGGAGATCACACCGTGTCATTAGTGGTGGTGAGAACGCCAGCTCTGCAGTGCAAGGGAGGAGAAGGAAGGATAAGGACAGATATAATTAGGTTAAGGAAGGGGGAAAGGGTGAAAAAGGAGGAAAAGAACAAGAGATGGTGCTGAGTACATTGTGTCCTTTGTGGAGCTCAGTGCATGTGTGTGTGTGTGTGTGTGTGTGTGTGTGTGTGTATGTGTGTATGTGTGTTCTGGCCACTAGCTGGTTAGGTCTCAACGCTGATGTAAGCCGAAATTGGCAGAAAGGCCAGGTACACTCTCACGCTTCAGTGTGCATTCAGTGTTTTCTTTGAACCTGACTCTATTGGGACCAACTTTAACAAATTGATTTTGCCCGAACCTTTACATAACAAGATCTGTCAGGATCCATTAAGTGACTGTCCTAAAGAAAAAGGGTGCTTAGTTTAATAAGATACTTTCATAACATTTACCCAAATGATAGCTTGCTAACCGGCGGATCCACTGTTCCGCAAAGTCGTGAAGACATGCGCTGATGTCATACAGCTTCCACAGACCTCAAAATGAAAACAAAGACTCGATCTGCACATTTTCCACATAATACTCCACAGAGTATGAATCTGTTTTGATTGTTGCTGTCACAGCCTGGGCCTTTGGAATGATTTGGTCAAGCCACAGTTATTTTGGTAAGGCTTGTGAAAGTCAGCAGAGCCTAACTTTATTTCTCATATTACACTTTGTATGAGAAATATTGCTCATATAAAGCCATTTCACTGCATATTCTAGTGTTTTGGTGTGGACCGTAGAGCTGCACAGGGTGGGGGTTTGACTGGGAAAGACGTAAGCAGGGCTTACAGTATACATAGTTGAGGGTAAACGTCCTCTACACAGCAATATTTTAAAAGTAATCTTGGACTGGCAAAAATATTAACACCCTGAAGGAGAAATAAAACCACTGCAGGTGTGTGTAAAGTAACAAAAACACAACCTGAAAACACCAATAACCACAATCCGATAAAGCTGCATTTACTCTTTTCTTGGCAACGTGGGGACAGAATATTAAATTCCACTGGTCAGGTCATACAGTGGATCTATCAGAGCTTTTGCTGCCTACAGATGTTGGGCTGAACCATACAGTAAATTTGTAGCTTTCGTGAACCCACCAAATTAGATTCTGTTTTCACTATATTGCTGGCCGCACTCACTTGCTCTGCATCTGACATTGAAAGGTAGATGACCCAAAACTTCCAAACAAAGTTTCAAGACTCAAACTCTACTCAAGTTGGAAGTCTTTATGACATCTGTGTCGGCACCCCTCCCATAAATTCACTCATATATTCAGTCTCATGCACTTCCTGCTTCCTGCTAACTGACCCATGAGTACTAATTCAGACCCTTGCCATCTCCTGGCTGGAAAACTGTTGCTGCTCCCTTCAAGAAACTATCAGTTAACTCACATTATCACTTTTGTCGATCATATGACTGCAGGTCATCCATCGCTGGCACTGGCTTCAGAATCCTTCTATTCACGTTCAAAGCCCTCAGTAGACGCCCCATTTTTCACAACTCTTCCGTGAATATGTACCACTCAGATGCATCCACTATTGCCATAAATACAGTTTTTTCAGTGCCTACAAACATACAGTAGTTGGGTCCAAGTCATGAGAAACAGCTGCTAATAGCAGGATGTGTCTTTGAGGCACATGATGATTACTAGCCACCTTACATCAAGCCAAGATACAAATTCATAGCCTATTTTCAGCAGTTAGTTATGAAAGAGAAATTCATTCTTTATTTTGTGAGACTCAGTCTTCATTTTATGGTACAGGGACAGAAAAGTGGGAAAGTGGATGACTTGGGATAGCCTGTGGGGTGAGACAGAAAACTGAATAATTTAGAGGAAATTAAAAACATTTTAAAGTAGAAATTGGAGTTAATTAGTTAACAAAGTGCATGTAAAATAGTAAAAATTTAATAAGGAAGAAAAAGGGTCAGAAAGAGCAAGACAAGACAGTGAAGCAGAGGAGCTATCCAGCAGAGAGAAAGATGGTGGCTGAGAGAGACAGACAGAGCTTGTTTGCTCAGGCATTGATTCAGGGCCCCTTGAGGCTGCGTCTTCCATTTACCAATTTGTGTCTTTCCTTCTCTCATCCTCACCTCCGCCCATCTTCCCTCTCTCTGGCGGATCATTCGTAGGGAACAAACAGCGCCGCTCGGGAACACCGGACCCTCGGTTGCCGGGCAACCACACACTGACTTGATGGAGTGGAGGTAACTTCAGAGGCCTCTGTGAGAACAGTATCAAGGTTGTTATTAGACCTGAGTCCCGATAACCCCCACAACACACGCACGCACACTTACAAACACACACATACACACAAGGTACAGTCCAAGTGTATACATAGAAATATGCTAGAAATATGCAACACAGTTAAAAATAATGTATCTAATCTGTGCTACTGTTACCATAAATGAACTGCAAACAGATGCCTGTACCCCCTCATCATATGTGTTAGTGACAGAAAAAGCAACATGGTAGCATAACTTGTTGGCCGACTGCTATTACCGCTCATATGTCCTGTATTTTACTCTTCTACTGTGGATGTCAAAGTTCTCTTTCGCCACCCTCTCTGGTTTTTTATGAGGTATAGAGGGAGGACTTCCTCTCTCCTCCCTGCTAAAGATGAGTGTGGCTTTGATAATAACAGAGATAGTTATTAATTAAAGGGGGAAACAGACTCACTGCTCCCTCCCCCTTAATTCACCACCACATCACATGAGACTGAGATGTGGACAGAAAAAAATGTGGGTGCATATGTGTTGGCAGGCGGTGACCTTTTTTGCTTAAAGTTTTTGCATTGAGTATAGGCGTGTACCTGTGTCCATATGTGTGTATGCACGTGTGCCTTGGATTTTATGCTAGTTTCAAACTAGTGATTTACTATTAAAACTTAATGAATGTATTAGCTAGTTGCACCTTTAGTGTCAGTTTGTTGCTAGGAAACATCTTTAGCGTTATCAAATCACCATCATGCCACAATATTTGACTTTTTGGATAGCATAGCCTCCAAAAATGACAGTTTTTTGGGGGGTAAACCATAGATCAAACTTATCTGTCAGTGCTCTCTTGATGTAGGCATGCCTGTGATTTGTTTCCATTTGAAGATATATATATGTTTCAGTTACTAGTATTTCTTCATTTTACAATGAGTGTGAAACGTCCATTAAGCTAACGTTGCTGGCGTTATTTGGCCATTCTGTCTGACTACTACATTATGCTGTTTTTTTGTAAAGTTTAATTCAAAATCTTACCAGTTTACTGTATGAATCAGATGTCAGCGAGCTAACTTTAGCTTTGTCAGTTGGTTCAGTTAACTGCCAACACTTATACCTGGTAGTTATTGGGTTTAGCCTATATATTTAGTAACAACTAATCTCTACGAAAGGGCCAGTTTGTGTGATGTAATCCGTTTTAATGAAGTGATGTATAAATCTACATTTGTACATTAAACACTTGTATCTGTATCATTAAATCTAGGTTCAATTTGGTGCAGTCAGCTTCACATGTGGGTTATCCATACCCAGCCCTGACTCCAATACATGCAAACTCAGACACGGACAGATTATTGGACGTCTGTCAGAATCATCTGGGATCCCTTAAAAGCTCGTGCAGAGGACAGACATAGGAAAGGAGGCGAAGACAAAGAGACAGGCAGCATTTAACACTTGGTCACCACTGAGTCCCTCTGTGCCACTGGGAATGCCCTTCATGCTCCGTTTTTCTGTTTTAGAAAAAAAAAATAGTCTGACTTTGACTTTTATTACAGTTTCTAAATACTCCTGCTGGGAAACAAAGAAGCCAAAGTAGGCCTTTATGGGCAAGCTTATGCATTTGTTACTGGCCAGAGGATATGCTCCAGGTATAGGGAGAGGAATGAGGAATCTTGGCAATAAAATAGTCAGTGGTGGGAATCTTTCAAGTTTGGGAATGGCGATTAAAGGAATGTAGGGCTATATCTCAACTGTAAGATAAGATGTGTAGTGAGATCTGATGTCTTCCTAGGGAGAAAGAGAGAGAGGGGTTCACCGTCTGCTCTAATACTGTACCATGAACATAGTCTATTATGTACACAATAGTAAAAAAGAATTGGACATCAATTTTAATTGAAAAAAAAAAAAAAACTTAATTAATTTCAGTTACTGAATAAAAATAGTCAGTTCCAAAACTAGAACAATATCAATCAGTTCAACGAGAGATTCAAGTAACCTTATTTACAGTCTAAATGAAAATCTCTGTACACTGACAAATCTTAATTACTTAATTCAGACTTGTAGAAAGCACTGATTACTCATTAGAAAGTGGAATAAGAGTACTCAAAGAAAACAATGTTAAGAGAGAAGCCAGTTTTCTTTAAAAATGTCAAAAATATATAATATAAACTAAAGCCCAAACCATGAAAAACGGTCCCTATCTGAAAGCACACAAAAGTATGTGGAGACCATGTCCATGCACCTATACACGTATAGCCCTCTTCACTCCTTTTATGTGCGTGTTTGATAACATGTTTTTTCAATCAAAATGTCATGTCAATAAATATTCATTGAACTGAACTGACATCAAAATAAGAAAGAGAAAGAAATTCAAATGGATGGCTACACACCTGCAGTCCAGGTGCCGTGGTTGAGACAAATCTAAAGACAGGGAGAGAGAAAGGATGATGAGTGAAATGGTTTGGTGCTTTCATAATAAACACAACATTATTTTAAACATGCAGAGGTCTGTTGCTTGTGGCTCTGCATCTTTGTATGCACGAGTCTACGTATTCATTGTATCTGTGTGCAAATGCATCGCCGTGTGACCCTCTGCTCACTCACACAGAGGCAGCTTGGATTATACAAGTCCATCCTAATTCATGTGGATGAGGTATTACTTTTTCCAATATGAGTGGTGTTGTTCCAGTGACCTGGTCCAGCCAGGTATTTCTCTGCTCCCCTCTAATACCTGCCATCATCCTCTTAGTGGGCCATAGGTCGATTAACCACAATGAAATGTTCCAAAGTGACGCACACAAGGAGTGTGTGTGTGTGTGTGTGTGTGTGTGTGTGTGTAGGTTTATGTGTTGTGGAGTTGAGCTGTCTGAGGAATGTGGGGGCAGATCTACAGTAAGTGATTGCGTGCCTTTGTGTAGCTCCTCCTTTTTTAAATGCACACCATAGTACTTAATACTGCTTCCTAAAATTGCCACATATGTGTACGATCACTGAGTAGATACTGGTTTGTGGAGCCAATAGAGGGTGACAGATTCCTTACACCATACTTGACTTTTTCAAATCAGCCCTAAATACACACATTTTCCATTTTAGAATTTTAGCATTGTGTAAAGTTGAATTGAATAGACTATGGTTTTCGTTTGCCCTAGAGACATGGAAAAAGGTTTTTGCATAATAAAATAATAATAATAATAATTATTAGTAGTAATTATCATCATGGTCTAATAAAAATGAAAATCTTAAAATGTTTTTAAACTTCATAAAAAAAGAAGAAGAAGATGTGTGGTTATTCCAAAAACCAGAGTCTTTAATGGAAATCATTCTTAGTTCTTATTAGTCTTGATGTAGCTACAACCAGTATGAGTAAACAACCAGACTTTTTTTTTTTTTTTTTTTTATCATTTTAAGGAGTCAGTGAAGAAATGCGGTTTCTGGTGGTCTGTGTTTTTTCTATGTACCAGATTAGAGTCCAGCTAGCTGCTTTTAGAACAAGTAGGAGATGTGCCAAAGACTTGTTATGAAATCTGGGATCATTACAGTTAGTCTAGACAGATGTGTGAAATACATGAGTTTTGAGGTTATCAACATGATAAGAATGTTATGATTTTTGTAATTTCTCTGACTTATGAGACATGACTGTATCACTGCTGGTCTGGGATTGAATTGCTGTTAAAAACAACACTAATGTTTCTCCAGCGCGGTTGTGAGTTTTTGTGCTGTGCAGCTTTTAATATGTAAGCGGCATTGACATGTGGATGGCAATAGATTGCCCAAAGGTATCATAAATATATCAGACAAAATTGGTCCCAGAACTGACCCCAAGATCAATCCCACAAATCATCCTGGCTGAAAGGATCTGTAGACTCTGCTCTCAACAGCAAAACTTCATCTCAGAGATAGGAAGCAAACCGGTTTAAACGAGTCCAACCAGGGCTCATGAGAGTCAAGAAGAACAGAGTGATCAGTAGTATTAAATGCAGCACAGAGGTCAAGGTGAACTACAACTGATGAATGACCAACATCAGCTG
This sequence comes from Lates calcarifer, assembly GCF_001640805.2. Classification (NCBI taxonomy): domain Eukaryota; kingdom Metazoa; phylum Chordata; class Actinopteri; family Centropomidae; genus Lates; species Lates calcarifer. Next base: position 10,700,873 of record NC_066840.1, on the reverse strand, counting down.
GTAAAAGCAAGTCATTCCTCATGCTAAGTAGTGCTGGTGCAGTGCTGTGACATGCCCTAAGAAACTTTTTACAGATACCAGTCTAGATCTTGAATCAATTGACTCTGTCTCTATCTGTAATGGTTTCCATGCCATTTCAAATATGACATGTAGGCTCGATATGAGTCACAAAAGCATGGAGGAAAAAGTACAGATGAAAATAACCACAGATTCTCAGATGAAATATAGATGACAGCGTTAAAACCATAGGATTTGTCCAGGGTCATCGTGGGGCTTTGAACCTGCTGACCCTGAATTATCTGTTTTATGTCATCCACTCCCTCTGTGTGTCCATCCATCCCTCACCCCTCTCTCTCTCTCATTTTCCTCCTCCTCTTCTTTGGCCTAAGCTCAGGGACGCATCTACTCAGGGACATTGGCAGTGTACTGAAACCTCCTTTATAAACAAGGTTCAGGTGAGGTAAAGGTATGATTATTGGATTGAAAGAGGCTGAGTGAGAAATAGAGAGAGAGAGAGAGAGAGAGAGAGAAATGAATGTGGGAACAAGGACAACAGACAGAGACATCAAGTTCCTTCTTGGTTGTGTAAAACAGAGTGTATTTCCTGAGTGGGACATATCGGACTTGTATCTGAGGGAGGCCTCCCAGAGAGCAATGTCTCCAGATTGCTCCTGACACCCTCTATTACAGGGTTATGTGGTTGTCAACAGTGGTTTGAAAAAGGGGTCAGTGTGTGAATGGAGGTGCTATGAGAGGATGCTAAAAAACTGAGACTATTTCACACAAAACATGAAGGTGAGAGACTATCCATTTACCACAAACCCATCTCTCACTTTCTCTCAACTAGACCTCAAATGAAGCAACACACAGCTCTCCAGCTGTTGCTGAAAATGTTCCAGCATGTGACAAATTCTTCTAAATCCTCACTATTATTTTATGGTGACAGACATAAAACTAATCACAGAATGACGTGCCGTTTATTACATTTTTGGCCCCACATAGATCGGATCGACTGTGCCGCTAGGTTGCCTGCAGCGGATCAGCCTGCTTTACCATGGCGACCCTGTTCATTTTCTGCAGAGCCCAAGGGGAGGCAGAGAGGAGCGAGGTCAGGAGGGATTGGAAATCTGATCCCCCTCCAAAAACAGTGAAATGACATTCCAATAACCTTGAGACCCTCGCTTGGACCTGCCTCAAATAATGGCCTGGGGCCACAGAGTGTGTGTGTTTGCATTTTACTTGTACTGGGACTGCGCATGTACATTCATGTGTGTGCCTGCATACGCGTCTGAATGTGTGTGTACGAAACCTGCGCAGGCCGCTGATCGCTATTCCAGCATAAAGAATGCAGCCTCAAAGCTGAGCAACAAGTGTCTGCCTTTTTTGAAACACAGTCAAATGCACAGACTTAGAGCACTTTATGGGTTCCTCTTGTAAAACCAGGGACAGACAAGCAAGACAAAACTGCATTTTCTTTGGCTGCGGCCTCAACATAAAAGACACAATTATATGAAAGAAGTAAAACGGAAGAAGTAAAAATGGAAGAAGTAAAAACAGCAAGTTGTAAAACAGCTGAACGATCAAGAGTCAGACTGATTTTTTTGGACAATAATGGGCAGTACAGTGTATACTTTCTGTACCTCTGCTACACAGCTGCTTGGGATGTTTGACATCACCAGGAGATGCAGTATGTGGTGTTTATGTTGTGGCTGTCTGGTCATTTTCAGGAATGTGCTTTGAAAGTTTAAAAGAACAGCTTCCTCAGTGTCATTACATTGTTAGTTAGAGCAGCGATCAAATGCTCAGCAGTTGTGTTAATACTATCTGAAGAAAAGTGTGCGTATGTTTGTGCGTGTGAGAGAAACAATTAAATAACATCTGTGAGGCCTTCTGTGTATGTGGCTCACATCTATGACCCAGCACAGTGTCTATTTTTCCATCTTACACATATGAGTGAGTCAGTGTGTGTGTGTGTGTGAGTGAGTGTTGACCTCAGCATGTCCAGCTGGCAGACGACTCTGGAGATTCCAGGAAGTTATAGGTTGAGTAGGCGTCCATTTTATGCTTGAAGGTGGATTTGATGAATACATGTGTGTCTGTGTATGTGTCTGTGTCCATGTCTGTGTGTGTTTTCAGCCTGGGGGTGGATTCCCCATCATCTCAGAAGCAGCATTTAGTGTGTTACAAAAGAAAAAAAAAAGGGCTGTTTGAAAGTTTACTCCCACAAACATTGTGTTTAGACACATATTCTCTACCAACAGTTTGCCCACTGAAGAAGACAGAAGAAATTATTATAAAGAAGTAGCAGTAGGATTAAGCAGAAAAAGTGTAATATGTGAAACATCTTCTACTTCATTATTTCCTCTGCACTGACCTAAAATTGCATAATCATGGCATTCCTCTGTTGGGATGTAAGCATCATTTTTCCCAGACTAGGTCAGGTTTCTGGTTGTCAGTCGCGCCTGTGGATCGCTCCAATTTTCCAGTGCGGTAAAGCCAGCAACACTTTCCCCCTAATGTTTTGTGTGCTTCTTGGATGAAAAACATTTTATGGCTCCTTTAAGTGTCAGCTCAACATTTCTAAATGCCTTTCAGATTGGATATAAATAATTAGTATCATCTCAGAGTAAATTGCCTCACAATATTGTCTGGATGGAAGAGGTGGATGACCCACCACAGCTGACTTGAATATTTTTACTGCCTGGAGTATTTCATCTCATCTGACAACAACTGGGGTCCTTTAGTTAGTGGGGCCTCCTGGAACACATGCCAGAGGAGGTTTTTTTGAAAACTGGGGGGAATTCAGTGAGGTCACTAGTGAAAGTGATGATAGCTTTTCTGTATCCATTGTGCCGCAAATGCATCAGACAGGAGCCAGGCCCAACTGTAAATCCACTCCATCGCGGATCATTTACTCTCTAAATCATTAGGGGTGTCTGGAGACAGGGTTCCCCAGACAGGGACAGCAAGCCGACAGAACACAAACTTCAGGGCAGGGTAAGTGGCTTCTGCTGTATGTTTACACTCCTCAATCGATGAGTGTTGCATAACTTTTGGTCGGGCACTTACCTAACCGCTTGTCCCTTTTTTTCCCCTCTCTCCTCCTCTCTGAGGTGCTGCCTGTTCATCTGCGAGGAGGATCAACCAATCATACTGCCCGGATAACTCTGACCACGCCACGCTGTTACCTCATTCGTGCATGAGCTGCTCCCTAATTGGCAGCTGAGACAGCATGGGGTTCATACTGGTATTTCTAATTAACAGCTGCAACAGAATAATTGAAATGAGGAAAGAGGTGCGAGGGAGTAAAACTGAAACATTTAAGTCCTGGGATTCTCAGTTCTAGAGGAACTTTCTCTTTCCACAGATGGACACAATGCATGTTGTGATCTTTTGTTTACTATTTTAAGAGTATCCCATCTGCAAAGGGTGGTAGAATGAGACAAAGTCCTGGAATAGTTAGGCTGAATCACCATGATCACATTTGCAAAATGTGCTCATGACAGCCATAATTTGCTATGATAACCATAGACAGATTATCATGTTGTTTTAACAAAAACCCAGTATAAGCTGTGTAAAATAAATATCCTCTTACTGCTAACTGTGAAAGAATAAATGTAGAGCCATGCCTAACTACACAGCAAAACAGTGAAATACTTTTTTCTGGGCTTTCTCCAAAGAGAAGTTATTCAAGTCATCAAAATCCAACTCCCCAGTGAACAGAGGTTCAGGTGTCTTCGTGTCATCCTCCTCAGTGTGTTTTCAACCCTCAGTTTTATCAGGGCTGGTGAGGGGCCACAGGATTTGGCTCAACTGACCTTTTCTGTTGTTTGATTTATTTCACATTTTGAGTCGCAGATGTGGTCTTTGCTTAAGATCCTGTGTCCGTATTGTTTTGAAAAACATTCCCTGGATTAACATATTATAGCACCAATAATATGTGTGAAAAAAAGTGGACTTCCTTTTTAACAACTGTTTTCACAAGTAATTTTAATGACAGTATAGTCTTATCAGGCATCTGTCCACTGCCACTGAGGGAAAGGCTTCAGCAAATAAATTCACTTGTTTTCTTTTCAGGTTTGTTGTGACTGTGGTCTATGCAGTGATATTCTCACAGATGATATGCTGTGATGTGTTGCACTGTACATCAGGACCCTCTAGTCCACTGGTGAGCATTTTTGCTGGGTCCAGTTTGTCATCTCCAGGGACATTTTGAGGCGTTTTCACCTTTACAGAGATGCCAGACACAGTGAGCTTGGTAAATACTGGAGGTGTGCAACTGAATATATTACTGGACAGCCAACACAGACAGGGAGGGATTTCATTTGCTCCGTGTGTGCGTGTGCATGTGTGTGTGTGTGAAAGAGAGTCTACCAGAAAGGAAGAGAAAGTATGCACATAACGTACTCTGTGGGTGTTTGTGTAGACAGTGCGTTTGTGTGGATAATTCATCCTTGGTGTGTATTCAAATTTGTACATTGATATAATGATACAAAACATGTTCTTTGTGTAGTCCTGAGCTTTAGTGGAAATCAGCTCTGTGGCAGAATGTAAGCTGAAAGTTTGAATTGAGTTTATTGATGTCAGACTCTAGAGTCGTCTTTCTAAATCCCCTCCCAATGTGCATATGTGTGTGTGTGTATGTGTGTGTGTGTGTGTGTGTGTACATGAGCGTACATGTAATTGTCACCTATCCCCTGCCTGCAGAAAGGGCTTTAAGGATTTTAATTGAATGCTGCCTGTAGATGCAAAGTGTATTTCTCCGGAGAGAGTCACAACCCCTTTAATGTTCCCTGTATTCTATTTAAAGGCACCAGATTTCAAAACAAAAGACTAGAAACCTCTATGAGTCCCTGTTTGATACCGGTGTTTTTAATGCACAGACTCGCACTAGAGGAATACTAAATCCATGTTATTATTGTTTTCTGATGCTGTTGAAGTCTTGTTTACTTTAATAATGTTTGTAAACACAGCATTAAAACTGGGCTTTGTCTTTCATGTGTGCTTGAATTGATTGTTGTTGTTGTTTGACAGTTATGCAAGATAACTTCATCTGAGATTATAAAATCAATCCTCCACTCACACTGAGAGAACTGAGTTAGCTGTAAGAGATCATTTACTGGCAGCTAACATATTATTTGTCTGGTTTAGCTGAGCCAAGAATGAGGAACAAGGCACATGAAGAGAAACACACAAGAGCGAGTATCAAGTGATGTAAATTGATGTGTGTTGAATATAAGAATTTTCATATTCTCATGCATATTGAGACACTCATATAGGTAAATGGTTTTAATGTTGTGGTTAACTGCTGTGGTGGTTAAATTTTGACCTCAACTGCATTCCCTCTGATGTGATGGTTTTGTTTTAAAGACTTTTTATCTGAATTTTAAACAGCACATGATAATAGCTTAACCTCGAAGCCAGTCATAGTTGACAAAGAAGCACCGTGGCCTACAATAACATCTAAATTCTTTTGTCCTCTTTGAAAAATTATTGTCCATCTCTGTGTGAGAAGTGAACACATACAAGTGCCTGCAAACCTGTGAATGTTGCCGCCTATTGAAACGTATGTGTTCATGTACAGCATGTGTTTTGAGATCTGCTCTGTGTATCTTGGCAGGGGTTAGACCGTGATGAATGAGCATCAGGATTGATCCAGTGTTTTTACAGCTGGAGAGTATTGCATTTAGGAATGAGGCGTGTTTACAAAAACACCCAACCCTAGTTTGTCTTCATTATACAAATAGATACCACTGATTCCATATACAGAGATTCAATTTACACACACGCATGCACGTCTGTACCCCCCCCCCCCCCCCCCACACACACACACACACCAACACTGGGAACCAGTGGAAGTTAAACCATTTAGCCCACCCCTCCTTAAGGCACTGTGCTTTCAAATTTGGTTTAAAACTTCATGTATTTTTAAGTTTCCTCCTTTTCCCTGTACAATTTTGTGTGTGCATGAATGTGTGTGTGTGTGTGTATGCAGCAGCAGAAAGTGCCACAGGTCATTTGGCAGTGGTGTCAGGTGTGTCTGGCAGACAGCCTGCTCCTCACTGGGACATACCCTGTCTCTAATTCAGGCCCAGTCTGTTATTGGCATATGGATATGAGCCAATAACAATAATGTAATACTTACCGCCTCATACCGTGGATATTACAGCAAATGACACAACATTATCAGTTCTGGTCGAGCAGCTTTTATTACCCATTTTTCATTTTTCATGATGTTTGGGAATGACAGCGCAGTTGTAGGCTGGTGAAAGGAGGGGCTGACGTGTGATAAAATACCACAAGCAGGGATGATTCGTTACCTGCCTCGCTTTGCTGTGTGTTTGGAATAATGAGTCGTAATCTAAGTATGTGAGGATGTGTTTTCCTTTGGTCAGCAAATTCCTGAGCAAAATGAGCATATACAGTATAAACTCCAACTGTTTACATCTGTTTTGTTTGCATTCAGCTGTTGAACCTAATAGATGAGGTCTGAGATGTCTGCAAGCAGAACTAACATCCTGGTGAGGAATGATCTCGTTTGAATGAAGTAGTGGATTTATTAAATTCAAAGTAATCAAAGTGTTATGTTGAGAGAAATTCATAAAAAGCTCTTATCTGTTTTATTATTTATCAAATCATATTTTACAGTTTCAAGTTATCCTTAATATGTCGTTGACTTTGTTAGTTAAAATTTGAGCATGTTTTTTACATTTGTAGTTTTACTTAAAAAGCTCCTCATCAGGAGCTGGCAGGTGCTAATCAGTTAGATGATGTCACTATTTCCGGGTCATTTCACAGAGTTTGCCCCCCGGCCAAAAAAAAAACAAACATATGACATCATCAGTCTAATTAGTGCACCTGAGCAACCTGGCACACCTGCTATTCATTAGCTTTGGTTTCCCTAGCACGTCTGCTCCCGATGATGGTTTTAAAGTAAAGCTGAAAGCTTGAAACAACAAATATTAGCGTCAAACAGCCACCTTTCAAACCTTAAGGCGGTAAGTTGTTGATATTTACATCATCTTTTTTTAAGTTTAATTCTACTACAATCATTCTTGAAGTTGGTAATATCTAGCAGGACATCTTGGGTCTCTCTTTGTAAATAAAATATTTTAAACAGTTCGGTCTAGACATGCTCTATATGAAAAGCGCCTTGAGATAACTTGTGTTGTGATTCGACGTTATATAAATAAAACTGAATTGAACGTTATAGCTATTTTGCTAGTAAGAGTTAGGCAACGAAGCGACACCGAGTTTGTGTTTTTTGGACTTGGAAGTATAGAATCTGTGTTCAGGATGATGTGATAATATAATAATTATATGTATGACCTTCCCTGTCGCATAATTTTAACATTTACAGCTTAAAAGTGGTCGAAAGGATTTTGTCGTTGAATGAATCGTTGTTGGATGCTGCTAGCCTTTTCCTTTGACACTGCAAATCAAATCCTCTAAGATAGTTTGAAGTTGATCTTGTACAAGTGCTGCTGAAAATCTGTCAGTATCGTGTTAGCTTCTCTCATTCACCTGTACTGAATAACCCTTGCATAATATGAAATAGTCCAGTTTCTTTAATCACAGCAAAATTAAAGTGCTGTAGAAAATGAAGGTTACAGCAAGTGAAATCAAAGAGGCATTTAACAGTCAGGGTTGCTGCCGTAATCATTTTAAAAACGTGTGAATAAACTGAACATAGACTTTCTTATTGTCACAGTAAAACCATATCAAATTCAAGGTAAGAATGATTTAGGTAAAAAAAAAAGAAAAAAGGTCAGAGTGTGTGAAGCTTGCACATCGCACAGATTTGAGGGTAAACTGACTCTCAACATAGTATGTGAATGGGAGGAGGATTAAGGCTTCCAGAAACATTTTTCTTTTCTTCAGAAAAGTATTTAGACAAAAAGTAGTGACGACACTGAGAGACTGCAGCTGTCTATAGTATATGCTAGTGCTGTATGGCAAGGCAGATGGCAGTAGGCCATGTGTGTTGTGTTTGTGGATTTTTCTTCGCTTCCACCTGCCAAATACCTATGTGCTTTAGTGCCACGAGACACCGGTGATCTTTAGCAACAGACATACACAGTGTGTATGTACATGTGAGTTATTGTGTAAGGGTTCGTTTGAGAACTAATATGAACTCTGGATCTGCCCCAGCTTTTGTGGAAATGGAAACTAAATGGCAGAAATACTGGAGGACTTACCAGTTCATCTGTTTATATCTCCATCATTCCTCCCTCTGTCTCTGTCTCATTCGCTCCATTTCACTTTCAGTACACATGAGCTCAAAAAGTCTGGGGTTGAACAAGGATGCGGAGTCTGTCAAGTGTCTCACTTGTGGAGAATGTGTCGCTGATGCTTGCAATGGATGCTTAATTAGACCTAACTCTTAACAGAGTGAAAGGCAGATTTAGTCAGAAAGAGAGAGAGAGAAAAGTCAGTAACGTTTGTATGCATGCTGGCCTGTTTTTAAGTCAGGAGTACTTACTGAAGTCTGATTGAACTCATAGACTGTGCACATGTGTGTCACCTGTGTTTTCCTTGCTCCTCTTCCCAGCTTTTCTTCACTCCACTCTGCCCAAACTTGCCATATAGCAAACACTGGTCCAATATCTTGTGTTGGAGTTGTTGTGCCAGGACATGCTGGTACTTACATTTTACCCATAGGCATCACACTGGGATTAACCTTGAGCTGACACGGCCCTGTGACAAGGATCATTTCCTCCCCACTCTATACCTTTACCCACACCTCAGGATGTAATAATCTCTATTTGATGACAAGCTCATAATAGCTAAGATCTCCACTTTACACAAATCTTACCTCTTGACATCTTTATAATAAGGTGACTGCATCTTGCAAGGTTTGCAAGGTTTTGTTGTGAAGAAAAGGACCGAGAGTGCCTCAAATTTGTGCTCCTGCTTTGTTGTACATTGGCTGTGGTTTTACACATACACATGGCAAGTCTTTGTTCATGAGTAATGCTTTTTCACTGACAGTTATGTTGAGGTGACAAGTGCTGATTTCAGAGTTGTTTGATGACTAATAAAGCTGAAATTAATCGTGGCTGTGGTTAAAAACTATCAGACATGTTAAATTAACTCACTGGTGTGGACTGAGTGTATTCAAACAACAACACAGTGGACATTATAACATCGAGAGGCAGATTAATACTGACAAAGAGAATACAATAGATGAGGAGTGATTCTGCAGCTTACAAGGTCGTCTCCTTTTAGCACCTCTTCTTGTCTATTCCTGTGAATATCTGTCAGTTAAATCTGAAATGGAGTGACAGACTGCATTTTGTTATACAGAACTACAAAAGGCTTCTTCTGTGAATTTAGAACTTGAAGTTCTTTAACTGTAAATCATCAAGACCATTTATGATCTGTGACTCCCTGGAATGATTTTTGGCTCAGTACCAACAAGAGAGTGAAGAAGTCAGAGTTTCTCGGAATGGCTTGGTGATTGCTTGGTGATTAAACATTTGATCATAATGTCCTGATGCCTTGGAGTATAAACACACACACAGACATAGACACACACAAACATAGCAACACAGACAAGGACACACTCACAGCTCACAAACACCCTTGAATTGCAGCCTTGGCAACTGTTTTTCTTTCTTTTTTAATTAGAGCAAAAGATCAGAGAAATACCAAGTGTCAATACCGCCGAGAATGAGAATATGGCAACGGCGACCTTTTAGAGCTCTCTGATCTTTTATAATGTCAGAGATGGAGCATCTTGTTCTTTTCCGCCATAAGTGTATGCCCCTTGCCACGCCCCCACATGGAAATATAGAGTACTGCAGACTAATAAGGAGCGTAGCTATTTTTCACTGGCTATATTTAGTTTTCGTCATCCGTGGAAATACTCTGTTGGGATCAGACATGTGGCTGATCTCAACAAGTCTCAAACTCTCTCGTTAGACTGTGTCACCAGACTTTGTAGTGGTTGTCAACAATGTGTAGATAACAGCAGTAAGATAAATAAATAAATATTAAATTTTTGTACAGCTGTTAACACCACAGATTTTATGTCCTTGTAAAATTGCCACCATGCAAGTTAATTTCTAAGCATAAGCCAGAATAAAGCCGTTAAAGTTTAAAAATGTGGGTTGTATGGAAAACGACTTATCCCCTTATTTTCCCGTTTTTTAATTGGATCCAGTTTGAAAACAACAGCGATGCTATGAGACACTTTTGCCATGCTCAATCCTGGTGGCCACATGCTCCTTTCCCACATTCCCAAAGCAGCAGGCAGAGGATGAGATAAATCACCCAGCCTATAGAGGCCCACTGGCTGGGATCATCTCTATCTGTGCAGCCCTCCCCTCTCCTCCTTCTGGATGAAGGTGTTAGCGGTTAGCACAAGTATTAGCCTCAGGCTGTGGGACAAGGGATATCTGTGTGGTGCATGTGCCCTGGTCAAGTGTAAAGCAGCCTTATCTTCTAATCCTGTTAAATAAATGGCCTGCATTTATATTGTCAGTAGGCAGAAATAAAAAGGACAGAGTAAGAAGATATATAATAGCCCGTGAGATAAATGTGCTCTTTGCCCCTCTCTGTGGATGGTGGTGGAGGTGGTGAAATGATAGCTAGGGAACTCTCTGACCCTGCAACAGTGTGTTTGTTCTTCTTGTGAGCCACTTTTGACTTAAAGCAGTTCGTTCACACCATAAAAAGGACTTTATCTTTGTAGGCTTGAGAGATGCTGTAGATTTTCTTGCTGACATTATAAGTGCAGCAGCTGGAGAAAAACCAGTGGAACAGATAAAGATAACAACTGTTAAAAGGGCAAATTTATCAAAGGCTGTATCAAAAAGATTGAGAGTGAAAGAAAAACTCAGCTTGAGTAAACCGTAGGCACAGGGAAGAGTAGCAGTGATGTTTGTGGTATATGAGCACATGGGTGTTTAACTGTTAGATGTATGCATGTGCTGCTCTATGTGTAAACTCATACAGTATGTGTGCATGCCCATGTGCGTACATATGTATGCGTGTGTGATCTCATGTCCATGCATGGTTGCCAGTAGAGTGGGTTGGCCTGGCTGGTGGCCTACGTTTGTTTAGCTGTGAATTCTTCCTCTTGATCCAGTGACTCACAGCCTGTGGCTTAGGCGGCGTTTGTGTGCCCAGAAAACACTAATCTGGAGCGCACAGGCCCAAGACCACAGCATCACTATTACTTCATTGCTTTCAATGGATGTTCAGTTAGGAGATGTAACTGAACTGTTCAATCAATGTGTCATGAAAATTGTAATTAAGATGAATTTGTAAGAGATTTTACTACCTGCAAAAACCTTTTACTCAAGGTGATTTAGCACATATGGCAAGCATCAGCTTCTATGATTTCTGTGATCGTGATATGATGCAAAAAGCTGATCCCTGCAAGTTTAAAGGAAAATTCCAGTTTCCTACAACCTGGATCTTATTTTAAAAGGTTTGGTCATCATCATATACAAAGTGGTTTAGATTACCAGGCTAAATGTTGGCTCATTTACGGTGTTGTCTGATCATCTGACTGCTGTCACCCCTCCCATTCAGACAAATTTCTATCATCCTGAGAAAGGTCAGGCCAAACACAACCATTTATGTAAAATGGAGTGGGCTTTATATGAAAGACAGAGGAGTGCTGCTGAAGCATTTTTGTTAACAACCAAGATGGCTGCTGCTGATGTTCAGAGATCTGTTGCGACAGTATGAAATGAACTGGACAGCCCATTTTCTTTAGAAGAAGATCAAACAACTGCACTTACAGCTTACAGTTAAATTTTTCCAGTACTCTGCTCTAAGTCACATGTTTCGTTGCTCTGATTGGTTGTAGGTCTGTCCAGTTGCATCCAGAGGCATTTTGTTCTGCGACTGTTGGTAACACCCCAGGGAAACTGAAAATGAACTGAAGAGGTTCAGTGCCAGGCTACTATGTTCCCAGAGCCTAGCAGTCACTTTGGTAAGTAGAGTGTTATCATTACTGATAGAAGTGATGACCAAAACTACAGAAATAAGACCAAAGTTGAGATAAGATGGAATTTTCCTTTTAATGTAATCTCCTCCAGCACCCTACCATGATGTCAGGGCACAGTGTCAGCTACATCGTTCCCTCTGGTCTGGATATGTCCCACTGTGCTGCTCAAGGACACTTCAGCAGACTTTCAGACAGGCTCTCCTGCCACTTGTCCAGCCTCCTGACAGCCAACCAGTACAATCAACAGGTACTCAGCTCTGAGCACAAAACACCCAGTTATGTCAACCACAGAAATTATACCACTTTTTGACAAGTGCTTCTTGCCTTCCTTGCATTTTATCTGTAATCGCAGCACTGTTTTCAGCTCCTACATAGCAGTTATGCTTTGACATCTCAGCCTCCACTGCTGATGTCACAAGTCTTGCTGGTAATTTCCTAAACCTTAACAGTAAAACTGGTGAAACAAAGCCAGTCATATTGCTGCTCTCACTGAGTCAAGGCTTCACAGCCAAAACTGCCTGCCTTCCTTGGAATTATGCTACACATGTGACTTCTAGTTTTCTGCCTGGAGCAACCACATTGAATGAATATCAAATATTAGGAATGTATCATTATTTGGGAATTGACAGTCGAGGGTGGAGCTAATGAGAACAAGAAAGACAGGGAGAAAGCAAGAAAAAGTGAATTTATAAATAGCGTGGTCGTGTGAGAAACAGACTTTGCAAGGCCAAAGGGACATGAAGGGGGTGTGAGGAGCAGTCCTGGCAGTACACTCTGTTATTGTGTGTGTTAATGTGTGTGAGCATGTGTGTGTTTGTGTGGGACCCAGATGGACTGTACTGAGGTTACTTGGAAAGAAGAAAAGAGTCATTTTGTTGCCTGGGAAATGGACTTGCCTAAAAAAAAAAAACCTGTTGAATTTGCTACATCCTTCTAGAAAAACACTTCTTCACAAGATGTCGTTGTACTGCATTGTATGCTGTCAAACTTAATTTGTGCTGAAGTTGGTGTGAGACTGAGGAAGAGAGGGAGAGACAGTTATAAAAACAGACTCAGAGAGACAGACAGAGGAGCAATGAGTGAGAGCTTGAAAAAGAGATAGAGGACAGAAGAATGATGTAGAGGACTTTTAACAGGTATTTCCTACTTTGTACTGTGTGCTACATTTTGATGGAATCCAGTAGTGACGAAACTCCTTACCCAACAAACGTTAAAGAAACAAGTAAAACCATAACCCAGATCCATTTGTGCACACTGCATCCATGCTTTGACCACACATGTGCACACACACACGTAAGGATTGTTCAGTGTTATACAAGTGGCTGGCTGGGTAGAAATCAATCAGGTAAACTAGGTCAGGGGAGGAGAGGAGAGGGAGATGCAGGAGGTCTCAGAGGAGCAGGCCTTTGTTCCACATAGGAGGTGGATACAGAGAGATGCATCAACAAAATGCCTCTGGCCTTTCCCTAAGGTGCAGAAAACACATCAGGTACCCTGTGCCAGTCTGCATGTAATGCATGAACACATGTAGACACATCACTTCTCCCATATGTGTGGCAGTGCCTGTGGTGCAACACATGTGCGTCTGTCGGTTACACAACATCTGATCTGCACATCTAGGCTCAGTTGATGTCCCACTGTCTCCGAGGCGATGCCTTCAGACCCTGAGCCCAGTAATTATTGAGGCATTACTGTCCTGACCACTCCTTTTTCCATGGAAACGCCAATAAGAATCCACCATGCTAAGTCCCATCCAGATAGACGGATGACCATGTTATGTCCTTAGTAACCTAATAAAAGCACCACGTAACATTCAGGAGCTATGAAGGCAGGAGCAGTGTTGGATAAAATCTATTCAGAACCAATTTCTGTGTATCATTCCTAATAACTGGTGTTATTGCATCCACAGCATTTCCCCCCCTATACATGGAGAAATAATGAAGCGTAGAGTCAAATCAATGAAATCCACCCGCTTTCATGTAATAGAAAAGATGCATTACAGGTTTACATGGTTATTCTTGCTGTTCTTTCAATTATGCACTGCCATGTTCTCAGGATTTATCAATATTTATTTTTAGGTGTTGAATTTTAAATCATAAGTTATATAATGATTTGATTATGCATCGACACAAATTATTTTGTATTCTCAGTCTTTGTGTGTCTGTGTGTGTAAGTGTGTGAGACAGTCTGCTTCTCCGCATGAGCTGCAGGGCAGTTCCATAAAGTTTAATTATATGTTGCATTCCCAGTGGAAGGACTGAGATTAAACTAAATTAAATTGTGTTGGGGTGCATAAAATGTTTCTGAGCTGCGGAGGATATACACACACTTGCATATAAGCGCGCACACACACAATGGAGGCATGCCTTGCCACAAAAGGGGTAGAAACCATGGCACCGCTGTTAGCAGTGATTCGTATGAGGTGAAAGCGGATCTGGTAGCAATTCTGATCGTCATTATATCAGTCTGTGCGGCTGCTGTCTGCCTTGTTTGCTATTTCTGAAAATGACCAAGTGTAGTTATTTCATAGACGTGTGTGTGTGTGTGTGGAGAAGACTCATACAAAGCAACATCTCAACATTAAAAGACAGGCAAAAGAAAACTTGCCAAACATTTAGACATTGTACATTTCTTCTAACCCTGGATTATATTCAGTGATATTTCTGAATGATCATTGGCTACGTATTTCAGCTGCTGATAAATCTATCTGACCAGTCGTCACTGTATGAAGTTGCTGTGGTTAACTCATTAGCAAACAGTTGCCTATTTACACATTCATTTGGAGTCGTGTCTCTGACTGCTTGATGAATGCAAGTTCAATATTCACTCTGAGAATGCAGTCTGGGTCTTTAGCTGTTAAATGCTTCACCATAGCTGGTTGCTAACCTTGTCTGCTGTTCGATGCTGGTCTGGTATGACTTCAGTGAGGTTTTTTGGCTTGAGTCAGCTGCCTTTTGCAGCTGTTAACAGGGTTGGTGACAGCATTGAGAATAAACTGAAAGACAGAAGTTGATATGAGCTAAGAGAAATGCTCCTTAGATCTGAGGGGGCCCACAGAATCAGGCAATGACATGATTACTTGTTCCAGTGTTTATATGAAAATATTTATTAGTGTGTCTTGAGGGTAGGGCAGCCAGAGCTTTTGGTTTGGAAAAACTTTAATTAAATAGTCAACAGTGAATAGGTATGAAAAACAAAAGGGCTCCGATACCCAGACCTCCACACCTTTACTTTACCTGCCTTAAATGAATGTTACACAATGTTGCACTTCTTTCATTAGTGCAGCATATTGAACCAAGAACACATGTGCACACTTCATAAACACAGTTCATTAACATCTAATAAACACTTTGCACTTAACTCCAATATGTCCAGAATTTCACAAATGAACTTCTCAACCCTCCAGCCAGTTTCATCAGCTCCACATTTAAACAAGATCAGTATTTGGTAAATACCAGGATCATAAAATTTGGTTGCCCTCATGAAAATGCTCCTTTGTTTGCTGGGTCTGGTCTCCTTTAGGTTTAGTCTCATAAGTTCTGGTATTCAAAATATGGCTCAGTGTGCAGTGTGAATGTCCCACTGTTTTGAAATGGTATCAGAACATGCCATAAGCTTAATTAGGATTAGTGCAGTGATTATGTTTTATTATCATCGCAATAATAGTATGACACATTTTACATTTAGCTATGTTAATCCAAGGATAAGTATTTATAATACAGAGACAAATATGGATTGGAACATTGAGTGTTTTTCACCACACTCTGATTGCTTGCTGTCCTCATGTTTTTTATTTGTGGCCTGACTGGTGATAACTCTTCTCCCTCCCTCTCTGAACATCTTTTTCTCAGTCTTCCCATATTTTTGCATCCTCAGAGCAGCACAAATGAACAGTAAATTAGTTATGGTGTCCTTATAGCATGCGTGTTTGTTTGAATGAGTGAGTGTTTGTCAGAGTATAATTACAGAGATCAGAATCAGTCCTGATATATTCCATGTGGGAGAGTGTCTGGTCATGGTGGAAGTTATTAGCCTACTGATGGATTATAAATATCTACTGGAGGAAGAGTGGCCTTTCCTCTTTTATGACTCAACTTCATGACGTGACTCCTAAAGAGCAACAAAATACACATGTGGGTTTACTCATGTGGTTTGAGTGACATGTCAACTTTAAAGTTGTGATATCATCTTTCAGCCAGGCCTGTTTCCTTGTCTGCTTATAAATTAGATTTTTCTTCAATTGCTGGACCACTCCGCATCTTTCTTTATCTCAGTGATCACCTCCACTGTGTTTTAATACACCTGATTAAGCTGTAATCAACATAAATTCAGCGTAATTACATGTCTGTTGTCCTCTGTGATCGCTCATTTTAAAAGTCATGCAGCAAAATTGTCTCTTTAATTTCACTGTGACACAGCTGCCCTCTGGGTAGGCTCATGTCAGAGTTTCCCACAAAATTGCACAGCTGGTGTTTTAAGATGTATGCACTCAGGAGACTGTTTTTGAAAAGTTCTGTTTTGGGGTAAGAAAATTACAGGATTAGTTAGAGCAGAAGGCCAAACAGAGAAATTAAAAAAAATTAGTCAGCTTAGTGTAGATGTACTTTTGGTTTACACTGATTAATTCATGAATAATTGCTGGCTTTAAACAGGAAGTCTGAACTTGCTTTTGCCTTTCCTCTTCTCCCATCCTTGTGTTGTTGTCTTTCTTCTCCACCTCTGTTGCTCTCTTCCTGTCATCAGATGTCTTGGCCATGTCCTCACCTCTCCTCTGTCTGGTCCTCCATTTATCATTCTCTGTCCTCACTGATGCCCTAATTTGTCAGCCAGCGACCTCCTTTGCTCACCCGGACACTCTCACTCTTTTACCCTTTGGCCTCAGACCCCTGACCCTGCTGAAAATGCTTCCCAGGGCAAAGACTGCAGGAAAACACCCACTCATTCTAGTTTCACAAACAGCCCAGGCTCTAATGCATGTGTATATATGTCTCATATTTGCATGTGAGACAGATTAGAAAATGTCAGAATTCAGGTATATTGTTATGCCTCAACAGATCAGTTTTACATACAAAATTTGACAAATATATATATCATATATTTTGAGTTTCATCATTGTGGATAAGAGAAATTAATAAAGATATTCTGGATGATGCATATTAAGATTAATTTTGTTTAATTCAAATAGTCTTCATTGACAAGGAATTGGCAGGAAAACAGTGGTTAATGACTGTCATGTGTTTCATCTCATTTTCATCTGGAGCTCTTCACAAAATAGCTCAAATCATACATTTAAACTAAGCTCAACAGACTGTTTCCAACCTTGCAACGCATGTAGCATTGCAATCATGTAACTTCCACTGCACCTCATTAAGTTGATATCGTCAACACGCAGTGGCTTCTATGTAATGATTAACACTGGCTGACATCTTATATGTTGTTATCAACTCTGCATTTGATTAATAGACAAAGAGTTAATAGAGTCCACTACACACGGGATAACACTCACACTAGACTCATGCTAATACATTAGTGCTGCATCAGTAAAAGCCCTTTCTATCTTTGTGTCACTATAACACCAATGTCACACCAATCTCTGCAGAATTGAATGGTCCATGTGGGACTGTGCCAGCCTTGACCCTGAACCCACACTATGCAGGAAAGGAGAACAAAGGTTTGCATTCAATTAACAGGCCCTCTTGTCCCCTTGCACTCAGCAGAACTGATAATGCACCTACAGTACATATCATACCACTCATTCTTCTGAAAGCTAGACATGCCTCAGAGGGATTATCCCACCTCGTGAGCAGCACTGTGACTAAAAGTCCCTTTGTCCACGTTATAGAAATGTTAGCCACATGTCAATTTTTACCTGCTCTTATGAGCAGAAACATGTAATAAAAGGCAGCCAGTGTCAATACAATTATGGAGCAATGTACAAACACTTTGTGACTTTAGTTTACGTAAAAGTATCACCTTTTTTAATTGAGTGTTCAATTAATTAAGTTTAATCTTTTGCTTCTTGTACCATTACAGCCATTGTTTTTCTACAAATCCTTTGAAGGAATACCTGCCTATTCACTGACTGATTAATGTGTGAAGAGAGCAGTAATACAGTATGAGATGCATTTTGACGTCTCCATTTCCACACTAGGTGTGTTCTGTGAGTCAAATATATTAACTGTTTAAATAACTAATCTGGGACCTTTTTCACAAAAGCCATTTAAAAGCACTGTTTAAATGCAGACTGCAAATGGTAGCAACATCACGCTACACAAATGCCCGTGGCTCACAAATTGCAATGAATTTGAGTCCCGCAGGGCTCAAACAGGGCTCTTCCATGCTGCATGGGTTGCTGGTATGGTGTTTGGTTAATTTTGACATGTTTCAATAATCAGAACAATTAACCTGAGAAGAAAATGTCATATTGCCTATCATAGCTTGCATGTTCCAAATTTGGTGAAACTGGCCCCTGTAGCACCGTATAATACATTTGAAAAAGTGCAGCTGTTTTTACATGCCAACAATAGATAACAGTTTACGGTACTGTGAATGTTCATGTGGTATTCAATTGGATTTGACTGCTCTCTTGCCTGTTCATAAATGACACAGCTTGCTAATTTTCCCCAATGATGCTATAAAACTAATGGATAACTATGCAACAATATTGTTACGAAGCCCATTTAAGAACACACTACACTTGAAACTCTATGTATAATAAAATAGCCAACAAGAGCTCCAACACAAGACTTTTGCATGGCAAATACAGTTCAACAGTGAATAACAGCATTAGCTAAAATGATGGTTTCCTCCATTGTGGACTAAATGAATAACCAGCACCTTAAAAGGGGTTGACTCTATTAAGTTGGTTTGCTATTTGGTGACAACGTGAATTCAAACAAAATGCACACAAGTTTAAATAGAGGTTACTTCTTACAGCCTATGACTAACGATTACATTCAAAAGAGCTGAATTTGGTATAACCTTTCACTGTTGTCAGTGCTGTATGAACGAGCTCTGCTGATGTTGATGACTGTATGTATATATTCTTGTCTGAGTTTTCATCCTGTGGGACCACAGTTTAGTTTTTCTGGAGCAGATCTCACAGATCACACAAGTAACTTTTGGTCTGCACCTAGGTGCTGAGAAAGCGTTCATGTTACTGAATTATCAGACAGAGTGGTCCCAGATTTCACAACTGTTACCCTTAGAGCTGTGGTGGAGGGGAGGACATTCACTCTCTGCCAGTGTGCCAGCTTTGTGCACTGTCTGACCTGATCCGGTGACAGGAGTTTTAAAAAGAACCCATTTCAGTCTTTGCATTACTACTTCAAAAAGAAACTTTCTTTCTTGCTCTCTTTCTTTCTCTCTTTCCCCCTTTCTCTAACCCCCTCACATACACACATACTTTCCCATCGATAATTACAGTACAACAATAGTACTCATTCCTGGGCAGGACGTTGAGTTTCCTGTGGTCAGGTTAAATTTGGTGGCCACTGTGCCACAAAGGTCAGGGAGCAGAATCTGTCTCTAATGGCATGGCTGCCTCTCTGTGGGATGAGGCACTGTTGGAATTACTGGCCAGACTTTTTGACTTAAGGCAGCCTGGGAAAATCCACTTGTCTATTGCCCTGGTCACTGGCATAAACCAGGTCCAGGCAAAGATTAACATCATCCAGGAAAAAAAAAAAAAAAAGAATCCTAATCTTCTTATGAGAGTGGAAGATTAAGAAATATTAATTTAGTTCTGGACACGAGAGGAATTTAGATGAGAAAACAAGATGGCTTATTTTCCCAACAGCTGTTTAAATTTTTTTGAAGAGAGTATTTTTTATTTTATTTTTTGAGTTTTTTGAGTTTACTGGCCTCTTTTTTAATGTAATAATACTGTACTGATACAAAGTAAAATACAGTTCATTGCTCTGTTTGAGCAGGACTGAGTTAGGTTTCTGTAATGCAGAGACAAGCAAGCCTCTGTGCTCCAGATCCACAGTCATCACTTATCAGAAAGGGCACCTGGGCCAATCAGATCAGTTAAGGGCATAAAGGGAAATAGGCCACTGGCACCCACTGAGAGCTTAGATAACATATGGCGCATAAACAGTCAATAGCAAAAGGTGTGTGTGTGTGTGTGTGTGTAAATAAACACGTACCTGAAGGTGGTCCTGCAGTGGACGGCAGTGTATTGACATTGCCAGTGAATAAGTAAAGGCACTATTGACCTGAGGGTCGTGCTCCATGTGCTTTCACAGTACTCTACCCAATGAAAAGTGAAAAGTATTGACAAAATCAGTCAGTTAACTTTACTGTTGAAAGCATAAAATTATGAAAAAACAGAAATCAGTGTTTGAAGTGGATAGCTACATCTGCTTCTCAGTGCTTTGTTTGCCTCTCTATTTTTACTGTGATAGAATTTTATATGTATATTTTTTTTAAATTGCATATGCACAGTTTTTGCATTGACTCAGTGGTAAAATGGACAGTATGCCAGTATACTGTACCTTCTCACTTGGTTATAGTCTATGGAATCCATTGTTTGTGTCACAGTCTAAAAAATCAATACCACAGTCTTTGTTTCACCTCCTGTTGTTTTTAACTGTGGTTCTTAATGATCGATATGCTTGTTGAAGGTGCAGACACACATTAGGTTTGTTGGTCTGATTAGAGTTATGATTTGGACCACGTTTGACCCAAGTCTTTTTCAGTCTTAGCTAGTTGATATCTGGAGACAAAATTAGTTTGTAGTGTTTAAGGAGTCTTTTGTCTTTTGATTCAATGTCAGTTGTCCCATTAAGATTATTTTACTGTATCTGATACCTGAATTATAAAACTGTCCAGAATCCGTATATGCACCTAGATTTTGGTGTAGAACCACAAAGCTGAAGTCCACCTCACTCATACATAGTTTAACTCATCTCCAACTTGCTTCAGTTTACACTTGTTTCCTGTATGTCTCCTGTACCTTTTTGGTTTCTTTGGGATTTGTGGGTTTGTCTCATGACACTCTACCACATTTTCAGCTTAGTAACTGTAGTGGCAGTGCACCTGTATTTGGACCTATGTGGTGTCCACTGTATTTGTGGTGTGCTTACCTGCATTTTTGCACACACACGAAGAAGCATACACGCACAAACACCTAGAACTCCCTGTCCACTGCTCTCCATGTGGAGTTATGTGAATTGACTTTCAACAGCCACCTGTGTTGAAGTTCATGGCTTTAGCCTGATGTGCTGTCATGGGGCTTTGATGCTTCATCATGTAACCTCTCTGAGACACTGGGAACACCTGTCCTTGCACTCATAAGGCATGCTAATACATGCAGACACATGGTGGCCTGCTGTCTGACCTTGCTAGGACAGCAGGAGTCATTGGAGAGACAGGCCACGACAGCCCTGCAGGACACAATGTGGCATATGCTCACTCTGTATAGTCCTTAACACATGCAGCATAGTCAAGTTGCTAGTGAGAAAAGGTGCATAATGCTGAGGCAGACTACACCAACAGCACTTAAAGCACTTAGTCAGACCAATAAAACACAAATTTGAGCAAATAAGAATCAGCTCATCTTTTGATTTCAAAACACCTTTTATTAATAACATCCCTTAGAAACAAGATGACATTCCTTTGCTGTTGGCAACTGGAGGAAATTATAATAAATGAATAATACAGTAAGTGCGTCTGTGCTTTATTTTGTTCTGTGTTGATATTGTTACTTCTATAGTACTAACAGTTTTCTAAGAATTTGCTTGAATGCCACTCCACAGTGGTGACTGTACTTCACATAAGTGGAGGATAAACACTGAAGGTGGTCAGCTAACATGACAACTTGTGATAAGAATCTATATTAATCACATACGGCACTGAAACAGTGCAACATGTTAAGAACACAACAGATTTTCACCACTTGTCTAGTCTGACCATGTAGCTCTATTTCTTCACTCACAATCTGTTTGCACAAGCACAGGCAACAGACATCTGAACACCCACCTCCCAGACAAACACACAAACGTGCCTGCACACACGCACGCACAAGCCCCCTTCCTGCCAAACCTAGCTATAATAACCTTCACAAACACAAGGGTTTGTGTGTGTCTGGGAAGGGGGATATTATTGTCTGTGTCTCCCTTGCTCCTTCCAAGTGCACTTTTCAAGGTGCAGGGCTTGGTATCTCCATGGCAACAGCAAAGCGACCAGGAGCAGTGGGAGGGAGGAGGTGGCGGGCGGTGGGGATGGAGGCGGGGATAAGAGGAGAGGGGCGACAGGGATGGTGATGGTGTTGATGTGTGCAGAGGGGGTTCCTCTGGTCACAGATAGGCATGCTGGGTACACATACTTGGGAACACTGTGACATTTTTGTGTTCTGTTTGGCGAAAGGCAAACAGGGTGTGGCTTTCTTCAAGCGGTGTTCATCTGAGAGTGTGTGTGTGTGTGTGTGTGTGTGTGTGTGTGTGTGTGTGTGTGAGAGAGAGAGAGAAACAGCCTGGAGATCTATGCACTGAGAGCCCAGGTGTGATCTCAATGCTTGGTGAAAGATGACCTCTCACTGTACAACACACACACACACACCCTATCCTTGTCTCTCAGTGGAGGGTCAGTGTCCGTGTTTGTATAGCAGAGGCCTTCAGGTATTATCGGACTGTGTTTACATGTGCATGTGTCCACGCTGGCCCAGATATGTCCACCTCTGTACATTTTTCTCCTCTTTCTCTCTCTCTCTTTTTTGACCTTTTCTCTCCTCTGGTTACTCTTGCCTATCTCTCCATCTTTGTCTAACATCTAGTTCTCTCTTTTTAAACCCTTTAAAGCTCTCTCTTATCCTTTTCATTCAAAAATAAACCTCCACATAATTTTAACAGTAAAGGGAGGATGAAAACTTGATCTGTAAAGAATAACACAACTTGGACATGTCTCATTATAGGCAGACGTGTATAGGCAGTAATCCCACGCAGTGATTTATGTTCTGTGTCAGTGCAGGAAGTAGTGTGATGTTCATATACTGCTGTGAAAAGTAAAGGTGTTGAGGTCAGGGTAAGTGATGAATTTGCCTTCAACATTGGCTTCATGTCACGTCTCATACTACTGTAGTCCTGAGCTCTTATGTCGTTTTTTAACCTTGATGAAGTGGTTTTATTTGTCTTACCACAACCAGTGTTTTGTTGCTATGTGCATGTTTGTTAAGAACAATCATGTAAAAAAAAACAAAAACAAAAAAAAAAAACTGGCAATTAAACATGTTGCA
Source organism: Lates calcarifer (assembly GCF_001640805.2). Taxonomy (NCBI): domain Eukaryota; kingdom Metazoa; phylum Chordata; class Actinopteri; family Centropomidae; genus Lates; species Lates calcarifer. The sequence goes on along the minus strand of NC_066840.1, from coordinate 10,677,675 downwards.
GACAGGTACAGTATTAACATGCTATCGGATATTGAATGAATTTAATTTGAAGGATATATGGTTGACTGAGTTTTGAGCTCCAAAATAAGTTAAAGCAACATTATTAAACTGACATGAGTTAAAAGAATCAAGAAAAAAGGCAATTACTCTCAGAATGGCTTTCCTCCCTATGTTGCTGGAATTCAAATCCTGCATTGTGCGTAGTAGGATACCGGATGATTTTTCAACCAAGACAGAGGCAGTAATGTGTTCAGTCTGCTCTCTCCAGAGCTTCTTGTAAAAGTTCAGTGATGATGTGGCAATTGAGGAAACATTGGAGTTCATGAAACCACTACTAATTTGGGGGCATGGCATTCACAGAATACAGGAAAATCACACACACGGTGAACCAACAGAGTGTATACTGTTTGTTGCATCAATCCCTGGTTTCTCAAAGGACCATTTTAAGCCTTAGTTTGGATTGCTGATTACAATATTTACTAAAACCAGAGAAGCCCAGTTTGGCCAGTGGCATTATGGCTAAATGGAGAGATTGGGGGAGCAGTCAGCAACCAGGGCTGAATGTGATAAGCTGAGATCTGAGAGATCTGTTAATCAAAGCAAACAGTCACTCAAAACACATTTCCCTTGATGTATATTGATCATACACAGATGTTTTAGTTTAGTAGTTAAAATTTAGTGGATGCATAAGTACTTGTAGACACAAGTCTGCAGTCAGACTAACAGTTCTGTTAGGGCACAACGGTGCCTTGAGCTAATTGCTAATGTCAGCGGTGCTAACATACTCCCAATGAGTAACTACAGTGTCAAATCCCATAGTTGTGTCAGGCAGGACTGACTTTTCTGAATGTTTCAGAACTTTCCTGAACTTTTCTTGAAATAAACAAAACTGTAGCACCAAGGAAAACTAGAAAAAGAGGACAAGGTCACCTCATATCAAACATTTTGATAAAAGATTCTTATTTCATCAGTAGCGTTAAAGCCCTCAGAGAACAACTTTGTGTTTAGTATTTTGGTCAATGTTAAGAGTGGATTAGTCTGCAATAGAAGTTAATTTCAGGTCAGCATCAACACCAAAAGCTCAAGGTTATCTCTAAAGTTTAAACTGGTATTTTCTGTTAAGTTGTTGTAACCACAAGGAAGTTGATATAGGAATAGATTTTTTTCCAAATTGATATGGACATGTATTGTGGTATATATTGAGGTCTGTGCAGAACCTCTGGAATAACATAATGTCAAATAAGACTTTTAAAATAAAGTAAAGAAACTGAACTATTGACCTGTCAGTCACACATCAGATGTGATGTGTAGGGAACAATGGTGTTTCATAGTTGTTCACAATTCAGAACTAAGCCTTTTAACCAGGAAATAATGATTAAAACTAGAGATACAAAAGGGAAATAACAGTTTTAATGACTCTTTTAGCAGCTGATGGCAAGGCCACCGACACAATTAACACCTATTTAGTTACAAATTTGCAATTTTGAGTTGCCTTTAGCTTCACATTAATATTTAAGAAACATTTACTACAGTCTGCCTTTGGGTTGCAAGAAAGCTGCACAATGCTAAACTAACTAAACTGTGCAGAAACATTAGTGAATCCCATCAGAAAGTTTTCATCACCAGGAACAGATTGGTTGTTGGAGGAGAGTCTTAGTCATCAACAATACAAAACAATACTTTGCTCTTACTGACTTAACCAAAGCTGCAGAGAGACAAAAACACCACAGCTTGAAGTAGTGCATTGTAAATGAACCTCTGCTGAAGTAATTAAAATAATATATTAATAATTACGTTCATGCTGAAGTCATTCAAAGCAAATATTTCTTGGTTCAGCCTGTAAAACAGGAGGATTTGCTGCTATTCTCTATTTATATTTCATTATAAGCTTAATATTTTTTTTTTACTCTTTTTTTTTTACTCTTAGTTATACAAAACAAGCAATTTGAAAATGTTACCTTGAGCTTTTGATCGTCATTTTTCATTATTTTCACTACTTTTCACTATTGATTAATAACTTTTAAAAACATATTAATTGATAAGAAAGATACAGTTTTTTGAAAAAGGATAATAAAGATAATAATAATTGCAGCCCTATAAAGGATTACTGTATTTTTAAAACTGACTTTCTCCCAGTTGTGTTGGCCATGGAAAAACTTATTGCAAAGGTTCTTGCATCTTGAGAAAAAAATCTTGTAAATGTGAACTAAGCATGAACAATATGTTAACATGAATCTGAAACATTTATACACTGCAGCAGATGGCTATGAACAGCCAGTTGTCAGAGTGTGTTTGACATACTACTGGAATTTAACTGAGATCTGAAAATTTTTATTTTTCTACTCAACACTCAACTCTATTGACCACTCATTAAGATACCAGAGGTCTCTCTTCTATAGAGCCTGTCTGTATTTGGCATATTGTTATTATTTTACACTTCTGTGCTGTATATCTTATGCTTCTTTGGAGCTCTTTTGTTGTTTTTTATTGCTTTGAACATCTGGGTACAAAGGTGAAAATCAACAGAAACCAAAGACTATAAATAAAGTCTGAGCTTTTTTAAAGCTGACATACTGCTAATTTGGAGTCAACTGATTCACCTTGATAGCTGATCTTATATAAGATAGTGGAAAATTGTTATTTGTCAGTTGTGTTTGTGCTATTTTGTCCCTGTTATTATTGTGTTGCGTTATTTAAAAAAAAAAGAGTGAAGCCAAAAAGTAAGCATGTTCTGAAAATACAATTGATTTTGTTCATGTCCGTTTTTTTGTTCTGTTTGTTTGTCTTTTGCCTTATGATGCTTATCAGTGTTTATAGCAGTATAAGATTAGTGGTCAAGGGGGGGTAAGTGATGTGTTAAATGAGGGCAATGCAGGTTAGCGTTAGTAAGACTTCTCTTTTTTTCTGTGTGTAAATTGGACCCTTGGGCCCTGCAAAACTCTGCATTTCCGCCACTGAACCACGCGGGGCGCTGCTGCTCACCCAGCTCAGGACGCTTGACGGGATATTCAAAGTTTATGCAAGGCTTGCAGCAGATCAGGGACCGGCGGATCGGAGAGCTGAACAGTGCATATGATCCCAGAAAGAGTGTCCAAGTTGCAGAAATTACTTTTGGGCGCGCCTCACGTTGGAGGAGTGATAAAGCAGCTTGCTTGTTAATTTCACTGCGTTTCTTGTCGTTGCGAGCTGTCAGCAGGCCTGTCAGTCAGTCAGTCAGGCAGGCAGGCAGGCAGTGAGTTCGCAGCACGGCCAGCGCTCTCTGAAATATCCTCTCATCTCACACACAGACACAGACAGACACGGGGAGTGTGTGGGCGCCCGGTGCCCGGTGTGTGTGTGTGCGCGCGTGCGCGTGTACGTTTGTGTGTTTGTGTGTGTGTGTGTGTGTGTGTGTGTGTGTGTGTGTGTGTAGAGTCGGGGAGTTGTCAGAGCACTAAGGAAAAGAGTGGGGGAGCACGCACAATGTGAGAGAGGAGTTGAGAGAAAGAGAGAGACATTGAGGAGGAAAGAGAGGAGGAGAGTTGAGTGAGAGTGTGTGAGTGGGAGAGAGAGAGAGAGAGAGAGACCTCGGCAGAGAGGAGGAGAGAGAGAGGGGAGGAGAGCTCCGTCTCTCCCGGTGCACTTGGCAGTCTAGTTGCGGGCTGCTGTGCTGTTGCTGTCGTGGCGTGGCTGGTCGCGCCAGGCGGGGAACTTCACCACACTGGAGCCCGGAGTCCCACTCTCTCACCTGCGCAGTTCGGAGCTGCCATGGGTCTCTCGCCTGGATTTACTGTCCTAATTATTCTACCGGCCTTTCTGCTGCACACCAGCGGCCTTTACATCGCCAGTAGCGTTGGTACGTACAGTACAGTTAAACGTGGTCAGTGTTTATGTTGTTCTCCGTATCTGCTGATCTCTTATCAGCAGGGCTGCACGGGGCTCTTCATGCGCTCCCTGGAAGTGGAGCTCAGCGTGTAGCGGCAGAGCACTGTCCAGTTCCTCTTTGTGTTTAATTCCTGGCATGCTTTTGCAGTTCTTGCAAACAACATTGTAGGACGCATTTGCAACTTCTGTATGTCCTGCTGTGGTGTTTGCAGGGACTTTCCGGAGATCCCTCAGCAGTGCAAGCAGTGTTGTGATATTGCTTTCTCCCATCCAGTGTATAGTGTTAACTGGGGTGTAAAGGGCCATCAGATGCGCTGCTTTACTGTCGGATTTTTGCAGGGAAGTAGCCTAACATTATCTGATTCGGCCGCTGTCGCATCTATCGATCTGTCACAGGACGTTGGAGTCGGATGTCGGCTTATTGATCACACCATTATCAAATCATTCCTTTAAGATGGGAGCTCAAGAAATATTAGCAGTGTGTATTTGGGTTTATTAATCAGTAAACTTTATAAATTAGGTATTATTATATGATTATCCATCTATCATAATACCAAGCGCACCTGAAGACCACATACAAGGTGATAGCATAACTATCTCTGACTCTATGATGGCCTTGGCTGTGTGTGTGAGTGTGTGGGCGCAGGGAGCATTTGTCAGGTCGCCTTCAGAATGCACCTGTGTTGTCACATGTGACCAAGAGAAATGTTCTTTAATCCAAGAAAATGTCAGACGCACGAAGAGTCAATGCAAAAACATTAATCTTGATTGGCTTGTAGTTAAGATAATAATGATAATGATTATAGTGGTGCTGACGGTGATGATAGGATAAATTATTGCAAAAATACTTTCCAGTGTGTAGCATATTCATAATAAGCGCTTTATAAGAAGGAGTGTCAATTTCAGTTGGCGGATCAGTTTTGTCTTATTTTTAATTTCAGTCGCAGTCGAGGTTATAGAAATCTCGCCTGACGGTGAGAAAACAGCGTGAGAAAGCCGCAATTAGCACCTTGATCTTGTACTGGCTTTCCTGTTGACGGTGGAAGGGCACAGAAGGTGTCAGGAGCGCAGCGCGCACTGCTGAGGCTGCCGTTTCCAAACGCACACTGCCGAACACCGGGGTCGTCTCTGGGTTCATGGGTGGGGCTGTGTGTGTGTGTGTGTGTGTGTGTGTGTGTGTGAGCGCGCGCGCGCGCGTGTCTGTGTGAAAGGTTACTGCTTTTTTATTTATTATTATGTTCCCTGTGACGCAACGTGGAATAAGGAATAAATAATTCCATGGCATGTTTGACATTTTTCTAATCCCTTATTTTTCCTCCCACCTCTTTTTTTCCATCCTCCTATTCACCCGCTACCCGTGATTCCACATTTTCTCCACTGTTTTGTTCCCCATACTCCTTCCATGACGTCTCCTTGTCTCTGTACTTTGGCTTCTTTTTCTTATCTTCAATCTTTAATGTTCATTCTTCCCACCCTCTCCCACGTTTTCACATATTTACTCATCAAAAAAAAACAATATTTCCCCCCTCTCTCATCTGCTGCTGCCTTATCCTCTCCACTTTGCTCTCACCCATTACCCCCTCCCCCTCTTCCAAACTGTCCTGTCCCCAGACTCCCTGCAGCATGTGCTGGGGGAGTATGGACTGGTGAGGCCAATCAGTGTGGACGCAGAGGGCCGCTTCCTGTCGCACGCTGTCTCGGCTGTCCACATGGCAGGAGGGCAGTCCCGTAGGCGCCGGAGGAGGGAGATAGGAGTAGGCAATGATGAGTGGAAAGGGCCAAGAGGAGTTGAGGAGGACCAAGAGCCGGTGGCCCGTCGGGAAAGGCTTTACTACAACGTTACCGTCTTCGGCCGGGAGTTCCACCTGCGCCTGCGCCACAACACCAGGCTGGTGGCCCCCGGAGCCAAGATGGAGTGGCGTGATGACAGCGACAGCACCCGTCACTCTGAGCCCCTGCACGATGAATGCCTCTACGTGGGTGATATCACAGACGCACCAGGGGCCGCTGTGGCTATCAGCAACTGTGATGGCCTGGTGAGTGGACAACCTGTGTTACCTGTGCTCTTGTATTTCTGGCCAGTGTTCACCGAGTTTGCTGTAAAGGTGTCTGCAGACAGAAGGACATGAAAGGACATGAGAGCAGATGATGCAGCTCTGAATTTGTAAGGAAACTGAAATAGATACAAAGATATGACGAAATCGCAAAAGCCAGAGGTTTTTGCCCATTGACCCTGTCAGTGTTTCCAGTGAGTCTTTCTGTTTGACCCCACAGCTCAGAGGTTGTCATGGGGTCAAACTTATGATTTACACTGCTGTTGTTCCTGTTGTCCTCTAAACACCAGGCCTGCCATGAGTCATGTGTTCATCCCTCTGTCCTCTGCCCCTTTTAGTTTACTCATGTAAAAGGGGCAGTGATTATTAAAGGAATGCACTGATGTTTCACAGATAACCTCAGTATGTATGACTTCATCTCAGCACAATGCTTTGAGAAGAACATTTAGCTGGTTTGTACTGCTCTCTACACACAGATAAAGAAGTACTAGATGAATAGCTGACACTACAACAGCATTTTAAATGAAACTGCCACCATAAAATATTTTGGTTGCACAACAGCTGCTCAAAGAGCCTGAATTGTAAATGCTTTTAATAGAGCTGACGATGAATTTAGGAAAAGGAAAAGAGATGGCAAACAGTTGGTGAATGGCTGTCGGCAAGGGAGAGAAGTGAGATATAGGCAGTGTGAAGACTGTGCACAGGAACTGCTCAGATGAGATCATGCAGAAAGATGGAGACCAGTGCTCGAGGAAGAAGTATAGGGAGCAAATGTGAGAGATAAGCCTCAGGTCAGAGGCAAAAAGGCAAATAAATGAGAGTTAAAATGCGCAAAGAATGATAGGACTGGGGGGAGGAGTTTCCCTCATTAGGAAAAGTGTTCATTAGTCAGCCGGAGCAGCCCACCACTGGAGCTGAGTAGCAGCAACTGGATCCATTTAGGGTTGAGGACACTGGGGACTGAGTGAGCAGCTGAGAGAGCAGGCAGGGAGCCAGGACAGCACAGGCCTGACATGCCCACTTAGCCTGACACCAGTCAGCCGCAACTCACTGCTGCTGCTGCTCCTGCTCACTCCAGCCTGTTCCAGGGCCTATTGGCAATTCATAGGAAAAGTTACTGTCAAAGTGTAGTTGGTTACAGAGAACGGATCACCTATCAGCACTGGTCACTGGTTTGTCGAAGTAGCTGATGGCACTGCCAGGCATGCCAGGATTTTAAAGGTTAGGTTTGCATGTTTTCATGTCTGTCTTATATGAAATAATAATCAGTTTTTGTTGCACATGGAAGTTCCTTTCTAACGTGACCCCAGTTTGAGCACAAAATCCACTGCTCTTGTTATCTGCAGGAATGTATTCTTAAAGGTACTCAGTGCAGTTTTTGACCACTAGTAGTGCTATACAGCTGTTTTTTTTTAAAGGGGGTCCCTGTTTTGTTTGTGTCACGTAGTCAAACAAGGTCAGACATACAGCCTCAATGTATAGTTGAAGTTAATGCAAGGATTCATCAGTCTGAGTTAGAAGGTATCTTCCAAAGTTATGGTCATCTTCAGTACAAAATACCCTGTTTGTTTTACCTTACCTCAGCAAGAAAACACTGACTGAAGAAACAGAGAATTTCATAAGAACACAATTTCTGGAAAACAGTCACTTGATTTGACCAACTTAGCTTCAGAATAGTGTGAGCTGAATTTAAGAATACATTTTTGCACAGAGAAGGACTGTAGATTTTGTCCTCCATCTTGTGAACAGGAGTGGCTTTAGGACAAGATCTCTTCAGGGCCATTAGGGACAGGAGGAATGATTCCCCAAACCAAGCCCTGTTCCAGTGACACATGGTCATGTATGTCTAATACTTAAAGTTACATTAGTAAAAGTTACAATTTAAACAATTTTGTTACATTGAAAGTGTATCAAAAATACTATTGACATCAGAGCTGGAATATTCAGATCAAATGGTTAAAGTGAAAAATAGAAAAATGTTTTTTAATAATCACGTTAGTGCTGTCCACTTATATTTAATTTGCTTCTCTCCGCCCTTGAACAACTCATGTCATTGCTAATCAATTCTTACAACGTCCTCAGGCATGCCAAGAAATACAGCCAAGTTCTGTCAGGCAATGCTTAGTTCTGCCCATATCTGCCTCCCTAAACCTAACAGAGCCACGTAGCTCAGTTCTGCCCTGCTGTGCCTACTTCCTCAGTGACCCAGACACCTGGTTAGAGCCTTTTCTGCCCTGTGTTGCCATTTACAGCCAAGAACATCTTGCTGGCTGGAATCCAGGGTGTGTGATGAGGGGAGGAGGGGAGAGAGCCAAGAAAGGGGCAGAGAGGGTTCAAACCAAAATACAAAAAAATAACAATAAAGAGGCAGAGGAGGGAAAATGAAGAGGGCAAAGGGTATAGATTTCAAGAAGTAACAAATGACCAGAATAAATAAGAGAAGAAAAGGGAGCAGAAGGAAAAAAGGAAAATCTTTCAATGGACAAATTACCTTTGGAGGGAATTGGATTTTTGTGAACAGAAGCTGTGATCAGCTGGTTAGTTCTCTAGATGGGTAAAAGGAGGCAGTGCACTGTACAGTATGAGTACTGGGGGATGTGCTGTGTGTGTGTTTAGTCCTAGATGGGTGCAGGACAAAATGAAATTAAACTGCAGCTGAGTTTGTGTGTGTATTGTGCAGAATGGGGGACTGCATGAGTTTCCACTTCATCCGTGGCGTGTTTGTGTGTGTCTGTCAGTACTTATTTGTGCATATGCATTAGGGTTGAATGCGTTCTTGTGGCTTTTACATTTTTATTTCCATGTTGTATATTAAAATTTATTTATATTATACATATAAAATCAGAGACATGCTTAATAGTGCTGGGATTCTACAGATTTATTTTTTCTTGATTTGGTTGATTTTGGTTAGAGGTGCTTTTAAATCCCAGGATCTCAAATCCCGAACTTTGATTTCATGCGAATGCATACGTGCATATTTGTGTTTTTGTGTGTGTGTCGGCCTCACTTGTGGTCTTTCCCTCAGCCTCACCCACAGTGTTTGTTGAGAGATGTGGAGGCCGTTAGCTGTTTTGGCCTGATTTTGTGCACATGTGGGTGTGAGTTCAGGTGCATCCATGTGAGTATGTCTTTTTGGAATCTTACGTGGAATGCTGAGCGTCAGCAGAGCTCCTGCTTTTCCTCTTTTCAGCAGAGACAGGGAGAGAGAGAGAGAGAGAGGGAGAGTTACAAAATTACTGCTGTTTCATTTTGCCATGATGAATAATTTTGTTATTCTGAGAGACTGAAGTAGTTAAGTTGGGACTGTCACACTGTGCAGGGTGTGCTTACACTGTCTGAGAGCAATGCTGTCAGACTCTCAGCCAAAGATGTATTAATTTTCACTTTGGAAGTATCTATTTTCACCATGTAAATTGTGCCACTTGTCTATTTAAGGCTTTTTTTGCTTTTGCAAGTTGGTACTATTAGTGTTTTTGAGTGCTGTCTACTAGAGCACAGTCAGAGCAGGTTCTTGATGTTCATTTTTAAGCTCCTCCCTCACCCTATCATGATTTAAGAAGGTGAAGTGGTCTTATTCTTTAAGTAGCCAAAAGCACAGAGAAACAGAAATCCTCATCAGTATTATATTTGACCAGTTCTAAACTTTGAATGCTCAGCATGCACCAATGTGACCCAGCAGAAGTTTAAAAAGAGACTCTGGGAAAGAAAGAGAAGAATCTTCAAAAGGCAATCTTCAGAAAAATGCAAAAAATAAGATGGAAAAGAGTGAGTAGGCAGAAGGTAATGGAGTAAAGTTATTTTAAGTCTGTCTTTAAATATCCTCATCTTCTACAAGGAGGTATTTAACCATATTATACCATGTGAAACAAATGTGTGTGACAACAGATAATTTTTCAATAATTCCTAACAGAAACAAATAATCTTGATTAACATTCATAATTAAAGTAATAACCATAGTGTTGCAAGATGAGACAAATACATCTTGTTATCAGCTGACACACACGCACACAAACACATCCTCTCGTACTGCACATCCAGATATCCATCTCTAGTATGAGGTTTCCAGTCCTACAGATGGGCCCCAGCACCTGACAAATGGTAGGGCAGCTTCGAGTTACCGTGGGAACAGAGGGTCACACAGGTCTATGGAACCGATAGGTGTGCACACAGGCCAGAAATGAGATCCAGCTGGGTGAGAAGTGATCTTCACGTCTCAGAGTTTATAACAGAGGAAGCATGTTACCTGTCATCATGGGGTTTACTCCTGAAATCCAGGTGGATGCACACCTGGATGACTTGACACGTGCTTGCAATAAACACACTGCGCATCTTTACTATATGGGAACCATGTGCTCCAACACACATGATCACACCTGCAGCATGGTCGGTCAGACGCTCAGACAAATGGCAGGGACAGACGGCGGCCGAAAGCAAGTTCCCCTGAACCATCTTTACCTCGCTGCATCACAAAAACCTGTGCACACATTTCTCTTTTTGTCTCCTCCCCTTGCTTCTCTCTCTTTTCTCTCGCTCTCTTGCTCCCTCTGTCTCGTGTTTCTTGGCCAGCAGCGGTAGCAGAAAGCAGGAGAGCTCTCCTAATGATGGTATTAAAAGAGTCAGGAAAATGACAGAGAAAGAGAAAGAAAAAGAATGTGGCAGACAGCTTTTTGCTCCCCAACACCCACAGATTCAGAGCTCTGGCAAAAAAAGAAAGAGACAGCTAGAGACCATGTTCCTTTAGTGAGCAGTCTTTGTCTGTTTTTAGCAGCAGCTCTGCTCCCAAGCGTTGATCAGACAAGTGGTGTTGAGGGTTAAGGGTATTGCCCGCTGTCTATGCAGAAAAAAGTTAAGAGCCAAGGAGCTAGATCTACATCTTACTAACCAAGATATAGTTTATGCCCGCTATTTGTACATTACGGTCATCCCCTTTTCTTTTCAGATAATTATCTCTGATCCTGTATAGGTGCTGCCCTTTGTACACTCTGATGTGCCATATTTATGTATGCTTCAGTCTGTTCATGTGTGTTATTAGTGCACAGCAAGAATGCTGGAAGGCAGTGGTGTTATTTTGGTGCTTTCATTGAAAAGACTCAGACATCAACAGCAAGGAGAAATGCCAAAGCACTGACAGGTGTTTTATTTATTTCTTTTCTGTGGGTGGGTGCTTGGAGATGGCACATTCTTTGCAAATACTGTAAAAATCATTTTTGGGGTTACCAGATTCAGTATAATGATGTTGTGATTGTAATGACTAAAATTAGAAAGATTGTAAAGTTATTACAAAGGCATTAAACACACACACACATTATACACACACACACACACACACACACTCTGAGTTCTGTGCCAGCAGAAAGCTTAATCATGTGCGAGTGTGTTGACAGAGGGGCAGGCCAATCACAATAATAGCCCCAGAACTACACTAAATGCCAGCGACATGGACACTTGCGCCAGCCATGCCCCTGGAATACGCTCAGTCATTACCTCCACATTAGGAGTCAATAGAGAAGGCAGCCCTGGGCAGAGCCAACCCATCCATCCATCCAGCCAGCCCAGCAGTTAAGCTTGGTCAGGCGTGGCGGCTCACTGGGCCCTACAGTGTGTTATTCCACCCCGGGTCACACGATAAGCAGCTCTCAACTGTAATCAGCTCAAATTGAAATGATGACATCAATTACAGCACGGCGCACAGCTGTTATTGACCCCAGCCCTCACTGACTGTATAGAGAAAAAAACGGTGGAGGAGTGTTTGCAGGAACCGCAGGGCTGGAGGGAGGGCTGGGTGTGCGGAGGTCAGACTGCTGAGGCATGGTATGAATGGAGAGACAGACAGAGAGAGAGAAACGTGTTCTCTGTATCTGATTGCAGGTTCCACCCTGCAGTGTAGCTCCACTCAAACACACAATTACTCAATCTAGAGCTATTATCAGACAGAGAGAAAAATAGAGGGAGAGGGGGAGAGAGAGTCAGTCAGACAGAGAGCAGACCCATTCTGAGGAACGCTGTACAGAGCAAAAGAGTGCTTTTACCAGAGCTGTGATTACTGCCGCTCACTCAGTGCACTTAACCAGCTCCCTTGCCTCTCTTTCCTCTCGCTCTCTGTCATTCACAGAGTGCTGGCTCAGAACACATGGTTTGCTTGAGTGGCTGAAATAACATGATTCACGTGAGAAAAAAAAAGAGCAGTGGAACCCCAATGATTATAGGGAAACACCTCCATGATGTCAAGATTACAGCAGGTTATTTTGACTTTATACTAGATTCAGCTAAAGCACAGCAGGGATAGAGGAATGCATCGTACCAGTAATGTTATTCTGGAATTTGGGTGTCCTGGTTTCTGTGATGTCATTGAGATGAAGATTCTGGAATTGGAGCTTTATGTTTATCAGACCAGTCTCTAGTCTCTGCATGTTTAAATCCACTTTGCATGTGATGAAAATGACTCCGCCTCCGAACATGTTTTCTGAGATGTGCAGACTGTTTAGGCATGAGTACAGGAAAGGCAAACCATGTTTTCCATGCGCAGTTTCATTTGCAAACGCAATGATCCACAAACATGTTGTGGCTCTTCTCATATGATTGCCATGTGCACAGATGAAGGCAAAAAGATAAATGGACATAGCACATTTCAAGGTCAGGATGAAAGATCTAGCCCATCATGTTTCGCAAATTTTAAAGAATAAGAGGTCACAATGAGGAGAGCAACTGTCATGTTACAGGGACAAAAATATAATTAAATCTATGAAATCCAGAGGGGCCAAAGGGTAGTAACATACAGAATGGATAACAGCATTATTCTGCAGCGTCAATGGAAATAAAATAAGTAATAAAACAGAAAACAGACCAGGCATGGTTGGGAATTTTTTTTTCTTGCCTGCCGGACAGCCACCACCAGTGCGCCTGTCTGTCAGTCAATCAGTCAACCAGCCAGTCCCACAGGCCGCAGGGCTGTGAAGGAAACTGATCGATGCTAGCCACATCAGCAGTTCTCCAGCTAACAGGCCTCAGCAGTGGAGGATGTTGGAAACAGGACACAACAGACATATTCCCTATCTTCCAGCACCTTAACGAGCCTTCTGCCTGCCTACCCACGGCTGACCTGGCCACTGTCTCCCATGGCTGCGTTGTTTTACCGCCCAGCCTCCACACAGGTGGCTTTGTACTCTTAAAGCTTCTACTCATCTGGAAGTTTTCTCCACATAATCCTCACAAACAAAACACAACATGAGGGGGGGTGGGTGGGGGGTGGCGCATCAGGAGGGAGGGAGGTTAGGTGGAGGAAAACAAGAGTAACACAAAGGGGGAGGGAGGCAGAGCGCATTGGAATCTTAATGTGCCCAAACCTGAACAAGAACAACAGCAACATCATAAGCGTCACCACCTGCTCAGTGCTCAGACTTTTCTTGATTAGCATGAAGAATATGCTTTTTATTGTCTCTTCATCTAACCTAAAGTCACTTTCCTGCCTCTAGAAGCTAGCTTGCCAGTAATTTTCACTGCATGAGAAAATGCCCCCATACAGTCTGAAATATACGTGTGCGTTTTGTCCTAGCTTGATCTAAATATTTGTATTTGTTCTTCCTCCAGATTTGTATTTTCTGTTTGCATGTTTCTTAATGTAACAGATCCTCTCTCTGTCTGTCTGCATACAGTATCTATGGTTGAAAATCATTTTGCTTGGTGCTCAGTGCAGCAGGCAGCTAAGCGGCAAGAATCGCACCTCATAACAGAAACTCACACCCTCCTCATCTTACTAAGGCTGCCTGTTTTTGTTTTCTGCAATAGAGAAATAATCACTTTTTCTCTGCCAGTGTATTATGTTTGGGGGGTTTTACCAGTGCATGAGGACCCCGGGAATTCTTAGTGTACCAGCATATGTAATATATTATATAATAATATATTGTATTCTAATAACTGACTCTGTGGGGGCTGGAGTGAAGCAGCAGAAACAAAGAAACACATCTAGTGCTTTGATCACTGTGACTGATCGTCTGCCAGTGTGTACAAGGAAAGCTTTGGAAAATGCCTCACAATTATATAATCTGTTCAAGATGTAATGGAGACTTTGTGATGACCTTGTCCATGTACAGCTCTGTGTGAGATTGAGTTACTGTATAGTCGGGCTTCCAAGGTGTGCTGCATGTATCCTCTGAATGAGGGACAAGGGCCAAGTACCCTAGCAACACTCACCACAGCAGGGTGATATGGTTAGCAAGTAGGGCTAGGGGGTAGGGGAAAAAAATTATAATAACAATGTCTTCCATGTCAGTCAATATCTGTATTTTTAGCAACATAAATTAAGTCACTATTTTATTATGGCAAGAGATTTTGACTGAACTGACCGAGAAATGTATGAAAACAAAAATTTATTTAAATAAGAAAATTATAAACTAAAAACTCCAATTCCTTTAAATCCCATATGTGAAATGTTTACAGTGTATATCTTGGGTCACTTACATTCATCAGTTAAAATCCCTAATTTATGGCAGTGACAGCAAAGCACATAGTAATGTTGTGGTTTGTTGCACTGCTTGTTCTGAGGGATAGGTCTAATTACTTGTGGGAGTTCAAGCACCTGCATTCTGCATGCGTTATTAGATAGTAATACTTTTTGTGGTATTTATCACCGTTGTATCGGTTTCATGTCAGACTTTAAGTAACATTAGTTTAGTCTATTTGAGCCTGCTTATCCACTGCATGGTAAAACTCTGCCTGTTTTGTGGCGAGGGCTTCCACAATGATGGGTTAGAAACAGCTTTGTGTCTGTGTTGAGATTGGGTTATTAGCATATTGTCAAGTGATGCGACTCATGATCAGTATATTGAATTGTCAATTTTTTTTACTGAGGAAATTTTCTATTGTGTATATGGTTTAATGTGTATTGCCCAGTCCACTTTGCAAGAATCAGATTCAGTTGTTCACATGGCTCCTGCTGCTGAAGTGTCCTTGAGCTAAGGTCCTTAAGCATCAAGCTGCTGCTTGTAGCCATCCCTGACCTCTGACCTTGCTAGAGCGAGGAAAGAAAAGTCCAGCAGGGATCAATGAAGAAGCATGTTTATAGTAAGCTGTTTCCTACTGTACGTTTGTGCATTTCTTTAAGTGCTGTGTAGGTCTCCTGCACTGAGATATCTCTGTTTCTGTCATGAGTGTGTGGTGTCATTTGTGTGGCTTAGTGTATGCATTAAGTGCTCAGCTATTAAAATAGGAATGAAGGAGCAAAAGATAAATGATAAAATAGGCCTGCTGTCAGACTTTGGTTATTTTTATGGCTATAGCCACAACTGTGCATCCTCACACACACAACACACACAGCTTCTCTTACACTGTGATGATTGACAGCATCACTTGGAACAGAAAGGAACCTCTCTCTTTCACACACACTGACACTCAGACACAGACACACTGGGGAGAAAGGACTTATTGTCAGATTGTGCTCTATCTCCACAGTTCATTTCTAATCCTCTTTCTCCCTTTCTGTGCCATCTCCCCACTTCCACTACTACACACACACACACACACGCACACACACACACACACACACACAAACACAACCACAACCACCAGTCTAGTAGGTCTGTCCCAGTGCTGGGATCTAACACACAAGTCCTCATTGTGGCCAAATCAGGGAGACTGGCAACATGGTGAGGGTGGAGGGATAGTACTGGATGTGAGGCAGACTAGATGAGGAATGAGATACAATTGAAATGAGGCACACTGGAGAGGAGAGACTAATGGAGGAAAAGAACAGGAGGGGATGTTCTTTTTCTCCCCTAGCTTTATGCTCCAGTTGTCCTCTCCTCTCCTCTCCTCTCCTCTCCCAGCAGCAGGGTGTACGCTCGCAGGGCGGGTGTGGCTGCAGCTGACTCTGATGCGATGTGACAGGACCCTCCTCTCTGTCCTTTTTGCTAGTGTGTGACAGCATGAAGCTGCCATCCACCTCCGTCTCTTTCCCATCCCATCCCATCCCATCCCATCACTTCATCTCTCTCACAAGTTGAGGTGAAAAAAAAACATTTCTGGGACTAGCTTTGGTGCCCTTCCTCTCAAACTGTTTGCACAGTGTGTGTGTGTGTGTGTGTGTGGTGTGTGTGTGTGAGGGTATCTAGGTCTGTTTAGAAGTGTGTGTACAGGTTTCCCCATGTAACCTTTTTTATTTTCAATTCAACTCAGCAAAACATGAAAATACAATAAATAAAGAAAAACATCTGTTCAATTATGGATCACTCAAAGAAGATTTATTTGACCAATAAATAGTCTAATGATCTCAGAGGACTTGCAGTTAGTGTGGCGCACTGTCTTCACTCTTCAAGCAATGATTGGAGTGGCATACCAGGGGGGAGGTAGTTGATATTACATTTGTTTTGAAATGCAGGGAAGTATGTTTTCCTAATATTCTGGCAGTGTTTGCAGCACTCACATTTCTTTTGAGAGCAGGATGACCTCCCACTTAGCACTTCTGTAGCTGTGTTGGCCTGTTTCCACAGCCACTCTGTTAAACCAAGGCTCTGTCTGCTCAAGGAATTTCTCAGTTTAGGGTCAGTCACAATGGCCAGGCAGCCTTCATCTGTGTATAGCCTGTTCAAGGCCAAGCACATTCTCCTTTTTTCTACTTTTTCCCAATGTCCTCTTGTGTGGCTGTGTTGTGTTTAGGCCAAATGAACTGCATGCTTTCCTGAGGCAGTGAAGTGAGCCCCAGGGCCAGTTGTCAGATGTAATGGGACCATTCACACTGCTCGAACACTTGTACTGAAGGTCCAAGTCATGGTAGGCATCAGGGATTACTAGTTTTATAGCCTATTTTTGAAGATTGAATATTAGTTGGTATAGGCCTCACTCAGCCCAGTATGCATTGTTACAAGCTGCTTGTTTTATCTCAGAGTTACTATTGGAGTGAAAATGTATAAAGTGGAGAAGTAATTGCCTGAATAATTTATTCAATTAATGTAAGGTCCACTGTAGGACCAGAGAGGGCAACTTACAGATTGTACCACAGGTTATTTTAAACTGCCCAAAAGAACCAGGAAATATAGTAATATTAGGCATTTCCTCACTATCATTTTACTCAGCTGCCAAATCACAATTCTCTATTTTTGGGATTGAGAATAAAAAGTAACTGTTTCACAGTGTCATAATATGACTCAACACAATCAGCTCTAAAATTGTCGTTGCCTCCAAATGTTTCGTGGGATTCTGTATTACTCACACTGTCTTCGTTGTAGTAGTGTTACTGTAGGGGTTGTCACTTCCATGGGTATCCCGCCAAATGGGCCTAGCTGGAAAGCAAAGTCTAACAATTCCTGCAGATGAAGGTGACCAAATAATTATAGCTGATCACAAGTGAACGGAGTCTTCTCGCTGAGACTCTTACGATTTTTGCGTGGGGAAAGGGACTTGAAAGTAGAAGGACAAGCTAATGAAAGGGATTGTTTTCTTTCTTCCTGGTAGTTTAGAGCCCTTTCCAGTGGCCTAGTTATTCTTTTTTACTTATAGATGTGACAGCACAATGGTCGTGGTGCATGTGTCTCTGAAATATACAGGTTTAGTCATCATTAGAGCAGCAACTAACCAACCTCTATCAATGGGACAGATTAGGTTGATATTTTCGATTGAAGCACTCTGTGTCTGATGTGTGTTTCCCTTTCATCCACCACCCATACATCTTTATCTCTCTTTCGCCCTCTTCACACCCCCAACCCCCACCACCCCACCATCTCCACAGTACAGTGCATAGAGGTCAAAGCCCCAGCTGAGCCACAAGCTGTTGTTGCCTTACGCTGACTACTCTACCTGCTAATATGACCAGCAAGCCCAGTTTATCATGTTAGTCTCAAGGTCTGCATGGGGAAGATCACACATACACACACACACACACACACACACACACACACACACACACGTAGAAAAGGCAGAGGGATGGTGTGAGGATATAACAACCACGACTGCACCTAGACTGGCATTAATAATTTTTGCATTAAGGTGAAAACCTGACACCCTGATTTGTTTTATGTTGATGAAATCTGCGATGTTAAGCAATCAGTGTTGTAGTGCTTTTGCATTCCACCCCCACAGATAAAATGGTAATGAGTGTTTGTGCTCCAAAATAGAGGCACAGAAGTACATTTTGTACTAAAAAAAGTACATTTTTTGTACAGATGTATCATTCAGGCACATAATGAGCCTTAGATGCTCACATACTGATCCACCATATAGCTAAGAATCTGAACCAGTCCAGGAAGAGTTACTGAAGTAATAAAAGACACTGATTGAGACACCTGGATGGTGCAGGGGTCAAAACACACTGTGGCCCTATCAAACTTAGATGGTAAAATTATTTTCACAATATTGCCTAATAATCATACAATTGTTTATTCAACATCTATAATTTTATCCATGCAAAACGTATGGGTGGAAAAATTACTTTTCAAAGAGGGAGGTTTAACTTTAATATGCTGTACCAGCAAATTCTGCTCTAGTGCAGGTTGTTTGTTTATTTGTTTGTTAATGAATGAGTTTGTTGGTGGTTATCTTTTCTTTTTCCTGTTTGGCAGTGGCCACTTTTTGCTTGCATTCTCCTACTTATTTCAAACAAACCACCCCTTGCTGCTTTCCTGTGTGCCAGAGGATTTTCACTGAATGCAAAAGCTTTGATGAACTGGCTATAAATGTTGTACTGGTGATAAACAGTAGTAAAATGGACAAGTGTTTATACGAAAATGTCAGCGATTTTCCATTTTCATTGAATGAATGTTGCTCGTTCATTTTCTAAATGGCTTTTGATTTCAGCAGAAATATGACTGCGAGGATCTTTGTTGAGTGTGCTTGTTTACTCTCATTTCTTCTCAAATGCTGCTGGACATTGCTGTTGTCTTTTTGAGGCAGCTGCTTCCAAAGCTCATCTCTCAGTGTCTACAGGAGAAGGGGGCGGGCGAGGCGGGGGTTGGGGGGTAATTTGGTTAGGGGAGGTAACTATGAGATATGGCGGAGAGGAAGGCAGGCTTTTTGACACAACCACTCGCTGGTGCTGTGCTGTGATGTATAATGGCAATACGAGTGAGCTCGCAGAAAGCAGAATGGCCTGCATGAACCACACACACACACACACACCACACACACACACACACACACACACAAATACAGACAACAAATTGCACACAAATTGAACCTATAGGCTCTCCTTCTACGATATGAACTACCAAGCAGAAGCCCTTGTGTGCTCTCAGGATTAAGGTGTCAGATTGATCTCAGTCAAAGTATTACATGAAAAAGAATAATGTGGAGGACGTCTCTCTATGAAATTGCATAAAATCCTTTTCCACAAGGAGCTCAAGTAATTTTTGCTCTCTCTCAAAATATGATCGTTTAAGTGGCTTTTGCTGAAGCCCTGGCCGGCAAATGTGCAGCTCAAAGCAGAAGCAAAAAAGGGGCTGATTTCCTCCCAGACGATGTGATTGTATAAAACTGTGGCTGTTGACTCTGCTTCCAGGCCCCAGTAATTGGGGGCAATAGAGGAGCCTGGTGTTTCCCCTGTAGATGAAATCTCTGGTTTAGCCCAGACAGGGTGTGAATTACAGTGTCTACTGTATTCCTCAGCTCAGAAAGAGGATGATGCACATGTGTGTCAGTGTGTGTGTGTGTGTGCAGGAGAGGTAGAACAAGTCTGAGGGTGTTTATGGGTGCACAAGCACATATTTATTTGTTTGAAAGTGGTGGAATTCCCTGGTGATTGTCAGTTTGATAGCTTACCTCGTCTTTTATTTTTCTGGTGGTGAATTTTCTCTGTGGAGACTCTGTATAAATCTCTCTCTTTTTTTTTTTTTTCCCCTGGGCATGTGTGACCGCATGTGTGCATGAGTGAATAATGCTGTAGATGGGCGGACGGGATTTGGACTCGATTGCAGATCTGGGATTAGAGATATCTGTTTTCAACCTGATATGTTGTATTAACAAGAGCCTGTGGATCAGATGTTGGAACAGTGACGCTGTGTAGATGTGTCAGCGTTTTAATTGGCACCCACAAATGTATGTAGTACAACACAGACTCATGTATGCATTCACACACTCACACAGCCTCAGGCTACATCCTTAGCCCTTCTTCCTTGTCCCCTGTGTGTGCTTGCATACAGACAGTATATTTCAATAGCAGGGTGTAATTTTACACTATATTTAATGATGAAACATTTAAACAAGTAATATTTGGCATATAGCATTACAGCAGGCTGACAAAATACAAAAAACAAGGTTTTATTTGGATCAAACATAATTTAAACATTGGAGAGCATAATAATAAGAAGCACTCATTTGTAAGAATGACATTTCAGAGTATATGCCCCATTTCTGTATGTATTTATGAAGGATTTAATAGTATTACTTAAGAATGTAATGTAATTCAACAGAATAAATTCTGTAATGAGAAATAACCTTGTAAAGCTTATTATGCTCAATTTATTTAAGGACAGATCCAGGACAAACAGACAGTGTTTCAGGTTAGAAGACAACACCATGCTTTTTCATTTTTTGGTGCTATGTGAGACATTTTGAGGCAAATTCAGCACTATAATCGCACAGTGCATTCAGTTGTTGTCTCATAATCTGTGCTTCACTTGTCTGGTTATCGTGGTATTTTTCCAGCCTTCCATAAAACCATTTAAATGGTCAAACTGGTTTATTGTCTGATATAAGCGCAGTGTCAAACAACACATGGATATTTATATGTAGTGTCCACTCTTCTAAGCATGTCCTCTAAAATGACTTTGTGCCAGAGTTTTTGTAGTTCATCTACTCAAGAACCAATACACATTAAGCATTAAAGCAAAATTTCAGTTCTCATCCTTATATACCTGACCATCAACTGCAGTTCTCCAAGTACAGATTCAGAAATTTGCTGTTTTTTTTTTTTTTCACTCTCCATATTTCTCCACAAACCATGTTCTTTTAACAAGTGCCCCCAGGGACAGCTGCACACTTCTGTAACAGTGAGACAGTAGAGGATAGACATAGTCTTTGCCGCTAGAATATTTGACCTTCTTCAGTAAGTCAGAGTCACATTTCTTTCTTGACATTCTCTGTGGGTGTTGGTAGAATGGGACATAAGGGTGTATTTTTGCACATTTGTACTATTTCATCTTATAGGTTTCCTGTGTTGTGTATATGTGTCATTAGGCATTTTTGTGTCATTATCCATTTTCCTCAAGGAGATTGAGGAATGCAGTTTACTGTATGTCCATGGTGTGTAGAAGAAAACATGATACCTAAAAAATAACTTGGACCCAGAAATATGAAATTAATCATTAGTTACTGATTATAAACAGGTGGAGTTGCTTCAGGGTGGATTACGCCTTTAATTCCTCATGGAGTAGGTGTAGGATGTGGAATAGTGGAGGAAGGGTTGCTACATCACCTCAAAGTTGTCTTCACAAGGCCATGTAACATTTAAATACTTGGAAACAGGCATACATTGAAGGCTCTGCTAGTCTTGCTATCTGGCACCACACCTAACACACGCACGTACGCACGCACACACACACACACAACTCTGAGCTGCTTTGACAGCTCTATATGCAATTCTCACTTGCAGGAATGCATATCATGTTAGAATTATGATGTGAAAAAAAATGTCATTGTCATTGTGGGATATTTGTGTGCATATATTTCTGTGGATGTTTCTACTTTGGTGTGAACGCCTGTTAAACACAGTGAGTGTATGATTGATGGTTTAGAAAGGTGCAACGATAAAACACACACATACAAAAAATAATAATTTAACATAATTTTCTTCCGCTTTTTTCTGTCCGTCAGCTTGATGGATCCAAGTATTCTAAGTGTTTTTGATAACCGAAGAGGACAACAATCTCTCTCTCTCCCTCATACACACACACACACACACACACACACACACACGCACACACACACACACACACACCTCTCCAGGCAGAGAAAGTGAAGCTAGAAGCATGCCTGGGAATATTCTCTCTCAATTTGTGTGTGAGTGCTGTGGATGCACGGGTGCTGGCGGAGGCCCTCCTTTGTCATGGAAACACCAATTTTTAATCTTGGGTCCTTAAACCAATGAATTCAAGCCTCTCACATCAGCTAACTAACTCACTGACTAATGCATGCTCCCTGGTATATTGATGCATCTGAAATGTCTGTCAGATCCAAGCGCGCATGTGTTGTACTGAAACCAGATTGTGTGTAAAAAAGCAGAATAAGATGAGCTGAGGTGCAGAGGATCAAACAACACCTGGACTGTTAATAGCATGTGGCTGTATTAGTAATGTGGCAAAGTCTGCATACTGATAACTGTTAAAGATAGGAATAATACTTTCTTCACAGCATATGAAAAAACGAAGCTGTGATCGACTATGGAAAGATTTGCAGAACCAGCTTTGCACATTTGACACAGAAGAAATGTTTTGTGAATTGTGAGTGAGAAGTTTTATTCAGTCATTAAAGCTTTAGTAAGTGTAATGTCAGTCAGTTCATTGAAATCTTAACAAGCAGTTACACTGTTTTTGATATATATCAATGTATCCTGGAGCATAAAAGTGTGTCCTTGATGGTGGAATTTTTGACATGGAGGTGTCGACGTCGACCAACTAGACTTTGACCACACCCAATTTCTACATTTTCACAGGCGGCTCCGACGGTATCCCTGGCTACCGCTGGTAACCTTGGTGATACCGGTGGAGATATGCTGCAGTCAGTGGGCGTTGCCAGGGCGTGATATGAAAGCATAGCTGGAGCACTGTGTGTGTGTGTGTGTGTGTGTGTGCGTGCGTGCGCGCGCATGTTTATGTGTGTGTGTGTGTGTCTGAGATCCCAATAGCAGCCTCTGCCAGAGCCTTCATTTTGACGTATCCTTTGATGACGGCATTGGCATTCGAGCAGCCACACACACACACACACACACACACACACACACACACACACACAGGAGAGAGGGGAAGGGAGAGAGATCGAGGGAAAGCTGTAAAATATGAAACAAGAGCATCTGAGTTCAGGTACGCTTTTGCATAAACATCTATTAATTAATTGTGGAAGCCAGCAGCTCATAAGGAAAGAGGTTGTGTTTTTAGTAGAGGTAAGTGTTTTTATAGTTTATATACTTCTATTGGATAAACTGTAGTGTGTTCATGTCTCTCTCTCTGTGGGCCTGTGAGGCCAGAGAAACAGGGCTAGCCCCTCTCTGTGTGATTTATGGCTGAATAATTGTGCTTCATCAACAGTATTGTATACTGTATCTCGACAGCAACACAGCCACACTGGCTCAGCATGGCCACTAGTTCTATATTTGCTTGGCTATTAGGATTGGATAATAAGCTAATCAATAGAGAAATTAGCATTTGGAACTACATAGTGCGAACATAATGCAGCTGCAGATGCACCTTGAATTGCAGTGCCCCTCTGGGCACAATAGATTAAATCAGTTCTTAAGTTTGTTAGGCTAATTTAGTAAAATTTTCCAAGTACTCTACACAACAGCATTTGTTTCCCCATTATATTTAATTTTCCTAAAGCCACCTCATTTGTCTTTCACTTTGAGAGTTCAGTACTGATAAAGTGAAAGTTAAAAGAATAACATATGAGTACCAATGAGAATGAAACGACATTTTCTGTCTCTGTCTCTTGTGCTAATCCTACACACTCTTGCCTTTTAATGTGCATAATCCCTCCCCGTGTTATCTCAGGCTAATGTACAAGGAGTGGAGGAGATGCCACTCGCGGGCTGGAGCTAGCAGCTTCCCAGAGAGGGTTGAGGTGGAGGCCAGCGATGTTCACTCGTCTGTCGAACACGCACACTGTCTGTCTTCCACCAGAGAGAGACTCCCTTGGCCTGGACTGCCTTCATCAACACATTAGCAATATGCTGCGGCCAGCGTTTTCGTCTTACTACAACAACACACAGACGCTACAGAGGGAAAAGTGGGGAGGAGGTGTGAAGAACATAGTCACTGACTACAGACAATATGTAGATGACTTTATTGCCATTCTGTCTATGTTTTGCCTTGTTTCGTCAACCATGCTCTCTCCCGTTTCCGTTTCCCTCTTGTTACCTCCATTACTGGCCCGCTTCTCTCCTCTCCTCTCCTCTCCTCTCCTTTTCCTCCCACCTTGCCCCCGAGAGACAGAGGTCATTACTAGATTCCCTCCAGAGGTTCCTCATAATCAAATATTTGACCTAATGAAGGGATTTAATTACTGGTTGCCCAGCACTGGAGGTGTCAGATTACTGCTCCCCCTTTTCATTTTCCCTGCAATTTATCACTATCCTGACAGCAAAGGTGCGTATGCGTGTGCAGCTTTGTTTGTGTGTGTGTGTGTGTGTGTGTGTGGTGTGTGTGTGTGGTGTGTGGGGGGGGGGGGGGGGTGCGTGCATGAATATGTGTGAAAATATTCTTTGAAGCAGCATGTTGAAGGAGTGCGTGTGGACCTGAGTACAAATTTGTAGTTAGTTGGCCACTTGAGACGTGGTAGCAGAATGGCTCATTGGAAATGGCATCTAAACTATGCTAATGCTCATACTTTTTCATCACAAGGAAAGCCATATTTCACATTCTTTCTGTGAAGTGTCCAAACAGTATGATGATTATAGCTGTGCATTGTTTGCAGTTCAGCTAAAAGGGTCAAAGAACGAAAAAAACAAAAACGACCTCTTCATGTTAGTACACAGAGAGGTAGCTGTGTATACAAATGAGAGAGGAAAAAAATGTGTCTCTGTGCACGTGTGTGAAAGAGTGAGAGCGTGTGCATGTGGGATTTTTATGTATGTGTGTCTGTTAGACATTAGTGGCTGTGAGGTACACAGCAGTGGCCCTCCCAAATGTAAAATTAACAGCAGTGGAAGGGTTATGTGAGTGTCCAGACTGTTTAGATTTAACTATGAATTAATAACCAGACAGGATCACCACACTGGCAGAAGGGCAGGAGCCTGAGGGGGCGAGACAAAGGAGAGCAGCTACACAAAGAGGAGTGTGGGGTGGAAATTACTCCCTAAAAGCCATCCTGCATGTTGGTGGATGCCAGAAAATATTCCACAGGGAGAAGATGTCTTCTCTGTAAACCCTCAGTTTGCCTTGTCCTCATGTATACATGTATGTATACATTGTTAATTGAAAGATGTGGTTAAGGGGGGGAAAATATTACACACTGGCACCTAACACCCAGTTACATGCTAAGCAACTTCTTTTAAATCATTGCTTTATTTATATTAACCAACAGTTTTGTGAGTTCGACATGGCCACATTGAAAGTACTTGGCGGGCATTGCTTAACATGAGTTGTTTGTCATTGTGGACAGCTGCTACCAACCATCTTTAACTGTTATTTACTATTGAAAATGACTAATTCTTCATATTTACTGGGTTACACTACAGACAAACATTCTTGAGTCATAAAGTCCAAGATACTGACAGGCTTATAAACACACAAATACTTTTTTCCAGACGATTTATGGATAGAACAAACTGCATGAAAGCGAGCGTGCATGGTGTTTGTTTGGAGACCGTTTCTGTTACACATGCACAGACAGTAAAAGCGTTCAAGTGTTTTTTCTTTTCTTTTAAGACCCCGCCTTTGGACACTAGTTGGATTGACCAATCATCTTGCTCAGGTCTGCACATGCGTTTAGGTTTGCAAGCAAGTATGGTGCATTTTTACTTATTTCTTCACTGAACCATAATTCTAGCCATAATAATCTAAAAGGCATCATATGTTAGATTTATCAGTCCTCCATGCTTCTCTTGCTGAATACCTGCTCATCAGTATACACTGCATTTAATTTAGGCCAACACTCTTGCTTTGCACCTTTTTTTTGTTAAGTCCTCACCCATGTACTGTATGTTCTGTTTGTGTGAATACAAATTGTGAGAATTTAGCCCTGGGGACAGCACCTCACCGGATAGTGCAGCTGCTAGATGAAACACTTACACCACAGCTTTTCCAAGAATTAATAAGATAAAAAAATATGCATGTAGTCATGCTTCATATCAGGTTTCCCACAGACGCAGCTGGGGTCAGGAAATTAGCGGTGTATAATAAATACCATATACCACTTTTTTCAGTTTTAAATGTGACACACAGAACCACAAAGCAGCATCATGATAGGGAACAAAACTTTCTGAGTAAAAGAGGCGATGTGAGTTGAAGGATGGTTTGTAGACCCAGTTATGCTCTACTTCTTCATAACACGCAACCATTTTCCCACTGTTGCCCCTATCCCTAAGCGCTAGCTCCCCTATCCAGATCAAGCCCCTGAGGCCTGATCCTGTTCTGTCTCTCCCGTCTCTGCCTCCTGATGCAGTGAGAGTTAAATAAGTGTGAGGGAATGTGGCAGTTTTCCCAGTCCCATTCCCTTTCCCATGCCTGTCCAGGAATTATTAGGCTAATTCCAGCTAATGAGGGAGGTCATGTTGGATGTGGGATAGATGCAGACGTGGAGCCAGTGTGTGTGTGTCTGAGTGTATGCATGACATAAATGGCTGGCATCACTAAACTGCAAAACCACATGTATTCCCGACCTACTGACCCCTGTGTTACCATAGCAACTAGGAGTGATTAAACACAGAGTGTACTGATGTTGCATTCATTTCGTGGAACTTATGGTGTGGGGTACTTGCTTTGAAAGGTTGCAGTTCTTTATCTGCACTTTCATCTGCAGTCCCCTGTAACCTATTCAAAATCAACTGTGAGACTGAAAACAGCTTTGTTTCTATGTTTCTGCTCTCAGTGTCTAAATAGTTGTATCTTTTCAAAGAGGCCAGTTTCATTTGAAAGCAGTCCTCTGTAACCTTACAGCGCACAGGAATATCAATAGCATTACCACTGTGCTTTCCTTGACACATCTTGAGGCATCTCCTCCACACAGATAGCACAAGATTCTAGCTGATAGATGTTGTGATACTTTTCAAAAGGCCGGCCGCTCTGACAGTTATCTTTGCTGTGCACGCTGTGCCCTTCTCTCTAGTGTCTTGCCTGCTGTGCAGAGCTGTTACGGCTGCTATTCACTGGATGGCCCTCGACAAGGTTTCTGGCATAAAGACGAGTTGACCTCCAGTGTGCTTGTGTGTTTGTGTGTGCTTGGGTGTTCGTGCTTGGTCATTGAAAGACATGGGGCAAAAAGTTAAGCAGAAATGCAATAAAGCAATGTTTGTGCCTACCTACTGTATCCTCGCAAGTTAAGCACCAAGTTATATACAGTATTCACATGTTTTTCCTGTTCATTGAGCACAAAGTTGATGTGCTCAATGAACAGGGAGCCTTCAAAAACAACAACATGCAGTTATTTGAAAGCAGTTTCGATTCAACGATTCATAAAATGTCTTTTGCATCAGGAGCCATTCATATGTACTGTAGGTTGTGTGGCTAACCGTCTGTCTGGCAGAGTAGTCAAGGTTGTGCTGTTAAGAAGGTTTGCACATGTTGGAGAAACTAACAGCTAAATGTCCTTGTGAACATGAACTACTCATTACAGAGCATCAAGTAAAAGTCTTTACCTAGTCCAGCCTAGCATCTCTATGAATTACATCCATATTGGATGATTCTACACCTCATGAGTTATGTCCAAGGCCAATGTTCAGTGCCAAATGCAGGAAGTAGGATGTAGTGAAGCAGAAAGTGAGGCGTAGAGGTCAGGGTGGTGGATCATAATCAAGGGTTTTGTAGAATGGTCCAATATTTAATGTTGTGTGGTGAAAGGTTTGGAACAGTTACAGTGGCAAAGGCACAGCTGGGTTGTGCCAGAAAGTGGGCAATATTAAACACATCCTCTGTCATGATATAGGTCATTTTATTTTGCCTATCCATATACACTATGTCATAACAAGAACAGAATTTTCTGTTTCTGAATCATCCAGCTTTATTGTCTTTCAAATCCAGATATTTGATGCTTGCAGTGATGCAAGAATCATATAAAATCCAGTATTGATAAAAAAAAAACAGTTCTGCTCACAGAACTTGTAATATTACCCACTGGATGCACTCAGAGATATTTAAGCAATATATTGTATAACAGTATAGCAAAATAATTTGTATCAGCTCACTAAATATATCATCATATCTCCCAGCTATTGTTGTTGCGGTGGTGAAGTCTGTCTGGCTTTAGCCCTCTTGTCACAAGCTATACCTTCATTAAACTGGTCTGTGTGTACAATCTATAGCTATTACACTGCATAGTTTGCTGTATAAACACCTTTTAAAATATAGAGCTCAAAATCCCCATCAAGAAACTGCGAGTAAACAAAAGTATTTTAGCTACATTTCCATTGGCTTATTCTTAATCATTAATCTGACATGATGTGTAATGTGCTGACAGTAATGGAGTATTTTATCCTCTCATCTCACTCAATTTTTCATTCTCTCTGTCTCTCTCATTTTCCCTCATGTTCTTGATAATCAGAAGCACTCCATTTTGATCAGTGCAAATGTCAGTCATCGTACTGTATCTAGTTCAGTCCTTGAATGTAACATCGTGTGATTTTAAGCTGCTTGAGTTGTAGCCTGATGTAAGAGGGAGAGGATGCTACATTGTTATCTTCTGAGACCTCTTTATTTTATTTTTTAACACATTTGATCAAAATATGTGTACCTTACTATAGTAGTGGCTTTTTTTTATTGTTTAATGTATTGACTAGTCTTTTGATTTGGTTAATATGATGGTTAGGTTGGTGCACAAATCCATTGTAAACTGTGTGGTTGTTTGGATAGTGCATATGTTGTCCTTCACTATAGTTTCTTCTCCTGTTTTGCCACACTTTACTTATTTTAATGCTTACTTTAAAGTGAAGAATTCTCACACTGAGAAGTGTACCTTACCTGTCCCTTAGTGTCATTTATTACACAATTGGAGTGTTTAAAAAGATGTCTGATAGATCTGGTTTTAAAGCTCATAGACCTCCGAGGATGGTATTTAACCTCCACGCTGTAAACACAGAGTCTGTTGACTCTGTCAGAGAGCTTAATAGTTCCATTTTCAAATGCTCCCTGTGGAACTCAAGATCTGATTTTATCACTTCCTGTGCTCTGGATTTTATTTTTCTTGTCAAAACTTTGTCCATTGTTGATATTTCTCTCAATGTGGCATTTTTTTTTAATTGGCCATGGTTATCTGGCTGCTGGAGGACTTAAAGTGCTGAAATAATCATTCCATTAATTAATTAGCTGATTAAGTGACAGTTGATATATTCAAATATTTTGACAGTTGATTGTTGTTTGATTTTATCAAGCAAAAATGCCAAAGATTATGTTTCAGCCCTCAGTTGATTTTTTTCTTATTATTATTACTCTTATGATCTGAATAGTTTAATGATTAATGATTTTTTTAAATTGCTCAGGCAAAAAAAAGCTATTTCAATATGTCACCTTTGTCTGTGTAAAATAATGAGAGGCATTTTGACTACTCTTGACACTTTACAGATCGAACAATTAACCAGCTACCTGAGAAAATAATCCTTACTTGCAGCTTGTCATTTACAAAACACAGGAAAAAGGTTGTTATTTATTTATTTATTTATTTTTTGCTTTTGGTCATTTTGGGCTGACTTAATGTTTCTCCAAAATACAAATGGGAAATTCCTATCAAATTTTGCTCACCACCTCTCTATTATGACTCCGAGACTGTTGTAAATAGGAGACTTTAAACAAAAGTGTAATCCTGCATCTTGACTTCCTGGATTTCTCTAGTATCTTTGACTGTAACCAGCATGTATCAGGTCCTACCCATCTACAGACTACACTCTCAATCTGTTAATATCTTATGCTTGTAAACTTATAAGTTATTAGGATTGCTTTCTTATTTTGACATTGGAGACTACAGTATGTAAACAACACATTTTACAGATTGTTTTTAAGTGATAAATGATTAATGTGGTTAATCCTTTATAGAAATTTGAACAACCACCTTTCCAGCCTACAGCAGGTGAATATTTGATGCTAGCAAGGCATACTGTCTTTCACAAACCACAAAGTAAAACACTCCTCATGTTGCCTTTTTCATGCCAACAATGACAAGAGGAATGAAGGCTCTTAAATCACTGCCAAACACACACTAACACACACACATACACACACAGACAGGACTCCATTGGCAGGTAACTTCCTGTCTCAGTATCCAGTCCCCTCTGCTGCTGCGCCAAGGTTGCCAGAGGCCTCTCAGTTGCGTTTGAAGTGCAACAAGCAGCCTCTGTCCTCATAGATGTCGCAGATGGGGAACCCGAGCTTGGCATCAGGAGAGAGAAGGGGCATCCCAGTGAGATCGGTCACAGGAAACAGAGACGAGTACAAAAACATGGCCACAGAGAAAGGGAAAGTACATGGCACGCACACAGAGTGCCTTGTTGTGATCTTTAAAGTGGAGAAGGAGGACTGAGAGTGAGCCAAAATCCGTTTGAGCATCAATGTCACTTCCTCTGAATCCCGTCTGTGTAGCTTCTATATTTCTGTCCTGTCAGCTTAACAGAGTTAGTTTATGATCATCTTCCTAAAATCCCTCCAAACCCTATTTTCTGTTCTCACTGTCATTTGTCTCCTCTTTGTCATTTTTCCCTTTTGTTTTCTATTCTAATTCCTCCTGTCTTATGATTATGACGTAAATGCAAAGCGGTACAGAGAGCAAAAGCTGATTTACCAACAGGCAGATCAGCATGTTTGCACTTAAATGCACAAAATCTTTGATTGTTGATTCATTTAGGTTTTTGGGGACCAGTTAGATCTAGAACTGAAACAGTAAGTCTGTTAATTAGCTTATTAATCATTTTATGTGAAATGTACTGTTTTTCAACAATTTAAATATTACAGCTTGGGAAATTTTATGACAGAATGGAGTATTTGATTAAATAATTGGCAGACTAATTGATAATGATAATTATTATGCTGGCAGCTGCACCCATTGTAGGATCAATCTATCTTCCTACATTCAGAAATCTACAGGATCACGCTGATTTGCCTTGTTCATCCCAAGGATCTCCTCAAAATGTGTATATAGAAATGCTTGTTTGACTTCTTGCAAAAACCATCATATTCACAGATAGAAAATGCAGACAGGTTGTGTCTGGATATACACGTAATAGGCATACTTAGGCAAACACACATCCATAGTACATACACACAGTCAGACAGAGGAAAGATGAGAGATCAGATGTACACAGACAGTTCAGTGCAGACGGTGCCGCTTACATCTCTATTGGCGTCTGGGCCAGAAGAGGAGACATCAGGTAATTAAAAAGAAAAGTGAGAGAAAGAACAAGAGGGGGGAGGGATGAGATGGGGAGAGTGGGAGGGAAGGAGAGAAAGAGGCCAGTAGGGAGAGAGATAATGGACAACCTCATGCAGCTTCGCCTGAAAACATAACTTGTCATTAGCAGCGCCATCAGCAACCGCCATGTTAAAGCCCATGGGTTCTTCCACAAAGCCCCTGTCACTTAGGTAAGACACAGAAAGTTCTCCTGGAGGGACAGCTGCTTCTTTTTTGTCATCGCTGTCACTGACAAAATTTCTATTTTTCATTTGAACTTTTAGATGGAGTTGGATTTTTCCTGTGCATTTCTGCACATATAACATCTCTGTGTGTTTCAGTACTGCAGCATTACTGTGCGTTTGTGTGCATGTCTGCGTGTGCGTGCCTGTCCGGTGGTTAAATATTAAGCTGGAACTGTCAGGATGGCTCAGGAGGAACTTTGCTTCCAGGCATGTCCACCTCAGGCTCCCAGCAAGCATGAGAGGAAAAACGAGAGGGAGAAGGTGAGGACGTTGAATCATTTCTCATTGAAGGTGAAAACAAAAAACAAAAATGCTACTACAGAGAGAGAGAGAGAGAGTTAAAAATTCCTGGGGAGGGAAGAGCACAAGTGAAAGATTTGTCGCTTCCCACATCCAGTCATCTGTCCAGTCTGAGGGAGAGAAAGTGAGTGTGTGGGGGGCGAGCTGCCATTATGAAAATGCAGTATGTTTTCATTTTCTGTTTGTTTTCTGTTGTCATGGCACCGGTAAGTGAAGTTAGCTTGTGTCAGGTGCCTGTTGGTTTGACCCCCGTCTTTGAAGCTGACAAGCGCTCGAAAAAACACACTGAGGAGTTTGGACGGTTCACTTTCACACACCCACACAGGCTCACACACACACGCGCACAAGGACACTAAGCACACACACGCGCACACACACACGGTAACCCAGATGTCAGATTCTAAGTATGGCAGGGGTGGGTTTGCATAAAAATGTTGAAACTGAAGTTGATTGGGGCCTGTCAGTCATAATAACATCCTCTGTCTTTAACACCTCCGTCATATATGAGGAGAGTCCTTTTCATCTCATAGAGAGATGTGGAGAAAATGAGTGCAGGAGAGAGAAATGAAAAGACCAAGTTGCGAAAGAGATCAGATTAGGCCTCACGTCCAGCATGAAAGGAATTAACACAAAACTTTAAATACAGCTCCTGTGTGTGCATGTGTGACCACTCAGACAAGAAAGAGAAAAAATATGGTCAGATAAGGCACTGCAAAAGCAAACAAGGACAAATAAGTTTGTGTCTGCACTTCCTCGTCTTTCTTTTAAACCTTCGCCTGTAAACAAACTGAAGCAAAAGTCCAACATGCCAGGGCAAAAATGAATAAGTAAAACAAAAAGTCACACATGCACATTATTCATGTGGTGCTGTCCATTTGAACTGCATGTGCTGTTACCTCAGTGCTGTGAGGAGGTAGAAAAGTGGCCCAGCTTCCCCTCTCTCTCTCTCTCTCTCTCCCTCTCTCTCTCTCTGCTCCAGCTCATTTGAAGTGAATGAGTCTCTTGTTCTGTAAGCCTTGTAAATATTTCAGCAGTTCAGGCGCCTGCGTTAAGCCTAGCCACAGCGCTAACATGTCATTGACCATTAGTGCTAACCTGCTGCTTCTGCTTCTCAGCTTTATCTGCTCCCTCTTGTTTCTCAACTTTATTTTGCTCCTCTCCACAATTAATCAGTTTTGAAGTCATTTTTTAGTAAAGAAGTAGTTAGTTATGTATATATTCAGGTTTCCTTAGTCTTTTAGTCTTTCGTAAGTACATTAAATATCTTTTAGGTTTGGACCATTTGTGACGGACACTCGTGATCAATTTAAAATATTTTATAGACAACCAACTAATCGAATATTCGGAAAATAATTACATTAATCGAGAATGAAAATAATTGCTAGTTGCAGCTATATATATATGTGTGTGTGTGTGTGTATATATATATATATATACACACACACACACACACACACACACACACACACACACACATATATATACATCATTGTCAACTGTAGGGATTGAACACCATTCTTCCAAAAGATATTCCCTCATTTGGTGTTTTGATGATGGTGGAAGAGGAGAGCTCTAACACGTCCTCTGTGTGGACTCTCTTGCCAATTTTAGGCTTCTTGATTGCAGTAAAGTTCTTTTACCACCGCTTTGTTGGACGACATGTAACATTTGAAACATGTTGCTCTTTTAAGAATGAGACAATTGGATTTTGTATTAAGCATAGTAAGGTAAAGTACTGTAGTCTTTTATTTCTAAGTGTTAAATGAAAAGACCCAAAGCAATGAACTTGTTTGACTGGTGTTTGACTTTACTGTCTTTTGTGGAGATCATGGTTGAGCATGTGCAGAATGTGTACACAGATGAGGATTTTTTAAAAGTCTTTAAACAGACGACAGTTGCACAGAGTGAACAAAAACCCCACAAAACCCAAACAAATATTTTAACCATTTTATAAACCTTTCTCTCCTGTCTTTTATACATGCGCACATACACACACTCACATAACACAGAGGATGGATCAATCAAGAGAACAACAGGCCCGGCCTGTCAACTGAGGCACAGTCTGAGTCCAATCGATTCAGAGCCAGATCTTATTGGTGTACACTCTATTTGGGCTGGAACACACACACACACACACACACACACACACACACACACACACACACACACACACACACACACACATACACACTGTACAGACAGAAACACTCCACAGACATGAGTCATAAGCTCTAGGTAGGAATCTTTTATAGTGGCTTTGGTCCTAGTTGCTAATCTGTCTCTACCACATAGATGCTGTTGTGGGGATGTCTGTATATGAGTCATGTGTGTGTATGTGTGTGTGTGCGTCCATGAAGAGCAAGTGTCTCTGGAAAATACAGTGGGAGTTGACGGATAAAACAGGCATATTAAGAGTCCCAGTTCTGCACTTAACCTGCCAACGATTCACACTGAAGTAAAAAGACTCTGAGAACATGGAGAAGATGGAGAGGCGGTGGGGACTGAAAGAGAGCGAGCGATGAAGCTGTCAGTGTCGCCAGTGTCCCTCTTTTTCTCTTTGCTGGGTATGAATGACCATCAAACCCTTTTGTAGAAAGAAGCCCAAACAACTTGAAAATGATTTGGTTTGTGACACATTTTTTTGGACGTTTTCATCCGTGTCCAGCAACAAAAGCTTTCCTGCAAACAGTTGTCATAAATTCCGTTGAATGAGGCACTGCTGGGAGTTTTGGTGTTCCTGAAAACTGACAAATGTTCACAACAGCTGTCGTAAAAGTTGCATGAAGCCACACTAACCATGTGCAGCAGTTAGAACTGTAGTTTTAGTAGTTATTGAAATCCTGATTGTTGTCTGTGTTAATGAGGAAACTATTGTAAGTACACTATTTGTGTAGATACATCAAAAAACAATATTGACAAACAGGTTTATTCACAGCATGAGCTTTAGCTTTAGCAAACTCAAAGTTCTCTTACTAGCTTTATCCAGAGCTTTTGATTGTATGGCATGGCCTTCCTCAACGAATGGAACTTACTCAGGTGTCATCAGGTGATCTATATATGGAAGTTCAGTCATGTGATAGTAAATGGTATATGACCCACCTTGCTGAAGAAGGCCATGGAAACTGTCAAAAGCTACTATGAAGCTACTAAAAGTACTATGTTAATATAGAGTTTATGTTATCACAGAATGTAAATAAGTTCTGATGCACTGCTATTTCTGCAGGATTTCTCAGGCTCGCATTTGTTTGCTAACCTTTTAAGCTTAAGAACATTATAAAGTGTCAGGGTTGTGGTTTGTCACATAGATTTTGTGTTTTTCTGCCCCTGCTGACTGAGCATCGATTAATAGAGCTTTGTGTGTGATGTGGGCTCTCACTGTTTCAAAAAAAAAAAAAAAAAATCTTCAGACAAATGAAAACCAAAACATGATTTGTCCAAACAAATGTCATGTTGTAAAATTTAAAATTTGTGTGGCTCTGTGTATTTGGGGCCCCTCTGCTGTCTTACTTCTGTTACAAGCTAACAATGATACTGCAAGGTATCTGCATTTACAAAAGGTAACAAAGAGTGTTGAATCCAAAATGATTCCTTGATGGTTTGGTGCCATGATTATCTATTCGGTGTGGCTTCAGTGTGGCTCAGATTGTGTGTTTTAATGAAGAAGCCCAGTTCACTCACATGGAATGTAATGGATCTGAGTGATGGCAGTGTTTACAACGACCGCCTGCTGGAGTACAAAGCACAACTCTGTTGCACTTATACATTTTGAATTTGGTTAGACTGTTGTCAAAAGTGACAGCACTCCTGTGAATGCAGATGGTGCCAAGCTGTGATACAGTTGTGGTGGTTTGGGGTGCTGTCAGATAGTTGGTTCAACAGTCCATTGTACCAGGATGGTCAGACAGTGACCTCTGCCACATTTCCGGACACATCCCTGGTCAGCTGCAGTCCAAAAAATGTTATCTTGGTAACAAGATAACTTTCAGACAGTGTTTTGTCT
Organism: Lates calcarifer; assembly: GCF_001640805.2. Classification (NCBI taxonomy): domain Eukaryota; kingdom Metazoa; phylum Chordata; class Actinopteri; family Centropomidae; genus Lates; species Lates calcarifer. Next base: position 10,641,988 of record NC_066840.1, on the reverse strand, counting down.
CAACTTCTTCTTTAAAATTTTGTGTATTAGTTTTACCACCATCTCCGACTCATATTTTCACATGTGCCTTCTCTCTTTTCAGGCCACCCTAACCACTGCTCCCACTGTGTGTGTTTGGTTCTGTTTGACGACTGTCCTGTCTATCTTAAAGTGAAGTCCAAGTCTGTCTGGTGTGTCTTAGCTAATTAAAGCTGAATTATTGATATTCTGGTGAATTATTCAGAGGGGATAATTAGATATAGAAACAATGGTAAACACAGGTACAGCTGCAGAACAGATGAGAGGAGAGAGAGAAGAAATGAAATTGAGAGAAAAAAGGGGATGGTATGGCCTTTATTCCTCTGGCTCTCTTCCAGCACAGCACACCCCCCCACCCCCCCGTTTCATTCCCTTTCCTCCATGTTTATATCATTCCCATCACTCCTAGCGTGAAGTCTCTGTCCTTGACTCTGCAGTGTTCATCTCTCTCTCTCAGTTTCACCCTTCCCTCCTTCCTTTCTTCCCTTCTGCCATTCCATACTTCCTTGCTCACTTTATTCCTCCCTTATCTCCTCCTTCTTGCCTGTACCTGCTTTTTACGCCACTTCTCTGTGCCGCACCCATTAGACTTTCCTTCTCCCTGTTGCTATGACATTAGCTAGATGTAGCAGTCAGGCCGGTCTTGAGGGATGAGACTAAAGAGCTAAGTCTTGCTCTTTTCATTTAATTACTCCTCCCTCTCTTTCTCCTCGCCTCCCTCTCTCCCTCCCCCCAGCCTTGTTCCCCTGTATATCACACCCTGCCTTCCTCTCCCTCCCCTTCTTTTGTGTCTCATCCTTATGCTTCTTTGTCTGTTCCTCTTTTTCTACCTGACTCTACCTGTCTTCATGCGTGCATCCTCTCCCACATGTTTTCTGTCTCTCTGTCTTCATCTGACAAAAAGAGGTGGAGGAGGAGGAGACAAGAGGGACATAACATCACACCCACCTATGAAACTGTTTGGATCATGTGGGTTGCTACAAAACTCCACCCATTTGCCACTTGCCTTTGCCATTGTGTCCCCATTTCGTTTTTGGGGTAAATCCGTATAAAGTGAGGCTACTCGTCATAAATTAGTCGCTAATTCCAGCTTTGCACGCGCACACACATGCACGCTGTGCTCTGCAAAGTGTGTGAAGGTCTGTGTTTTGTGCGTGTGAGTGTGTGTGTCTGTTTTTGTGTGTTGGCCTAGGCTTGACCTTGATTACCATGGTGACGGTGAGGCTCCTCATTAGTGCTGGACTGGAGGAAACAGTTTGGTAATGAGGGAGCAGTATTGTCCTTAGGCACACAAACACACACACACACACACACACACAGATGCCAATGCACCACTTCGTATTAGTGCTTGCATGCACCTGCTGACACCTGCGCTTATGCAAGATCTCATACATAAGCCTCATGTACACACATAAAATCACACACGCACACACACACAAACATACTCCTTCTGAGTACATCTCAGTCTCATGGCCCCCCACTCAGTTGTCTCGCCTCACCTTCTGTTTAGTGTTTTTTCTCTCCCACACACATTCTGCCTCCCCCCCCCCCGTCTACCTCTCTCTGTTCTGCCCACCAGACAGACCTTGCTGCCCACTGAGTTCCTATGGGCCTGGAACATCAGTGTCGCCCTCTGGTGGTAGTACTCACACCTCAAAGGGGAATGTCTTGAAATATGCATGCGGAATTTCACTAAGTGTGTTGTTACGCGACTCTGATTTGAGAGGTGTTAACTGAACTTTTTACTTAGTTTATTGCTATGTGTGTCTCAAAAAGTCTATGGTAGTTGAATAAAAAATTTGTCTTGAGTAAAGCCAGTCATGGTGTAGGTGAAAGAGTTCCTTGATCTGCCTCAAGATGTCACTGTAATTCATTTGCCTTTGCTAACCTTTGGATCGATCAAAAATCTGTTTTTGATCAGTCACAAAAGTACTTCCTGAAAAAATGAATTTTAAATACTTGAGAAACAGAATATGAGCACCACCACCTCTAGTTTTACTGTTAATCGCACTGCTGTCCTGCACTTCACAATGCGGGATTGTAGCATTATTCTCTATGTAAGAGTTCATACGTCCAATCCTTTTATCACTCACCTGAAATTTGGTCTAGTAATTAGACAGTGTTTTTTCAGCGTATTTGAATGTACGGGATCATTGCCAAGAATTGACTGTAGCTACATCAGTTTGTTGGGTTATAGGTTACATTTGATTGAAGGTTGGACCTGGATGCTATCAGAGGTCAGCGTCAGCGGCTCTGTCCTATAAAATGGATGGTCACTGGCTAAAAATGAGAAGCCTGCTTTCATCGACTTCTGTCTGAACCATTGCTTATGAGTTGTAAATGTGCCACTGCTACCAGTGTAAACTGTGTATGTCGTCTCTCATCCTCTATATTTATGCAGCAGATGTGTGAACGTAAAACTAAGTAAACCGTAGCTTGACGTTGAGGCTTATACAGTGTGGTATTCACTTTCAGTGTAATTCTGCCTCTTGCTTGGTCTTGCATTATAGTTTTCTACAGCTGACCAGGTCACACACACACACACACACTGTAGGCTGGTCACAGCACATACACTCAGGGACATGCAGGAGAACTATGCTCTACACACAGACTCTCACAAGTAAAATGGTGCATATTTTTGCCCATAACCGGGGTTTATCTTAAATTGTCTTTCACTTGTGTATTCATAGATTCTAGTTATTGTCTATATTACACATATTGGAAGCTTTATAGTAACAATGACCGCTAGAATAAGAGAGGAATAGAGGGTGAGTTGGGCAAAGAACAAAGAAGCTCTGTGGTTCTCGTGGCCTCAGTTCACTGATGCTCCCATTGTTTGCCCCTAAAGGCTCCAATTCACTTCACGCACCAGCCGTCTGCAACCAGTCAAGTATACTTAGTGGGCTCTCTGGCTCTCATCCTTGCACTTTCATGGAATTGTCATATTTTTGCAGAAATTGCATTGAGATGCTGGTGATCCTGTTTTGCCTTTATGTGACTAGAAACTGTCTGTTTTAGGTCTTTACCGAGTAGTAAGGGTCCATTTTTATGCACAGGTAATGCAAGATTTGCTAAATAGGAGTAAGGTCTCCTCCAGTCCAATCCAACATGTTATGGTCTATGTGTCATATAATGTTGTGTTTAGGTTCAGTCCAAACTACAGATGAATAAAACAGTTTTCATCCCCACAGAGATGAAAATAAGTTTCCATTAAGATGAAGTGATACAGGCAGGAAAGATAATCTGAAGAAAATAACCTGAGAGGAAATAATGTAAGGTAACTGAGTATATCAAATAACAAGTGTGTACAGTACTGTAGGGATACTACAGTTATATCTCCATGAAGCTGGTTTCTAAATTGAATCTTGTATAAGCATTTACAAGGACTACTGTGTAACAGATAATGGATAAGATAACAGACAGCGCTGCTGGTATGTTACAAGAATATTACAGTGATTGCAACGTTGCTGTGATTTCTTCAGCATTAAAACTACAAGTAAAGCTACAGTGTAGATACAAACAAAAGTTGATGCAAACACTTACCCAACACATTCCCACTAATGTTTCTGTTACCAGCAACATAAGTGGGAGGACCCTGCACAGCATTACACAGACCAGGAGCTGATAACTTACTATAGAGTTGTAAAGTGGGAGGAGCTCTTTTTGGGGGCAGTGCAGTGTTCCTGGCTCTGGAAGTAGAACTCCTAATAATTTATTCCCATTGACAATGTTACATGACTCAGCACTCACACTTCTACAGCTTAAATCAGCACAAAACTCTTCTGGCCGAGTGACCAGTTCAAAAGACAAACAATTGGATCAGAAAAATGCTTGTTCTTTGATTAAAAAGTCAAAGGTACATGTCTGTGCACATAAAAACATTGAATTACCAGGCTTAAAATTCTGCCACATGAACTGCTAATGGTGGGTTCCTGGGTAATGTATTTAGAGCGTCTGCCTGACCAAAGTGATGGATAAAACATGATTTCTCAGAAACCAAGTTGAAATAATTGAGACTGGTGGTCATTACATAAACGTAGAGGATTGTTACATTATTGAGGGAGAGTCCCGTGTTTCTACGTGTAGTAACACTGAGGTCATTGTTTAAAGAAAAATCTGAAATGAGAAAAACACCCCCACTTTGTAACTCTATAAACCCTCCCAGTCTGCCTCCTCACCTCATCAGCATTCTACCACACACACACACACACACACACAGTTTGTTCATATGGAGCTAGTGGATGTCATACCTGGAATTCTTGGAATACTAGTTGGAGACCTTTGTTGTCTTTTTTTGGAAACATGAAAGTGTTTTATATAAAGATTAAAGGTGTCTATGATAGTGTGACCAGGAATTTTAAAGTAAATGCTGATGACTTTCATCCACCAGTAAGATAATCATATTTCCATTTGTGCAGATGAGGTCAAGGTCCAAATTTAATGATGTTAAAATTTACGTGGACTGGGGCATCTCTCTCTTTCCCCCTCCTCTCTTTTTTTCTCTGCATCTATCCAACAAGAGTCTGATTAATTCTCACAATTTTGTCGCTTTGATCACTCCACTCAGACAGAGTGCAACCAGAGCTGTTGACACAGCCGGAGAGGGAGCTCTTACAATTCAAAGGTAGACAAGGGACTCTCACCCTCTATGCTGCCTTCCTCCCTACCCACTCCTGTGGTGTTTTGACAGATTCCTCTGGAAAATAGCAGGAATGTGAAAATAAAAGAAGCAGTAGGCAAAGAGAGAGGTTAGAGAGAAAGGTAGAGAGACTTGAAAGAGGGACAGATAAGATAAAGAGAAAATCTCATCTGTGTGGCATGTAGAGCAGCAAGGATTAGTTGATAGAAAGATAATTAATCTGCAGCTATTTTAATAATTGATTCATTGTTTTATTTCAAGCAAAATTGCCAAAGATTTACAGCTTCAGTTCCAGCTTCTCAAATGAAAGGATTTGATTGTAAACTGAATAACGTTTGGTGTGTTGGTTGGAAAAAGCAAGCATTTTAAAGAAGTCACCTTGGGTTCTTGGAATGTTTATTTTTATTTTTATTTTTTCTAGACTAAACAACTAATAGAGAAAATAATCCACAGTGTCACAATAATCAGTGTGGTCCCCTTTTGACTGAAGTTTAGATTCTGACACAGCCAGAAATTCGCTGCCTGAGGATCTTATAGTGTGAGGCTGTTTCATGGCAAGCAGCCATTAATTCAGGAAAAGGTTTTAGCACTCAGCATTTGCTGATGTACTGCCTCTAGTTTGTTTTAAGCCTGCAGAGAACATTCACTTCTGCTACCTCATCCAGCTCTGAGCCAGTTAGCAAGAACTGGAAGAAACGGCCCTTAAGCGACACATTCGACATGTCTGTTGCTTGGTTTCAGCATAAAAGAAGTGAAACGTTTCTGCTGTAGATTAGTGTTATCCATTATTATTATTCATAATTTTTTTCTGTGGCAGTAATATACTTCACTGTTACTTAAGTATGTGCTAAATGATACCTGGAGGAGGGAGAATCAGAAAGAATCATTTCTGATTTAATCTGTTAGTATGAAAGACATGAAGAATTTAATACCGGGCCTCATATTATCTGTATAATAATAATAAAAAGAGATATTGCATGTTCTGCTGAGAAGGAGCATGAGAATGTGACCTGGAAAAGGAGAGAAAGAAAAGTTGCGTGGCGACATTGAGGCTTTGAACACGACAGGTCTTGTTGTTGCACCTAGCAACACCAGTGCCTATGTTGTTTTTTTTTTTTTTTTTTACCGCAACAGTACAGCAGGAAGCCACTAGTCATACACTTGTACCATCACACATTATATTCATCACCACATGCAGAGAGAAATAAATCAAGAAGTAGTCAGCAGTGGTCAAAGAGACAGAACAGCATGATTAGACCATGATGTCTGTAGCTCTCCAGCAGAGAAGAAACACTGACCTGGTCTTACAGAAGGAGCTTGTTCTGGTGTGAAATGCTTTTCACCTAGCATTATGTTCTGCATTTTTCTTGAACAGTTTCATATGTCTTGTCATGGATGCTTGGATTTGCAATTTTTCATTAACAGTTATACTCAGCCACACACTCACACATGTAATGTGTTTCCACAGGTAGCTTTCCTCACTCTGCTAATGAAAGATTGGTTGTTATGAATTCAACAGGCAAGTCAGCCAAATCCTGTGATCTCTCCTGGTGGCCTCAAGAGATTTGCGTTGTGTGTGTGTGTGCACGCACAAGCATGTGTGTGTTAGTGGCTGTGTGTGAGGCAGTGTGTGCAAGAGCATGCATTAACATGTGCATGCACACACACATGCTCCTTTCTTTTGCCCGTATGTGGGGTCAAAAGCATGGAGTGCAGTGGGGGCAACTCCCTGTTCTAGCAAACATTTGATTGGCTCTTGTTGCTGCCCTGAGACTACTTGATTGGCTGTCAGGTCCAGCAGTCAGCGCAGTGAGCAGGTAGGGGAGGGTCTTTGCTCTGCTCTGTTGCTAGGTTACAGGTATACCCAATAGATGTGGAGATATAGAGATAGAGTAGAGATAAGGATGAGCATGGGTGTGGATCTGAGCATGGATCTGTGTGTACAAGTGTGCGGATGTGTCAGTGTGTGTGTGTGTGTGTGTGTGAGTGAGACTGTCAGTATCAGGGAGGGGTCGCTAGGACTGAGGGTCAGGAGGGTGGAAAGAAGAGCGAGACAGAAGGGGAGCGACAAGTGAGTGAGACGGAGGGATTTCTTGACAGTGAGAGGGAGAAAAAAAGCAGGTTTATTGTGTTTTAGCACAGAGTCTTGTTCACACAGACAAACATAATTTATCTACATTCCAACAATCCAAACTGACAGCTTATCCAAACAATTATAATGGACCAAATATGGAGAGATCTGAAAATGCTGTTCTGTTTTGTTGTTTTTAAACACAGATGACACCAAATTCTTTCTTTTGCAAGACTTGTATGAGATACAGATAACCTCAAAATGTCATATTTTCCCTCTGACCTCCTCAAAATCTACAGGTGTAGCAGTCTAATTATTACTGGTCAGCAGATCCCAGGCCTGTGGTTGGTTTGTAATTCATTAAAGTGCTGTTGTATTAATCACAGACTGCTCTAGACAACACTGCTTTGAGAACAGCTGTTCTGCTGCACTTAGATTGCAATCACAGAGCGGTCAGTCGCCACTAATCGGGGTCATTTATCAATCCGGGAAGACCACACACAAAAATGTGAACTCACTGAAATACACACACACACACACACACACACACACACACACACACACACACTGATCGATGGCTGGGCTGGGCTGGGCCGGTAAGAGGGGTTGATGGGCGCTTGACTGGTGCCGTGTGTGTGCGTGCGTGTGTGCGCATGCAAGTGTGTGTGTGTATGTGTGTTTAAGAGTGTGAGTGTGCTGGCATGAACACAGTGGCAGCAGGGAGCAAAAAAAGCTAAAGGTCTGTAAAGATTAACCTCCAGTCGACTGAAATGTGTCAGTCTTGTCACTTAAAAACTACTTGGGCCGTGCAATAAAATGGTTTCCTTTTGCTTCTCTGACAAATTTCCACAAGTTTCACACTGAAAACTGTCCAAATTCATTACAGTTTGAGTAAAAAAATAAGCAAGATCTGACCTCAAGAAAAGGCTACTAAGTACAACTTTTTTTTTGGTCTGTCTCTAAGGTCAAGTATCAATGTATGTATGTACAACAAGCAACAAGTTAGCATTCCAGGCTAACTCAAGTCTTCAGTTTGCAGTCGTAGGTACATCAGAACAATGTAATAAAGATAACCATTATAATCAGCTCTTTTATTATGGAGATCTGCTTTTTCCCTAATTTGCACAATGTAAAATTTGGATTTCCAAGGCTTAAACAAACACTAAGCCCTATAGGCATGCATTTCCACAGAGATAGCCTTTGGTGCATTGCCCCAGGGTCTGTTTGGAGTTCTGAGCTTTCCTCAATGGAACTTTGGCATTGTTGGGGATGCTGTAAATGTAACACAACATCAGCAAACTCTCCACACACCACCTCATGATTGGAATGAACCTTCCTGTGGGGTTGGACTAAGCTCGATCCAACAATATATCAGTTTTATGTTACGCAGCCTCTGCAGCAAAACTGCTACCCTCTTTAGAAAGTACAGGCCCTCTGATAATACCTGAGCCACTTTGCAAAAAGACAACAGTGGAGACAAGTGTGGATGCTTCTGATGATTAGATCCTGTAAACATTCCCCACACTTGTCCTGACTCCTTCATGCTGGCCTGGCCAAGAACATTTGGCTGTCTAGGAAAGCTGTCAGACTGCTGAGAGAAAAGAACGAAAGGGTGAGACAGAGTGAGGAACAACAAGGGAGGACGAGGAGGAGGAGAGAGGAGGTGGAGGAGGACCCTTGCTTTATTCTAGTTCTGAGCTGGCTATGAAGTTAAATGACATCCTCTGTTTTGTAAATTCTCTTCAACAGTTACCCTTTTTTCTCCTTGTCTGGCGCCCTCGAAATTCCTCTCGGCTTTTCCCCATACAATTCATCTTTCCACTCTTTTTTTCTTTTCTCTAATTCTCTACTCTCATTAATTCTCATCTGTCACTTTCCCACTGCTTCCTTTCCCCCATCACCTCTTCCCGGCTGGTCATCACACATTTCTTCTGCTTTAACTCCTCTGCTCATTCTGTCTCTGTTTCCTCTCCTTTTCCCTTCCTCATACTGCTGATTCATAATCTCTGTTTGGACAGAAAACAGAGGGAGGGAGCTTCTGTCCTGATGAATAACAACAGGAATTGGGAGAGTGAGAGAAAGCGAGAACAGGACACCGAGGCAGCCTCCTTTTGCAAACTGCCTGGCTGGCTGGCACTCTGTCTCTGGGTCTATCTGCCAGACTGTCAGCGACTGTATTTCTGTCTGTGTCAACGCTCTCACCCCGAACCAAAATTTCCACATATCGTGCGGTCAGGCTAACCAGGTTTGGCTTACTACTGCTATTCTTAGGCTCGTGCCATCCAGTGCCTGTTTAAATAATATGGGCCTGCGCTCTGTTGTCTTTTGACTGTCTTCTTTTTCCAACACCTGGGCCTGTCTTCACTCTCACACATTTAGAGTGCCTATACCACTTAGTATTATGAGAAACGGAAAGAGATGGAATGAAGGAGGATGGGATACTAATGGAATTGTTAGAGGAAAAAAATGAGGGAGAAACAAAAAGTGAGATGGAAAAGAAAAGAGGAAAGCAGAGAGCAATGGAGAAGAGTGAAAATAGCAGTGTGAAAGCTGCAAGTGGTCGGAGTTACGAGATGGAAGATGTTTCTGGAGATAGCTGTGGCCCTGGGAGGGACTCACACAGGGTCTTTCCTGTTTATTGACGTCTCCTCCTCTTCCTCTCACTGCAGCATTTTTACCGTTCCCCCTTTTTCTTTTAGGGGTTGCACACAGAACAGGACTGAGTTGAGAGTTAAAGCCTGAAATGACCCGGTCTCTCTCTCTTTCTCTCTCTCTCTCTCTCTCTCTCTCTCTCTCTCTCTCTCTTTCTGTGTGTGTGTAGTTTTGGCTGACATACTGTGATCAAAAATGTAGGTCAAAGATGAACAATTTGCAAATGAGCTGAAGAAAGCAGGGAAAGAGAAATAGAGGGTGACTGGGACGGGGCTGTCATGCATGTGTATGTATGTGAGGTTGTGTAGGTGTGTGCTTACAGTATTTTTTTTTCCCAGTGACATTTTTAGAGACCACTCTATATAATGAGCATGAGCAGGGTGACAGGGACAGGGCCGCATGGCTAAGTCCTGCACGGCTTAAATCACCCTGGCATCTGGCTTCTTCTCACACACACAACCTGCAAGCGTCTGTGAGCATGCGTATGTGTGTGTCAGTGTTTGTATGGCCGACAGAGGACAGAGTAGCAAAGGGTACAAGCGGGTTTCAGTTTGACAAGGCCTCCCTCCCCTCATGTATTTACATTTGATAAATTTTGTTTGCTGCATCGGATTTAGTCTCCTCATCCTCCTTGCATATAGCTTATTAGCATAATTGGGCAATCGCCTCACTCTTCAGGACATTAAGCAAATAATTTAATTCACTTAATGAATCTGTCTTAATACTTAACCTTAATTGCAGTTCTCTCCCTCTTCCTGCTCCTTCTGCTCTCTACCTTTTTTGCCTGCAAAAGTGAAGCAGCAGAGAGGAAAGGTTTGCCAAGGGTCATAAATGTCTTATATATTTAGCTTCCCTGAATGTTTTAAATAGCTTTGCTTCATGCCGCCTTCATAAATTTCAAATCAATCTACATTTTTGCCAAAGCCATATTCATAATCCAAACACAAAACTTGGCTTTCTCTGAGTTTGGCAGGGGGACCATAAACGTACAATTTGCTGCTGATGCGATTAAATTAAACACTGCGTATATTTGCGGTGACGTGTCCTTTTAATCTCTCTCTCTCTGAAGTGTGTCTAATTTTTCAAATCAGCCTTACTATTGTACAAGCCCGATTTTCTTATGACTCAAAGGGTGAATGAATCGGAGGGTTACACAGTGTGAGTGAGTCACTATCAAAGCTATATTTGTGCGTAGACGTGTGTTTGTGTTTGTGCGACTGTGTCTGCCCTGCCTGCCCGTGGATGCATGTGTGCAACTGTGTGTGAAGTTCGGTGGCAGTAGCAGGGTTATGAATCAGATCAAACACACACGTACACACATAGTGACACCAGATCAAACATACACACACAGACTTGCGCTGGACTGAGCTGAAGGGCCCTGACCGGGTGCAACTTTGATCCTCACCACAACATCCGCTCTTCCACTCCAACACTGCTTTTCTTCTACTCATCTGTCTCACGTGCCCCCTCAGGACACTTACCCGGGACTCAAGTTACTCCTTTCAGATCTTCAAATAGAGCTCAGTGTGCCTTCAAACACAGAGGATCCTCCTGTTGTAACTGGACACTTGGTGTGTAGGATCCAGATTTGGAGCCTGCAGATGGGCTTCAAGTATCACAGGGAGGGTTGTGGTTAGTGTCACCATCTCAGTGGCCATGAGAGTAATAATACCCCACTTACATATGTGGAGTTGTGAGCATGTGCGGAATGTGCTAATGTTTTCCCTGCTTTAATCTGGATAATAAATTACTCAGTAATGTACAATAATTACCATCACGATTCCTTGTGATGGAGATTTATTTCCAAACTAGTGGTTTCTAGCTATGTAGATAATTCTGAGATGATTGCCACCACCTCAGTACAATAGAAGTGAATACACTTTTGGCACTGAACAATAACATCTAAAAAATCATGTTTCTTAACAGACACTGTCTCAGTTGCTCCAGGAAATTCACAAACCTGGCTATGGATACTTTCCATTGGACCAAGTTAAAGTAATTAAAACTGAAAATGCTCCACAGCAAAGTTAGTAGATTATTTCGCATGTAATTGTAATCAAATGAAATCTTCCTAAAAGTATCATTTTGACATTTAACGCAGAAACCATGGCTAAACTAAGAAGCAATCCAACAGGTGCTATTTTTTTTTCCCAGCACAAAGTTGTTTACAGTATCCACTATACCACCTTGACTCTATGCAAACGATCAGCTGTTGTGATGAAAGTGATAACAGATAAATGAAGAGGATGCTCTACCTTGACCTTTGTAGCCAGATGTGCAGCGATACTTCCTGTGTGTGAAGTAAAAGTCCCTCTATAATCACTGCAGATGAAGATAAGATGCAGAAAACTAAGTGTGTCATATTCAAATGTCTCATGAGGGTTGTGGGGCTAATACGCTAAATTCAAACACACCAAACCTTATAAAACATCTTCAGGCTCATCACCAGAAGGAGCATGGCAACTTTACTTTAATAAGAGAACAGAAACTAGCAAGGCAGCTGATGCCACAGCATGAACAAGAATTAATGACTGAAGATGACTGAACAGATTTTGAAGTCGCAGGTGTGGCAAAAAAACATGGCAGGCTTTCATGTCCTGCATCACTATGGAAAGGACTGTAGTGTTTTACCATTGACTGGGGATGTAACCTAATATTAATACATTATTCAGATATAAACTTGAATTTTTGCAGTAATATTTTTTTGTCCATCAACCACACAATTTGCTACAAATGTCACAATGCTCCTCGAAGAGTCATCGAAAAACACCAACAAGTCCTTTAGTCTCTAAAACCATGTTGATTGTTCAGCTTCTCGTTATATTCTGACGTGGCGTTCAAATACACCTCATTCTTAATTTAAGTACATGGTTTAAATTGATGCTTTTTTGTTTATTCCTACTACTTCTACTGTAAATCCAGGAAATAAACCCATATAGAGACAGTTAGTAGTGTTCGCATTACTCCCCTACCAACAGTGTGGCTGATCTTCATCTATAGCTCATCACTATGTGGCCCTCAGCCCTGTTTTTGAATAACCTAACTCGTGTCGGCACATTAAGGCAGGTAGTGTACTGTCGGTGAATCTGAATTTCTCTCACTTGTTCTGGACACAGTGTTTGGACAAGCCTCCCCGTAATCCCCTCGACTAGGACTTGGCTGCTCCTGCTTTAGAGGAGATGAAGACAATGCTTCTCACTATGGAAATGTGTGCAGACGCTTTGATGCTTTATTCACTCAGGCTTTTCAAAGGACGTGTCCAGTTCTCCAGCTCTCCCTTACACCTTCCTCCTCTCTCTAACCCTCCGCCCCCTCTACGCCGGCTCCGATCGATCCGACCATGTCTCCCAGTCCCACATGTCATCTTTTTTCTTTGACACGCCCCCCCACCCCCACCCCCGCCCCTGCTTGGTATTCTGGAGTGGGAACGCATGCACCATCGCAGATCCATCAGCTCCGATCGGAATGCCGCACCACGGCTCCGGGAAATGGAGGGATGAGAGGAGTGAGAGAGAAAAAGGAGGGAACGAACAAGAGAGAGAGAGAGAGAGGGCAGGTCAGTGGCTTGTCGACATCCTTCCGGGACCAAAGCCTCAGACTGACAGGGAGAAAAAAAGAGAGAGAGGGAGAGAGAAAGTAAAGGCGAGAAAAGAGAACCTTTTTATTTCTGAGGGGCCACTCTTGTTAATATCCACCTCCTTTCAAATCAGCCTCTCTGGGGTATTCAAGGAGCATGCAAGTTCTTAAACTCCATTTTATTTAGAGCTCAAAGGATTCAATAAGTGGTATGCATACTTGTCTTTACAAAAGAATAGGGTCTATGTTCTTTCATAAATTAAAACTGCTCTCACATATGTCACATTCAGGCTCCAGTTAAGTACTGCACCATAGATGATTTGGATAAAGATGTTGCCAGTGACGTTAACATGACTTTCCTTCACACAGTGGGAACCTGACAAGGCCAAAGAAATAATGCACAGTGCAGGATATATATTGTATATTTGTTCCCTTACATTCACCACATGTTATGTATATAGTACGGTATCTGAGAGAGACCTCAACTCACTTGAACTTAAAACACATTCGGTCCACACACACACACAAACACACACACACACAAACACACAGCTTTTCATCATGCATTCTTTTGTAATGTATACTCATCAGCTGACTTTCCTCTATTCAACTCGCTCTTCACCCCTTCCTTCTCCCTGTCAGAGCAGAGGGACAAGCAGACAAGCACTGATCATATCGATGGTCTCTCTCTTCTTCATTTATCACTTTTTCTTTTTGCGCTCTTCCTCTCTCCAAAGCCTCTCCATCCTTTCTGTGTGTTCTCCCCCATGGCTTTCCTCTACAGCAGCGCGTTGCCTTGGTAATTACCAGTTGTCTTAAACAGACAGATGGAATAAGAGAGAGTGACGGGCAATTTTCCCAGTGCCTGTTTTATCCCCATGTATGTGCACGCAACTCCTTTTTTTTGCGTGCGTGCTCTGTATGCACGCTTCCTTACTTCTCTCCATCTCTTTCAGGCCCCTCCCATCCCTCTCTTCTTGAGAGTTTGCATTTGTGCATGGCCAATGTGTGTTTGTGTGTGTGTGTGAGAAGTGGACATGGGGAATTACCTGACAGAATATGTTAGTTCAGGATGGGAGTGGGACAGTCTCATCTCCTGCTTTTGTGTTGTCCATTGTAGATGCCAGGTGTCACTCTGGCCCTGTTCAGGGGCCTCAGGAGGGATCACTGCCCCCCACCTAGTCTCTTTTCTACCAGCATGACCCAACCTAACACAGCAACTGAGTAAAGCAAAGGGATGTTTCTTTCTTTCCACTGTCAAGGCAAGAGAGAAGGTGGAGAAAGGATTGGATTTTTTTTTTATGGGGGGGGGGTCATGTTAACATGATGTCAAGGTTCACCTACAAGTATTCATATCATCCAATTAATTTTCCACACTCTCTTTCAGGCTGGTATGATCAGGACGGAGCAAGAGGAGTTTTTTATCGAGCCAGTGGAGAGGGGCGATGGAGTGATAGAAGACGAGGAAGAGGAGGGAGGAGGAGGGAGGACACACATCGTCTACCGCTCGTCAGCCGTAAAGAAAGCTCCCATCAGCAGCGCGGCGGCAGACTTCCACTCCAGAGGTCAGTCTGTGGCTCCCACTGTGCAACCCTCCACCTTTACACACCCTTCACAGGATGTCTGTCATGCACACTTCAGCTCCATCTTCTCTGTTTTAACTTAAGCTAGCCACATGTGGGAGTTATTTGATGACACTCGCTGCAAGCTTATCTCTGATCATTCACCTTAAATTTGAAACCTACTTGAGTAAGAATATTTTCTGCAGTAAACACAGCACAAGCTCTGCTCATTCTTCAAGAAAACTATAGAATTAAACCATTCTCCCCTCATGCACACCTACTTATATAATCATATCAAACTATTGTATGCAAAGACAGTGAGTCACAGCGTGAGCATAACCTACTGTCAAAAAGATTACACCTACACACACTCAAACGCATCTTCCTGTCACTGCACTAATTTTTCAGTGAGAAAGGAGTGACATATGGAGACAAACGTGTTTGATTGGTAAGGTAACACCCTCTGCATCTTTTATAGAATTATATGCTGCCTTGGCTGCTTAAACAATTAACAGCTGGCACCCGGGTCTTTGGTTTCCCATTGTGTCTGCATCCATTTTCCACAGATGAAATAAATGAACTGAAACAACAAGAAAGGCCATTATTTTAGAGGGAGCATAATACTTAGTGTTTGACATAGCATGTTGGCTCTAGGATTAAAAGGAAGGGAGACAAATATGTATTCGAATAGGCTTAAAAACTCAAAATCTGAAGATTATCACACCAGCCAGCAAAATTTATACTTTTATCATGAAAATTCATCTCTTCATCTTTTTTCATTTGTATTACTATCAAATGTTATTTATTTAGAAAAGACGGTGAAAAATAACATCAGGCTTTTAATGCAGTGTAAGTTGCTCACAAGTCACATTACTGATTAAAAAAAAAAATGCTCATACAAGAGCAGCTGCACTTGATTCAAGTTGATCAAAGGAATTTATCTCGCTGCTTTTTTGATGAACACAAAATAAAAGGGAGTTTTGATCAATTTGGAAGTTGGGAATATGCATTCATTACCAATCCAGTGGGACAAGAGGAGTCAAAATGATCTCTTTTAATTTGTGCATTTCTCAGTCTAAGCACTGATGATACTACATGTAGAAAAGCATAGCAACAAATGTTTCCATCTTTTATTAATCTGAAGCCTGGATGGGACATTTAATTTATATGAACATGGATGTAGAGGAGCAATGTCATAATATGGACCACAACACATGTGATCCACTGCAACACCTAATCAGACAAGAGAGCAGATCTTACACTCTCACATGCAAATAAGTAAAGACATATTGAAATTATTATAACAAGCACAGAAGTTTGCATTCATTTGGAAAGTACTCTTTTGTCCACATCTTGGCTCATACCAGGAGATCTACAGTATGTACTATATAAAAGGTGCACATCAAATTGAACAAAATGAGCAAAGAAAAAAACTAGAAAAATCTAGCAAATAGATTTCAGTATGTCAGCTATACTGTCAATAACTTGCATCTGGAAGTAAAAGTGCGATCACCGTGACTGATCTGATGCCTACGAGTCAATCAATCGTGACCCTGACCAGTGCAAGAGTCTGCATCTCAACTAATCACCAAAGCAAAAAATATTCTCAACGCACTGAGTCTCCCATGTTGTACAGGCGAGAGGCGAAGCGCTTTATAACGAGTGTATGGCAATAGATGAGATCTGTGTCTTCCTATTCTGAGCAGTTGACTCGAGAATGTCTAATAATATACAGAGAGAGAGAGAGAGAGAGAGTTTCCATAGGAACACCCAGTGAGGACAGACTGCATTAGAGTAACACAGATCTGCTCCCACTGTTACTGATACCTGGCAGTACATCCACATACATACACACACACACACACACAGGCATGAGCACACACTGGGGAAAAAAAAAAACTACACGGAAACTCACACATACATACAGGATGTAACCACATGCAGCTTACACAACTCCCTTGATCATACATTTACACTTTGGAACACACACATGCGTTGCAAACGCACACACACACACACATATACACTCAACACGTCTCACTGCTCCTTGTTGCCTTTGAATCTTTCTTTCTAATGAAGAGTGGGGTGCAGATCAATAGCGTAGGATAGAACAGGCCACAGTGTGTGTTTGTGTGAGTGTGTGTCTGTGTGCATGCATGTATGGCGTGGGCATGAGTTCTGTGGTCGTCTGGCTTTGAGTGCTGGGATTTTCAAGGCTAAGCAGACAGACAGACTGACAGACAGACAGACGCACAGGCATGTGCTGCTCCCAGAAGCATTTGATGTGGATCTCTCTCTCTGTTTCTCTTCTCTTTTTCCTTTTTATCTTTTGTCTTAGCTATTCTAGACCACAAACATTATGTAAACATAAGGTTTACCTTCTAGTCGTTACATCACATCACTGTAATATCACAGCCACATGGACAACATAGGAGGCACATTATAGATCCTCCTGCCTTTACACTCTCCTGCCTCTTTCCCCCTCCATCCTCCAGTTAAATCCAAACCAAAGTCTTTCCTCTTTTATTCCCTCATATTCTCTTTCTCAAACAATCAGTCCCCTCTCTGTGGATCAATCAGGGAAATTAGCAAATTAATTAATAATCAATCGATAATTTCTGGAGATCTCCTTCGTCAAGCCTGCTTAATTCGCAGCCCGTTATTGAATGTTGGACTCATTTCCTGGCTAAAGACAGAGGGAAGGAAGTTATATTTAGCAAGGTAATAGAGAAGCTCAAGAAGGAGAGAAAGAGAGATGAAGACGGCGTGAGATTGATCGGTTTCTTACACCGTAAGCTGAGGAGGTGTGAATCAATGTCCTAAGTGGAGAGAGCAAGCTTTATTATTAATGTGGCACATTCGTCAATTAATCGCTGCAGCAATAGAAAACGAAGGATTGCCATTCATTTTTTGTCGGGCGGACAGAGCTCCATCCTTCAATCTGTCTTTTCTCCCCCCTCTTACAATTTCATTTTATCTCCTTCTTTTATCTGTAGTTTTGATCAATGTCTTTCTGTTCAGCTAATTTTATTTCCTCTCTCCCTCTTCCCTGTTTTTCTTGGGGGCCAGCTACACTTGCTACTTTTTTCCCCAAACAAACTGTCATCTCACCCCCCCCAATTCCTCCACTGGTGTGTGCAGAGATTTTTTTATTTTTCTGAGGCTGGACAGTGAGGGTGAAGTTTAGTGTTTTGTCTAGGAGGACTGGACTGTCTGCACTGGCACGCATACACATGCTTGTATACACACAGCTGAAGCAACACACCCACACAGAGTTGTGTCCAGAGTACTGCGACATGCCTAGACAGATGGACTACCAGAGGGCTTTTTCCCATAATCCCCTTCACCTAGCCTGCTACCTGGACTTGAATTCTGCAGAAATATTATGCATAAATGTCACCAGTTATCAGCAATAATAATGCATCTTTTTTTTAACAGTTTCCTGTCAAATTTTCCGCACTAAAGAAGCAACATGATGGGCTGCTGTATGTGGTATCCATCAGCTCTGTTCTCAACTGTCGTATACTGAGGGCTATAGAGTTATGATAGAAAAATGTAGTCCTTTGCAGCTGACTTGTTTTCATTGACATTTCAGCTGTATTGTTCTCGGGGCAGAAAGGCTCCCTGCGGCCTCTAGGGCGAAGCAATTGCAATTAGCTGGTGGGCTGACACTGGGCGGAGGACTGAGGCAGCTACTCAGGACCCCATGCATCTGCACAAAGCCTGTATTTGTTTTACTCCTCAGGCACTGCTGTTCTGTTACATTGTTGTATGCTTTGTGCTGTATCGTATTATTCTTTATTGTTCCGGGCCAACATGGTGTTGTTAGGTCAGTGTTGTTGTGTTGTCGAAGCATGCCACGTCGCACAGCGCCAACACAGTGACGTGTCAGCCTCAGCCTGGGCTGAGAGGAAGTGGAAGGGGGGTCAGACAGAGGCCAGTGGTGCTAGTCACTGTAGCTTAATGTCTGCCTCTCGCATCCAGAAAATGAAAGGGGCTCCCTCGAGAACCTCACTCTCTCGCTCTACCTCTCTCTCTCTCTCCCCCCTGTGCTCTGCCTCTGCTGGTGTGACACAAGGATAGTCATATGGTGCAAGGGTTTTAAAAGGAGACTCGTGACTAAGCACTTAGAGAAGTGAGTGTGCGCGCACACACACACACACACACACATACACAACTCATAAATGGCCTGAACTCATCCTCAGTGTGTAACAGGGGGTCCCAGCAGACACTTTGCAGGACAGCGTGCCTCTTGTTAGAATCCCAAATAGCCAACTGAAAACCCTCAGAAGGTGACTTTCTTCTGACGTCATTATGAGGCTTATTTAAGAGACTGAGCTAAGAACATCCTCTAAACACTCTCCTTTGGACCTGCACTATCACAGGCTGCAAGTATATGTGGACAAATCTGAAGGGAAATCACAGTTTCATTCCATCAAGGCCTTATTTTTTTAAATTCTTTCCCAGCTTAGCCAAACATTTTTGGAAGAGAAAACAAAGGTGACAAGCATAATTATCAGTAAAAAATATCTGCTGTAGTTGTCCAACGCAGTTTTGCTGTGCCTCAAGGAATTCTTTCTGACTTTTCAGGTGTGGTCACTTTGGGTGTTACCTCCAAATAAAGTGATTTAAATAATGTAACTAAACCGTTGACTTGTTTCAAACCTGTCTGCTTGTTTGACCACTACATTGCAAGAAACAGGAAATTTCCGCTCAGGAGATACATTGCAGTTACACAATTTGCCAGATAAGTGCCTCGTTCCATTTTCTAGCCCAGTTCCCTGAGGCAACGTATTCCCATTCCAGCATTCTCTTCCCATTCACCCTAAAGCAAGATGGCCGTCTAATCCCTAGTATGAATGCAGGAGTCGTCTGTCCTGAGAGTGTTTCTCCTGTGTTAAGCTCTAAAATGAGAATTCCTTCACCATATATAGCCTATGTAAACAATGTAATTCGCCAAGGCCTGTCTGAGGCTGAGCATTTTTAGCAGGGAAAACCTGAAGCTTAGCGCCAAATTCCAGAATCTGGAAACATAAACTTAAGTGAACCATTATAGGGTGCTTAAATATAGGCTTTAGCAGTCCAAAATAAATGTATACAGTGCTCAGGAAAAGGTGTTAATTGAGAATAATTCACCCAGTGTTCATTTGAGTACATTAAAGTGCCCAACGTCTTTTCTGTACTCCTCTATCAACACCCCCACCCCCTTGCCTTACACACACACATACACACACACACATTAGTTTTGTGTCCATCAAATAAAACTAAGAATAAATAAATAAAAATAAAAATCTATATCAAGGTACCAGTCTCAGATCAGCTGGCTAACGGCTACTGCCTTTGATTTCAGATCAGCAGAGCACCAGCACCTCACGCTGTTTCACAGCTTGCGTTTTGTATGGAACATGTGTTTTATGTATATAATAATGTGTAATGCTATATGATAATATGGGTGTTATATTGTGCAGCAGGGATCCACTTTGGATCAGCAGTGCATTAGCGCATACCTGCATAAACACATGTACATGCAGCCAAGTAGAAACACACACACACAAAAGACACATATACATATACAGGTGCAGAAATACACTCTTTCTCTCTCTCTCTCTCTCACACACACACACACACACACAGGCACACAGATACAGTATACATGTGTGAATGAATGCTGGCCCAGGTGTGCCTCTGGGAGGAAATTACAGTGCTAGGAGGGGAAGTATTTCAGCAGCCAGCTGCTTCCTCTCTCCCTCTCTGTGGCCACTGGCTCTATCCCTGGAGAGCACGACTGGCTTATTACCACACTCAGCGTGTGTGTGTGTGTGTGTGTGTGTGTGTGTGTGTGTGTGTGTGTGTGTGTGGTGTGTCTGTGTGTGTGGTGTGTGTGTGTGTCAGTGCAGTCATGCATTCCTGCATCTATGTGTGCTCTCCCATGCGTTTGCAGGTTTTATTTCTTGCCTGTTTCACTCATGACTGACTGACGGCATTTGTGCGTCTACCGGTGTGTAAGTGTGTATTTGTCCATGTGTCTGCACTGTGTCCCTCTGTGTGTGTTCTCCCTCTGGATCATCTGACTCCTCACCTGCTAGTAAGCTCCCAGCAGGCCTTCCATTGAGCCGTCACTCTGTGTGCCACAGCGCTGCCTTTAAAAAGAGCAGGACTCCGGGGATAATAGCAGGGTGCGGCCGACCTCTGCTCCTGTCTGCAGCCACTGCAGCCACAGTCTGTCTGTGTGTGGGTTTCTGTCTGTTTCTGAGACAAAGAGAGAGTGAGCAAGGAGAGGATGAGGTGGAGAAGAAGGGAAGCCTTGGAGGGATGAACAGGAATAGTGTTATTACAGCCTTAGTGATTGAGAGAGCGTCACTATAATCATGGTGATCATAGTGTTTTGACAAGATTAGCACCTTTCTGAGCTTCAGTGCTGCCTCTGATGTGGTGTTCATATTTTCAGAGTCACACTCTTGATGTCAAAATCCTGCCACATAGCTCAGCGTGTGTCCTTGTAGTTTTATGTTTCCGATGAGCAATTATGATCCTGCATGACCTGATTTCAGAATCAACTTGTGAATATCATTAGGGCTAAAACAGTGCTTCCCACTCTGTCAGCCTCTCTGCAGAAATTATGTCCATAGTGAACATTAGTATTGTTTCCTTTATGAAGCAAGGAGGAAAGTAAGGTTTTGAGCTTAGAAAGGTAGATGGGAATCTTCACATGCGAAACTGGAGTTTACAACCTGCAATTAATGCTTGTTTTTTTTTGTTTTTCCCACAACCATGAACTCCCCCTGTCCAAGTTTCATTGCCTAAACTTTCCATATCTTAACCATATGATCTATAGATTGTTTGCCACACAATACCATTTCTTTTAATTTTGGGAATTCTCAGAGGAATTGTCAAACAGTAACATTTGCACCTGGTGACATGGATCAAAATACTGTAGGTTAAGGTTTTGAGTAAGATTGTAGATATAGTGTAGGGGTTAAACGTAGGGTTAAAATATTCAAAGTATGTGTCTGATTCCTGTTCAGGCATTATAATTAGATCATAGCTGTCTAGACTTTAATTCTTTTTTTTCCTAAAACTGCTTAACAGAGAAAAGACGTGTGTTGTATTAATGCTTAGTTAAACACTTAAAAATGTGCTAGAACCCACTCAATGTAATGATTTAAACATCATTATCAAAAATACTGCAGTTTGTATTTTAAATTTTATCAGTGTTGTATGTGTACAGCAGTAGCTAGACTATGATTGTGCAAGGATAATATAATATATTTCATAATGTCATGGTATCTTGATTTTTATGTATGTTGACATAAACTCAGGGCTCGCACACACAGCAGGTACAACTATGTGATGACAATTACATGCAACAGACCTCCCTGGAGGTGGCCAGTGTTCTGTGCTAGCATCAGTTATGTAACCAGTCAACCTAAGGGACAGAAGCTCATGGAAGAGGAGATGGCGTGTGACTTCCTTCCTCCCACTACTGTCACAATGCCGCAAACACACTCTATACACATGCGCACGCACACGCATGCTGTGTTAAATCTGGCACTCATCAGAGCAGTGTGGGAGCCACTTCCATCGCTGAATAAGCTTCTTTGATGTGCACACTTGAGCAGGAAAATTTGACATTGTTTTCTAATGTTAAAGCTTCCACACAGCCATGGTGAAAGAAAAAAAACACACAAATGTTGTCAGTTATTTTGGCTGATTATAGCTCCTTGCTGGACTATGTGGGTGATCTCCTTCTAGTTTAGTTGCATTTGTCAGGGGAGGACAATTTGCACTTTTATCATCTTTATAAGTGCACATAGTTTAGTGACTCACAGCACGGTTCCACCCAACATCAAGCTGAACTGAGCTCTAATCAGCCAGAATAACTAAAGACACCTGTGTGGGCGTGTAGGGCCTTTAAACAGCAATATAATGGTCCCTGGTATGAGCAGCCACTCAGTAGAACACCATGTAGGTTAATGTAGTAATGTGTGTGTGTAAAGAGGATGTAATACTATGGCAGCAGATTCAGAGGTTAATGGAGCCTTTCATGTGAATGAGGCTTTCATCGCTCTGGAGACCCAAATACATTCACTGCTATTACAGCAGATTTCTTGTTCTGTGTGTGTGTGTGTGTGTGAGAGAGAGAGTGTGTGTGTGTGTGTGTTATGTGTGTGCTGTGATTATCTACTTCAGTGAAGAGTAAACATGTTCCTCAAGTGCAGAATCATTAGAGTCATGGTTAAGTGTGTGGTTTTGCCTTTTCAGTAGTTTGCATAAGTGATAAAATCTATATTTATATGATTTGTGTATTTAATTAAAAATAAATAAATAAATTTTAAAAATCCTCCAAAAGCAGAGAGACATGATTCTGAGCATTTGATGAAACAATCCTAATTCAAGGTCCACAAGCTTTCTCTGTTTCTTTTAACTATATCAACTGTTCGTCAACAGATAGGGCTCTTTTGATGTGTGAGCTCCTTCTTGTTTGTGTTGTCTTACTTTAAGTTAAGAATGAAAGCTTGTTATTGAGCATAGACATATTATTTTGGGGTAGGGTAGGTTTTCCAGGCTTTTCAACTGTCACACAAACAAGAAATCCTAAATGGATGAAACTCTAGTAGCTCTAATAGCTCCTGACCTCTCATATCATTGGATTCATCCACATAATAACAGTTATCATACATAGTAATAGTTTAAAGCACCAGAAAAAGTTAGTAAATGTCAAACACGGAGAGTGCTGTTTCCAGTGCTCCAACATTCTAAGATATTTGCAGAAAACTATTTTTATAGTGTTTTGCCCTGCATTTTTCAGACTTCTAAGAATTACAGATAAGAATGCAATGCAGCCAACTTAGTAGTAAAGAAGGTCACTGTTGAGTTTTATTAAGCAATTTTCTTTGGCTAAATAAAAACCTTATTTTTAATTGTCACAAACAAGGACAGGATACATCTCTGTTTGCACAGTGGTAATAACGCATCCATGTAGCGAGAAACAAAATTGTCAAAGCGTGTGTGCGCCTCGTGGCTGCTGTCTGATTAGCAGGGTGATGTGTGGCGGTGGGAGTTTGTTAGGCTGCAGTTCATTTGCTGCTGCGCCCCCTAAGGAAGTTTAATTGAATAAAACACAGCTCTGTGCTTCTTCATTTGACGGTGTCTATTATACTAGCCATGAGCATCGAGGACAGGCTCACTCATTTATGAGTAGGACAGGTTATGGATGGATGTAGTATATTAGTATTTTTGTGTTTTTTACTTTAAGTGTGATGAACTGTTGGATCTCTTTAAGGGAGAAGAGAAATTCCAGTCTTCTCCATCTATGTCTTCAGTTCTTTGCTCCCACTGATGTGGCTGATACAAGTATGTCTTGTAGTATTAGTCTGATGTGTTCAGATTTAGCTTCGAATAAAAGTGGAGAATGGCTGTACAGATGAGAGGAGAGAGGGAGGGAGGAGAAAACAAAGCCCACTTAGAGCTTAGCAGGAGCTGAAAATACACATTTGTCATTCTGTTTACTGCACCCAATGAAGTGGAGTGACTGTCAAATCCAGATGGGTCATGTTGTGGTTGTCCATACAGTGTTGATCTCTGACCTTTAACAATGTGTGCTTGTGTGGAGCAATTACAGTAACACGGTGGTGGTGGGAGGCAAACTGCAGGCTTGGTTATTAGTCTTCTTTTTTCAAAGCTACAATAATCTAATGATTCTTCTTAATTGTGTTTTTCTTGTCTCGCAGGCTCTGTTCACACCCTGCATATTGTGGCTGCAGCAACATGATTTAGTCACTCTCGGGTGCTTGAAAGGCCAAGCATGGCAATATGCCTCATCGAGAATTGGATACTATAATTAATTGCAATTTAATAGAATTTTATATTCACAATCAACATGTGTAGCAATTTCATTTATGATCCATATAATTTATTACAGCAAATTATCTTTAATATTATTGCAAAATTGAATATTAGCTCACTATCAGATTTGAGTGTGAAGAGAAATGTAGAGTAAGATTATAAGCCCAAATGTTTGTGTGGAGCAATATGTTTGTTTTGTATTTTAAGTGTTTCTGAGTGCTTGTGTGTGTCTGTATGCGCAGTGCATGTTCCAATGCAGGGAAACACACCTTAGCCCTTGAAGACCAAAAAAGATTATATGCAGCACTTCAACCACATGCAAGTGCAATAATAAAATAATTAAACACAACAGAATGAAGAACTGACATTTGATATCCTGCATGCACCTCTGTACTTCTGCAGCTCTGTCAATACCAGTCACTATCTCAGTTCATATGTTTTTATACTACTAATTATAACTGATGAAGTGTAACTGATGGCAGTATAGATCCTCCATCCAAAACCGTTTTGTTTGGTAATTTTGATTAAATATTGAAAGGAATCAGCATGTGCTGTTCATGTACATTTTACCAGGACCACAATCCTTTACCTAACATTAACCAAGTTTCAAATAGTTTAAATATAACCTTAAAAATATTAATCATACAAAAATGAACACAGAAGACAATCAGCTTCACATGCAGGTACCTTAAGGTGCTCTTGATGCTATTTAGGTATACATTCAGAATGAACTGAATTTTCCACTGGCAGTGAGCAGTATGCAGATGCGCTTCTGTCTGGCATTATGTTACACAAAACCTATTTGTAATGTAAAATCATCAAAATCTACAGGGGAGGTTCAGTTTGAAGTGTCAGCTTTACTGTGCTGGCAGAGTCAGACAGGAGGGGTCAGTTTTAGAGGGTTCAGTTCTTGTAATAAAGTTGAGCCACTGGTTTACACAGTAAGTCAAAAGTGACTGTTGGAAACCCTTTGCTTTCATGTGATGTGTCCTCTGCAGCTGTGGTCACAATCACGCTGAGACAGTTACCGAGCACACTAGCATGTCTTCACTACTGTGCTCTTTGCGTGCGGGTGTTGTCACAGAGCAGCTTATGTGCAAACTCTACCTCCACTGCCATATGTATTGCCCTGTAGCGATGAGAGGGAGATAGATCATCCTCCACAGCAGATGTGCTGATGCCAGAGAAAACTTAGTTCACTTCCCTGGCATATTACCCACACTCCCCCTGTGATCCTTCTCTTTCTCCAGCCTTCCTACTGTCGCTCAGAGCTCTGTGAGATTTCTGAAAGGGTTCCCAGTCAAGCTGACAAACCCCAGTGTTCTGGCTTGTGATCATCAATGTGTGTGTGTCTTCTACTCTTACCCTGCTCATACACAGGAGCTAAATCCCTCCCTGCTCTCCCCTTTGCTTTCTCCTTTTGACCTCTATTCCTCAGCTTTTCCTTCCTACCCCTGAACCGTCGGTCCCTTGGCTCTCTTTTCCTCTGCCTCCTTCCTTGCTTCACTTTCTCCTTCTCTTCTTCCTCCCCCCTTTAAGAGAAACTGAACACTAGGCTGAAAAGTGTTGGTGTTTCACTGCCCACTCTGGGTCAAAGTTTCATTTCAATATTTGAGACTTGATTAAATAAAGACTCATTTGCTTTGGAAAAAAGTTGAATAACTGCTGTTGCAGTAAACACTGTAGACTGGGTTTAGGATCCAGTGATAGCAAAAATAATCGACTGACTGAATCCAGTGCAGGTTTTGGTCTCTCTTTCTTCCAGCAGGCCTTAACAACTCTAAATTATGTTGTGAAACTAGTCAGATGTTTGCTAAAATGTAGGCACAAAGCAGTTATTAGCAGCAGATGTCCACCTACACAACATAAAACATCCTCACTTCTGGTGCAGACAGGAAGTTAAAAGACAAAACATCAGAGTTGGAGCGTTTCCTTGTGTGTTAAAATGCATTAGGTCAATGTACAGGGGTAATTACACAATCTAAGTACATAAAATTGCTGTTACTGACAAAATACCAACCATAAATGCTGTCAAAAACAGGACCTGATATTATAAAAATCTGAAGGATTATAACTTTAGATTTACATTTTTATTTACTCACTCCCATTTTTTTCTTGCCCCTGAATCACCTCTGGCCTCCCTGCTGTAATGACTTTGTGCCAGGTTTTGCGATCACAGCGTGTCTGACTACGCAAAGAATGACTCATGTACACTACAGTAAGGAATATAGGCCAAGTTAAGTTCTGGCTCTTCTTCTTCCACATTTCCTCCCACTACATCTTTCTGCATTTGAATTCCTTTATGGCATCAATATCACAAGCGTGTAGTAGATGGCACTGACTATCTCCTAACTCCACATGTAGGTCATAATTCATCACCTTAGGATTGTTAAGTGGGATAAATAAGCATACCTGAGATGCTGTTTGTTGTCTGTGGAGCTGAACAAGTAATACGTCAGCACAGATATCAAAGGTTTCTCTTATTAGGGAGATAAACAAGATAAAAGATAGAGATGGGATAGTGAGTAAAGAATGAGCAGAGGGCAGATAAGAGAAGAGAAAGGAGAAGATGAGAAGAGAAATTGCCTTCTCATTAAACTCCTTGTCAGTCGAGTTCAAACCTCTGAGGCTGAAGTTCATGCCAGGACTATCTGTAATTTAGCCATTGATGTGATGTTAAAGCTATTAAAAAGAGAAACACTGTAAACAATTGAAGGCCTCTTAAAATAACTGCTGGGAACACTGTTAAATGTTTCACCAACAAAGCTGTCATCAAGGCCTTTCAGGAAAAAAAAAAAAGATCTGCCATGAGGAGCTGTTTTCAGATTTCAGTGAACAAAACAGGAATATTGCTTCGGTGAAAGCAGCCACACTGTCACAACCTCTCTGTGTGGGTTATTTTTACTCTGAAAGCAGATAAACACAGCAATTACTAATGTTTAGCTGAGCTGCTACAGCACCAAGCCTGCTAAATCCTGCTAATTAAGTCCAGAGAGGTAAAAAAAGAAAAAAGAAAAAAAAGAAGGAATTATTCTGTTGAGATATAAGAAGACATTATTTTTTTTTATGCTGAGAAGTTCTAATC
Source organism: Lates calcarifer (assembly GCF_001640805.2). Taxonomy (NCBI): domain Eukaryota; kingdom Metazoa; phylum Chordata; class Actinopteri; family Centropomidae; genus Lates; species Lates calcarifer. The sequence continues at coordinate 10,614,539 of NC_066840.1, read as the reverse complement.
TGCATTAATCACAGCTTTGATGGGTTTGTCGCTTTAATGCCTCCACTCTATTGACACACCCACACAACCTAAAAATGGGGAGATCCCTCAGTATATCTTGTTGTGTATTTGTTTGATGTTCTTTCAAACTGTTAGTTCATGATACTAGCGGGCATATTTATTTCCCCTCGATAAATTTACTGGGAGCACATGAAAAACACACACAGAGACAGACGTGGTGGTGGATGTCTGCCTGTGGCAAGCGTGTTGCTCTGTCTGTCTGGGTAGTTAGGGCTGAGATTGCCAATAAATAGTGGCCGGTGGCCTTCAGCATCACCAGCGGGGAGAGATTTGTGTCCTCGTGCCTGATTGGTCCAGGCCTGAGGAAGAGAACAAACCATCTCGTTAATCAGGGAACACTGTGGGGACACAGTGTGTGTGTTTCTGTGCCACTCACACTCGGTGCTGGTGGCACGTTGTCAAAATACTGTGTGTGTGTGTGTGTGTGTGTGTGTGTGTGTGTGCTTGAGTGAGTGAGTGAGTGAATGAGTGAGAGAGAGAGAGAGAGAGAGAGAGAGAGAAAGTGAGTGTTGTGTATGTGCAATATTATGTCAGGCGATTGAGACAGCAGCAGTGCAGAGCTGAGTCGATGGATGACAGATGACTGGGTGTTAAAGGCCGCAGGAGCAGCCATGACTCACATATACACATGTGTGCGCACAAACTCCTAGCTGCCGAAGCTGTCACATTACAATCCTACCTGTGCTTACATTCCTCCTAGCACCAATTTTCACCTTTAGGGCTGCCAAATAAAGTCTAGTGCAATGTCAGGTTTGAGTATCTTCACTCTGTCGTCTATTAGAGACCTCAAATAATGTGCTAAGGTCTCAGCATTTTCCAAATACTTAACTTTTCAGCAATAGGGAAAGCTTTTGTATTTTCAGACTGAAAACTTAAATTTTTTCAAGCTTCTTACGTACATCATGCTTCCCTAAGGGTTCAAACTCATAACAGCTGTGTTTGCTGTGTCAAACTGCCTGGTTTAGGGATTCACACTCAGGCTGCTTATGGTGCTGCAAAGCAAATGTTAGTCCTGCTTTTAATCAAACGCATCAAAAACACAGCTAAATAAGAACTAAAATACACTGTGTGTATTTAGTTAGAACATGTTAGGTATTGTGCTGTATGGAGAACAATATTGATTTTAAATTCAGAGTGAATGATGAATAAACTCTGGATCATGGGATTTACATTTCAGTAAGATGATTTCTGCACTCTAATCTCATATTAGCTCACACAAGGATGCAGTTACACAGAAAGATATATGGTACATATAAATGCTTATGAAAGAAAAGGTGTCTGTGTAGCTTTACTACTGGGGGAAAAAACTACTGGGAAAAAAATCCCATCTTCTCTGCATTTCCAGTAAGCTGACTGGGATTCCCTAAAATAGAACTCAAAAATGGACATTCCCACAGTCCATCTATCATCATAACATCACAATAGAGAAAAATGTGTTTTTCATAAGTCTTTGTGACCAACAATGTTCCCTCTAAGCTGCGCGCAATCACGCACTGCTCCCGCTTTCTCTGCGCACAGCAAAACTATGTACTGCATAAAATGTGCAACAGTGTGCACGTCTGATGTTGCTCACAGTGGTCCAAGGAATTCTCAGGGAGTTTGTGTATATGCTCAGACACATGAAAAATTAGGGGGAACATTGGTGACCAATAGCTTAAGTATGGAAGCTGGTTTCTCATACTACAGCAGGCAAATGATAATTTCTGACAACCCAATGACAGCTAAAAACAGACCATCTCCCGTAGTGTTCAAAATATTTAGAGTTGTTGGACTCACAATGCACAGTTTTTTTAAAAAAAGGATCAAAATCAATGCAGCAGAATCATAAATATATTTCATTCCATACATTCCTCTTTCTTGTCACACCCTGGCACCTACATTACCCACAATGCAACTGAACAGCCAGTAGTTTGGTTGGAAATTCAGGGATGTTATGCTGATAGCAGCTAACAGTGATGATTTTGTAGTCAGTGTAGTCAGTAACAGCTGATGCTGACTAAAGAGACATCTCTTGACACAGTGTTTTAGACTTTGCATGGCTCCCTCTGGAAAAAAGACTCATGCAGATTACTTTCATATATTCAGTAGTGCTCCCCAAGAGCTGTAAATATTGCCTCTTTAAGAAGGCACAGTGATCACATTCATTCTCATTTTTTGCTCTTTTTGTTTGTTTGTTTGTTTACTTTACAGAGTAAACTTCACCTTATAGTCATCTGGGGAAGAAATGGTCAGTAATGCAGCTAACCCACTTTTACAATAAAAAAAGTGTCTTATTATATTTAACCTCCAGCAGCTTTTGATGTCCTGGACATTTCAACAGTGAAAAGGAAATGCCAGCTTCACTATAAACTACAACATTCAACTGTGAATGCACATCTTTGGAGTCTCTGGCACTCAGAGACAGATATGTTAGTACCTGATCATTGCAGAAGACATCTGGATGATCCTTGAATCAGAACAAGGCTGAAAGATTTATAACCGTACTGTTACATGATAAAAGCAGTCCATTGATGCCATTATCCCTAAATACCACAAAACCAACACAACCAACAAAATAACAGTGAATCATAATGCTCTTACAATGCATTTTATAATAGCACAACTGCTAAATTAGGTACCAAATGAATTGCGTTGATTTAAACCAATTTGTCGTATCTCTTCTCTGTCTCTTATCTTTTTATATCACCCTACCCAACTTTATTCCACTCCTTGTGTTTTCTTTTCCTTCCTCCAGCTCCATCACCCATTCTATCCTGGAGGTAGCCCCAGGGCTGCCAGGTGTGTGTGTGCATGCATGTTTGCTTGTATGTGTATGTGTGTGTGTATCTGTGCATGTCTGAGTGAACAACGTGCTCACCTGCATTTTTATAGCTGGTGCACAGAGGATTCACATCTACCTTTAAAGTTTGTTGAGTTCGTTCTGCCCAGATGTATCTGCATCCAAGTTTGATTGTTTTCTTTCTGTCCATGAATCATCATGTTTGTGGTTCATTGGGCATTTGAATCCCCCTGCCCCCTCTCTCAGACTACATCGGCTGCTGGTTATTTGACAGGTAGACTGGGTTGCGAGAAAGATCTAAGAATTGTGCATTTATTCACTGAACATCATTTAAAATAACTGTTTTAATTGGAAATAGACTTGTGTATCAGTCAACAACAGAAGTACGCCAAACTCAAATTCTCAAGATTTTTTTTTTACAATAATATAATTACTGGGGTCATGAGAGTTTTGCAAGCCTAAAAATTGGAGTGTGTTCCAGAGAAGATTAAAAAATCCTGCTCCACAGATCAAAAACAGAGGCAGTAGAACATGATTTACTGAAATTCAGCACCCCAGTGGTGACTTGATAATGACATAACTGCACTGTATGTTTTTATACTTCCATATATTAGTTTATATACAAAAGGCTTTTTAAATATAACTTTACTCCTGGCCTTTTAATCCACTAATTCATAATTAAATGAATAAAATACATGACTTCAGTTCACTCTAACTGTTGACAAAACATACCGTAACCAAAAAAATCCAAAGCAGTATTGTGGCATGTCACTGTGAAAATAATTTCCCCCCATCTATATTCCCAGTCTGACATACCGAGCAGCCAGCCACAGGGTCAGACTTAGCGAAGGGAAAGGTGATGTGCTGTATTTAAACGAATGAAATATTAATAGAGTCAGCCAATTAAAATAGGGGCAGCCGGAGTGTCCCAGGAATCCAGAGCAGACATTAGCACAGCGCTAATAAGATGATTTCCATCAGCCATAGCCAGACAATGCAAGGAACGACAGCCAGGGCCAGGGAGATCTGGGGTGGGGTGGGGTGGGCGGCAGCGGCGGGACGGTGACTGAAGTCTGACTTGTGCCTGAGGGGTGGAAGAAGGCTGAGTGGGGAGAAGGGTGTCAGTCAGGTGGGAGAAAAGGAGAAGGGTGGCCTGAAAAGCAGGATTATGAAGTGTGGGTTGCATGCACGGCACAGCTAGTTCTGTTCTTCGTTCGTATGTGTGAGTGAGTGAGTGGTAAAAATTGGGGAACTCTGCTTCTTTTCAATCTCTAAGCAGATTCAGCTGTCCTGTAACTGCATTACAAACTTAAGAAACAATGATTACCTTCTCTTTCTTTCGCTCTCTAGTTCTTTCTTTTGCTCCCTCTCTCTCCCTCCCTGTCTCAATGTAGTTCAGTGTAATTCATCAGGGAAATGGGAATTTCGCAGGGCCATTGGACACGTGAATACACACACACTCCAGGACACACAGAGACCTATACAAAAACACAAAGAAAATACAGTACACAGTATACAGTACACTCATACATGCCAGACATGACCAGTAGCTGGTACAGAGTCCAGTAATGTTAGGCAGAATAATTGAGGCTGTAGTATTGTCCATTATTTTTCGTAAATAGTACAGTGGTAATCATATATGAATGTGTATTGCACCTCAAGGATAAACTTCACAAGCAACTACCTTTTAAACTTTAATTCAGTAAAAGCATTTTTTTTTTTTTCAACTGGCGAACGCCTTATTTTGGATTGTTTTCCATTTACCACATGTGCCATTGTGACTTGCTGATTCATCGTTACTAAAGGACACACAGCTCATCATATCACACTCCCATATCTACCCACAGCCTCCCTTTCTCTCCTCTTTCACGGCTAGCTACAGCATTGCTATTCTTAGCAGAGGGGTAGGCAAAGTTCTCCATTACAACCCAATGGATACTGATGTCTACTTGTGCTTTTTGTTGGCTCCAGTGTATGTTATGTGTGCATGCCGATGTGTGTGTGTGTGTTGTGTTTAGCACTAAGCTAGCTTAAGCCTGCTGCATCTCACACGCCTCATGCATGGCTTAACTGAGCGAATGCCCGTCTGTGTGGGTGTTTCTGTATATTTGTAAGTCTATGCATTTGCATCTGTGTGTATGTGTGTGTGGCCTATGTATGTCTAATTCTTTTTCATGTGTGTTTGTGCATGTCTGCTCGTATCATCCATACACCCTCTTCCGACACTTCTTTTTCTCTCTCACACACATAAACACACACACTGACACAAACTGACAATGGATTTATCACCATATGTTAACCTTTAACACTCCTGCTGTTATGTAATTCAATATTATTTAATTTACCTTAGTAATGCAATGTCAGTAATCCTTTTGGAGTGATTCACGGTGTAATATGTCAGTAACAGGCAGAACAAATACTTGGCTCGCGCATTGTGAGTAGCCATACTTCCATATGTGTACACACATGCACACATCAACACGCACACACGCACACACTGTGGTATTCACAGAGTAATCAGTGCTGCAGCTATTATTAATGAGGGAGGATCAGATCATTAATATTTAAGCAGTGTCACTGGGGCCACCGCCATGAGTGTGTGTGTGTGTGTGTGTGGTCTGTTTGTGTGTGTGTGTGTGTCCACATATAGAAGAGGGTCATAGGGACTATAAGGCAATTTCCTCAGGCAGTGTAGTGAGACCTACTCCATTACAATAGGATAGACAGAGATGGAGACATATTACTCCCTTAAACGGGGGAGGGGGGGCAGAAACACAGGAGTCTGATTTTGCTCCTTGTGCTTTAAGTCCCATACTTTCCTTTCCTTTCCTTTCCTCTCCTCTCCTCTCCTCTCCTCTCCAGCAGTTGTTTCTGTTCTGTGGAGGATGAAGAGGCTGAAATGGGAAACAGCAGATATCTCATTACATCACAGTGGATAGGATGGGCCTGGGAGCTTCCTGTGGGTGGGTGGGTGTGCGTGTGTGTCCGCACTGCCAGCGTGAACCCCTCTAAATGAACACTGTTGGGGATTGCAACTCTTTGGTCTGTGTCTAGTCCTCCACACTGGGCATGCTCTGGTGACATAGCACACATACATGGATACACACACTCACAAAAACTCACACACTTTTCTCACACACATAGACCAACATGATGGGGTCTATGGGAATGGCTGAAGAAAGGACTTAACATAAAAACTGTAAATAATGTCATTACCTCTTCTCTTCTTTCTGTCTCTCCATCTCTCTTCCTCTGTCTTTCTTTCTGTCCCTCTTCCTCTCTCTCATCCCCACAGTCTCTCTCTGTGTCTAGGATTAGTGGGTATTACTTGCTCTGCAGAGCGAGGAGAATGAGACAGGTCTTACTGCCAGTTCCTAGATTGGGAGAGCAGGGAAAATATTCCTTTATAATAACCTCTCATTATTAAATCTAGCTGGAGGACATACAGCAGCCTGTTTCACCCCCCCTGAGCTGGTTGTCTGTGTAGCTGCCAACAGTTGTCCTCAGCTAATGCCAAGTTTTTCTGATTGAGTCATTGTTAACATATTGATTGAAAGGTAATTAGTTAATGGTGAATCCCATAATATGGATCAGATTATTGCTTCTGAATGGGTTTAGTTTGAATATGAGTGTCATCCCGACATAAAGCAGAAAATAGTTTACTAGGAAATAATGTTTCTTTTCCCATATCACATTATACTTACATTCTTACAGCTGCCTAGAGCTGAGAATTTCACAATACAACATGTACTATATAGGGTTAAGTTAAGGTCTTTGGTCATCTGTTTGGTATGGCGAATGGCTCTAAACACTGCAATACGCACGTTGCTATGGTGAGGACATCAGCAGAAAGCAGCTGTAGTGAGCTCAGAATGTGTCATCGTTACTTCATTTAACTTCATTTAACTCTCCTGAAGTTTTCAGTTGACAGAGTTTCTTTGACCTCTTATCAAAGAATTACATTATTTTGAACCTCACACTTTGTTCTAATGATTGAACAGGGAGCGACTTTCATGCCCATCCAAGCCTTGGAAGTGTTTCAGCTGCCGGTTGTCTAACGTCATTGTTGTGGCCGCCTGATATGCCCCCCGCCCCAACGTAAACAGTCTTTCTTCTCCTCCTTGTCAAAAGTCTGTTATTCTTATACATTGCTTTATGAGGACCACTAACATATGTAGAGAATGAACAGGACTATAACTCCCAGAAACCCTTGACCCTCCTGCTTTGCAACTTTAGTCCAGTCCAGCAAATGAAAATACATCTTCAGCCATACTGTAAATGTGTGTGTATGTGCATACAGAAAGGGCACATTGAAATAAATCACACATTGAGCCGCATGTTCAATTAGTTTTGTTTAATGATAAATAGATGCTGAGAGAGACTCACTGCTAAGTTAAAAACTTTGATGATACCATCAAAAAGCCCTGGTGGTTGTTCACTTATTGGCCATCTGCCTGTGTGTACAGTGATTTGATTACCTTGGAGCTTCATTAGGGATAGAAAAACAGGGGAGGCCGCGCTGGTAACTCCCCTACTCTCCCTGCTTGAGTATAGAGTTACCTTTGTGCGGAAGCGGCTGCATTGATTAGCCATATGCCTGGGAGGCTGGGGTGGCGGTGGGGGGGCGTTGTAGCCTCACCCTGTGCCATCACGATCGCCTCTGGGGGACTGAGAGCTGGGGAAGTTGGATATGCAGAGATATACTGTGTACAGGATAGGGCCTACTTTCCCCCAGTGTATCTTTGCATTAAGATCCTATCTGCATTGGTTACCAATAACGCAGCGATAATCTGGACTTTAATATGGGAAGCCTTGGCGAGGGTTTTCCAGGAAAGAAGGAAACTGTCTGTCAATCAACAGAATGCACACAAATAGACCAGCACACATGGCTTCATACTCAAGCAGACACATGCCGTACTGATGATTGCCAAGGGCCTAAGGATGGACTTGTTTGTGTGATTTCTCTAGCATGTTTTGAAGTTTATTCACAGCTTGACTTTAAACCTGTTCTTCTCCTGTTTTTCTCCCCTGTTGTCGCTTTTTTTTCTGCACAGATACCGCTTCAGTGGCCATGTGTTTGTTTGACAGACGTGCACAGTGTTCTGTCCAGTGGAGCCAGTCTGAAGTGTGATCTCTACATAGTCTCTGTTGGTCTCTCTTAAAGAGCACTCACTGATTATGGTTTTGATTACATTTTATCAGCTTCCCTTGTCAGCGCTGCTCCCCATACAGAGTTGGCTTTGTAAGAATGATGAATGGCTCTTTTAATTGTTTCTAATTGATAACTGCTCTGAAAGACTTTGTTATGAAACACCGCCAATTTAGTAACACCGATACACTGTAGTGCCTTATTAATTCTCTCCCGTCTGGCTCGAGCAGTGTGCAATTGAAAAGAACTCCGTCTGTGTGTTTGTGGGCCGGCTAGGCAGTAATATTTCTTGGTGTTAGAGCATGCCAGTTTTTAAATGCCAAAACACTCTTATTTTTATTCACCTCCCTGTGTCCAAGCCTTCGGTGTATTCAAGTATTCCATGCCTTAATTGTTTAAATCATTACAGTATAATCTCTGCTGATTTACTACTCAGTTTAGGTAGCTTGGTTAGAGATGGTGTGTAACTATGTTACAACCTGGCTTATGTGTTTATCTTTATCATTTATGATGAGGTGATATTGGATGATAAATCCTCATCGTGCTGCCCCATGGCAGCCATGCTCTGCTCTACTGGTGAGCTGCTTGGAGAGAACATTTGCATACATATTGTCTCACACCTTTAGATAGACTTTCCCTTTCTCTCACCCACGCTTACTCCATATCTACCCTTTCTAAAGCACTTTCAAAGGTACATTTAATGAATAAAAGAGGAAATAAAGGAAGCAGAAGAGGAGTGGAATGTAAAGAGTGAAGGATACTTGAAGGGGGTGGTTGTCGGTCAGCAGGCCTACAGACTGAGAGACACCTGTAAGCTGTATGGTCATTATGAAGGCCACTCACACAGCTGAGCTGTTGGTTTTATGTGGCTGTTTCCACCTGCTTTGCCTGTGGTGTAAGTATTTCCTGGTCCACCTGTGGCTGTCTTGTCAAATCATCCAGGTGTTAATGAGATGTCTCCAGAAAAAGCGTAAACTAACAATAAATGAAGAAAACAGAGGAAGAAAGAGAGTTGTAGAGAGACAAACTGAAACAGGGGGAGTGACTATACTAGCTAAACTAAGGGGTCCAAATACATTAGACACAACTGTTGACACACCTTGTTTGACACTTATGTTTCACTGCAGGTTGGCAGTTGACAGAAGCATTAACACCAAGGCACTGCCATTTGCACTTTGCCCAAGTATATTTTAGCATGACATGAGTCCTGTTTATAGAGTGTTAATAGTCAGTTTGGGTTTCAGTTGCCTGTTTTAGAAAACATTTGCAAACCAGCTGACTTCACAAGCTGCCAGTGGTGATAATTAACAAATTAAAAATACTGCCCTCTAATGTAGTAAGTGCAAAATGAAAGGTATCATGTAAAATGCTTTAAACAGATACAGTTTTCTGTAAAAGTTTGGGCTAATTCCTCAAATGAACTTTTCAAATGTGAGAGCACTGTTACTTTTTATTTCATGAAATTCAAAAAAAAATTTAACAGTGGCATGTGGAAATTTTTTTGCTAAGTTAGTAAACTTCAGTTTTCAGAAAGCTTTTTGTTGCAGCTAAGAGTCTTTCTGTTCTAGATTTAGAGATTTTCACCCACTCTTCTTGAAGATCACTGAAGGTGCTAAGATATTTTTAAGCTGTCTCACATGCACAGCATGTTTAAGATCTACTCACAGATTTTCAATGATGTTCAGGTCAGGGGGACTCTGAGGGCCACTCCACAAGCTTCAGCTTGTGTTTGTTGAAGTAGTTCATGGTGGATTTAGAGGTCTGCTTTGGATCATTGTCCTGTTGTAGAACCCAGCCTCTTTTCAGTTTCACTTTCATGACTGTCTGAACATTTGCATCCAGACTTTCCTGATATTTGGTGGAAAACATTCTTCCCTCTATCTGTGCCACTGACTGCCACATAACCCCAAAGAATAATATTTTCATTGCCACACTTAACAGTTGGCAAGATTTGCCAAATGTTGTTTTTTCTTTCAAATTGCAGAGCTAAATTTTAACTCTATCTAACTTTGTCTCTACTCTGGTGTATCCAGATGTTGCTCTGTACAGTTCAGATGTTTACTTTTGTGATGAGGTATGGTTTCCATCTGATCACTCTTCCATTCAGACCACATTTGTACATCAAGTTGCACAGTGGAACAGTGCACAACCACTCCTGTGTCAACTAAACCTTCCTGCAGCCCCTTTTCAGTCATTATGGATTTTTTTTTTTTTTTCTGAAAAGTTTTCTTGGTCTTCCAAATGTCGTCTTGAATTCTACAGTTCCCCTTAACTTTCATTTCTTAATGACATTTCAGTCAGACAGTGGAAATTTATAGTGGCCGTTCATGAAATAAAAAGTGACAGTGCATTAACATTTGAAATGTCAAGAATCCATGAGAGAGAAAACAAAATTTTAACTTCAGTACAAATAACTGTATTGTTTCATCTTTTAAAGGATCTAGGCTTTAGATCCTGGCTGTGATTGTAACCCAAGTTTTAATATTTTGCCCGCTACCTTGAGCTTATAATACTGACCACTGACTAATAATGTGTAGAGTCAAACATTTTCTCTCAAAATTCAAAGCATGGTTAGAACTCAATTCCCAATTCCACCTCTTCTCATTATTATCTCTCCCCTTTCTCACTTCATTGCTTTTTTTTATCTTGTCTCCATCATGTTTCTCCTTCTTCACTTTTATCTTTCTCTTCTCCTGCTCCCCCCTCCCCTCATCTCTTCCTACATCGCCTCCTCCGCTCCATCCATCCCCACAGTGCTCAGGTTGACAGATGTTTGGCTGGCTGGCCTGTCATAATAACTGTGGAGCTGAATGTCTCAGGTGGCTGGCGTTGGCTGCTCTTTGAGTACTTCACAGCCAGGACAGGACAGGACAGGACATTGCCTGGGGCTATGGGTGAAGGAAGGAGAAATGAGGATAGGAGCAGGGAGGACATGAGAAAACGAGGAGCAGAAACAAGAGTTTCAATATTAGTTAATTTCATAATGCCTTTTTACCCAAGTTCTCATTACAGTAGATACATCTCAGTAAAAGACTGGCGAAAACGTTGATCTCACAGCCAAATCAGTAACACCTTTGTCAAACTGTAGCGTGATGAGCCAGTTAGTGCTATGACAATGCAAATATGAAAATATGTATGGAAGTAGAAAACCTGCAGCTAAAACTTAAATTTACTTTTTGGGTAATTTAATTGATGTGTGGCTAACTTTACATACAACCCAGAGAACAGGTGTCCATCCATCCACACACACACACACACACACACACACACACACACACACACACACACACACATATATGAGAAAGGAAAGAAAAAAGAAATATGCTGATATACGTTCAAGATGAATATTTCCTCTTTTATTTTGATGAAAACATAATCCAGGCTGAATTATATTTCTTACAAAACATCTTTGCGAATGCATGTTAGTTATATGTGAACATAATTTTCAGGAGACTGGTTGTTTTATTAGAGGAGAGGATGAGGTGACAGAAATAGAGAGGGGACAGGCAAAGAGGGGTTGCAGAGTTGGGGAGAGAGGTGGCAAGGGGGCCACAAACCCTTCAAGCCAGCAGGAGGCTGTCTCTGCTTAGATTTATAGATACTCTGTAAACTGGACCTTGCACCTCACTGTCAGCCTCTCTCTCTTCATCTTCCTCTTGATGCATACACTGTTTCCCAGTAAGATTGATCTGTAGCCGTACAGGTTTTTCTTAAAGAAGACATACGGGCAGTGGAGCTTGATAAGACAGTAATAAGAGATGTAGATGAATTTGTCTTGTCTGCAAATGCTGTCATCTACATACCGGTGCTGCTATGTGTTTATCTTAGCTGCCCTGTCATGGCTGGAGATGTTTTCCTACTTTTTGATTTCATAACAGACCTTTATAAATGTCTGGCTTTCTGAGGCTGATATAGACAGACACAGGGAAGGACAGGCAGACGGGCACTCAGACAGGTCAGTTTCAGACTGGATGAGACCTGCAGTAAGCCCTATATCAGCCTGGCTTAGCTGTCTTATTGGACACTAAGGCTCTCCAGTTTACATCGAGCTCTGTAGATCCAACCACAGAGCGAAGAGAGAGAGCGAGAGTTTGGGGACATGATTGATCTTTGCCAACAATATTGCCTCCGTGGATGGCAATGATTGGATTACCATGTTTTGAGATGTGTTTGCAATGTTTACATGGGCTCTTCTTCTCGCTGTAATTATTGATGCTACAAGAGGCTTTCACCGGGCTCCTTGCAGCTTGTGACAAATATCACCACTTAATTTAGGCTTATTTGTGACAACATGTACAATCATGAGTGTGAATTCTGCCCATTTCAAACCTCAGTAGAGCTTATTTCATTTGATGGCTTTGCATTATGAATGTGTAGGTAACTCTGCATACATATAGACTTTATGAACAAGTGGCTCGGCTCAACTAATGAAACCATGGTATACAGCAGGACGCTGGGGGAATCGGTGTGCACCACAGCACCTCCCCAGCAGCCAACAGCCTTGTGTGTCTCTGACAGACAGACAGTTATGTAAGAGGGGAGAGCTAAAGGTTGCCTTGTCTCCTGAACTACCAGAAATCCACCCAGACACACCGAGCAGCGGTGAGGATAGGCGGCCCTCTTGCCTGCTGATTATAAAGGCTGCTTCATGCAATATTAAAAATGGTCCTCTACTCAGGGAGCACAGATATGTAGATATAATACATCAGCCTAAATATTATGGATCTTTGAGCAAACTCACAACCAAGGCTCGACCACTGAAAATATCTCATCAGCATTATAGAAATCACTGTTAAAAATAAACAGCCCTAACCTAAAGCGGTTATTAATAAATGGGCAAAGTTCACTGCTTGATGTATGAATAATTATTATGGTCTTCAGGGAGCTGTCCATGTAAAATTAGATTACTGATTGCCAACCTAAATAATTAACAGCAGTATGATTATGGGAAGCGTAGTTCACTGTGTGTTCCACACTAAGTAGCCTTTACAGCAGTCATATGGCAGCTTAGAAATAATGAGCATTCAGCATGGTAACATTGTGTGGGACGGCGTGGCATGTTGCTACCTGCCCAGATGCTAGCAACAGCATTAACAGTCCTCTGTCCGAACCACTCATCACCTTGACAACCCATAAAGCTGTCACCTGGGGGACAAAATGTCCATGCCCTGAGCTATGAGACCAAGATGTGTCTGTAAGTAAATTAGTTCACACGTGTGTGGATAACTGTGCCTTCCTGTGGACAGACAGCCTTGAACTCAGATAAGCACTAATGAGTTCAGCATTTCCCCTCCTACCTGCTGCCACTCATAAGTTAGCATTGTGTTAAAAAAATAACCAAAATACACAATAACTCTACAGATTTTAATCACTCCTGAGGGATGACTGTGTGTGTGTGTGTAGGCAGAAACCCTCAAAGTCACTTGAGTATGCTATTCATTTTCAAGTGATTAATGTAATATTTATATCACCAGTTCTTATTTTTTTCACTTTAAGAAACGAAACTCCTCACATCTCTAAAATCAATACAACAAATATGTAATCAAATTTAATCATCATTCTTAAAAGCACTTTTTCCTCTAAAGCTCCTTTTACCAAATAAGTACATGGTAGAGCACTGTGGTCACATAATCTTGTGTAATTTAGCAGCCCTAAAATGCTTATTATAAGACTCTACTATATTTACTTTAAAGTCGTGCAAGACTTTACCATAAACAGTGTGGGTGAAGCTGGGGAACCCTTGGACACACTCTAAGCGAAAAGCCAACTGCCACAGAAAGCGGTGACACGCAATAATCTTTGACATATGGGAATAACGCCACACACTTTTATACAATCTCTCCCAGAAGAAATTCATTGTGTTGCACTTGTTTGCACATGCAAAAAAGCAACAGAAACAGTTATGTAACAAATGGAAAAAAAAAGAGCAAGACAAAAAGTTCAAAACCCTTTTCACCTCTGCACAGCTGGCCAATCACTGTGTGTGGTTTACAGAAATTGTTAGGTGCAGCCCTCCAAATTCCAACATCGGCAAAGTGTCAGGGAGAGGGGGGGTTTCGGGCAGTTCTACCATTCGACAAGAACTTCTGTTGGAGGATACTGGCACCTAAACGCTAATCAATCAAGACCATTCTCAGTAATGGTCCTCTAACTGCCTCTGGCGACTTTAATAGAGCTTGTTTATCGTCTACGTCGGCTATTTTGTTTCTTTTAAAAGTCGATTGGGCGTTGCTGTAAAAAGATGCATTGCCAGCCAACCAGTCTTGTTAAATAAAAGTATTGTCATCATGTGGTCGTGTGTGAGTGAGTAAGAGAGTGTGTATATTTACAATATGATAATGTGTAATTCACTGTTTTAATTACTCTATATGTAAATAATAATGTTAACGGAGCTCTGTGTTATACTTGGTAGTTATTATGTTATGTTGTTGATCCATGAGCCATACATAACATGCAATCTGATCCACATAAACACACACACATACTCTCTCGTGGTCTGGCCAGAGTGACCATCATAAGGTCAAAGCCAGTAGAAAAGTAGAACTCCTGAATGCGGAGCAGAGCGATGTGCCACACCTGACTGTCAAACAGTCACCTTAAACCAAAGACCGCTGCTCTGTAGTAAAATGTGGCTTGACCTGAATTATCATCACCACTCTCTCTCTCTCTTGTTGTGGCTTTTAGTCTCCCCTTACTTTCTCGACCCCCCAATCCCTCTTCCCCCACCTCATATTCAGCGGGGTAACCAGACATTCTTGACATTTTGCAAAGGTTGAAAGACAAAGAACCTTTGTCTCATAATAAGGCCGCGCTCCATACCCCACCTGAATGAGAATACTAGGGGAGAGAGAATGATGTGTGGTGAGGAGGACTGCATGTAGTGTGGGGTGTTTGTGTGCGATGGTGGAGGTGGAGAAGGGAGGTGTGTACATAGGGATACAGATGGGAGTATGAAAATGTAAATGAGGATTGAGGATGAGTGGGTAGGACCAGAAAAGGAAAGGAAAGCTGCAGGTGGGAAGAGACATGAAGAGTTGCGTGTGTGTGTGTATGTGTGCAGGTAAGATCTGCGGGAGGATAAGGTTTCGGACTGTAAATGATGCTCCTTGGAGAAGGAAAAAGTGGAACATTGTTATGATCAATCCCCTGTCTGTAAGTTGAGAGTGATAACAGTTTGGTTACAGAGGCTAATGTAAGCTATTGCTGTGAGAAACGCGGCAGCGCACCCTGATGCTTCGCCCTGCAGTCACACAGACAGCCTCGGATGCTCTACAAGAGAGCGATATTCTCCGTCACTGCAGGAGCTTGAAGCGGAACTCACAACACCCAAGGTCCTTCTGGTCTCTTCTCATCTCTCTCTCTCATCCATCACACCCCTCAGCTCTACCTCTCACCTCCCTCAGTCTCTCTTGCACCTTATTCCTCCACAGTTTTCTCTGAAAAACTTGCTCCAAAACAGCTGAAGCGAGAGAAAAATAGTGTTTTAGCAAGTGTAAGCAAGGACAGAGGTGCAATGACATGGAGAGGCTTAAATAGTTAGAGCTCAAAACCTGGTCAAGCACCTTCCAACCTTTGGTTTAGTCACCTCTTGTTTCCCACTCTGCTTGTGTCACTTTGAGTTATCTCTACTTTATTCCTTCCACTTACTATACAGCTGTGGCCCCCTGTTATGCAATGTCCCCACATTGTCGCATTCGCAGTTTTCAAGGCACTGCAATTTTGCGAAGGCGCAGTTAAAAGTGAGAACACAATACTGTTTTTCTGTGTTTTGTCTCAACATTACATAAGCAAAAGGTAAAAATATCTGGACCTGTCTTTAAAAGCAGATGGTGTGGTTATGACATCAGGCTCGTTAAAGGCAGCTATAACTAGGAAGAGCCAAGGGTTGTTGTGAAGTACACATCCTTATATCGGGCTTCCTCTGCTAACAAGAAGAAGAAATGTTCAGTGTGTGTGTGAGAGAGAGAGAGAGAGAGAGAGAGAGAAGCTATGAAAACAGAACAAAAGTATGTGCTGCAAAAATCTTTAAATTCTCCTCTCATAGTCTCTTGTCTTTCGCTATATTAGTCTCTGTCTTTGCCCCCCGCCTCCTGTTTCTCTCTCTTTCTGTGTGGGTACTCTGTCACTCACTGGAATGTGGGCAGATATGGGATCATATTCAGACTTCCAGATTCATTCTGCTAGCGACTCAGGAGCCAATATTAGCCACGCGGTCGTTGTTTTACCCATGAGCCCGTTGCCTTGGAAACGTTGCATAAGAGGGAGTGGGAAAGCGGGATGCCCCTTGCTGATTGGGAGACAAGGTGGCAGATCGCTCTTTCTCTCCCCTTGTCTTCCCTGTATCTTCCTCCTGCATCTTGTTCTTTTCCCTCCACTCAACACTTGTTCTAACTGTATGTGTCAAAACACTGGCACTCCAACTGTCCCATCATGCCACGTGTTGAATCAACTCAGCGCCCAGCACCTCTGCAGTCAAAAACAGCATATCTATTACAGTTAGTCGGCCCTGCACCCAAGCTTCAACTAAATTAAAGATCCTGTTGGAACAGTGATTTATAGCCCAATTGAAAATGTTTGTCCACCACAGCGCTCACGCACAAGCACCTGCGTACGCACGCTTGTACACACACCGCTCCATGAACTGTGTTGTGTATCATCCTTGGCTGTGGGAGGCCTTGGCTGGAGTCAGAGAGTATAGTGCTTTGTCGAATCCACCGAGACCACATGTTCAAGACTGCATGACTTGGCCTTCCATGGCTTCCATACAAGCAAGGCCATGCTGTGTCTACATACCAGGAGGATGAGAGAGAAGGAGAGAGAGGGAGAGAGAGGGATGATGAAGGAAGGATGTCCTTGGCTCTGGAGACAGGACAATTTATCTTCTGTATCCTCACTCACTGCAACTCTTTGCCTGGTTTAAAAAAAAAAAAAAGTAAAAAAGAGACAGGATCAGACCAGACACCTAAAACTTAACATGGTCATTTAGGAGCCAGGACTGCAGTCTATCCAAAACTGTAACACTCTGACATACCTGTGCAGGTAAAACCAGAGAAATAATTAGTGATCTTAACAAATCAGGGCTTCTGTAGGTTGCACACTTTCTGACGGAATAACCTCGAACTGAGTTTCTTGTGTAATTTGCATTTTTTCCAGCATGTAGCAAGCCAAGAAAAGAGCAGGGTGGGCAGCCCCTGTGTGAGGGAGCTGTCTTAATCCATGTGTTTAGCAAGCACCATCTGCTGCTTTTATTCAGATGGGAGCAGAAATATTTGGTTGATTAGGAGAGGATCTGCAAAGGATAGCCGCACCGTTACCACCGGTTACAAGGGACACACATGCTCAATTCTGTCAACTGGTGTCTTGGAAAGCAAACACAAGACAGACACACAGACATCAACATGTAAGTGCTCAAACAAGTACACGTGCATTTGTCAATGTGTACGACAATAGTGTTCAAAACTCTGTAACGTGTCAGAGAGAAGCAGACGCTCGCCAGCTGATGCAAACACTCTCTGACAGATGAACAAGGACTTGCTGTACAGTGAGGTAAAAGCAGAGAAACAGGACAATACACAACAATATGACCTACATCTGGTAAATGTCAAAGCATACTTAAAGCAGCTATAAACACATATTTATAATAACAATGTATCTAATGACAATGTGTAATATGAGAGGCACCCTCCTACTGTAGTGCTGAACCTTAATGCAGGTTAATAGAGTTTCAGCACATTGTTTACCTATCTGGCCCACAACTTAACTCTTTTGGTTGTCTCTCACCACTCTTATAGTGTCATTTTCCACCACAGCAGAGAAAAAGTTCTAACCCACGGTACACTACTTTCTCAGTAGAGTTAGAAACTAGCTGGTGAACATAGTAGAGCATTTAGCAGCTAAAGAGTCAGATACATTCTTCAGGAGGTGGTACAGACCAAAAACAGAGCTACTTACATAGAATTAGTTGGATGCTGTTTAATGAGATTGATACATCAGTATCTCACTCAGTTATTCATTCCAAATAAAAAAGGTGGGAGTCGACTTTGTTTTCCTCCCTTCATCCCTGCAATGTTGATATTTGTATAAAAGTGTATGTTTGAGTTTAAAGCTTCAGATCTTGTCTAATTGCATGTTTATCTCAAAACCTGTGTGTTTTCTCCAACCCTAGGTGCTGATCTTGGTGGTCTGATGGACCTGGAGTCTCTGTACCGCGGTGTGGAGCAGAGTATCAACCACACACGAGCGGGGCGAACGCGTCGACAGAGCCTGGACAGGGCCTACAACATCGAGGTGCTGCTGGGCGTCGATGACTCGGTGGTCCAGTTTCACGGGAAGGAGCATGTCCAAAAATACCTGCTCACACTCATGAACATCGTAAGTGTCAGTGGCCTATATGCACTAATGCAGACACACAGACAGAGGAGCAGATGAGTGTATGTCAAATAAATGCATGATTGAATTAGGCACTTGTCAGGTAAATGGGCAACATTTGAGGTATCACATCAACATATGGTAATGTACAGACCTCATACACAGGTTCCCAAATGCCCGAAAGTGACATTTGTTAAATTATTAAATGGGAAAACTTCCATTTGAGTTGAATGGAAATTAAGTCACAGAGAGGTCAAAGAAAGAGGGTAAAAGACACACACACACACACACACACACACACACAAACACACACACCCCAATTGAATGAGGATTCAATTCCCTTCCTACATGTTCTCATCCAGCAATCAGCCGCGGGTAATCCTTTCTTCTCTATCTGAATATGATGAGATTTCATTTGTGTGAGTGTGTGTGTGTGTGTTAGATGAGCCCCGTGCTCTGAAGGGGCTCCTACATATCGTTTCATCAAGCTTTGTGTCATGTCATCATTCACTGTGAGTGTGTTTTTGTGTGTGTGTGTGTGTGAGAGAGAGAGAGAGAGAGAGAGAGAGAGAGAGAGAGAGAGATGCAGAAACAGCAGGCAGTATGCTCCAGGCCACAACAACACTTTCCCAAACACTCACACTCCCAGGTGTTTTTACGTGTGTATGTGTGTGTATGTGTGTGTGTGTGTGTGTACATGTGATTGTGTGTTGGCGTGACACTGAACACACTGCAGACTTTAATCTTTGTAAATTAAACCTGTGGTGAGAGTGCTGTTTGCACGCATTCATACACGCGCGCGCTTGCTCGCATGTGTGTGTGCACATCTGTTTGTGTGCATGCTCCTGTTTGCTTTTGCTCGTATTGCGACCACACTGCGCAAGCAACCAATCTCTGACTGTTAAGCAGGTGCAAGCATACAGCAACAAATCCTACCACACCTCTTTGTCTCAGCTCAGCACTTGAGAAAGAACAAGAGCCGCTGTGCTCTCTGCCTCCCCTTTTAGATATTTGTTAGACAATATAGGAGGAGAGGGAATACGCAGCCCTGTCGCAGCCCCCCTCTAATCTGTGGGGAAGAGATGGAGAGACAGAGGGAGAAGGGAGTATTTTAAACAGCGCATTCGGAATAAATTACTGACAGCCAGATAAACAGAAATAAATAAATAAGGGCTGCCTCCCACGCATGGCATCTGGGCGACTTTCTTCTTGAAAGTTTGCTTTGCTCACTTCAGGATGGGTGTGCTCTCTCTCCCTCTCTCTCCCTCTCCCTCTGTCTCTGTTTTATTTCTTTCCCTCTCTGTCTTTCTCTCACCCTCCCAGTCGCTCAGCAGCACTGACTCGCTCTGCACTGAGCTTTTTGAGATTGTTACTCCTCCCTGACTGGGGTAGTTTATGGCAACAAATCCTTCAACAATGGTTCAAAAAAAAAAAAAAAAAACTTTCTAAGTATAATGTGAGTGCTAACACAAGTTTATGAGGAGACTCACAAGGTAAATTTAGGATAAGGAGAGTGATTTTAGAAGATTTATTTACCACAGGTGCCCTCTAAAGGCATTCATACGTAGGACAGGTTTTTGAGTTATTGTAACAGTGTGCCTGCTGAACCACACAGAAACACAGAAATACTTTTCTTCTCTGTATTGCCCTTTTCTTTTCCTTTCCTTTTTCAGTTTAAAAGTACAACTTTTAATAGAGAGGAGTGCTCTACTAATTTAACTTTAATGGTGTAATAAAGTTTTATATGATGATGTCTATATGGTTTTTACAATTTGTATTTTACATAAGCCCAAGAAAATAAGGGCACTGTTTTGAGACTGTAAAACCGTCAAATTTATGTCATGATGTCTCCTCTCTGCTCCTCTGCCACTCTTGTTTTTTTTCCTGCCTTCCCCTGTTCTTCTCTGTGCAAATTCTTCCCCCTAGTTCTCTCCCTCTCCTTACTCCCAGGCTGAGTTGAGTGTATCTGATCTCTGCCTTTTTGTGTGCATATTTACAATCTTGGCACACCTGAAATAAAGTGTGAAGTGATCCTGTGTCTTTTGTGACAGCAGCTGTTACACTGTTGTACACTTTGAAGAGGATAAATAAAGCACTTGTGTTTCAGTGCAGAGAGTCATTGTGACAATATATGTATTGATTCTCATAGTTTATTTTCTCATCTTCTTCTCATCTGTTGTGTTTTTGTAATTGCTCTCTGCATCTTCCTCCTATATCTCTGTCTCTGAATGACAGCTGAAGTGAGCTAAGGGTCAAAGTGGACAATGTGGTCTCGTGTGTGTGTGCGTGCACGCGTATGCGTATGTGTGTTGGGGGATAGTGAGCAGCACTGCTGTCTGCAGGACATCAAAGCGCTCCCACAGAAAACCACTAAATCCTGTCTGTGAAGTTCAACAGGAGTGTCAAAGTGTGTGTGTGTGTGTGTGTGTGTGTGTGTGGTGTGTGTGTGTGTGGTGTGTGTGTGTGTGTGTGTGTGTGTGTTAAATGTGTGTATTGGTAATTCTGCTTCCCACTCCTTTCCCATGTGTTTACCTCCTTTCCTCATGTTGTCTTCTTGTTCAATTGCATCAATGGACTAAGAATGGGTCTGACCATGTAACACTTCACAAACTATCAGTGGATGAGAATGTTCATGTAAATACATGCAAAAATATACAAGTAAAGATGCACATTGTAAAACAAAAAGAACTGCATCCACAGAGGCAGAGTAAATGTCAAAAACCCAGTTATGTCTTGATGGAACTGCTACAGGTGAAATGAATGACAATTGATGGACCAAACATGCGTAACAAAAAAAAAAAAAAAAAAAAAAAAAAGCCAGACCCTTTTCCAGCCTCTCTTCCTTTTTCTCTCTCTCATTCAACAAAAATCATAAAAAGAGGATTTCATTTGAGACTATTTTTATGACTGAAGAGATATTAAAGAATCTGGGGAGACTGATGGATTAAGGGCAAAATTGGACAACTTTCACTGTTGAAGAGAAGCTTCATAATTATGACATGATGAAGACTAAAACTGGGAACACTTCCTCCTTATTTATACCAAACCACCATCACTCCTGATGAGCAGAATCCTGACTGACCTCATAACATAAGAGATCAACTTAAACTCACTCAAGTCTTTTTTTGCCTTTCATTTATTTTAACAAAGCATGTCACTGTGACAGGACACTGCTGCTTGCATTGTTTCCTAATAACAATCAGGGTTGGTTTTTCTCAAACCTCAACCAAAAGATTTTGTTTTTTTAACTTTGTCAAACTTGATGCACAGTGGTGGCAGATCAGAAAACTCCCATATTAATGATGTTTGTCAAGGTCACAGCTGTAGAAGAGGCTGACAAAAGCTGTCATGCAGTCGACATGGGCGTCAGATCAGCAAACATTTAACATCATTTTGTCATTTCGTTTGGAGAAATGGTTGCCTGAACCCTGACTTTAACAGCTGCTTTCTTTATTTGGTAAATACAGTACTATTTGAATACTGTTCTTGATAATATTAATTACTGAAGTGCCTATATCATATTACATAAACAAAAGGACTATCTCTGCTAATTAACTTATTACAGAGTACTAGTGTGTACTCTACGTGTTGTGTTGTGATCTTAATTTGCAAATTTCCCCAATGTGGGACTAATAAAGGATTATCTTATCTTATCTTAATTCGTGTTGCTCCATATACTTTTACCACATGCTCTGTTGCAAAAAGAAATTTCATTTTTTCACATGGAAAATCATCATTAGAAGTTGTATGTGGGTTTCCACACACATTTTACGCCTGTTTATAAAAACACAGTGTTGTATCAACAGTGTTATAAAGCTGCTGTGTGCCAAATACCAAGTAGATACTTTTGTGTGGTAACCTTCCTGTGGCAACCATCATGGTGATAGATTTAGTAGCCAATGGTGATCTGTCTGTCTACCTGTCTGTCTCACCCATTAATGGAGACCTTTAGAGAGGTGCTGCATAGTGTTAATCACATTCTCAATGGATATGAATAGCCACTGTTGATGAGAGAAGTGTGTGTGCTTTTGGGATGTGCTCGTGCATTTGTCTGTGTGTGTGTGTGTGTGTGTGTGTGTGTGTGTGTGTGTGTGTGTGTGTGTGTGTGTGTGTGTGTGTGTGTGCGCGCGCAGGTTTAATTTTAATGATGCATATTGGTTTAGTGAGGTGTATTTTGTCTGCACCTTTATGCCTCTAGTGTGTGATAAGCATCATTTCTGTAAGAGCTGTCTGGTGTGCATAGTGCAGATCTTGTCTTTACCAAAGCTCCTGGAGGCAGAGAAAAGTCATATTAATAAGTGGAAGGAAAAGCTGGGAAAGTAGAGGTAGTCCAGGTAATAATAGACACCTTGTTAGCTGTAAGTGTCACAGATATGTAAGGAGCACTGTCAGACTGAGAGCTCAAATTCTGGGTCTCAGTTTTTTTCTAATATTCCCATGTGTGTTGACAAAAAGATGTAGAAAAGCTGTCCAAAGTCTTCTAATTTATGTAGCACTCCAGCCAAATCTTCTTTGATGACTCAGTTCTGTCTCATCAGAAGCTCAAAGTGTTTTAATGCATATTTTCCAAATTTTTCCTGTCAAATTTTCATTGCCTATTAAATTAAACCCACTCTCAACGATGAGCTGATTAAAACACATGAGCTCAGTGTATGAAGCACTGAGAAAATATTGATATTATTACACACTTAGCTTGAGTGTATTTTAAGCCTTTGTGAGCTTATTACCACTATGTATCGCTAGTCCCAGTAAGAGCCGAATCCAGACAGAAATAGAAGGATTCTTTTCTTATCTGTCCTTTTAATGTGTAAGGAAAGGTGTCATTGTAATACTAAATGTATGTGTGAACCAGTGGATGAGGTGCCAGCAGCTAATAAAGTGTAGAGTAGAAGTAGCAACCTGTCGCTACACTGTGACAGAACTACTCTCTTGCTCTTGGGTTTCAGTCTCAGTTATCCCTTCCTTTTTTTAAAGCATTTACCCCCTTTTTTCACATCATTTTCACATCTCATGTGCCGTCCTTCCTTTTCATGCAGGTTTTGATTCAGTCTCGAAACACACCGCTGAAATTACTGATCGATGTGACGTTATTCATGTTTTCTGATGCCACAGAAGGTTTATTTCCACACTGTTTGTACACAGGAGTAAAGCAGGCCTCTGTTTTCCAATTATCATGCATGTAAACAAACTAAACTCCCCATTGTTCATTTTAAAATCCAACATTTTAAATATACCTATAATTTCTATGACAATAACTAGTGATGCCTTGAATATCACTCCTTGTACCCCGTATTGCCAGTTTCCTCCTGCCTTCCTGCTTAATTTCATCTTCCTTCTTGCAGAGTTAAGTGGCAGGACCTGTCTGCATTATTTATCTCATAGTAATGATTTTGTGCCTTGCTGACCTCTAGGCCTGCATTACTTACTACACAGACAGACTGACACACACGCACACACACACACACACAGGCACAGAGCTGGACAAATCTAGGTTAACCTGGATACCTGTAGCCTGGGTGGTAAGTAATGACACCTGGCGTCGCCCTAGTGTGTGTGTGTGTGTTTGTGTGTTGGGTGTGTACATGTGTACGCATGGGTAAGGACAACACTGAATATGTGGGTGTGTTTGGGTTTATGAATTTTTGTGGCATATCTGTCTTCAAACATCTGTGTGTGAAGTGTCCAACTGTATGGAAGTGTTGAAGTGTATGAAGACACATAAAGCTAAATCTGGGACTGAGAGGACTCTTTGCCACCTCTGTGCATGCGTGTGCATGCGTGTGTGTCTCATTAGAGTGGAACTTGTGGTTTCGAGGTCATCTGGAAGTCAACTGCTCCTAATTGGCCTAACAGTTGTCAAGGAAACGGGCTGGATCAGGCCAAGTGTGAGCTGACCCACCCAAGTGTCCATGTCATCTCAGACAAACAAACACGTTCAGACACACACACACACACAGATACATTGTGTGTCACTTCCTCTCATATACCTCAGCCTGCCAAGATAACGAGGGAGTGAGACAAATGTTACCAAATGAGAGACAGAAATACCAGTAGGTAGCCAGATAGACAGGCAAGATGAAAACTGCAGACACACACACACACACACACAACCTCCCTCTCTCTCTCTCTCTCAATCTCTCTCCCTCTCTCTCACACTCACACACATAATCTCAGACAGGGTTAAACTGAGAAGACAACAGAACCCTCTGTCTTTGTTTGGTGGTTGCCTAGCAACTATGTGTCTTTTTTAATGTGTGAAAGGAGCATCCAAAACATGGAACTGAAGGTCGCTGGAAGAAAACTTTTCCCTGTCCTCTTCTGTGTCCCACACACTAAAACTTTTCCCAACTCCTCTTCCACTTGTCATTTTAGGAACTGAAGCAAAATATCAAATATTAAAAGTTAGCCAGTCCAAGAATACATTTTATCATCATGATTTGCTACCCGTATACATGGTCTATATTGCATTCAATGTCTGAAGGTAAATCACTACATTAATTCATTTGTAATCACTTTTACTAGTTACTTGGGTATTTACTTACTTTACTTTATATTTAGGTTCTGTGACATTTCAGAGAAAAATATTGTACCTTTTTCTCCACTACATTCATCTGACACCAATATTATTAGTTACTTTGCAGATTAGGATTTTATATGCAGAACATATATTAATAAAATGTGATTTATTGTTATAGATTAAACAACACAACGGTGTATGACAAACTGCAACAGTAAAATTTGACTTGTTTCATTTCCTACATCATGAGTATTTTACTTTAGATACAGATATATAGACACCTATATTTATATATATATAGACACAAATATTTTAAGTACATTGAATGCAGGACTTTAACACATAGTTCAGTATTCTACTTTTCCTTTTTCCTTAAGTAAACAACCTGAATACCTCTTCCACAGGTGAGAGGTATTCAGTGTCTCTTCTTTTTTCTTTTTTTTTTTCAAGAAAGTTCCTATATATAAAATAGTGCATAGGGAACATGTTTCAGTAGTGAAGTAGTCCTATAGGAATCACACAATTACAGTTTATTGTAATTGTATGATTCCTGACTGGACACACAGAGATGTGGATGCTGACCAGGCAGGGAGGGTTTAACAAAAGACACATTATGTGTGCATTGGTTGTGACCATTTATTTCTTAATGTATCTCTTTTGAGTTCCCTGACTCTACCAAAACTCTTTTAATACAGATGTGTTGACTTATGATCACAACTTTGAATATTACTCTCTCCTTTCTCTCACATAATAGTCTGTTCCATTCCCAGCTGAAGGTCAAAAAGTCCCAGTTAGTGTCACAGACTAATTACAGTCTCCATTATTTCTAGTGTTCCAGCTCGGAAAACCATGGATGTCCGCAAAATGTGACTTTCCTTACATAAAATGTTGCTTCCACTAAAGCTGCTGATGTTATTTTAATGATATTTGGATACATTAGCAACTTAGCTTAGAATGCTGGCAGTTGTAAACATAATATTTCAGAAGGTTAATCAGTATATCAGATGTTCCTAATAACACAAAGGCAATGCAATGCTGCAAATCAAACATGACTTTATTTTGTGGTTTCTGAATGTGACGTAAAGCTGTTAAACCTTTATGCTGCAGCCATGTTTATATGTTGATGTAATCAAATACATTTATTCCAGACGGTTTGTGGTTAACAAATGAGGATATTGACTTGAAGGACTGCTCAGTTGTTCCTAATAGGATGCTGGAAATTCCAACTTTACACCACGTATGGAAAAGAGCATTAGGTTACTCTAAACCTTTCTCCACAGCTCCATGCTACATTTGTTTCCTAAGAATGCCTCGTTTCCACTGCCTCCCAAGCTCTCTCTCTTTTCTCACTTTGCCTCTGTGCTCCTTCTCTCCTCTCCGCCTCTTGTCTCTTCCCCTCTGCCTCGCTGTCTCTATTCATAGCATTCCTTAACTCTCTCTCATACCTTTCTCTCACTGGATGTGTCTGCAGTTTTGTTCCTCATCCCTGTACCTCTATGACTGTGTGTGTGTGTGTGTGTGTGTGTGTGTGTGCGCGTGTGTGTGCGCGCACACATGTGTACAGTATGTGTGTCTCTTTCTCCGCAGTGTGTCCATCAGCCATCTCATTATGGCTGTCTGTTTTTACATCCCTTTGCCTCATTAGGCACCGCACACAGCCACTGAGGACAGCAGGCCTCAACTCCCGCGCCAATTTACCTCTCCCTCTCTCTCTCTTGCTTTGTGTCTGCACATGCGCGTGTGTGTGTGTGTGTGTGTGTGTCTGTGTGTGTGTGTGTGTGTGTGTGTGTGTTTCACCAGTATAATGCTCTTTGCATCTCCCTTGTCACACATTACCTTGTTTCCTTGCATTAGGTTCTTTCTTTCCTTTGCATCTTCCTTCCCTCATCTCGGTGGGAGTCCCTTGTCCTCTCCTTACCCTCCTTGTTTTTGGTTCTCCTCTGTCCACTGTTTATCAGTGTGTTGGTGGTTGCAAACTTTAGTTACATTCTTGCTCGGTCTTTATTGTTTTTCTATTTGATAACAGGATTATAATTTGGTACATTGATTTATTCCTGGTTGATAAGTTATATAAGAAGGCTTTGTACATCAGTTAATAGCCATTTACCTAACAACATTTGGGCCTCCAGGTTTTGAAAAAATCTCATAGATTGGTGTTTATTTTCCTCCAACATGCCACTTGTTTAATCTTTTTTTAGCTAGCTCTTTAACTAAGTGAGAACACCACTGTAATTGACCAGTTATATGGGAAATAATTACAGCATTTTCTTAAAGGAATAGTTGGACATTTTGTGAATTATACCATACCATTTGAGATAGAAGATATCTTCTGTCCATTTAATATGAAGCTGCTGGTAGCAGGTGACTAGCTTATTTTAGCATAGTGACTCCAGGTAGTGTCTGTGTCCAACTACACAACTCATTACATAACTCCCTAAAACATGTCAATTTTACACTTCAGTTTCTGAATGAATAACACAAACCTTGCCTCATATTTGACTGACATATTTTGGTATTAGAAGTGGCATTGATTATCTTGGCAAGGATGAGTAAGCATATTTTCAAAAATGTTAAACTATTCCTTATATTTTATAACATTAACAGCTGCAAACTTGATTAATTTTTTTTTTTTTTTTTTAAACTCTTTGTTTATGACTTACTAAGATTTATAACTGCATACCAAGTGGCTTATTAGAAAGTGAAGAAGCACCTAATGAGTATTAATTAATAGATCAGCATCATCACTACCTTGAAACTCAAAAGTTCTTCTTAATGGTTTATAACTGATGTATAAAGTATTGTATAAGTATGTATAAGTATTAATAAAGCCATTACTTACAACCACTTCATCTGTTTGTTTGTTTGTTTGTTTGTTTTTTTCCTGCTACTGATATTTATGTTCCTTCTCGTCTTTCTTTCCACGTGACTCCAGGTAAATGAGATCTACCATGACCAGTCTTTGGGAGCAAAGATCAATGTGGTTCTGGTGCGGATTATCATGCTGGGCTATGGCAAGGTAAGACATTACAAGGTGCAAGTTCCTGGAAAGTGCATGCCTTGCCTGCCTTGTCTCTCTATTGGCACCATCTTTGATACCAGGATTTTGCTCCAATTGCTTCAAGTACCTACAGTAAGCACAGCCAAGTCGTACACACACTCATAAACAAACTCACAGACACACACACACACACTCATCAGCACGCACTGATGCCTCGGAGCCTGTTATTCCAGTGGACTGAGCAAAAGAGGAACTAAAAGCATGCAGCGTCCCAGGGGAGTGTTTTCAAGTCGCACGCCTTCACAGTTCAGCACCAAAGCACACAGAAACTCTGCCCGTTATGCAATCAGCCTTCCTCCCAGTAGGCTGCAGCACAGAATCATGGGAAGTCCAGGCAAAGATAAACAATCAATGATAGCCCTCCCTCATTCATAAACAGAGAGACCGGACGATGGGGGTAGCATCCTTTTCTTCTTGACTGTAACTCTATCTGCCTGTCTGTGCTTAAGAGAGGAAGAGAGAAAGAGTGGGAGAGAGGGAAAAAGAGAGATAAAGGTAGAGATGGCAGGAATGGAGGAGGGCAGGGATTACCCCACAGGATGACACAAATGATTTTATTGCTGGATAGGTGCTCTGTGATACACTTATGCTGCTGTAGCCTTATCTCTTCCTCTCCTCTCTACATGTCTACAGTCCCAGTGGAGCCCAGGAACACACACTCCCACACACACACACACACACACACACACACACACACACACACACACACACACACACACACACACACACACACACACACACACACACACACACTCCTACATTGGTCATTCTGGGCCAGACCCTGTGCAGCTTCAGCCAAAGCTCCGGCTGTCCATCATCCCCAATTACCGTGGCAACAGAGCTGCACCCAGACAGCCTGCAGATTGGCTATGTGACCCTGAATGCAGGCGCACCCACACACCCACACTTAACTTCTCACACACGCACGCACACACCAATACAGCATGTACACACCATATACACACCATCGCAAAAACACATTTTTAAAGATCATAAAAACACACTGAAACACACACTCAAGCACCTGATGAACATGAGAAAGCACACACGCGTGTACAGTGCACTCCGTCCAGGGTTGCATGTGTGCTGAGAGCAGACTTCACAATTCATCATGTGTGCAGAGCCAGGCCATATGTCTTTGCTGCAACGCACTCACACTACACACACACTCTGCTGTTTGATTCAGCTGTGCATTGTGCATGTGTGAAAACAGTGAGGAAACATATAAAGCAAGGCTAAAAAAAAGGAGGCAGTGAAAGAGAGATATGGAAGGACTTGTACAGAGGAGCAGGGCATGGGGAGATCCTAATGAGGAGGAGCATGAGAGGTGAAGGTGAATGGAAGGAATTGCTGGCATCCGGGTGTTTGTGTGGGTGTCGGTATTATGCATTTTATCAAAAGTAAATATTCTGTAATTGGACATGTCTTTGACCATTAGTGCATAGCTCATTAATGGGCAGCTCTGTTTTCAGTTTCATGTTCATTATTGAAATCATCAGGAAAGTGAGCACTGTAGATCTCTTGGAGTGTGTGTGTGTGTGTGTGTGTGTGTGGTGTGTGTGTGTGTGTGTGTGTGTGTGTGTGTGTGTGTGTGTGTGTGTGTGTGTATGGGAGTGTTGTACACCTCAGCAATTCACAAGATGTGCTGACAATATGTAACATTGTGACACTGCCCTCTACAGGGTTGAATAAAATGTTGTTGTACCAGAACTTAAACAAGAAGCAGGTATAGTTTCCTGTTTTTATATAATCTTTACACCATCTTCTCTTTGTCCCTCTCTGTGTGTGTGTGTGTGTGTGTGTGTCTTTCTTTCCAGTCCATGAGTCTGATTGAACTGGGGAACCCATCTCAGAGTCTGGAGAATGTGTGTCGTTGGGCCTTCCTGCAGCAGAAGCAGGACACAGGGGACGCCGAGTATCATGACCACGCCATCTTCCTCACACGACAGGAATTTGGTCCCACGGGCATGCAGGGTAATAAAGGACATGTACACAAATTAAAGCCTTCATAACCCCTTCTGTTTAACGTATAGTACATACATTCAAGCTGCATGCTGAACCTCTTGAGGACCTAAAACTCATAAGTACACATAGAAAACTCCCATCTTCCTTCCTTTGCCTTATACAGCTGCATAGCGCACTGTGGGTTTGGTGGTTGGTGGTTTTCTGTGCAGCAGAGTGCAGACTAACAGGCAGGCCCAGGGGAGAGGCCTCTAAAGGCAGTGGCCTAGCTATCCAGAAGCCCTTCAGCTGCCCTTGGGCTCAGCCTTCAGCAGCAGAAAATCAATAGACAGAGCAGGGCCAGCCACAGCTCCACAATTAAAGGCAGTACGGGACAGACAAGCACACAGGGAGTTGGAGATTGGCATATGTGGGGGCGGAAGGCAAGGGTTTAGGGTTAGGATTAGACACACACAAACATGCATTTGTCCTTTTGTGTGTGTGACTGACTCCTGCACTCTTGTGTATGTGTGTGTGTGCATTATACATATGTAAATATTTACTGTAGATAGGTAAGTCTCAGATTTAGGGTGATTTTATACAATAATAATTTACTCAAATTGATGTTACTCAAGTATTATTCAGGTCAATTAAGAAAATACATACAGACTGTGTGATCGGACAATATGAACATAATATTTATGTAATTGATTGACTGAAAATTTTGGAACCATTTATATCTGTGTTAATCAGTCATAATCAGTCATCTTGAAAAGGGGGCAAGTAATTAGAGAGAGTTTTCCTTTCTGTGTATGTTTGTTAGATGTTTTGAAGTTTGTTAGTGTATTGTTATTAGTGTACATTTTGTGCAAAATATTAAAATAAAAAAAATAATAATTTAAAAAATGACCTTTGTCTGGCCAAGCAAATTAGTTGTCTGTTATATTGAGCATTGCAAAGGTTCTTTCACTCCCTAAAGGTTTCAGTAAAATATAATGAAAAGTCTCCAGATTTTTAAAAATGTCTCTTCTGTCGGTTGCCTAGGTTACGCTCCAGTGACAGGCATGTGCCATCCGGTGAGGAGCTGCACTTTGAACCATGAGGACGGTTTCTCCTCTGCCTTTGTGGTGGCACACGAGACCGGACACGTGTAAGTGCAACGCCGTAATGATGTCTTCAGGCTTGCTTACATGGTGCAGCAGAAGACAACAAAGCAGTCACTTAAAGGACTCTATTGATTTATTACAGTTTTGGTCAATTGGTCACATCAGCCAGTGTCTGATGAGAGAGCTGCCACTGCCTCCCTCCTTTATTGCTTGCTCTCCTTCTCCTCCCACACGCTCCCAATCTGTCTCCACTGGTTCGTCTCTTTTCCCTTCACTTCTCTCCTCCGTCTCTCCCTCTGTCTCTCTCTCTCTCGCTCTCTCTCTGTGCAGGCTGGGGATGGAGCACGACGGCCAGGGGAACCGCTGTGGAGATGAGGTGCACATGGGCAGCATCATGGCTCCGCTGGTGCAAGCTGCCTTCCACCGCTTTCACTGGTCTAGATGTAGCATGCAAGAGTTGGGACGTTACCTTCAGTGAGATTCACACACACACACTCACACATATTTTGTGGCAATAATCAGTGTTTTAGATGTTATTAATCCTGATTCGATTTGATTTGGTTTGATTTATAGCTCGTAATAATTATTGTTAGTTGCAGTGCTAATTCTAGAACTGAATAATGACTTAAATGGAAGAAGTGGAATAAAATGAATGAAATCTCATCAAATTTTTTTCACCTGTTCTTGCAGTTCCTATGACTGTCTCCGTGACGACCCCTTTGACCACAACTGGCCCTCGCTGCCTCAGCTCCCTGGTTTGCACTACTCCATGAATGAGCAGTGTCGCTTTGACTTCGGTGTGGGCTACACGATGTGCACAGCGGTAAGAGATCCCCATAGTCTGACTTTACTGAAGTAGCTATAGGTTATACTAACACTTTACTAACTCTACTAATATTGTGAGGGACATATGCACTTCCATGAGAGTTGTCACCAACCTTTTCAAGGAAGCCTCATTTTACCTACCGAGGTGATGCAGTCTTTCAGAGTTGGGGTAGACCCACTTTGAACACAGTCAGTTCAAATCTGTGTTTCTTTTGAGAGAGCATCATTCTGAGTTGAAATTTTTAGGATAGATACATTTTGAGCTCTAAAATTTTCCCATAGTGAACTGAACAAAGCACCGACATCTATCTCTGATCTACACTGTAATGAAATGAGAGTCACACATACACAGCTATTCACATTCTTCTGATGTCCTCTGCTTTCCTCTCCCTGGCCACTGGTGGGATTGACATCTTGATTAAAAGCAGGTAATTGGTTTTGATAGCTATTTCTTTTTTCTGTTATTAATGTTAGTTATAATAAATACTATTTATTTGAACACTACACTTGCCTTGATACCACAGTGCCTTTACATGAGCCCATCACAAACAGTATTTTTTGTAAACACAAAACGCCACACAGCTTCACCCAGCTGGAGCACCTTGCCAGGCATCTTACCTCCCCCTCCCCATCACCCACACCCGCTCTATGACTGTGAAGCCACTGTGGCACGCTGTTGGGAAGCTGTTGCTTGATTGACAAAGGGCTTGTTCAGGGGCTTTGCACACATTGCTAGATTACCCTCTATTCTCTTGTCAAACCCATTCCCCTCAGCTACAAAAGGCGGGCCAGTCAGGAACGCAGGTAAGGTAACCCCACCTCCCGGAAGACATGTGGCCCGTCATTTGTTTTCTCAGATTTTCTTTTTCTATTTGTCCTCTGAAGTTGTAATTGTTTGTAATGTTGCTCCTTACTTTTCTTTTTTACTGTACTTTGTTTCTCTGTTCTACCCATCGTCATATTCTGGATGTTAGTCTGCAGGATTCTAAAATGCTCACATTTCCAGAGAAAGTGGCTTTAAAATCCCTAAAAACACTCTACTGGTTCTCTGGTTCAGTGGCTATGGTGCATTTCAGCAGTTGAACCGCACCATACCCCGACTCTTTTCCTGCAAATCTGTGTTAAATCACTGCAGCACTGTCAGGAAAAGCCTCATTATATTGGCACGCTCGTGACTATAAACGAGTGGAAAAGGTTGGAAAGATGTCTTTCCCATCCAAGAGGGAAAGGGCTGAGCCAGAACAGAGGCTGTTTTTCCATGTTTCACTTCAGCTTTTAGGATCCTCCAGTCTGATGTCATTGGTGATTACCTACCACAGTCTAGCCATTGATTGTGACTCACCCTCTGACCTGCTCCTCGGGGGTCATGGTGGACAGGGAAATCTGTGAAATGGAGGGAGGAGGGCACGGCCCCTCAGACACTGGACCGAAGGTTACTGTGATGGTATCCTCATCAATGGTTCATTTCAGACAATGAGGAGAATTTGGTCCTTGATCTGTGTCTAGGGGCATTTTAGAGGTCACTGAGACCTCACCTTTTGGCCTTTTAACCTTTTGCCCTCTGCCCTCTGACCTCCCTTGTGACCTAATTAAACCACGGGCTGTCTCATTCTGAGAGTCTTGTCTCTCTCTTTCATCCTTTGGTTTAGTTTGCATGAATGGCTGTGTGTTTCTCAGTGGAGCGTAGTGTACAGTGAAGTGACACAGTACAGGATCTGTGGTGTTGTTGTTGGGTATAATACTGTTGTGGTTATTATTGTTGTGATATCTCTCTTCTCATCTCTTTAATTTCCTATTTTCAGTGTTTAGTCTCATTCCAGCTGTCATGATGGTTGATTTGTATTACTGAAGGTCAGTCTGTTACCCAGTGTGTGTGCTGTATGTCAGGGCTTTTGATTGTAAGGAGTCTCTCTTTGTGCCCCGCAGTATCGCACATTTGACCCATGTAAGCAGCTGTGGTGTAGCCACCCAGATAATCCCTTCTTCTGCAAGACCAAGAAAGGACCGCCCATTGATGGCACCATGTGTGGGAATGGGAAGGTATTTGTACACTACTACACTTTAACATACATCACGTTTGAGAAGGATCATTTGACAGCCTCATGAAACCATGACTGTCTTTTGTTCTTGGCCTATTCCAGCATTGCTTTAAAGGTCACTGTATCTGGTTGACCCCTGACATCATAAAGCAAGATGGAAACTGGGGTTCGTGGAGTGAGTTTGGCCAGTGCTCCCGCACTTGTGGTGGAGGAGTACAGTTTCGCACACGTGACTGTGACAATCCAAGGTATGAAAGTCTGTGTAAAAAAGTGGCATTGTAAGTTTTCAGTCGGTGCTTCATTTTGTAAAATTCAGCTGAAGCCCTAAACATTTATTTAGCAGGTGTACTTCAATATGAATATTTGATAGTCAACCTTTGCTCTTGATACTGATAATTCTAGAGATGCATTTTGCTTCATTAACATAAATTACAATCATGTGTGTTATTGTCTTAGATGTGTAATTTCTAGATCAGGTTTTTCAAATAAAAGCCAGTAAATTATGAAGTAAAACATAAAACACATTTAGATGGATAAAAATTGCCCATCCTGCCGTCTTCTCAGACCAGCCAACGGGGGCCGTACCTGCGTGGGGGCGACTTACCAGTTCCAGATGTGCAACACCAACGAATGCGAGGATATCTACAGTGACATGCGAGAAGAGCAATGCCACGCTTGGGACCCTCGCTTCGAACTCCACAGCAACAAGCACCACTGGCTGCCTTATGAACACCCAGACCGTGAGTATACACCCACAGATGGGGGGTGGGGGGGTCACCAACCTGAGAATAGAAAACCCTAAATGACGATACACTGTTGTATGAATAAAAGCCAAGAAGAGGAAACAAACACATAATTCTTGGATGCGGTTGGGTTTTAGAGGGTTTTATATATAGGTTGTGTTCTCTTATGGTCACTGACATCTGGCTGTCCTACTGAGTCTGAGTACAGCTTTGAGGTATGTCTACGCCCTCCCATAAAAACACACCATGTCTTTGAAAACCTCTTTAAAAACAATTTCTTTTGAACTTGGTGTCTTCTCTTTCCCCACCCATTTGCTTATTTCATTTGAACCTCACTAACCCCCTCTTCCTCCACCTTTTCCTCCATGCTGTCCAACTGCTATCAGTTGACAAACCCAGTAGGATCCCATCCTAAAGTTCTCCACTTAATATCCAAAAACCTTTTTACATTATTGAGAAGTGTGAGGATGTGTGTGTGTGTGTGTGTGTGTGTGCGTGTGTGCGTGTGCGTGCAGTTGTCAGACCTACTCTGTCTCTAAGTGGAGGTGTCACTGCCTTCCCGATATGTATTAAATTATCATCCAACTAAAGGGCAGCCATAGAGTAAAAGTGCTGAGCTGTCTCCATATCTAATCAGAGGTCACGCCACGCACACTTGGCTAAGAGGTGTCTCACTAAATTGTTTTTCTCTGTTCTTATCATTTCTAAATGCCATATTTTTCAGCAAGGCTTTCTCAGTCTCAAATTACTTTCTCATGAGTGCGTGTCTGTGTGTGTGTGAGAGAGAAAAAAGTGAACAGAGAGGTGAAATTGAATTCCATTCATGGTCTGTCATCTCCTAAGTTCCAGATAGTGTGAGGAGAGAAAAAGAGTGTCTGCTGCGAGTGTGAAATTGTAGTATTTGTTTAGAGACGTTTGACACACTGTTGGTTTTTTGTCTCTATTTGGGTCTGTTCCCGGGCCAACAGATATACTGTAAAATACTCCTGAGCAAAGAAACATGAAATGCAAGGTTGCCCTGTTTGTGTGGCTGGTTAGTAGAGTCGTCCAACCCTTTGGTCTATCACATTAGATCTAAACCCCAAAACTGGTTGTTGTTTCTAGTGCTCTCACACAGATGAGATCAGATATCTCCCAAAACTCCTCATAGAGCAGTGTGCAAAACATGGTGGGGTCTCTGACTCTTTAATTAACACCTTGGACCTCCTGAAAACCTCAAAATAAGATTTTTGCGGTGTCTGAAATGTCAAAATGCTAAAAGGTGAGGAGCAGCACGGAAAATGTGGCCGACAGTGACAACTAATGTACATTTATATCTTCTTGGTGCTGCAGCTGCAGTGTGCAAATTATAAATACAGACTGACTATTTTAACCTCCGTTGCTCTGCTACTCCACTCCACATAATAGATCTACAATAGAGCAGTCATGCAAAATAGGTCTTTATTACAATCTATAACAAAGTAAATTTTGGAAATCTTGACATTTGTAAACATGTTTTTAAATGTTGTCAGTATTATTACTTCTCATGATATCAAATATGTCTATTTGTTTGGTGTTGTTTTGTAGCCATTTGAAGTGAATGGCTGACATAGGTGTACTCTGTTTTGTGCATGTATATATGTCTATGTAAATCTATAAATATTCTGTATTTTAAATCTACACATACTGTGACACACATACATTACACCTTTAAGATATTCTCACAGCATGGCCCTCTTTAATTATCATAGCTTATTTCACACTGTAGTTATTCATGTATTGTCTCTTTGCATTCTCAGTTCAACCTGACAAAAATGTGTCTCCTCCACATATTACAGTTCAGTAGCTTCAGTAGCACTTCTGCCACCTGTTTATTAGTGTCAGAGCATTGTAAGACAAGGTCTCCGGATTATGTCCATCTGTAATAAACGTGATGAAGTAGGAGTGTTCACTCTCACTGGAATGAACTGCCAGGTTTTGTCTCTAGAGGCTCATGTAGTTGTAGTATGACTCACACAGACAGACACAATGAGACACAGCATCACGCTGACTCATTGAGAGCTCATTCAGAACATAAAATATAACCACATGTTAGTTGTAAAGATGAAATCATCAGAATAGATTGTGCCACTCTTACAGTCATTTGAATAATTGGGTCATTTTTAATGTGTGTTTGTCTTCGTTTCCCAGCTAACAAACGCTGCCACTTGCATTGCCAATCCAAGGAGACAGGAGATGTGGTCTTCATGCAGAGAATGGTCCTTGACGGCACACGCTGCTCATACAAGGACCCGCACAGCGTGTGTGTGCGTGGAGAGTGTGAGGTGAGTGGCAGTACACGTACATATGAGAGCAAGAGAGCTGTGTGTGTTCAGATGTACATGCATTGATCTTTCCATGTCATCATGAACAGAAAGTGGGCTGCGACAGTGTGGTCGGCTCGTCAAAGCAGGACGACAAGTGTGGAGTGTGTGGAGGCGACAACTCCAGCTGCAAAACCTTCAAAGACACCATCACACGTACTGCTAAAAAACAAGGTAAACACATACAGTCACAATAACCTTAATCTACATACGGGACAGACCATCCATCAGTGTAGCAGGTGTCTGTCATGCTGGTGAGTACAGCATAAATAGTTGGCCAGCGTCCTTTGTTTATAAGCTGGACCCTTCTCCTTCTGTATTTACTTATGTTTAGCTAAACATCACCCTCTAGAGGAAGATTTGTAACACTGTCCAAACCTCAGGGTGATTTGAGTTGAGGTGTTTCCATGTGAGTAGGGCATTGCCAAGACGTTATGTCAAGCCCTCAGTCTGTGAGCTAACGTTTATAAGTATATTATCTAACTCTTGACGTCGGTACAGGCCTAGATTATAACACCAAAAATTCCCAGAATCAGATGTTTATTCAGGATGAAAATACCCAAGGCTGCAGGGATTTTAACTAGTGAGCAGGTATGCTTGATTGAACTTAGTGAGAGCTCTTTAGTGGATTAGCTGAGACTCTTTGTCAGGAAACCGTAAAACAAGCTTTTGATGATGTTGGAGTCATGAACCAGATGTGCGTTTCATTTCAGGTTTCCTCAAGGTTCTTGAAATCCCCAGAGGAGCCAGACACCTGCTGATTCAAGAGCTGAAAGCAACTTCTCACATCTTAGGTATCTGACACTCCACACTTGAGTCCTTAACATTTGGGTATGTTTAAATCCTTGAATTTGTGTGTTATACAAGCATAATTAATATATATTTTATCACATATCTACAGCTGTGAAGAATGTGGCATCCGGACTGTTTTTCTTAAATGGGGACGATGAATACCCAAAATCCCACTCAGTCATAGAGAAAGGAGTGGAATGGGAATATGAGAACGACAACGACAAGGAGACCCTTCAGACCACTGGCCCTCTCAGACATGGAATTCTTATCATGGTAATAAATGAAGATGGTGGTGACTTTGGTTGGACATTTTCTGCACATTAAATGGTCTAAATTATAAAGTTATCTACAGGTTTCAGTGAGGTGAATCACTTGTTTTATGATGATCTTTCTGTTTGCAGATGAAATTACACGGGGATGAAGATGTGAATTTATCCTATAAGTACATGATGAACATGGACAGTGACTCAGCCATTCAGAACAACATGTTGGTAGAAGACAGTGCCTATGAGTGGGCCCCAAAGAGATGGTCTTACTGTTCCAAGCCCTGTGGTGGAGGTACAGTAGAGCAAGAAAAATACTCGTTGTGAAACTGTTGTATCTCTGAGATCACCTGTGTGCATTTTGAGTGCCTATGTTTATGTATATGTGCTTACATTTTTTTAATTTTCTATTCCGTCTTGCCATAGGGAAGCAGTATTTGAGATACGGCTGCAGAAGAAAAGTTGACAGCAAGATGGTCCACAAGAGTTTCTGTAACAAGTCCAACATGAAACCTAGAGGAGACACCAGAGACTGCAACCAGAAGCCCTGCCCTCCACCCATGTATGCATTGTATTATATGTCACCAGCTGCAAAAACAAAACAGAAGGAATCTGACTGCACCTTGATACAGACAACTTCAGGCTTTTTCTTCATTCCATCAGCCCTCTTTTTCTTCCTGTGACATTGTTTACTTCAGAATTTTGACATTTCAAATGCCCTCAGAACTCTTGTTTCTCTCTTTCCTGTGATGTTCTCCAGTTGGGTGACAGGGGAGTGGCAGAACTGCAGCAAACCATGTGGAAAGACAGGTATGCAAATACGCTCAGTCAGCTGTGTCCAGCCGTCAGACGACAACACCACACGCTCCATCCACAACAAACACTGCAACGACGACCGGCCTGAGTCCCGCAGACCCTGCAACCGACACCCCTGTCCCACCCAGTGGAGAGTTGGACCATGGTCACAGGTGTGCGGGCTGAACATGGTTCAACAGGGCATTTCAAAAATGAAACTGAAGTAGAAAAGACATTTAAGCAATAAGATTTTTGCATAGGAATACTTGTGAATACTAGTGATATTTTGTGTTGAAGCCAAACAGGTGGCATTCTTGTCAGACATTCAGGGTTTTAAATATCACAAGACTTCCTCAGAACTGTATTCTTGGCAGGTCTGACAAGCCTCTGAGATTTTGTGAACATGAAAATATTTTTATTCACATTTACCATGTTTTTGCTAGAATAAGTTGGTCTGTGTTAATGTCCTTTATCTCCAGTGCTCAGTGACATGTGGTAATGGGACCCAGCAGAGGCAGGCTCTGTGCCACACCAGGGACAACACCATCGGCCTGTGTCTGGACAGCAAGCCTGACACCATCAGAGTCTGTCGCATGGATCCATGTCCCAGTGAGTTCTCCATCCATGCATAGCCTGCCAGGGCAAACTGTACTATGTCAAAGTAGACATTTATTTAATTGCCCAAATATGTCAGGCTGAATTTTGGGGCAATCTAAAACCTGATACACTGCACAGAAATCTAGGACATCTAGAATATTATTTGACAGAATGGCACAGCTATAAAAAAAAAAGTTTTAGGTTTGAATGTTGCACTCAATGTAAAGATCACATAGCTTAAATTAGGAGCTGGAGCAAACTGATACTGAATATATAATGTATGTGATACTGTCAAACAGTGTGGAATAAGATGAGGGGGGCAATACTAAACTTATAAATTAGACAGAGACATCAGCACAGGAGCGGAGAAGGATATGTGACAAAACAGACAGACAACAGACAAAAAAAATAAATACATCAACCATTAAAAGAGTTCCCTCCTCACTTTAAGAACTCCATCACTCTCTCTTCTCCTGTGTCTGCAGAGGGCTCATCAGACCTCAACAAGAACGGCAACATCCTGATCCAGTGGCTGTCTCGCCCCAACCCCAACTTCCCGAAGATCTCCTCACGTAAAACCTCCCTCTATAGTTCCCAGCCTGGCCTCCACAGCGGCAGCCGCAGCTGCATGTCTGTCCTCTGCTGGGCCCTGCCCATCTCTGTCCTCCTGTCTCTGCAGGGCCGGCCCCGGCTGGCCCCCTGACCCGCCCCTCCCCCACGCCCTGTGCCTGTGCCCACGCCCGTGAGCGAGCGGCAAAGCTTTTGCTTCTCTTTTGGGGGGGGGATGTTGTCTCTCTCTCTCTGTGTCTGAGACAGCTCTGACTGGGGGGAGGTCTCTGGCTCCTGTGTGTGCTAGTTGGTTCTCTCTTGCTCTGTCTCTCTCTCTTATCTCTCTCTCTCCTTTGTGGAGCATTGTGTTGTAACCGCTGGCCAGTCGAAAACTCAAAAGATCAACAAAAAATTTGATGTGAAAAGGATTCGAAGTGGCAAGGCGAACAGGATTTCAGTGACACCTCCTGAGATGTGTCGAGGAGCCGTTCATGTGTGAGGGACCCCCTCTGCATTTGGCGGCCATGTTTTGCGCGAGCTAGCTGCGTGTTGTCATGGGTTACCACTCCTGAGATGCAGCTGCGCTTTTTTCTTTTTCTAGCGCACTGTCATTGTCGGGAGAAACAGGTGTGAAAATAAACAGAAAAGGTATATAAATATCTATATAGAAAAAATATATATATAAAAAATATGAAAGCTTTATTGTGAATGTGATCTTGTCACAATGAGGACATCTTTGCTAAAGTGCTCATCTGACATCCTGGTTCCATTCGGGGATGAGAATGGTGTCTCATTCTACGTTCCATTCTCAGATTGACAGGAACTCAGCACAGGGACAGGAAGTGACATAGGTAAACCTTTTGATTTTTTTTAAATTATTTTTTTTGGGGGGGGGGGGGGGGCTGTGAGATGAAGAATCTCAAAGTAAAGGCTAATTGAAAAAAAAAAAAAAAAAACAGGGTAGTCTGACCGCTTGAGGTTGCTTCCCATTTCACCTCACCATCAGCCATCCTCTCTTTGACTGTTATACTAAAGTTCAATAAATGCAGCTTATTTGTGCTTGCAGACTTTAAACAAATACATCTATAAATATATTTGTATTTATATATACCTATAAATCTAAATCTATATGAGTAACAATAATATTAATAATGTTTTACCATGAATAAGCTGTAGCTTATTTGCCTAAAACCTTTGGACTGCTATTGATCGCTTAGATCCTTGACTGTTATGTGTATTTTTTTATTGATTTTACATGAATACAGATGAATATTTAATAAAGGTAAAGTGTTTAGGGGGGAAGGGGTTAGACCTATATTATGCAGGACTTGGTCAGTTAGTTGCCTCTCCATTTTCTCAGATGGATCAGTGGTTTACTGTCGCTTCTTGTTTTCTTTAAGGATAGGATCACGTTTTGTCATGCGCATTTGCATCCATCACCTGTGTGTGTGTGTGCGTGTGCATGCGTGCATGCATTTGTGCACGTGTGTACGTGTGTGTGTGGGCATGTGTGTCTGCATGCATGTGTGAGCGAGTTAGTGCGTGTTTACGTGTCTGTGTATATGTGAATGGATGCATGTGTGTCTTGTGTGTAAGCTTGGAT
The DNA here is from genome assembly GCF_001640805.2 of Lates calcarifer. NCBI lineage: Eukaryota > Metazoa > Chordata > Actinopteri > Centropomidae > Lates > Lates calcarifer. Next base: position 10,573,013 of record NC_066840.1, on the reverse strand, counting down.
AAGTGAGTAAATGAACGGGTGAGTGAATGAGTAGTCGTCTTGTTAATGAAAATGTGTTTGCGTGGTTGTGTGCGTGCGTGTGTGTGTGTGAGCGTGCTTCATCATTCGGGCTTTTACACATCGCAATCAGATACAGAAATACCTCATAAACTTTGATTTGAGAGCGTCCGATGATCTCATTTTATTTTGATGAACATTAACCACATGAACAATGCCTTATCTTGGATTGAATGTAATGGCATTTATCTGTGAAAGAGATGGCTTTACTCATTCAAAGTTTCACTCGTAATAGAGGCAGCTTCAAACCAACTTAACAAACTCACACCCACCAACCATCAAACCTACCAAGGTGATGTTGGACCAATGTCCGACTACTGGGAAGGGTTTACAAAGGGCCTAAGGTATCGACACATATGGCATCTAGAAAAAAAAAAAAACACTTCAGACTTGTCATTGTATTGTGATCACATAATTCTGTTGTGACTATGTAGCGAGCTATCCAAGGTTTCCTTCTGCTGGAGTTGGACTGTATGAGACCAAGCCAGACCTAGCAGTGCGATACTGTATATAACATTGGTGTTGACTGTATTTAATAATGTTCATGACTGTTATCTTCTTCTATAATATTCTATACTATGGGTAACTGTTTTGTGGCTTCACTGGCCTGCTGCGTGGGGCTGGCTAACGTTTGGCTAACGTTGAAGAAACATTCAGATGGACTACGTGCACTGCGTCTATATGCACTTTGATTTATCAGGGAAATTTTATTAATGTTTTGTAAATGTTTCATATGACACTTAATGTGCCATTCCAGTTTTTACATCATCATGGAAATTATGTATTTTATTTAAACAGCAAATATCATTTATGTACTTCATGGTTTTTTGTTTTTTGTTTTTTCTTTCGTTTTTTTTTTTTTTTTCCAATCGATAAACAGATTGACTGGTTGATTTCCAAGTAATGAAGTGTTTTACCAAAGTGACTGTGAACTTGTAACTTTCGATACAGTTGAATTATTTTTCTTAAGAAAAGAATATATCTATATATTGAGCAGGGGGGGGCGTACATCTCATTGTTTCAGTTCCTGTCATTCTCAACAGCAAAGTTGTATCAATAAAAATGTTTTAAAAAGTGTGATCTTTCTCTCAGTAGGAATGTGTTCACTGGCTAGATTATCTGTCAGAGAAAATGTCAAAATGTCAAACATCGCCAGGAGAACACAGTTATTTTTACTGGCATGGTACAAAAAGGGTACAAGTCAAATTTAACTGAATGATGTGCACCTGATGCAAAGGCAACACAAAGCTGCATGAGCACAAAGAAGTCAAAATTAGACATCAAACGTTTTAGATGAAATATTCCGACCTGAAAGATAGTTATATTTACAACACAAGACTGGCGACCCTTCTTTTTCCATTTCAGTTTTTTCTGGACTAATCTCATGAATCTCTTGATGTTTGGGTTTTTCTCCTCTTCTCCCCTGCATCCTCTGCTAATGGTCTGGCTTTACTACTGTACTCTGCACGGTGTGGAACCAACACACACACACATTTATGTACCAAATGTATAAACTAACATGCACACAGAGACTACTGCTAAATAATACACTCTTGTTGTTGCATGTACTTCCACACATAAAGACATACCCCAGCAGTCTCACACATACACACCCCTACATAGACTCTACCCCTGGCTGTGCCCAGTCTCAGCTCTCTGCTCTCTCTTTCACAGGCCAGCGTTGTCATGGAGACCGTTCCGTGTTCTGTCGAATGGAGGTGCTGAAGCGCTACTGCTCTCTACCGGACTACCAGCGCATTTGCTGCAAGTCCTGCAGCAATGTGACCATCACAGAGCTTCTACCCAACTCCACCTCTATGCGCCCCAGTGTCACAGTTCCTCCACCTACCAGCACCCTCAGCTCTGGCTTCACCACCACCCAACCCACCGAACCTGTCATCACCACCATTTCAGCTCCTACCACCAGCCCCTGGACCATCACTCATCCTCCTGCCTTCACCACTCCTGTTCCTCATTCCACCCAAACCCCACTCAGAACCACAGACGTGATCACACCTTATTTGTTGGATGCTACCAGTGCTCCTGTCTACCCTACCACCTTTTCCATGGCAACCACCTCAGTTATTACAACCTCTCCCAGTACAACTGCTCATCCCCTGCCTCTGCCTATCCCAGATGTAGACGACAGCACAGATCCACAGTTACAGAGCACTACAAATGTTCTAACGACATCTGGTATGATAACTACCATAGACTTTACAGCAGCCACCAGTCCAACAATCACAAATCCAGCTGAACATAGCACAAAAACAGACAGCCCGCTGAAACCAAAGCCCAAAAAGAATATTCCTTCAAAGAAAAACCCCAAAAAGGTGATTCCACCAAAGATCAATCCAAAAAAGAATACTGCACCAAAAAATACTACAAGAAAAGATGTTTCACCAAAGGTCAATCCCAAAATGAAAACAAGTGCCTCTCCAAAAAAGAATACTTCTGTTAACAGCAATCCCAAAAAGAATGAACCAGAAAAAACAAATCCCAAAAAGTCTACTCCGGCAAGTACTACTCCCAAAAAGACTCCTCAAATAAAGACTACTCCCAAAAAGACTCCTCAAATAAAAAGTACTCCCAAAAAGACTCCTCCAGAAAAAACAACTCCCAAAAAGACTCCTCCAGAAAAAACGCCTAAAAAGATTACTCCGTCAAGCACTACTCCCAAAAAGACGTTTCCAGAAAAAACAATCCCCAAAAAGACTACTCCGTCAAGCACTACTCCCAGAAAGACATTTCCAGAAAAAACAACTCCCAGAAAGACTACTCCGGCAAGCACCACTCCCAAAAAGACGCTTCCAGAAAAAACTACTCCCAAAAAGACTCTTACAGAAAAAACGACTCCCAAAAAGACTACTCCGGCAAGCACCACTCCCAAAAAGACGCTTCCAGAAAAAACTACTCCCAAAAAGACTCTTACAGAAAAAACGACTCCCAAAAAGACTACTCCGGCAAGCACCACTCCCAAAAAGACGCTTCCAGAAAAAACTACTCCCAAAAAGACTCTTACAGAAAAAACTACTCCCAAAAAGACTACTCTGGCAAGCACCACTCCCAAAAAGACGCTTCCAGAAAAAACTACTCCCAAAAAGACTCTTACAGAAAAAATGACTCCCAAAAAGACTACTCCGGCAAGCACCACTTCCAAAAAGATGCTTCCAGAAAAAACTACCCCCAAAAAGGTGCTTTCAGAAAAAACTACTCCTAAAAAGACTTCTCCAGTGAAGCTTACTCCTGAGAAAAAACTCAAACCCTTGCCCAAAAAGGAGGTTCCACCAAAGGCCAGCCCCAAAAAAATCACACAGCCAAAGACAAAAGTAACAAAACAAACTCAGACCAAGACAAACCACAAAAAGAACTCAAAGCCCACAGCCTCACATGCCAAGGTCAATCAGAATAAGGGCACAGTGAAAAAGACTAATCCGAAGAAGAAAACACTTGAAACGTCTTTCTATTACACCATAGCTCCCTCTCCCTATACAAGCCCAGAACCATCAAGAGAATACTTTTCTCCCACTGTCTCCTCTAGCACTAGTGTCTATGATCCAGCAGCTTTTCCTGAGTCAACAGTCAATGTCACGTTCATCAGTAACAACACAGAGGCTACAGAAGAAACTCCAATTGAGTACTATGACAGCACAGACACCGCATCAGTAACACCCAGCACTTTTGATGATCTCGTAACACCCACCACTACTACTCAGCTTGATGACGTCACGATGCCCAGTGGAACCATGCCATATGGTGATGTCCCAATGACCAGCAGTGGTGACATCACAGTAACCAGCGGGACCATTGTCAGCGGTGATGACATCACAGTGTCTTACAGCAACGTGGGAGTGGTCAGTGACACCATGGTGCTGGACGACGGTCTCACTATGGTGATCCCGACCATAAACAGCGATGATATGATGGATCTCGCCTCCACACCTTGGCTGGACCTGTCCGAGTACATCCCCGTGAGCATTCCCATGACAACCCCAGACCCCATCACCCCCTCACCTTCCACCACCTTCGCTCCAACAACAGAAAAAGCTGTCATCACGACCACCACGGCCTCTACAGTGAGACCTCAGCGACGAGCAGAGGAGAACAGTGAGAACAACTCCATTGACGTCTTGTACAACAGGGTCGTCAGCGTAGACAATGACATCTCTCAGAACAACCTGATCCCAAAGCGCCGGGTCAACCTCCGAGAACGAACCAGGAACAAACGCATTCAGGAGCTTCTGGAGGAGAAACGGAACTTTCTCCTCAGGATGAAGAGAGGCCATGCGGCACGATAGACCAAGCCTTCTCATTTCTCTTATAGAGATCTTTACAGACTTTTGTAAGAGTTGTTTAAACCCCTCTGTGAACTGCCATGATGCTTTCTGTCAGGCCTCTCCACAAAAAAACTCTCTGTCATATCAGTATCATGACAATCAGGACTGCTGCAGAGAGAAAATATCATGGCCAAATGTTTGAACAGTTGCTTTGAATAAAGCAAAGCCCTTCAGAGTACAGACTGTTGCAGATTTGCAGCAAATCGCCTTGCCTGTGTAAACACAATAATGAGAAACAGAAGGGATGAAAAGTGTACATCCAGTTTGACCAGCACTTTACAAAGCCAAGCTTTTATCCCTCTAAACCACCCACAGTCTTGTTTGAGGATTCACTCAACGGATGATGTAGATAAGATGTAATGTAGTTTGTAAAATGGTATTATCCGTACTGGCACTTATGGAGGAACAAAATCTACAACCTAGAATCCAAATCTCCATCTGATATTATATTACAGCCCAGGACTGCAGCTCATTTCCCCCAAACAGATATGAATACCTCTCAGCTCCCTAATAACAGCTACTGTAGCACAAAATTAAAATGTGTCCTTGTTAAGTGGCCAGCACTCTGAATACCCTATACACACACACACAGCAAATTGGAGCTTTTGGAGGCCTGAGGGCAGTATGGTAATGCCAAACAATCAGAAAGTCAGAGTTTCCTTTTGGTTTAATAGCATTGTGAAAGTTTACACTGCTTGGATCGTGTTGCCTTTTCCAAAGCAAACAGTCTCTCTGACTGCACAAGGGTCTTTCATCTCTCAGGAAGTTTAGATACATTGTGGAAGTCTGGTGAGGGACATTGCCACACTTGGTGCTTCCTGGATTTTAATTATATTTTTGATATCTTGCTAAGCTAAAATTATTGAAGAGAAAAAAAATATTTTGATTGCGTTTTTTTGTTGTTGTTTTTCTTTTTCAACGGTCAGTCAAGTATGGTGCTTTTTTTGACAGCAATGTCCCTCATGTGTTCATTTATGTACAAAAACAACAAAAATATAATAAGCCTGTTTGTATTAAAGGTATCCACATAGAAGCTTTGAGGGCCAGTATATTTTCTTTTCTAAAAGTTTTATTATTGGTACATCTCTAACTTGCAACTGCCAAAGCACCTACGGATCTTTCTGTACGATATCTGTACATATGAAAAAGAACTTAATGTTTAATATTTATTAAAGTTTAAGTGCCTGTGGAATTTTGCAAACTGTCAGTGTGAGTGTGATTTTGTTCCAGTGACAACATTCATGCTGCTGTTCTTTATGTCTTCAGTCACAAGCAGTAGTTATGTCACTCGGTCAATCCTGATATGTGGGACACAGCTACTGTGAGCCTGACAGCTGCAACAGTTTGAGGTTAACTCAGTGATGTAAGACTTTGCAGCTTCTGATCCAGTTTGTACCAGTTAAGCAACAATCTCATCAAATTATCTATAGCATGCTTAAAACCATTCCTTCGATCTATATTTAACTTACAGCTCCAGAGTAATGCAGTATCTGGCACACAGGGGGAGACAGAGCACGTGTTTATGTTCGCTGTAATCACTAACACCAGCCTTTTCTATTGCCTTTCTTTATCTTGACAGCAGGGTCAGGGCACAGCTGTCTTTGGACTGTCAAATCCAAAGTATAAAGTCATTGATTGTTAAAACTGAGTCTAATATATAATAAAGATAAGCTCAGCCTCTTCATTGTCGATGGAGCAGGTCCAGCACATGACTCAGCTTGACTGTACAAAGGAAATGACTAGGCTAAATATTTCAACACAGGGTTAAAACAATAGTGAAAATTGTTCACAGTGAGGTCTGGATAATGTTTCTGAAAAAATATGTTGCCATTGATTTTTTTTTTTTTTTCAATTTAATTTCATTCACTTTAAGCACTTAAGGATTTCATTATCCTGTGTTGTATTCAAGTGGCAGTTAACCATGGCATTTGCAATTAAAATCCAAACTATGTGCATGGCTAGATAGCACTTGGAGTAAGAGGGGAAATGCAACAGCTGTATTGCTATGGGTAGAATTGGTTGTTAACACATTTAATGGGATTACCAGCGTCACTGGAAATATACCATCATTCTGCACTCATTAAATTAGACTTCATATCTAACTTCATCTGGTTACACTCAGATTGATTCTGTGAGAAATGTTGAGTCACTGCACTCACACTCTGGCTTATTGACATTTGCATTCTTTAAATATGCCAGATTCAACACTTTGGGAGAAAAACAAACATGAGGAAGAGCATTTTTCTGATTCCCAAGTTATGCAAGAGTTCAAGTTGACCCTTAATTGTTTACATCTTTCATAAACCAATCAGTTGTGGGGTTTTTTTTTTTCTTTTTTTTGTTCTTTATTTCCCATTTTGGTTGTTTTCCCAGACTGGTCTTTAACTGGCCTTGATAAAGTGTCCACACTACTCTTGTTACGGAACTTAAAGGTTCCACTGTGTCTGTCAATACTTCCAAACAACACTGACTGGCATCAGAATATTAGATTACTCATAAATTCTTGTCTAATATTGCACAGCAAATTAGGACTGCATGGTCAAAAACACTGTCGGCTACCAATTTTTCCCACTGGGAGACAAACAAAAAATATAGTGTACATATGCCCAAACAATACAAAGAAATAAAACACTAAGATCTGATGTTTGGTACCCACCAAGATCAGTACCTTCCTGTGTGTTGAGGTGAAGTGAGTCCAAAATAAATAAAGAGGAATTTTGTATACAGTAGGGGATAGTTGTCAATATTTGTTGACATTTGAGTTAACTGCTAAGCTTGTTAAGTTATTCAGACCAATAAATCATTGGAAATGATGCAGAAATGAAAAGGCAATTTTGAAAGAGATGCATATGGTTCAAAGAAAGGTCACTTTCACCTGGTGAACTATGCAGAAAACAAAAACGCACAAGTAGGGAAGAGTGTGATATAATTAGAAATAATCATAATGAAAAACACATTGTGAGGCTCATCAATTGGATCCTGGTCTTATGAAATCGGGTTTGCCTTTAGACACAGTTGTGTTAGAACTGGAGCCTTCTTTGTAACACAAGCTCTCCTGACTCATTTTGGATAATTTAACCTTTATGCTTTGTACTCAAAACAAGTGGTAAAATAATTGTAACTATTTACAGGGATTTTTATGTCATTCAGTAGCCCTACAATTAGAGCCAGGTTATAACTATGATGATTTTTGTTTTCTGGTGACAGCTGAAGTTTGTGGTCTGCTAGATATATTATTTTACAGCTGATGCATTATTACAGCATTACAAATGTATTTATGCAGGGTGGTTGTATTGGATTACACTGCATTGCACTGTGCTATCTTATTTTGCCCACCCCATGTGATTTAATTGTTTTCCCAATAATATTTCAAAACAGCTTCTTGGAAGAAGTGAGGAAACTCTCCCCTCTGCCCTTCAGGTGAGACTATATGACCGTTTCTCAGAATCACTCTGGAAGCTGGAAGCTCAGTGATAAAAATCAATAAAAAGGCTCAACAATCAGAGCCTTTCCATTTATCCATCCTTCAAGTGTCTACCTCTCTCTACCTACACAATGAAGCTTTTATCAGCCATAAAATATAAGCGTCCTTCCGCATCAATTTAATTGTTATTGAACCTATAAGTGGATAAGAACAAGAGGTTCAAGACAGAGAGAATAGTTACACTGAACAGGACTGGAAGTATTTAACCCTCGTTTTGCCTTCTCTTGAAAAAATGGGGCAGGAAAAGCTCAGGTGTAAATCATGAAATGACTGATGGCTGAATTCCATTTAGCTGCTTCAGTTAAAGGGTCCTGGTATTATTCATGCAGGTTCACTGACACATTTCAAAAAGACAAAGGCATTGTTCATGTTATTAGATATAGATGTGCTTTTTCTACTGTGACAAGTCAACACGACCATTGTGGAAAGAGGCCTGTATATGTATAATGTCAATTACTTATATGAAGATGTGATTATTTTTGAAAAGTTTTACAGATTCTTTTCTTTTAGATGCATGTTCTGCAGTGGGCAGGACTTCCTGATGATGGTCCTGAAGGTCAAAACACAACAACATTTTAGAAAATACAACAACATTACATAGATTATGGAAACTGTGGGACAAGGCTTCTTCTGTGTTCTGTGAAATGTTGTTGTGTTTTGAGCCTCTCGCCTACCATCCTTTCTCTACAGAAATACATACATGCATCAGCAATATGTTAATTGTTGGTATATGCAAAACCTGAGGACAAAATAGCAAAATTGATTTTATATTTATTGTGTGTTTTCATGACTTTACCTGTTTACCTCAGTTTGAATGTAGTTGGCTCATTGGCTGTGGGTTGGTGTTCAGCTGAAAACTACCAATAAGCAACTAGACCCATTCGTAAGTCCTTTAATATGCCTGCTATGCCTGCTGATAAGACAGCTATTTCCCTGTAAACACACACAGCAACAAATACAAATGCCAGCATAACTGGTGTTTAATCTTGTGTTTGTTGTTCCTTTCGTGAATTTACATCCTGCTGCCTGATTTAGAATTGAAGCCTGGTTGATGTTGTGCATGGTGTTTGTCATTAGCAGAAAGCACATCAATGAATGCAGTCAGTGTGGTGCCCTAGAGTCTCTTAAGACTGTAACTGAACTACACCACGTGCCAGAGTGTCCGTGTGTGAGTTCATGTGTCTGTGTGTGTGTGTGTTTGAGGCAAATTTAGCTCCTTGTGACTAGTCCATTAGAGATCCATAAAAAACAAGGAATCTTTTTACAGGTTGGATGCAAAGAAGATGTGACTCATCTGACTTATCAGGGGTCATGCTGCCCCCAACGCATACGCACACACACACACACACACTCTCTCACTCAACTGAAAGCCTTTTTCCCCAGACACAGGAGCAGACTGTTGACTGAAGGATTTGAAGCTGGATTTTCCTGTGTATAAATCCTCTGGTGAGCAGGTCTGTGATCCTACACAAATGTACTCACCACATTGATAATGTATATGCCACATCATGAATATATTTAAATACACACCCACATCTTTAGTTGTTCAAGAAAACTTCTGAAACATATTAGTGAGAATATTTAAATATTTTAAGTGAAATGTTGTGTTAAATATGCAAAAATTCAAATTTTCTGACAGTGGTCAGAAAGATTGTATTTGCTGTATTAAATTAATGCAGTTGTGATAAATATTTTACCCTTGTTTACAAACCCATAACTGAATTACCACAGTGGTCAGAGGCCTGAATCACCATGTGATTTGAGGCCATCCAGTAACACTCACTAAACAACTCATGCTGTGTCAGAGAAACATGCTTCTGAATGAAAAGGAAATAACTGAGGTTTCAAACAGTCATCAAAATCTAAGCAGGAGATTTGAAAAAAAAAAGCATTGCCTCTATTCACTGACCTGCTGCCCCATTTTTTCTAGAAAAATCTTTCCCTTAAACAAGACACAAACAACAACCACTTTTTACCACAAAACTGTCCAGTGGTCAGTCCATATGTTTATATAATTCTCCCTGTATCTGTCCCAACTCCTCAAAAATGAGTTCACCATTACATTGTCCAGTTTAATCTAAGATGAAATGCTTGTTCTAGATCAAAGATATCTGCTTTCTTATTCATTGCTTCTAAATGTGTCTTTACCCAGAAATTCAGTCAGTATGGTCTTGGCTGGGAGTCACATCTGCCAAGTTTCTTAGTGTGTTTCAAATCTTAATTTATGTGAACTCTGGTCTTGTGAGACCCACCACAAAGTCTTAATGAAACACATTTCAGTAGCTTAAATAGTAAAGGGCTGTTTGTGTTTGTTTCTGATGAGATTCTAATGTAGCTGACTTCAGTGTTCACCTGAATACGGCCTGCTATCCTCTAAGTAAAGCTTTTGTCACACTTACTGATACTTATGGTTTCACCCACTTTGTAGGTGAACCTACTCACTGCAGTGGTAACCTGCTTGACCTGATTCTATCTCACAGGATAGTGATTTCTGATCTGTCTCACCCATCACATCCATTATGACAGATTGCTAAATTCTCAAATTTGAAGCAATACTAGCCTGTCCTCGAATTTACCACATTGGTCCATCAGCCCCATCCCATCCACTCTGTTCCATATCACTTTATATTTCAACTGTACTGACCTCAGTCCATCATGAGAGGATGAAGAAGTAGTAACTGCGAGTAGGCTATTGTAACCATCCTCTCTCAGAGACATTCCTCCATTTGTACGCCAAGCTAAGCTAATGATGCTACGGCTCTCTCTCCCTCATGTTCCTCAACCCCTCATGTCTTCCCAGCAAACATGCCCATCTGGGGCCCACACAGGGCCACTGTGGGCAGAAACCATTGTGAAATGCTGGGCACATGTGGGCCCCACACTAGGGGGCCCAGGTGGGCCTCGAAGCTGGAAAGCCCAAAATGTGGCTGAGTGTGGGCTTTCCCACACTAAGAAGAATGGGCCCCCAGCTGCCCAAACAGGTGGCAGGTGACCCATGTGGGGCAGGTGTGGGACTATGTCCTACACTCTTACTACCACTATCTTCCCTTCCCTGTCTGTCCGACTGGGCAGACTGGGAGTGAAATGATCGTCATCAGTCTGAAAATAACCAGAGAAAACAGCCTACCACTTTCATGATCTGATTGAAAACGCTGTTGGAAAACATTATCCCCCAATCCATGCAGGGTTGGCAACATGTCAACAGCTCCCCTTTGCTGAGGTTAGATTCATTCAAGCTAATGTTAGCTCATCGTGAGGGTTGAAACTCGGTTGTGCTTCAAGGATTTAAGACAAGAGTATGTTCTGATGCTTCAAAGATTACTAAGCCCTTTGAGGCAAATATGTGATTTGTGATACTAGTCTATATTCATAAAATATGACTTGACTTGTCATGTGCTGCACGTGAAGCTCTAGGCGAAAAGCTTCCTAAAGCAAGTGGCCCTGTGATCAGCTATTAGTTGTGCAAGTAAACATGTGCAAAGCTCTCACATGCATATCAAATTATCTGCATGATGCGCTACAGAATAAGGTCAAACCAGATCCACAATATGCAGATTTCTGTTTTCACACAGCATCATTCATTTTGGCAGATTCACCAAAATTACAGAGGGTGACTGAGTTCACTTACAGTCATTTTTAGAAATGGCACGTCTTTAAAAAGCAAAGAACAAAATAAACCTCCATCTCTTTCCCTCCCTGTGTTTCTGTTTTGTTTTCCTTCTCTCTCTCTCTTTTCTCTCCCACTCTCACAATCACCCTGTCTCCTTCTGTTTCTTAGTCCTCTCCCTTTCTCTCTTCCCTCTTTCCCTGCCTCTGTTTTTTTTTCTCCCCATCAATACAGTCAGCCAATGACAGTGCTGGGGCTGAGGAAATGGAGGGTGAGTCTATATTTAGAACCAGGGAAGGAGGGCAAACCAAAAGTAAGAGAGCAGGAGAGAGAGAGGGGGAGGGAGAGGGAGGAGGAGGGATGTGAGGAGAAGATAAATCTGCATTCTGCCACTGCCTCTGGTCAGAGACAGTTGGAGCTACAGAGTGCACTCAAGGAGAAGCAGCATCACTGGCGGGAGACACAGCATCGTAGATTTAAAAACACACACACACACACACACACACACACACACACATCTAGCTACAAAAAGCCTGCAGACTGATATTTGAGATTGCAAGAGCAGGGGAAAGAAGGAAGGACTCGACAAAGACCATCTGCGAGCAGGTGAGTGTGAAAGCAAATTGTGCATAAAAACCTTACATAATTACAGATAATGCATGAGGTGAAAATACACAGGGAGGCTATTCTGTGCTTCAGCCCGGAGCTGCCGTCGTGGAACCATTTTTAGCCGCTGTATACCGAAGGTGTGGTCTAAATTTAGCAATGGTTACACCTTGGAAGAAACAGGGAGAGGCTGGTATTTTGGTTTGGCTTGCACTATTTTTGGCATGGAGGTTGAGACAAAAATATATCGTGGGCTTGCACTCAGGCTTATAACAATATGGGATTACATAAGAAAATATAGGCTGACACATTCTGTGGCTTTACATGACTGAGAAGGCATTTTAAAATAGTCATCTATTTATGCCGCCTCATGCTGCTCCTTGCTGGGATTGTTTGTATTTTGGGCTGTTTACACTGCCACTCCAAAGTAAGCAGAGGACGGTGTCTGAAATGGGGAAGAGGAGGGTCAGGAGGAGAGGAAGGCTTATATGTGAATGAAAATTTATTGATAAAAATTGATTGACCAAAACAGGGTGTGTTTTGAAATGCCTCAACTCTTTGATTTGCTGTGCTTCAAAAAATTGTTTTTATCTCTGACTTGGAGAGTGAAAACCTCAATTATAAGTCTCAAATATGCTTGTGAATCAAATTATGTTTTTTTGTTTTGTTTTGTTTTGTTTTTTTGTTTTGTTGTTGTTGTTTTGTTTTTGGATGGATAGACCGCAGATGTGGTAATATAATTCAATTTGAACAGTAATGCTATCAGCCGATCGCTGTCCACTGCTATTTATTATGTTCAGCTTTTAAATCTGCTTTTGCAAGGAAATGCTCTAAACACTCAGTGGATTTACTGTAAAACTCAAAACAAATGAATGGAAAAATGATTTTCCTGACACTTATGTGCTGTCCATCACTCTGCCTGTGTAAATATAAACCTCTTCCCTCCTTGTCTCTCAGCTATGCGGCCGCGGTCCAGACTGCCGTCCAAGAGACGACTCCTGCTGCCCACAATCAGAGAGGGCACTGAGGAGACAGTGAGGGATCTGAATGAGGCCAACACACTTCATCACATCACTGGCCACAGCCAGCCTGTCTCCTCAGAGGACTACCTCCTCTCCATCTGCCACCTGGCCCACCCCACCTTCCCCACCAGAGAAGTCTCCCCTGACAACGTCCACGCTCGGCAGCTGGACGCCGGGCACCAGAGGCTGAGGCTGTCACGGCAAACTGGGACTACGCCGACCGCTGCCTTTGAATTCAGCCCCACAGAGGAGGCACAGGCCGCTGATGCACAGCGGGAGGAGGAGAAAGAACTGAGTGGCAAGCTGATGTTTGGCAACTCTGACCCTCTGGAGTATCTTTATGGTTATGGACACCAGAACAACCTCTCAGGGGGTGCGAGGAAGGTGTTCATCGAGGGAAGGTTTGTGAGGCAACGTGGGAGCGTGCGGGAGGGCCTGGCTCGCTCCAGAGCACACAGCATCCCTCGTGCTTCAAGTCCAGACCTACCACGCCAGCGCAAGAGCAGCTGCCCTGAGTTACACACTAGCACTAACACTTCAACCCCGAATATCTCCCCAAACTGTTTGTCCAGGTTGGAGGCCAGGGGAGGTAGCCCCGCAGTGAGAGGAGCAGAGTGGGAGAGACAGAATCCAACAGTCAAACAATCCCTCATCTCCCAGTGGATCTCTGACTGCAAGTTGGCGTGGAGGGAGGCACGTGTACGAGCCTGTATGTTGCCCGCCATCGCTGAGATATAGGGTGCAAATGGACAGAAACTGTGAATTAAGACATTCCTTAATAAAGTATCCTGGTCTTTCTCTGTCAGTGCATGAGACATTGGCATTAGGAGATATATAGACATGTATTATGCAGATATATAACAGCTATACAATCTAATACACATTGAAAACACACAGAGGCAAATAAATATTGTCATGATTATCAATCTGTAATGTTATATTAATGTCGTTATTTACTATTGCAACCCCCCTTCTCTTGATGTATGCTGGTGATCATACAAAATCATAGAAATGGACAAATCTGCAAAATCCTTTTATACCTCTCTGTGTTTTGTGAACCATGTATGAATAAATAAAAACAACCTTTTGATACTCTCGACCAAACTGTGTGATCAGTGTTTTTCTTCTAGCTATAACCTCTTCTTTCTTGCATGTGTAAACCCTGCGAAAATGAACTCCCCACTCTCCGCCTCTGCCGGTGCCAGGCGCCTGGAGTTTCTATGGTAACTGCTGTGGGATCCTGTGCTGGTAAACACAAAGTGTGGAGAAACACAAGCAGAGTGAAGATGACACTTCTGAACCTAAACACACGAGATGCAGGTCATCTGTCGCTGTAACTGGGACAATGAGATCTGCCTGCATGTCACAGAGAAAAGCATTATTATTATTATTATTACCTGAACAGTGATGTTGCTGATTCACATGAATACATTTCAGTTCTACAAACAAAAGACAGTAATAAATGAAACTGGAAAAACAATTTTGAACAAATATTATCTTCTATGATCAATGAGAGGTTGGACGCGGTTTTGCCAAAAAACACAAAACAAAGCATCGGATGCACTGGATGTAGTTGTAAATCTGCAACACTAGAGGGCAGGATTATATCATTCATCCCTCAGGTAAACACTTTACATAACCAACTCATCACACATTTTGTAACCTCAAATCTCCCATAAGCAGTTCAAGCCCTTGCAGTACTGATGATATTGAAGTAACTCTGGGTGTGTAGTTATTTTCAACCTGATTTAAGGATCAGAGACCTGGTCCCAACAACAATAGCTGCACTGCACTGGATGTTTTGGGCCTCCCTTCTTTCATTTTGTAACAGGAGTGTGAGGGAACCAGCAGAACTCACTCAGTATTTTGCTGCTTCCTGTTTCATTGCCATAGGTCATGGATAAACGCTCAGCTCACCCAGATTATAAAAACAAAACAAAACACGTTTTATTATTCACCTGTAGTGGTATCTGTGCCACGCAGTTTGTGTTGGGTCTATTTGCCCAGGTTTTGAGCCATTGAAACATTCAAAAATTCAGAAACAATATGTATCTTTGCAGAGACAGTGCCTGGTGCGCAGTTTGTTAAATTGCTCATCAAGTATATTTTTTTCAGTGTTATGAGTGTCATAAACAAATTCATTTCACCTCCATTGTATATTGGGGTGGAGGCAGAAATCTTAAGAGATAAATATATATTTTTTTAAAAACTGTCAAAATCTCCAAAACTAACTCCATGAGTAAATATCACTACAGTAAGTGATAAAACATGTTAGTTGTAACTGGGTGAATTGACCATTTGAGATCAAATGGAACATAAACATCACATTACAATAACACAGAAGCGACAAGTTGTTCCATTCCAACATGGTGGACAGTGAACATGTCCATGCTTGACTCTCAGCTGTTGATCACTGTGACTGCAGATCATTGAAAAGCCTTTGAACTCTTCATGGGTGAAGAGTTATTGACTTATATGTAGTTCAAGTGTAATTAGGCTAAGCTGAGGCTCCTCTTTTCCAAAAGGAAATATGGCCTTTTTAGTTGAACATCTTAAATCAGATTTCTATTTTTATTATAAGTTGCGTTTTATTTTCATAGTTTTTAAATTTTGTTTTAATCAAACCCTACAGGTTAAACAAACTTGCCCAAACTGGACCTTTAAAACGTAAACATCCATGTGAACTTACAGACCTTCAGAGTTTCCATATTGGTTGACAGCACTTCAACAACAGGGGATTATTATTATTAACAGTTGTGAGTGCTTTCTCTTTTGGTTCTACCAAATACTGTGGCCTAGTTAACTCTGGCTGAATAGTTGGCTGTCTGACTGACTGACCAAACAGGTTTGCTACCTACTGTAGTTGGATTTTATTCAATGTTCCTGTGTTTCTATGTCCCCATATCTCAGCAACTACTTTGATAGCACAAAAAATGATGGGCTACACTACTAACCAAGAACCAAGTTGTAATAAACCAGAGCTGTCCTGTAAAACAACTAATGAGAAAACTTAACGATGAACACAGACACGTGGACATAGTGGAAAACTTGCCGGAATAATAGGGGGGAACATGAACATTCATGGTTCCAGTAAGAGTAAACCACCTTTTGTCACAGGAAAAGAGTCTCAAAGACTCCTGTGTGGTAATGTGACTGTCAACTCTGTCTTTCTTTTCACACTTACCTCACCTAAAATGAGAGGCAAGGCCTACAGTTACTAACACAGTAACCTGTCAAAACAGTACAATAAACATCATCAAATATGCAAACATTTTTAATACTTTGTTTTGTTTAGTACAAAATTATTCAGAATCTCTGAAAATTCACACAAACTAAAATAACTGTCTTAATCTTGGTTGACTCCCCCTGCAGTGAATCAGTTTCATTTTTGTTACTGCCCTGTCTATAAGTTTAAAACATTTCTTTCTAATTACATGCATTTGTAAAACATCACTCTAATATTTAGCTTCACTATCTTTGAGGACAACTTATAACAACTTATAACAACAAATAATTTTGACCGCCAACACATATGGAATGATCTAAACCATGTGGTGGAAACACAACCGCACTTGGGAACCACACATAGGAACAATCCTCTGAATGTCAAACGAAACTATCGTGTGCCCTTCCAACCTTCAGCACCAACCAAGAAACACGAAACCAAAGAGTTCTGTAAAGCAGCCTGAGGCAATAGGTCACTTATAATGCATAGTTGGTCATATGAATAACCAACTCTCTTGTACATAGAAGTCTTAACTTCCACGTGTAAAATGTACAAAATAATTTTGTGTAGACACTGACCAATCAGGATTTGTACACAGCAGCAGTGTCACCAGCTGAGAAAATAGAAAGCATTGTAATTTTGAGATACTTTAAATAGATGGAAATATTGTACTTTTTCTTCATTACATTTATTTTACATTTAGTTTTAGTTACATTTAATTAATATTCTAATTTGAAATGTGATAAGCTGAAGAAACAAACAGATAAAGCCTAAACCACTGATTCCCTGGCTGTTTGACTTGTGACCTCTTACAATAATAGCAGAGAGTGCTTCAAGCCCCTAGTCACATTTCAGATGTCCTATATGAGCTGTGGTTAGTTTTACCAAAGAGTGATTTCCTCTCTAAACTTTTCAGACAGTCTCATGATGCACAGGAAGATAAACAAAATGCAGAAAAAAATAAGAGAAAAGTCCAAAAACACTAATTTGTAAAGCGGAACTTATGTTTTTTCTCTTTCAAATCCTCATTAATTATCTCACACAGATTTACATAATAACACTTTGCGGAGGATTGGAGCTCTAGTCTGGGAACTGGACCTACCTGATGAACTGTATATAAGTATCTAAACTGCCTCGACCAGCTAAAGCAGTAAAATGCTACTTCTAAATGAGTGCATCAATATTTACAATTTAATCATTTAATAATATTATTTCTTAGCAGAGTGAGTTTGACTCTGAGCCGGAGGATCTTGTTGCACGTCATACCCCTCTCACTCCTCCCTACACTTCCTGTCTCTATCTCTACCACTGCTCTTAAATTAGGGCAAAAATGCCAAATGAAAAAAAATTTTTTTTTTTTTTTTTTTGATTTCTTAGTTCAAATGCATTTACTGAGAATGGAGTACTTTGACATATTTCCATTGGCACTTTTAAAGGATGTGAGTACTTCTTCCTCCACTGATATTGTGTACTGTAAATGTTTCCAACCCAGCACTGACACTATTCACTTTTTATTTCATCATAGCTTGTCTACTGATCCTAAAAATCGCTTTTTAAATGAAATGAGAAGTGCAACCACACCAGGCCGTGTACCCAAAGTCTGCAGAGGAAGAGATTCTGCTGACGTTATTAGTTCCTGTCGGTTCACATGGTCACACTTTGTGGTGAAGTTGCTTTTGGTGAAAAGATGCACTGCCTCACAAAAAGGAAACATGAATTATTAAAGATAGTTGCTGTGGGTTGGTAATCCCCTCACATGCTCAAACCTACTCTCACCCCTTCAACAGTTAAGATTTAACAGTTTAGGACAAATTACAGAAAAACCACCTTTTTCCATGAACCACATTCTAGGGGTCAAACATGTACTGGACTGCAGTTGCCCGTTCTTTTGTTCCTGTGTCAGCATGTGATGGAACAAGCTGTGCTTTACTGACGTGTGCTGGTGCACTCTCCTGTCCCCGTTAAGTAAAACCCATGAAATATTGACTGAGGAGATGTATGAAAAATTCAAGCTTGCTAAGTGCAGACTGTCTGCCAGAATGAAAATGACGTGTGTCAGAGGTGCTGCTCTGTACCAACCGTCGTGTGATTTCTAAATCCCCCTGATAAGTCAACCAGAGAAATTCTCGATTCATGACTCACATTTTTATACACTCGCATTTTTTGTGTTGTAATAGGATTTAATGTGTTTTATGAGCTATTTCTTATGACTGTGACTGTTTCTGGAGAAGCCACTCTTGCTGACCACGTGACTATTGTTGTTTGGTCCGTTCCATATGCAGCAATAGACAAAAGTCCCTTTCACTGTACTTTACTCACAGGGAAGACCCCTGTGTCTTAAATTAGCACCGCTTGGCCTTTGGAAATCTGGTTGGTGCGATGCCAAGTGAAAATAATTTTTTACCACAAAACCAGAAGAAGATAGATAAGTGTAAATCTAAGGATTTACACTTAAGAACTCTGTATCTCTAAATCTGATGATTTTTAAGACACAGGAAATGCATGCTCCCACACACTCACTAAACCTTTTCAAAACCCACTGGAAAATCTTAAAATGCACTGTTCCCATGCAAACAGTCAATTCACCCAGGCTACAATAAAACTGTATTTTCACACATACCCACGAAAATCCACGCATAATAATAGTCTTGATTTTAATCACCTTGTTTTGAGATAACTATCTCTGTCCGCCCCCCAAAGAAGATAGAAATCTCAAAACTTGGGCAAGTAAAGCCAAAACTATCAGTGTGGCTACAGATCACTGTAGAGATACTGTCAGATAGAAAGTAATATGACAATACAGCAACCACATTCCTTTGCCTTCCATGGCAAATGGTTTAGTATATTACAAAAAAGTATTTTATTTTATTATTTAAGTATTAAGATTTTCAGTATAATTGCAGTATTCTTCACACTCCATCCTCCTTTTATTTCATTCCAGCTTTGTGGCCTGAATACAGAGGAAAAGAGAAGAGTATCCAGAGGAGAAAAGTTGTTGTTATGATAAGATTTCTCTTTGTCCAGAAAAGTGAAAGAGGACATAAAAGTGAAACTGATTTTAAGACCAAGCTTTCTGTTGAAATCAAGCATTTCCTTTCAAACCAGTGAGGACTGAACATGTCATCTATGTGATGCTATGTGTTAATATGAAATACACAATATTAAGGAGGAAATAAAGATAAGTATCTATCACACAAACCAGATATTAGTGATTTATTCAACACCACCAAATGTCACGACGACCACGCATCTTCAGTGGAAAGCAATGAAATCATGCCTTCATTTTTTTCCAAGCACTCGCACATTTGATTTGGTACTGAACATACTAAAGGTGTTAACCACTGTTGCACATAAAATACTCCAGAGCCCCGTCTTGCAAAGATCACAGCCTACACTTTGTGTTGCAATATATAAAATAGTCCACACATATCTGAACTAATTTAATTTTAAAAATCCATTTGGAAACTTTTTTTACCAAGTCAATCAGAGACATAGAGTAAGAATGGTACTGACGATGCATTGATATGTAATTTAGCCTTTTTTCTTTTTTTTCACTTCACTTGTGTGTTTACTTTATAGTTTTTTTGTTTGCTTTAGATGGAACAACTCTATGACCCCCCTGTGTATAAATGCAGTTTGCACAGTTCATCTCAACAGGAAGACACAAATGTTACAGCTGTACTCATGTATAGGTTTACTGTGCTAAATTTATATTGCACATAGGCAGAAATGGGACATAGAAACACAAGTGTCATCATTTAACATAGATATTTCTTTTGATTTTGACAAGACTCATTTGTTTGAATCTTTTCTCTTCATTATATCAAAAAAAAAGAAAATATGCAAAATGTCCAAAAAGATTTGTCCATTAGTTGCATGACTATTTACACAAACAGTGTAAGTACTAGTTAGATGTAAAAGTTTGATTGTACATGTGGGTTTACATTTCCAACAAGTTACACTGCTTTTTTAAATTCCTTTTTATTTTTATTCTATTTTATACATTTTTATTCTCATATATAATGTCTACTGTATTTCTGTGAATAATGTAAAATCTGGATATATTATTGCTAATATGTAAGGGGCAGCGGAGGAATAAGGTTTTTTTTTTTTCCTTGTGGTTTTTTTGAAGTTTCACTTTCCACTCGCAAAAAATTCCCTTGATCACAGGAAGGATGATGTATGCAGCTCAAGAGTAGTATTTAAGGCTGCCCCTCACCTTCAGTTCTTCACAGTGCTCCTGTCAACACACTTGGCTTTCTTTGACACTAGCTTATTACTCTTTATATCATCTTCACCACAACCACCAAGACTTCTTCCAGCTCCGGTGTCATCTTGACTAAAGAAGAAACCAACAATGTCCGGCATCATCAAAGTGTTTCTGCTCCTGGGCGCCATGGTCTGCCTCTCCAGAGCCCAATGTAAGTTTTTTTTTTTATCCCATTTTCCATCATTTTACACTCCAATATAGACAACATGAGATTTTGGTAAATGCAAGCTGGAATTCTGTGCAGTTAAAAGAACTGGGATTAAATAAAATGTTTGGGTTTTTTTTCCCTTGTCTTCCTCTCCAGTGAATGAACCAGGACAGCAGTGTCTGTGTCAGCGTGTCAGGAACAAACTTGACAAGTCTGAAATAAAGGACATCCAGATCTACCCGGCAACCATCTTCTGTAACAAAGTGGAGATTGTGTAAGATGCACTAATTTTTTTTACAGTAAAAATGTGAGGATGTGGCATGTTACAGGAAAATTTGATATCAACAGAGGCTTACTGTAGCTCAGATAAAGCACTGCATTTATAAGGAATTAAATAACATCATAAAATGTCTGCAACTGTTCACGAGTTTAAAGTTTCTTGAGGATGGAACATTAAAAAGAGCACTCATGTAACTTTTTAAGGTAGATGGTAATCTCTGAAAACCACTACTACCTGCATGACTCATCTGAACTTATCTTGATTTCAACAGTGTCACCGCCGGCAGAGGCCTTCGCTATTGCCTAAACCCCGAGCTGAAAGCAGTGAAAAGACTCCTGGCTAACATCATGTGAGTATACAGAGCCGAATCCAAGCCTCATCTCCAGAATACACAAACCACACACAGACGAAAGTCTTCTCCGCACTGTTGTGTCTAATTGTTCATTTCATTGTCATTTCCAGAAAGAGCAAGAAAGTCTCCACCACAGTTGGACCCTCTTCCACCCCAGGCAGCACCAACACAGCTCACAACTGATCTCTTTAACTCGTGGATGAACAAGAAGCTTGTATGACCTCTGACCCCTCCCACCTTTGATGAATGTAGACGTAGAATGAGTGAAACTTTTTGTCTATTTATCTTCTATTTATACTGACGTGCACTTACAGTATATCTCCGTTCTATCTTATTTCCTCTGATTTTTGTTTGTAAATAGGTTTATGTGTTATAGTCTATACCAAGTTAGTCTGTATTTTGATAACTTCAGTTTTTTTAATAAAAAAGAAAAATCAATAGAGCACTGAGTGATTGTTTTTTGCTTCAAGTCTGAGACTGCCAGAGTTGTGTCCTACATCAACAGTGCTATCTTGTGGTTCAGTTCTGTCAATGCATTAAGTACAGTGTATGTGTCAGAGCACATGTCCTGTGATCTCACAGGGGCTCAGGTTGCAAAGCATGAAATATTAGAAGGAGTTAGGCTCTAAAGCGTCATCTAGACACATTTAATGGGTGTTACCGGTACTTACATGTATCAGATAGTAGAAGACGCCAAAGCTGCAGACAGGGTCAATAACCTGCCGACACCATGTGGTCCCGCTCAACTCTGACAGGGGCGGTTCAGCTCAGCTGAGTCTCATAGGCTGCATTTCTCTACACCCACCACACACACACAAACACACACACATACATGGGCTTTCATTTACTCCCTTGGGGTTTACCCTATCCTTAACCAGTACCAATACAATTATGTGCTTAACCCCCCCTTTAACATAATCTTTAACCAATGGAGGCCTGTTTATGTTCTCAAAAAGGAACTCAGTATTCATAATGTGACCCCAAATATTACATCAAGCCTAACTTTTTATCAACTAACCAACCTAATACTGTACCTACCCATCTCAGTTTTGACATATAACATTTGAACTGTGTGTTTCCCTCACACGCTAGCTGGCATTGGTGCATATGAAAGGCTAAGACTTCACCACACTGTCATCCTGCACCACCAATTATTCGCAAGCTGTGGGGCTTTAAGTTTCGGATCATCACTTCCGCCGGCTGCGTTCCCGGGTGCGTTCACTGCCTGGTGCTGTTCGGGCGTCTCAGCTCTCTGTTTACTGTTTGCATGTCCAAAAGTCATGGATGAACCGGCCGCTGAGCAAACATACATCGTCCGTCCGTTCAGTCTAGCAAAAGCGCCGCTTTGACAAAGAAATCTCTGCAGCTGTAGAGTAATCTCAACAGGAGAGGAGAAGAAATCCTGACAGGGTGAGGTGAGTGTGGCATGCATGACAAGCTTTTGTCCTTCATGTGAAACCTGCAAATGACTGACCACTGTTAAAAAGACACATGCTGTACTGAAATGCAGAGGTTATTAAAGGAGAGCCACTACTTATATTATTTAAATAAACGATTTTTAATCATACGTGTTATCTGGGAAAATACCCCCTCATCAGAATTATGTTTGTTATTATAATCATAGTTTGCACTTTCCTTTAAATGTTATTCCCGTATGACCATAGCGTGACTTCGGTTCCTGTTTTTGCAAGTCACTGTATCTGGCTTCACACAGTGCTGACGTGAACAGCAGATAGATGTCAGCTGTCTGCAAAGTAAACTAGTCCTGTACCAGAGAACACCACCGACTTAAATATGCTAAATCTGAATTCAGGCAGAATTTGGGTGTAGATTTTGCAGATTGCGGACGGTCTCTTCATCGTTTATTTAAATGAGGGAGATGCAGGTGAAGATTCCAATGGAAAGTGAGCTCAGCCAAGGCTGATAAGGAGCTGATAACGGGTTCACCATAAGAGCAGAGGACTATAAAGGGAGGCTTCTTTCTATATTACACAATATGGATCAAACTGCAGAACAGGTTCCAGTCTGTCAAACAAACAGTATTTCCTTAATTCCAAGAGGTTCATTTCCTTGTGAAACATGAGCCTGCTTTAGCTCAGAGTTTGGGCTATTTTGCTTTGCCTCAGAGAGAAGTAAAGGCTGGTATGTGAGGGTGACTGACATTAATGACACTGCTGTAACCGGACCCACAGGTTCTATTTGGAGCAGGTCAGAATCAGAACACCATGTACTGTGAACAGTAAATAAGAAGCCTAAATAAGAAGTTTATTCTCTGACTTAACTATGGTTTAGCTAATAAAAACATGCATGCATTTACATCTCAACACGGCTCACGTGTTGTTCTTGCGCTACATGCTTTGTATCAATAGCACCAGGCCTTTCTCTCTTGTCTAATGACCCTGTACCACTGTGTGATGTCATATGATGAAGTGTTGAGGTTTGGAGTCCAAAGTCAAGCAGAGCTGACCTCCACACAGTCAGCCCCCAGACTCCCTCTCCGATCTGGTGTCAAAAATGGACTCAAGACAGGGAGACATTCCAGGTAATGGAATTTAGATTTGGCAAATGAGTGGGGGATAAGCTTTACATCTTGTATCTTGTGAAATTATTGCCATTTTTGATATCAGATATGGTTTCCTTATGCAAGATTAAACACAGCTCTAACATGAATGTTTATTTCCATACTTCAGCGCTTGAGTCGAGCACATCGCCCGGACTCTTCGGTGCTTTGTCATCTCCTATTGGAATGACTAGGCACAATATCAGCTATGATGAGCACATGGACACCCCCATGCATTCTCCACCACCAGACCTGACTGTTAACATCTTATGGAAAGACCCCGTCATCCCACAGCACAAGTTCAGAAATGCTAAAGAGGTGCTTTCCTGTTTGTTTGTGTTGCCTGAACCGGATTGTTTTGGAGATTATAAATGCTGTTTGTTCTGGCTTGTGTGAAACCTGTTCTTGGACTGTCCATACACGTCTGTGAGTTAATGTTAACAGTGTAAACTTGTGTTAATAGGAAGGTGAGAGCAGTGGGAAATTGCTGACTTTTGAGGCGGCATCGCCAACCAAGTCTCCAGTGCCTGTGGTGAAAGCCAAAGCCACCACTTTAATGAGCTCACTTATGATCAGTAAGTCACCAAAAGCGATTAATTTTCATTTCAATAAATATCTAAAAATGCAAAGATTCAGATAAACAATCTTCAGAGCATCAGCAGGCTACAGTGGAGTGCAACAAATTACAACACTGACTAATTTTATCTCCACCGCTGACACTGTGCCCATCTTCACTTAGAGCAAACCCATGAGAACCTCCAGAGGTTTGAGCACCAAGCAGGGCTGACAGAAGCTGGGTATTCTCCCCACAAGGGCCTCTCTGCTGAGGAGACCCACTTTCACCGACTGGGTGACAGCACGCTGCCAGTGAGTATAAACAAATGGGAGTTAGATGCCTTGATGCATGCAGAAGTGTTGAGTTTGTGCTTGTCCTCAGATAACTTAAAAGAAAATCTCTTCACACCATAACATGTGACTTATTTGTCAAAGGGCAACACTACACAAGGTGGGAAAAAAACAAAACACTCTCACTTACTGCTGGTTTAGGCCTAAATGAGTAGTCACTGCATATCTGATTTTTTTTTCTACAGCCACTGAACTTTTGGCAAGATTAAGTTAATTAGATTGCATCAGACTGGAGAAATTCAGTTTGGAAATATCACACAACCCCTGAAAATAATGTTTTCATGATCACAATGTGGTGCACCAACACTGAAAACAAGAATAATGTCTTCAAAATATAACTTGCACAAATAGCAAACAAAATTGGTGCTAAAAATTAACCAGTTGAGCAGATGAAGTATTGTGCTTTTTCTTTCATTCATGGAGGGTTTTAGCAAAGACTGTTTTAGAAAGTAACAGACGAGGGCGCTGTGCACATGTATCCACACACTACCTGTGAGTGTTTGAAAGCACAAAAGTTGTTTTCTTTTGTGTCTAGATTTGTCCAGTTTCTCTGTCCACTTTGCCCCCAACCCCACCCTCCATGCTCACGTTCCCCTTCCTGTCAACAGACCAGTCACAAGTACAACTAGATTCCACAATACTCACAAGTAAACACTGTGACCAATTCCTACTATATGAATGACTGTCTGTATTGTCACTTAAAATAGGCAAGTATTACTGAGAGAAATTATACGGCAGTAACATATTGTTGTAGCCTGGTGAGTGACTGCTTGCTAAGTATGGAAAAACATCTTGGTAAACAAATTACGTAATCAGCTCTGCGCTGGTTCCATAAGCTGGAGCTTCTATCAGCAGTGTTGCCAGGCAACGCCCTTAAATGAACCGAGCCCCCTTATTTTCTGAAACGGACCAATCAGCGAGCTCCTAACAAAACACAGACGTTTTAGAGGCCGACTGTGGTGTGAGCAGACGATACAGTCTGTTTTTGAGAAATAATACTCCCCTAAACTTCAAAAACAGCTAATTATGGACAAAATTAAGGAACCTATCGGACTGGAGCGTCAAAGAAAACGTATCATTAAAAGGTATGTCAAGACGTTATTGCGTTAAATCAACAGAGTTTGTACATTCTGTCGAAATAGCAGGCCGTTAGCAAAGCAACCTTGTCGGCTAGCTAGTAAAACTGGCCTTAGAGCTAACCCCGGTAAACAACCTGATTCCTGTCAAACATTAAGTGGCATTTATCAGTCTCCGTCAGCTTTAGTAAAGAACTGTGGAGCTCATGGCTGAGCCAGAAGCAAAGAGAGTGGCGTGAACTGTAGGTGGCTAGATAATGTTAACTTACTATGTAGCCCGTTAGGCTCATACAGTAGCTGTTATGTGGCAGTCCAGCCACAGTTAGCTTAGCCTACTAACGGTACTGCCTCGCTGAACGGTGAAATTGCTTAATATGAATGGAAGCTTCAGAGAGGGAATTCATCAGAGACCTTTCCTGTGACTGTATTAGATTTTTCTTTGTATATTACACTTTTTAGGCAGCCATGTCCCCATGTAACCATAGCCTCTTGAGGGAAACTAGCCCCCGTTTGTGGCCTTCACATGTTATCACCTAGTTTCATAATAACATATGAGAGGCTTGTTCTGTTCTGTACATTTATCTTCATTTAAAACATTTTCTACATTAGCCACACGTTTGTCTCCATTGTACCTCTTACTATATAAAAGATAGTAATTGTTTTATATAACTTACATGTGCCTTTCTGTAGTAAACATGTGAGAGTCTATTGCAGATCTGAGGACATGATTTACCATGGGTCGTGTTTTTATTTTTATTTTTCCTGTATCAACGGCACCTACCCCACACTTAATAAATTACACAGAAACAGGTTTAAACTCTCAAAATGTTGTTGAGTCCTGATTTGGAGTGTTTTGGCTGAGGTCCAGCAGGGCTGGAGCAATGATGACATCCCAACAGGATACCAACCTAAATAATACACAGGGGATTAAAGGCCATGGGGGTACTGTGTTATTCATTTGCACAGTAGCCACTGCCCTGAGCAGAATGCAGGAACACATGTATGACACTGATAGGAGTTTGGAAGAACATCCAGCATATAGATGGGAATATTCCTGCATTGAATGGAGACTGAACACTGAAAACCTTCTTCCAGTTATTACTGAAATACATCTAAATCTTGAGGCAAGTATGGTTGAACGTGTATTTAGTGTGTTAAAGCTATCAGGGTCGAACACTGGCTTTTGTGCAGTTATTGTCTGAGTAGAAGAGGAAAACCACACCAGGTTACATCCACTTGGACTGGTGGTTTTGCAGGTGTTGCAGGTAGTGCAACCAGATGCGTGGCAGGAGTTTTAAGTAATTGATATTCATTGCAGTATTTGCCTTTAAGTAATACAACTTTTCAAGCTCAGAGCTTATGTTATGAAAGCTTATTTTGATGGTTGGTAATGATCTGGCTCATCATCAGATCACTGTAATTGTATCGTGGAGTGGTCCACTATGTGTGTGTCTTTCCTTCTCTCTCTTTTCCCTCCTACATCTTATGGCCACAGGCTTTGAGGATCAGTGACGTACTATGTTGTTATCATTTTTGACCCGTGGGCCTGGAAAAACACTGCTGACCTTTTGCATTCTGTATTCAGGGAGTGTTTACTCTTTAAATAAGATCAATGTTGTGTCTCTGACACATCTGTCACCAACTGTGTTGACAGTCTAACATGGACATGGGGGAAAAGTGCCACAACTTTGGTGTTTGTTCAAGGTTTAAAGATAAACAACTAGTCAACTATGGTTTTTAGTATTAAGACTTTTTAAATTCACTTTCTAATGTACAGGGTTGTTCTGGATCAGTGGGGGACATTCCTTCATTGTTTGTTTGTCTAACTGCTTGTTTTTCCTGTCTGTGCAGAAGTTGAGAATGCCAAGTGGGGACTTCAAGGAGGACAGGCTTACAACATCAGCACAATCCACCCCAAGTGGCACCCCTGTTGTCACCCCCTCCGTCACTCCCAGTGTCACCCCCTGCGTTAGTCCCCACACATCACCGGCTGTTAGTCGCAGGTAGGTAACATGCTGCTGAAATTATTAACTCATGTTATTAATTGACATAAGCCCAGAGTGAAAATCATATGTTGAAATGAGTGGAACCAGACATCCTAATCATAACATACTTAATTTCCCAACCTCGTGTCATATGTCTTATCCTTCTTGTATTTACTTACATGCTCATTGCTTGGTGGGTCTACAGGAGCTGGTTCCAGCTGAGTCCTGCGCCTTTTCTTGCCATCCCAGACCTCAGTCCAAACCCCAGCACCAACATGGGAGGAAATGAAGGAGGAGGAGGAGAGAGGTGGAGCTTCTTTGGGACTCGGTCTGTGGTACAGAAGTCCCCCACTGACCCAGGCTCTGATACCAGCACGGGTGAGAGATCACGCATCTGGATATTGACTGTATTGCAGGATTATTTAACATTATTAATGTAATGGTGTCCTGGATTACACCTGTATATCATTGCAGGAAGGTGAGAAGCTAAACCACTGAATGTTAGAAAAATCAAGACATTCAGGGGGTGTTAAAGTTACTCTTTAAAACCATGACAGTTAAGATGATCCCTTTTAAAGCTAGATTTAGGTCATTAATGATATGTACTGTTTCGTCTTCTCTCTTGTAGGTTTTTCTCTGCAGTCCTACTTTGGCCTGCAAAAGTCCTCTACCATGGATGGCACCAACACCCAGGTCAACCTCAAGGTGGAGGACCCTGCCAACTTCATGCCCCCCAAGATTGAAATCTCGGGCATTGAGGCCAAGCAGGTGCCCCCACGGCCACACAAACTTAAACCTCGGGACATGAATGTTTTAACACCTTCGGGCTTCTGAAACCAGACCAGCGGTGTAGTTACACCTCTGTGCCACATCCTCATTAGTTTTTTTTTTCCCTCTCCATCTGGTTACTCATTTGCTTTCCTGCCCTCCTCTGTCCTTGCTGCCTCCCTGCAAACTCACTGAGGCTGAGAGAAATGAGGACCACCTGTAGTATTAGGTCACCCGCCCCCGAGACATTGCTGCACTGTTACTCCTCCCAGTGGGCCTACTCAGATGGATTTCTCTCTTCTTTTACTCCAAACCATCCCTTTCCTGTCTCTTCCAGCGCATTGGTCCAAATAAAACACCAAATGAAGTAACTTTATTTGTCATCCCTCAAGATGGTTCTGCTTTGTATTATTGTTGTTTTGTCACGTAATGGGTGCATTGGCATGCATTGCCTTGCTGTCCTCGTTTCATTGTCAGTGGTGGCATGAGATTGAAGTCTTTGAAATATCTTGTCAGTCCCTTGCTTAAGTTAATCGCTTTAGCATTGCCTCTCATACTAACACTGACCAGCTATTTCAATTAATAATGCTCAGTTGCCTCATTTGTATTATAATTTGTTTTGGAGTTTTTTTTATATGCTCACAGATTTGTAGCTGTGTAGTGCTTTTCTCTGTTGGCATGCAGAGTATAGTGTGGTATGACTGAACTTGCAGAGTGTTTGCTTTTGACATTCTTGCAATTTAATTCCGCTTTTTTTATTATGTGAAAGAGTGCTTATTTTGCTTTATGACAGTATGACTGCTGACCTGAAGTGATTTTTTTTTAATTATTATTATTTCAACTTAAGTAGTTTCATATTGTTCTACTTTAATTCAACACTGGTCATTCTAAATAAGTAGAATTTTGGGTTTATCACATTTTTATATTGCATCACAATATTGTTTCAAAATGCTAAAACATATGAAGCATTGAAGTGGTCATTTTCAATATTTGTGTGTGTGTGTCACAATCCAAGAATGCCTGCTGTTTTATTTGAAAAAGTTGATGAATTCTAGTAATTGCACAAGGGAGGTTGTCTCCCACTTACATCTGTAAATAAATCTGATAGTGACAAGCAAAAATGGTCCTCTTTGTTTTCTTGCCTCAACCATGGAGGTTATGTATTCACCTGTGTCTGTGTTGGCAGAATTACGCAAAACACATCAAACCGATTCACGCCAAATTTGGAGGAAGGATGAGGCATGAGCCAGAGAAGGGCCTATTAAGTTTAGGTGCTGAACATTGCAAGAGGGCATTTTTCAGCATTCTCGTTAAGTTTCTCAGGAAATACTGTTTGGATATAGATGCAAAAATCATGTTGTAAAAAAATATGTTGTTCAGAGCCACCAGTTTGTACAGTTTGGTGCAGAACAGAGTCAGACAGACATGTAGGATTGTTTGGCCTCTGCGGAGGTATGCACTCTACTGAGTGCTATTCAAGGTTTTTTGTTTGTTTTTTTCTTTCTCTTGTTGTTTGTTTCACTTAATATATTTGGGGCCTGTAGCAAGGCAATATAAAATGGGCTACCTTTCCCTTGTCATGGAAAAAGAGTGATAACAATAAGCACCAACTGGAAATTATTCATGCAATGTCAGCACATAAGGGTGGACTTTGATCCCAGTGGCGATAACATGTAAAGCTCTCGCACCAACCTTTAACTGCAGTCTTTGGCCACAAGATGGCACAATAAGTTCAACATGGAATCACATCACATTACATTAAAAGTTTCTTACTTATTAGTTTGACTCTTCTTCACTCGTGTGTTATATTGCATAGACCCTTATCAGATAAGAATCAAAAACAGGAGCATGTGTGCTGCATTCAAATCATGTATTAAGTAGCCATGATATTTATTTATTTATTTTGTTCTAATTTCATAATCTGAAATAGATAATCAGGAAATTAATTTTGCCATGCAAACATGAGGGGCAGAGGTGAGAGGAACCGTGAGGAGATTATGAGTCTCTCTGGTGACTAGTTTATCAGGTCATCTGCTGTGTATACACAGATTTAATTAGTCTTGTCCTGCTGTTGTCAGAGAGATTAATCTTTGCAGCAATTATATTGTCAACAATACCACAGGATAGCTGAATATTATTACCTGCCAGGTCTCCTTTCTCCATATCAAAGCAAACATCCAGGCCATGAGACAATGAGCCAGCAAGGAGAAACAGTAGAGAGCAGAGTCCTCCCCGTGGGCTCAGCCATGAACGGGCAAGGTTTACAGCCTTGTTAAAGCTCTCTGCACTTATTGTTTGATGCTCCATTGTGTGTGAGAGAGAAACAGTATCGCAGTGTGTGTGTCTCGTGTGGTTGCTTTATTCAGGGTGTGCCTGTAGCCTCCATTTCATTACCTACAGAGACACAACAGAATGCAGATACATACCATTTACATGTATACTGTATGTTGACTCATTATAAAGAGTGTATGTAAATAATGAATCTTACCTTGGAGCTGCAGTTCTAACAAGAAGCATGGCCTTGACTTGTGGCAAACTTTCACTTTCTATCTCATTAAATTAAAAATGTAACTTTCATTTATTCAGAAATTTGTTGGAGCTTTTCAAGGAAACTTTCCTTCCCTTGATTACAGGCTGCTGAATGTCCACGTCAGGTTTACAGGTGGTGTGATAGGAGCCAGGGTGAACATCAAATGCGACAGGCAAGTGCAGACAGAGAGCTGTCAGTCAGAAGCTGGACGTGGGTGGTCATTAGCGGCAATTAAAGTGATGGACAGATGGACACAAGATGAAAGGCAGGGAGAAAGACAGTGCAGTGAATTTGGTGTAAGATATTGTTGAACCTACAATCACAGATGGAGATGTTCAGTCTTAGGCCACATCTCTGTTAGAGGTAGTCAATATGGCACATAAACAACTGGGCAGAGACGACTGTGTCAGTAACACTCAACCAATATCACACACAGCAATAAAGCAAAGTAAAGAGAATCAGAGGGCGGGGGAGTCTGGGAGGGAGCGAGACAGAGGAACAGGGAAATAGAGAGCGAAGGGTGGAGTGCCCTGGCAATCATGACATAATACAGATGGCTCTCTCTCTCTCTCTGGGTCGGACATGACGTGGTTGTTGCGAAGCCCCCTTCCCCCCACCCTGCCCCACCCTTCCCTGCTCCCCGCCCCCCACCCCTGCTCCGATCCCACACAAATCATTTAGCTCACTCACAGATGTGCGATGGCAAAGCACCACCCTGCCAGAGTGACCGCACACCAAAACAAACAATATAGGGTCTCATCTGCAATCCGACACGGCACACTCACTTACTCATCTGTATTTTGAAAAACTGGTCTTGCCAAATTCCTTCCTTAACAACCTCAAAACAACGTCTTTCCTTTCCACTGACTTTATTTTAATTCCTCACACCCCTATGACACAGCTTTGATTTGCCTGTCTGGCCAAACTACCAAGATGTGGAAACAATGCCGGTGCCAGCTCACAGGAAACCGTGTCAACTTTGAATTTTTTTAAGTCCAGCTTGTTCCACTGATCCAGCTTCATGTGTGTTAGTGATATTACATCTGTAAAAACACTGTATAAACACTGTTAGAGTCTAATGGTGTACTGTGTAAAGGTCAGCTTTGAGGAAGACTGTGTGAACTTTCATCTAATATATGTAGGAGTGTTAGAAGCACTTCATGTCAGGATGACTCCAGGAGTATGCCAGGAAATCCTCTCACCAGCTCATGAGTTTGTATCTTCAATTATTGGGTTGACCTACACAGATTAATTATTTTAAAGCAGCAATAAACTCTTTTGAAAGCTGCTGTGATGCAAAGCATGTGGTACTGTCTGTATCAGCTCTACATGAGATGTTACTTGCAAAGACACCAGAGCTGAATTTCTTAATACACTAAAGAAAGCGATAAGATAATAATATCTACACTTGCCAGACATTGTTACTGGAATTACATTTCATTTAAAGCCATAAATGCAGTACCTCTTATTCACTGAACTCACAACTTGTTAGTGTAACAAGCGTCACCAGCCGTGGTGATGACTAACGTACTGTTTTCTCAGAGGTAATCTGATTATTCACGCGATGACATGAACAGCTGGTGACAAAAACTTAGCGAGGGATTTGGAGGGGGTCTCTTTCAACATTTGCTGCTGGGTGGGTTCTCTGTCTTGTACTCTACAACATCTGACTCCAGAACCACATCTGGGGCTGATTCACGGTGACATGGCCCTGAGGTGAACCCACCAAGCTCAGAGAAGCTGGGGGGGGGGGGGCACAGGGACCTGAACCGATGGTACTGTATCCTGTGAAAGTAAATATAAATCATGCCTACTACCTGGGGATAGGGTTACAGTGCTGTGGCTGTTAACACAGATGTAGGTCACACACAAATCAAATCAGCGTGCTTACAGTATGTTATGTAATAACAAACTGCTGTACCCCATAAATTGAGATGACATGAGACTTATGTTACAGCATCGCTGTGTCCCTGAAGAGCCCCTGAAGAAAAAAATGTGCATCTTTGCACAGTCAGTGAGTGTGTATGGATGTAAGCATCAGAGAATTATATAGAGTAAATAGTACTTAATACTGTAACCTCTGTATCCTTATGGCAAATGATTGTTTATGGAAAAGACAACAACACAGAGCTGCCAATTGTTGTTCCCCCTATTCTTCTCTCCTCATGTTTATGTATGTATGTAGCAGGTGATGGTGATGTGTGATGAGTGGGATACTCTTCGTGTACCACACTGCTTTGTTTTTTCTCCTTGTTTTATCTATGTGCTTTTGGAAAAACTGAAACAATCAATATTTAAATTGATCTAACAAATGTTACCTGTTTTATGTAACCCAGTTTCCAGCCTCTGGCTGTGTGTCTCAGCACAGTTCCTCAGGCATTCTCCTGCCATCCCCCACTGAGAAACAGAGAGAGAAGCAGAGAGTATTGTTGGGCCCTCCTGCACTGGCCCCCAGGAGCTAACATGAAGCAGATGTGCGAGGGAACCCCCCCAACAAGGTCTGAACAGTCAGCTGGAGGTGCTCAACTCACCAGAGCCACATCCGGCTGATGCACTCAGTATTCATTTAGAAGCCACACACACTCAGAGAGCTGCTGATGCCCTCACACAGAAAACACAAGAAAGGTATGTGAAAACACTACCACTCATTGTGCGTGCAGCCCTGCCCGTGTGTGTGTGCACTCAAAAATCAAACTTTAGCATGTGTGTGCAATGATTCATGTCTGGGATGTGCTGCTATAGAGATTAATTTAACACCCAAGACACGTATTGTGCAATCGACTAAAGTGCATGATATTTTATAATCAAAATTACGTACTCCAGGCTACAGTGTTTCCTTATGGACTCTAAGCGAAGATTAAGGTGTGTACATTAGCATTTATCTTGGCTACTAACCAGTTTTTATCATCAGCCAGATAAATTATATCATAGTTATTAATATTTACATAAACTTTAAATTAGGGCCATAGTTTATGTCACCAGTCATGAATTAACCCTCAAATATTCAACAAATGTTGCCCACATCCTGTTTTCATACATTGCCTGCTATACTTTGTAATTGATATTTCCTTGTTGTTATTGGATGGGAATTGAGACGGATGAATAGATGGTTTATTCGTTTTAATATGATGTGGCTGTCAGACTGTGAGTGCTGTCATTCCTGTAGGCTCACCCACACGCTCCACACAACACTAGTTTATCTGGGTGAATCCTTTCAAATATTTGACACTTTATTGACTGTGCCACGATAACCTGGCATTGCTTTATTATTAGTATGTAACAGTTAGAGAAGATGAATACCATGAGTAGCAATAAAGTATGGTCCTAACCTAACAAACTAGACAACAGAAGTGAAGGGTTAAAAGCTGAAAAGGTAAAAGTGAAAATGAATCAAATATTTAAACTCCCTAAAATTCTTTGATAAGCTGCAGCAAAACCTCACTGTTGCCCATCATTTTATATCACCATAGTTATTAAGGAACCTTTGATCTTTGGTGTGGATCTCATTGGATAATGAAGTCATGGTGCACACTTAATTATAATTATTAATCCCTTAAGCCAGGAGAGGAATGCAGTACTTTGGCTTCTGTCACAGTTTCTCACTCACGCACATCCACACATGCATATTAATAAATATGTGTAGCATTAGCTTGGGTGTGGAGCTGTGGAAAAACAAACATGTAATTATACTTTTTAATACACTCACAATAGGCCACTTGTAAAATGGTCCATCCCTGTTCTACTTCATAATGATCACATATGGGCTGATGTGGTTTGGACAAAGTGAGGTGAGGTTTGTTAATAAGCCAGACGCTCACACATTCCTCAAGCAGAGACATGGACAGTAAGTGGACAAAATGTCGTCAGAGAGAACACACATGTACCAAGATTTTTTTTTCTCTGTTTTTGTGCCTTTCTCTGTTATTTTTTTTAAGTTGTCCTCCCCACACACTGTCTCACACATTCTCTGACTACCTGTCTCCTTCTACCCACTCGGTCCCTGTTGGTTCCCATCCAACTGAGATGAAGGGTGGGGACAGAGATAAGCAGTGTCTCTGCCTACCCCTAATATTGTCATAGGTCTTCAATATGGAAACCATAGTTCAAATGTAATTTAGATATATTATCAAACCAAATAGTTTATATAATAATTTAGTCTCCCTCAGTATCTGTGTTACGCAAATTCACATAAAGCAAACGCAATAACTCCATATAAACCTGTCCAAGTCAGTTGGTTTCTATCATTCATTGTTCCCTTTAAATGCTGCCTTGGCACCAGATCTGAGCTCTGGCAAGACCTTCGCACAGTGAAACTAGAAGCAGTAGGAGTAATCAAAGTGATATGGTTGATAAGTAAGTGCCTGACTTCAGTGCTGTGCTGTGTTTTAGTTTGACTTTTGTTTCACTAAAATGGTACTACAGCTGAACTCCTTAAACAATTTTGTGATGTATGTGAATAAATAATAAACACATCATTTATCCAATCATTAGTCAAATAAATAGTTTATTAATCTCTGTTAAATACTTCCAACCAGGCGTTTCACCAGACTGTCATTACTGTCGTCACAGTTCATGTAAGTGTATCTGTTTCATACCTGAGACTTTTATAAAACTGTTTCCTGATATTCACTTAGGTGGAATAGACAATAAAATATTTTTTTATATCAATGTGAACATAAAAAGTCCTTAAACTAAGTACACAGGTCAGTGAAGGAACAAGTGTTCCAGAGTCCGGGAAATCATCTTAGTTGATAAGGAAGCAACTTGTGCTATCAAGAAGGATAGGAACAGAAGAGATGACGGTGGACGTAATCCCCTCAGTTTCTGTCAATTAAAATAAATACGTAATTCGTTATTGCTCTATGTTTTGCTTGGAATCAGATCACCCTCAGTAAGAGTAGAAACATGAGAGTACAGTTATCGACCAGATGACTCCGGTACCAATACAGAATAATTAGTAGTCTTACGCCACATTCCTAGGTTCCTTAGAAAAACAACTTCCAAGTTACAGAAACTTGGATCATTGCACAAAGACACAAAACACAGTAGGTTTCAGTAACATTATCAAGAACTGACCACATGACCTAAATCCTTTTCATCATCTAAGTGTATCTGTTTCATACCTGAGACTTTTATAAAACTGTTTCCTGGTATTCATTTAGGTGGAGTAGACAATAAAATATTTTTTATGTCAATGTGAACATAAAAAGTCCTTTTCATCACCATTTTGGGGTTGTGCTCTCTACATTTTCTTCCAGGTTATCTCCCAAAATCCAAACGTGCAGCATTGGCAGTCAGGGTATGAGGAGTATGGCGGATGGCTTTACCACCCAGAATAGCACAGTTGCCAACAGGTGAACCTGAGTGAGCCAATTCCCCCACCCATGGTGGATTCAACAGGTGACATGCTGAACGTGCAGTTCTGGGGCCTAGGAAGGTACCTAGGAATAGAATCACATAACCTGAATAATTTGTTTATAAACCAGAGTGATACATTCAGGAATCTTTAAACCCCTGATAAGATCAGGTCTGACTCAGGTCTCAAATTACATAAAACCAGTGACCAATCAATACTTCCTTGTTACTTACTACTTTTGTGCTCCCGGTAAAGTTGTCTATTATGCACTTATTCAGGAACTCACCTCAATAATTAGCACTTACTCCCCTCATTGTTCCTCATTCATTCCTTACAAACTACTCATCAGTTCTTGGGCATGTACAGAACAAATAAATGTAACATAACAATAGTACAAGAATGTGAATAAATTATATACAATGTAGAAACTAATGTATACAACCACTACAGAAATACTCA
Source organism: Lates calcarifer (assembly GCF_001640805.2). Taxonomy (NCBI): domain Eukaryota; kingdom Metazoa; phylum Chordata; class Actinopteri; family Centropomidae; genus Lates; species Lates calcarifer. Next base: position 10,535,984 of record NC_066840.1, on the reverse strand, counting down.
GTTTATTTCCCAACATTACATTCAAATAGATTAATTACTATTAAGAAATGAACCAGATTTTCAATAGAAGTAACAGAGACACTTTTATTCAGACATTCATGAGATTTTTTTTAGTCTATACAAAGAGCAGGAGAGACCAAAAGTGTGCCAGCAAAAGGTTTAGTGAAACTAAGTATAGAGTTGCACCTGTTCTGCATCAGTAGACACAATAAATTAATCTTGTTCCCTGTTGTTAAAGATGCCTGTAGAGGAACAGGTTTTGTTTCATTTACAGTACAATTCCTCATTCATAGTTTGGTGAAAACGGTCCGAGCTGACGTAAAGAAATCAGGACCAAACCTTCACCAAATAAATAATAAAAGAAAGAAGTGATTGATAATTGAAAATAGATATTTACACATGTCAGACTTGGCTGACAGAGGCAAAAGGTGAACCATCACCTATAGCTCCGTGTCTCATTGAAACTCTCCACTGCTTTCTGACGTTAACAGGTGGGTTTGACAAAGAACTGAGTTAATAGGCGCCCGATCCATCTATGACAGATGAAGTGGTGAACACCTGTGAGGCAGCAGGATAGTGTTAACAGGACAGGGGGAGGCGTCAGAGGGGGTGTGGCCCGCTGCCTCTCCAGGAAGCACCATTTAAAATGCATATTGGGACTGTGCCGGAGTGATCAGTCGCTCTGGATTTAACACGGGAGAAGCAGAAGCATCACTCCACTCCAGCGGGAACTTACAAGACGTTTTCTCACTAAAAAACAAGCCTTTTAACAACGACGGCAAAGCTTGAGCCATGTGTGGTAAGGCTTCTCCTCATGTTTCTTTTTAATGTTTGTATCTTTTAATCTTGTTGCGAGGAATTTAAGCGAATTACGCACGAAAATTGCTTCATGACGAGCCCCTGCAGTGCCCAGTGCTATAAGAGCGATGTTTAAGAGTGTAATACCAGCGATAAAGCGAGACATTTGCAAAGTTATCAGATAATTTAACGGGTTATGACGACCTTGTTACAATTTTGTGATAATTTAAATATTTAGTCTGAGCCGCAACAGTTGGATAAATCTCAGTTTTCTGATCTGTGTGGATTCCTGAAGCGCTTTACGCACAACTGCTACGTGTCAGTGTTTTCACTTACGGGTGTAGACAACAGGACAGGCAAGCCATACCAGTTACTGTTAAAGGGTAGCACAGGGAATAGTTATTACCTCGCGTCCATGAGGTGACGCACATCCATCCTACCCTGAACCATCAGTGCATCTCGCCTTTTGACAACCTCACATGTCTCCGGTCTCGAGCAGGAGCGTTTACAGCTCTAAGTAAATCTTTAACAGTCCCCCCGGCCTCTCCTCACGTCCGCGAGGGAGAGGCCAAGGTTGCTGCTTATCCGCAGTCTGCCTACCTGGCTGCTCCAACACTGCGCGCAATGTGCGTCCGTCAATGGCCAGCTGTGTGCCTGCGGGAGAAGAGAGCTGCCCGGAACATTCCGACACACACTCATACACACACACACACACACAGAGAGAGAGAGAGAGAGAGAGAGAGAGAGAGAGAAGTTGGTTTAGAAATATACAGATTATGGACAACATACCCAGCAGCCTCATACTGTACACACAAAGTTATTTTAATTTAATAAGGATGCATCAGTTTGCCCTAACTCATGCCATTTAATGTAATGACATGCCATGTCTGGTTTCTCATTCTGTCTTATGTGTCCTTGTTCTTCCAGGGTGAATACATTAGATGAGGATGATAGATAACAAAAATAATATAGCTTGGACTAAGTAGTTGATCTCACTGAACAAGCAGCTCCTTCCTTAATGACTTATCATGCAACTGAATAATAAAGTATAGAATAAAAAAGTGAATATTGATGTAATTTCATGACTGTTTAGGCCAGCGTTCGTTCCTTTGCTTGCATTATAGATTTTTCATAAAAACATATGGTAATACTTATTAAAAAGATGGCACTGTTTGCTTTGCCAGTTGTGTAAACTCTGCCCACAGCTTTGAGCCTGTCAGAGGATTCAAGCCCTGCTTCTTTTTCTTCCACCCTCTCTAAAAGGAATCTTTGCCTACCTGAATTACCAAGTGCCTCGCACCAGAAAGGAGATATTTGAGACGCTGGTGAAGGGACTGCAGAGACTGGAGTACAGAGGGTACGATTCAGCAGGTAAGACACTCGGCTACACAGAGTTGCCACACACGCGCACACATGTGCACACACACACACACACACACGCCATGGACAAACACTAATAGTACTCCTTGGCAGCACCTGTGTGCCAGGTCCTCAGAAATCAAACCCCAGGCAACATTTCTCAGTATTCAGAGCTCAAAGACATGAAATTACCCAGAGATTTAATGATGAGTAGTCAGCCCTGGAACACATAGTGTACATACTGTATATGAATCATGTTTAAAGGTCAATAAATAATATGTCCTATGTTGGGTCAGTTTTCTGAGGACACAAGCACGCCCTAACCCATTCAACCTCTTTCTGCTGCACATGATTGTTTGACATTTAAGTTAAAAGCCCAATCATAATTCTAATGACTGAAATGAAGACAAACTGGTATGACAGGTGAAACAGATGACATGCCAAGAGTGTAGTCAATGTCACATCAACACACCTTTAATCATAAAACCAGGGGGAGATTATCACCACTAACAATTTTGCTTGCAGGAATAAAAATGTTTCAGCTACCGCAACACCTTGTAAAGCTCCAGTGACATCACACTCAGATCTTACTGCGACCTGGATATTTAATAATACTCACACACACACCCATACGCACATACACTTTGTATTTGTTCATCCTATTTGAGCAGGATGAAGCCACAGGTCCTTTTATAACTGTTAACCGCAGTCTCCTACATAACACAGCACCTCAGATACTAATGTGTTAAATCACAGGTCACTTTAATTACCTCAAATAATTTACCTTCACTTTGAATTTGTGATAATTGTGTGTTTAGGGCCTGTCTGTCCAACTATGAAAGTATATATTTAACTCTTCTCTCCTTGTCTGATTGCAGGGATTGCTGTGGATGGCCCTAACAAGACCACTGACATTAATGGAAACACCATCTGCTTGATCAAGAAGAGGGGGAAGGTCAAGGCTCTGGATGAGGAGCTGTACAGTGAGTTTATCCACATATCATTTAATATTTCTATGACCGATTTGTACATCAACTGTGGAGTTAAATATGGTGGTGGTAGTTTTACTGGTTGTGCTCCGTGTATACCAGCATGATCAGTGCAGTCATTTTTATTTTCACATCATCCTCTGTTTTTCTGTCTTAATCCAAACATTTGAAGGAAATTATCCAGAACTTAGAATCAATTTTGTCCTTTGGTTCGTGGTGCATTTTTTCTGTCTTTATAGTTCCCTGCAGTCAGTTCATATCAGTAAAAGAATTGTTGTTGTGTTTTCCTTGTACAGAAAAAGACACACTGGACCTGGACGCAAAGCTCAACACACACTTTGGCCTTGCTCACACTCGTTGGGCCACACACGGAGAGCCAAGTGCAGTCAACAGCCACCCCCATCGCTCTGACAAGGACAACGGTAATATAATGTACTAATATGCATGCTAACACTCTTTTATATGCTGTATGCAAATGCACTTAACATCCATGCTCAGCTAAGTATAAATCTATGCAAAACATACTGCAGGAATCTCAGTATATTTGGCTTAACTGATGCACATTAACTACAGTGAAAAAATAAAGGGCAAATCAAGATCAACTCTGTCTCCATGATTCCCATGTCTTGAATCATTTCATTGTCCACCTATAAAAGTGGCATATATATCTTGGCTGAAAAGTCAAGGTGCTGTAGACGCCCTCACACACCTTCTATTTTCTATCGAATACACACCCATCATTTTGTCATTTGCGTGCCATGCTCGTAGGTGTGTCAGTAATATACCTTGGTTTTAAACTGAAGCATGTGCTGTATGCTCATAAAAATACAAAGTGTGAAAGTCCATTTCATAAGGAGAAAACTGTGCTGTCATGTCATAGTGGTTATACTATATTTGTGTCATTTGAGCTGCTTCTAAATCCACTGCTGTGTCCACATGTATTATCCTCCATTGTTGAAAGTAACATTCTTTAAATAGTAACAACCTGTTAGACCTGCCATATCATACATTGAGATCATCATTGCTCAGGTCTGCAGGTGTGGCAGTTATTGCTCTATTATTAGTTTAGAACTTGGGCAGCATATAAATTCTTTAAGAGAGTAAAAAAATCATTGGTAGAGAACATACATGTCGTCTCATCGTCCCATTACAATTTTACTAAAACTTTTAAACCTTTAGCCCCTTTATCTAACATTTTTACTCTCGCTGCCTTTTCTCAGAGTTTGTTGTCATCCATAATGGCATCATCACCAACTACAAAGAGCTGAGAGAGTACCTGGTAAGTGATCCTATCATGAGGAATTCCTGTTGTACAAACAACTGAATTATCATCTTGTTCAGTGCTATTCTTGGACCTGTCAGTCAGGTTGAAGCTCGTACCACTGCAGACACTTAGTGTCATCCTGTTCAGTGGCTAGCTGCTCTGACACTGTCCTAACATCCATAGAATAAGTTAGAAAGACTCTTTAAAGTGGCAATATATGTCATGTTGTTCCTTTTAGCCCAGTGTTCAAGGCTGACTGAAATACTAACACTGGCCACCAGTCAAGCAAATGTAAATTTTTGGCTGCACCATTTGTTATTTCTATTCAGCTGGGATTGTTTTATAAGTCAACCTGCTCACTGCATCAGTAACCACTGGAAGCAAAGGACTGTAAAAAAGCATAAACATATAAACATATTTGTAAGAATGCAAGATGAATATATGATAGATATAAAGAAAACAGCAGTCTACAGTAACATGCTGTAGCATTCATAGAGACTAAAATCACATTATTTATGAGTTTTAAATTTTCTGTCATTAAATAAGAATGTCAAAAGTGATTTGTTAGCTCATTATGCTTGCACAAAAGCTGCTCTATGGAGTTGTTTTTGACTGGAATGTAGTAGCTTTCATGTTATCCCTCTGAAGAAGCATGGATTAAAAACTTGAGAGAGGATGTTTCTTAGTAGTGGGGAACTGTTTGTTGATAGAGGGAGGAAATCTAATGATTAAAAACTGAAAGAAACCTCTTTGTTAAAATAGTTCACCTTGTTCAAACTGGATTATTGCACATTAAATATTTAGTGTAAAATAACTTTATCTGCCCATGCAACTTTAGTGTGTAACAACATCACTTTAACAAATGATGTATTGAACCTGGTCACTTGAGGACATTTTCAGTTAATGAAGTAGGTAGTTCGTTACACCCATCAATGATATGAGACACTTTGGATGCTATACATAATTTAGATTTCCTCTTATCTGTTACCTGTATAAGAATATGGATTTCAGACAGTGCATCCTCTTACCTTTCTCAGATCACCAAAGGATATGAGTTTGAGTCAGAGACTGACACAGAAGTGATCCCAAAACTGATCAAATATGTTTACGACAACCGAGAGACTGACAGCATCACCTTCTCCACGCTGGTCGAGAGAGTCATTCAGCAGCTGGTGAGTCGTTAACACACACAAACCAGTGTTGAGATTATAAACTTTCTTTTTAAGCAATACTTGAACATATTAGGGCTTCTACTATGATTCTTCCCTCTGTCAGTGCTTTAGCTGTGTTGTAGGAGATGGAAATTTTTATAATCAGCTTCCTGGTAACTATGAAGGGTGGCATCATGTAGCTCAGCATCATAAAATGTGTAATTGTCCAGTCATTCATGCACACATTCATTAGCTCGCTCTGAGTAGTGTGAAACTGCTTAAACTTCCTGTCCTTTAAAACACAGTACACCATCACAAAAACAGTCCCCATGACAACCGCCTTAACAGCATCAAGTGACATCATCACTCGTAGAAACTTCTTTTTTTTTCTTCTTTTTTTTGGGTGAGAGGGAACGAGCCTGTCTTTTCCACTTTGGGACTTTTTCGTGCTAAAGAGCTCCACACTTTTCAGCTGGAGCGAGTTGTCTCTTTTCAGAAAAGCAAAGGAGGCAAAAGCAGCCATTTTGGTTTTGGAGTAATGGGAACCAGATAGTTAGACCCACTAACAGCCTCGCAACTGTGACACCCTCCCCTCGCCTCGAGTCCAGTGCTCAGACCACCGCTTTCAACACCACACACACACGCACAAACACACACCCAGTTCTGCTTCTAGTAACCACCACAGGCAGCATTGCAGTCGGTGCTTTCGAAATACAGCTGACGTTATACAATAGAGGTCTTATTTCTCTTAACACCCACACCCCCCTACCAGCCCCCCAATACCTCACTACTTCCCAACACTCGCCCACACCCCCACCCACCACCACAACTACCAAACCCCACAGGCCCAGAAGAAACATTTGCTTGTGTTCAGAAAACTCTTCTCGTTAAAGTTACACACACTCTCTAGGAATACATGGCTGACTTTACCTCAACATTTGAATTATTATATTTTGAATTGTTTCCTATACTCCTCCCTCACAGCCTCATTTAACCTTGGTGTATTTTCACTCCTTCATCAAGCTCATGTAAACTCTGTGTTTCCTCTGCTTCTCTCTGTCTCAGGAGGGGGCCTTCGCTCTGGTGTTTAAAAGCCGTCATTTCCCTGAAGAAGCTGTGTCCACCAGGTTAGTATATACATATATATGTATACACACACACACACACACACACACACACACACACACACACAGTAACCTGGCATTTCACGACATTATGGTCCAATATCTGTGTCGTGATCCAAGACTCACTGAAGTTGACTCATCCCTGTTATGACCACTATGATGCAATACCAAATCTGATTTAGGAGACTCTTTGATTCACTCATCGTGTCTTATCTTAGCCTACATCCCTTACATATGACACATTATGACTCTGGAACGTGGTTGCGATAATGGGTAATTAATTATACAGCTTTTTCCATGTGCATATGCGTGAATGTGTGTCCTGTCTGACCACATGTGTCAGTCCTTGGCCGCGTCTTAAGACCCAGGCAGAGAGAGACTGAGAAAGAGAGAGGAGCAGAGGTTGAGTTCAGGTTCCCTCTCTCCCTTCTGGGCCTCTGGCCTCTGGGCTGTCGGCCCTACGCCTCCTTCTCTGTGACTCATTAACGGAGAGACTAGAGAGTTTCCTGTTTCAGCTCCGGGAACCGCGGCTGCCAGCAAGACTCCTGGTTAATCACTTCTCATCGTTTTATTTGACTTTATACCTTTCCTGGTTCATTGAGCCGTCATGGATCAGGGAAGAAGGGAGATTGCTGGAGCGCTGGAGCAAGGGGATAAGAGAGAGAAAAGGGAGGAGGGCAGGTAGGGCAGCAAAATGAAGACTGATAGGTGGCCAGTAAATTGTGGTTTATGCAGACAGGTTGTCAGGTGGTGCCAGGCTGCTTCTTGGCACACCTGCTACTGAGGTCAGGAAACACTGACATATCAGTTGTCCATTGTGTGCTTGTTGTTTCTACAGAAAAAACTTTGAGACCTGATACCAGTGTTGCACAGCTTTGGCTAAACTCAGTATAGTTTTGTGGTTAATATGTTGAATAGTCAGCATTGTCTCTCAGGATGAAGGAATGTTTCTAATTATCTAGTGATGGTAGTCAGTGCCCACCCTTTGTTGTCAAGGACTCTCTTCTTCCCAACTTCTTTTACTTTTACTGTTTCTCAATCTCCCATTCTTTCTCTTCCCACCTCCTGGTCTGTCTCTTTCTTACTCTTACGTTTCTTTCATCCCTCTCTTCCTCCCTAAGGGTAAATATTGTATTGGATAGCGACCACATGTTTCTGTTTGCAAGCCTCCCTTTTTAAGCCCCACACCCCTTAAAACAACCAGTGGTCTTACGTCAGCGTAGCCGTGCCCCAGAGAAATGCTAACCAGAGAAAAAGAAGAGATCCAGACAGAGAAAGACAAGAAATAAGGAGAGGCCCACTGGATGCAGTTTCTCAAGAGCCAGTGTCATTATAACTTGTTTTGTTATACTGTTTGCACTGTGGTTACAGGATGTGTGTGTGTGTAAAGATTTCATCTATTTCAAGGTTAGTGACCTCACACCCTCCTCCATCACCTGTCAAATCTACCTGTGGCTGCAACTTCACAGCCAATAGGAGAATCCCACATGGAATCAGTAGCCAATCAGGAAGCAGTGACTTGGTCCAGGAACTGTGAGCAAATCCTACAGGGATGTAGATGAATGGAGGATCGGTTTACCTGCCTAGTGTTCAAATTGAAAGGTTTAGAAGAGATTTGGAATAAGTAGGAGTAACGCAACAGGATTAAGTATAAAATTGTGCAAAATTAATTTCACAGAAGTAACAGAAGTAGAAAGTATAAATAGAAGGAGATAAAAGAGTGCCAGAGTGTTTTGTTTGGAATAATACAGGAGGATAGGGTGTCAGCTTGTCTCAACGGTCATATTTTCACAAAGCATCACATGACAGTGTGTATCTGACACTGTTGTGTGTCTACAAAGCATAATCCTCTATCCTATCCTACCTTACCCGTGCTCTCTCTCTCTCCCTCTCCCTCCTTCTGTCTCTTCCTCCCTACCTGCTTCATTCTTGTCCCGGCAGGAGAGGAAGTCCATTGCTCATTGGTGTGCGAAGCGAGCATGAGCTGTCGACCGAACACATCCCCATCCAGTACAACAGTGGTGAGCTCTGTTTTTTTTTTTTTCCTTTCTGTCTGCCACCACTTCCGATACACCACACTCTAAATCTCTCCATAAATGCACGCTTGCACACAGACAAACTGTTGGCACACACATTCACAACAGCCAACCCAAAGCTTAGATAAACTATATATCATAATCATTAGCATGTTGAATTTAATAGCATAATAAAATATAAAAAATAATCTTGTTCCTGCTGATAATAACCTAACAGTATCTAACATTCCAGCTATCATGGTTTTATTGATCATCTAAGTCTGCAACTAAAGGAACTTTGACCTGAGAGATGCTTGCTTTGTTATATTTGTTACCCTGATAGGAAGTGTTTGACAAATCTCTTTACTATTCAAGAAGTATGTGCACGTTTGAAAAAGTCAGCTTTGATCAGTGTAAAAGTTCCCTCTTGTCTGTTATCACATTGTCATCACATTTTGTACTACTTTCATACACATTTTAAGAGGATGATGCAAACACAGATTAAAATCAACAATGCATTAGTGTGTCAGCCAAGACTACTGAAGTTTTAAATCAGGTAAATGGGTTATGTAGAGACTAGATAATATCCTAAACAGGCACTGGCACTGTAGTTTGGAGCAAACTGAAACAGGAGTAAATATTTGTTGGCTATATTCAGCCACTGATATGGTGCTCTAGTGAGTATTTACAGCAGCAGGATGGTGTATGTGGGATTGACTCTAAATACACTAGTGCCTGTGTTGCCCAGTGCAACAGTGTAGCTTATTGATGTGTTTTTTGGACTATATCAGGCTTTGGCTACACAGAATTTCTTTAGGATCAATTCATTGTTGGTTTTGATCTTTTCAACTTCTTTACAGTATTACCAGACTTATCCTTATTATTACTAAGTGCTAATGGTTAAGTAAACCTATACTATTAACACTTGTTCAACAAGACATTCAGAAAGTTAAAAACTTTCAGAGACTTGACTGCAGCTACTCAAATGTTCAGAGGCCTCACACACTAAACTTGATACAGTGCAGTAGCTTTAGACATGTCTCCTATCAAGGGAGCGTTTTCTCTTCACTCCCTCACTGGGTTACAGTGTGATATTACGCTCAACTATTGATTTTCTCAGATATACGAGAAACAAATCCAAACTCACTCTGTCAAAATTATTCTCTTGGCTAACTGTGGAAGTAATACAAGATGTTTTGTGGTTCTGCTATTTATTGTGCAATAATTCTTTTTAAAAAGTTTCTTAGAAAGTCATTTTTCCTAAGGTGTAGCCAGGGACCTGTGTGTGTAGTTTTAATGGGCAGTGGTCTTTTGGAAATTCAAATGCTTCCCAGAATTTTGGAATGGTTTGAGAGAAATAATCTGTCGTCATGTCATGTTAGCAACAAGCTGCTTGTTGCGTCTCTATCTCTACTGTGTCTTCAATGTCTTATCAGTTTACTTAAAATTTATGGCACTTAGTAGCTCAAGTGAGTCCAGTCCAAAGTCTAAGGCAGAGTTAAGTGATTTGGATCCAGGAGGAAACCAAATTGGGTGTGTCATTTTAATGGCTGAAAAAATCTGCTTAATTCTCTTTGGCTCTCTCATTCCATTAACATTTTATACAGTGACTAAAATCTCTATTATCATGCATCCTCTTTGTCGTTTAAACAATACATAAACACTATAGGAAAGTTACCAAATAAGACCATGACTGGTTCTGTGTCATGCCTGTGTTATTGCAAACTCAAGAGAAGATCCTCCAGGGCCCCTTTCACTGTCATCACTCAGCATATTTGTCTTTGTGTGTGTCTTGCTCCTCTGTAGATGGCAGCTGAGATCTTTTCACTGGCATTTTGTTGCCATTGAAACAAACCCTGAAATCTTTAGACTTGTTTGCATGAACAAAGAACAGCATTCTCATGTGCTGTAAAATAATCTGGCAGATTTCCTCTTAAATTTTGATTTTAAGGCCACCGTATGAACTTTGGCGCCCTCAAATGGTATCATTGAGAAAGACACCTTGTCAGAGAAGTATGCAGCTGATAATAACCAACAGCAAATATAAATAAATAAACAAATAAATAAAATTGACTGCAAATATTGCACACCGATGAGTAGTAGTTGGTCGCCTCAGTTTCACCTTTTGTTTATTTGTTAATATAAAACAATTCTGATATTTCCATAATCTGCTATAAATATTTTATTTTTGGTTGAATGTTTCACAGAAAAAAAATCTTATTTTTACCATCAAATTAAAATTTCACGACATGACAAACCCATGTCCACAGCTGGGACCTGACGACATCTGGAAGTTGAAAGGGGGAATTCAAGTGATGAGCACATCTTGATTGTTTTAGTCACTCAAAGTCACTGTGTAACCTCTGACCCTTGACCTCTGACTTTTAATCCTGTAGGTCACATAAAAGAGGGAGTCCAAGAGAAGAACATCCATAACCGTCCTAACTGCTCTGGCGCCATAAACTCTGTGGGGGATGGCAGAGCTGTGGAGTATTACTTTGCCTCTGATGCCAGGTAAGAAACTGTTTGTCTGTGTGTCGTAAATCTCATATGGGATCATATCACTGAATTTATATTTGTCATTTTATTTAAGTCACCTACCTCTTCCCTCCCTCTTGCTACTATATCTATCAAAAAAGAATAAACAAAAATAAGTTTTGTACCATTTGCAAACATCAAACAAGTGCACACCATCATGAGTTCATCACACATGCATGTATGTCTTCTCTCTCTACCCACAGTGCCATTATTGAGCACACCAACAAGGTGTTGTACCTGGAGGATGATGATATTGCAGTGGTGACCGGGGGGAAACTCTCCATCCATAGGATAAACCGGCAGGCCGGTGAGGATCCCGTCAGGGCAATTCAGACCCTGCAGATGAAAATGCAGCAGATCATGAAAGGTCAGATAATCGTCAAAAAGATGATTTTTTATTTAGTTTACACAAGCAGTTTCTCTTAAAACGTACATATAGTGGTGCTGCAGATCAGTTCTGTAGACTTATGCTCGCTTGCCCTCTGCTGGCTGAATAAGTGAAATCACAATGCTTCTGTTAACCACATAATCTGATGTACACATATGCTTCTCCCCTTTTGCAGGTAACTTTGATGCCTTCATGCAGAAGGAGATCTTTGAGCAGCCAGAGTCAGTGGTCAACACCATGAGAGGCCGGATCTGTTTTGACTCCAACACAGGTAACCTTTTCCTTCCTTGAATAAATATTAGCAAGCAATAACTCAAGACTATGCACACAGGATTTGCAGTTTATTGGTTGTCTGACTCACCACAACCATATATTGTCACCTATATCTTTCAGCTTTATAGCAAAATGAAAACCACAAGTAGTAGTGTTCATATATATGGAACTATGTCAAATATTTAAACTGTAGATGCCTGATCTTCTCTCTAAACATGTACCATCTGTTAGTTGTAGAGTATTCATGAAAACAAGATAACAAGGCTCGCCTTAGGTAAATTTGTTTAAAATGTGTGCAGCGGCTATGAATGATGACTATCATGTATTAAATCAACAGTGTAGTGGTTTAACTAATGTAACCATCTTATCCTCTGTTTCCTCAGTAATTCTTGGAGGGCTGAAGGACCACCTGAAGGAAATCAAACGCTGCAGGCGGCTCATCATGATTGGCTGTGGCACCAGCTTCCACGCTGCAGTGGCTGTGAGTAGAGCTGTCAGAAAGATGGATAAGAATGATGATCATCATTTTGTAGGAAAGTTACTCTTTCTGTTGAGTGAGGTGATGATCATGATTTTGTTTCCTGATTCTTTAGACCAGACAGATGCTCGAGGAGCTGACGGAGCTGCCCGTCATGGTGGAGCTGGCAAGCGACTTCCTGGACCGCAACACCCCCGTTTTCAGAGACGATGTTTGCTTCTTCATCAGCCAGTCAGGTGACAATAACACACAAAATCCTGGATACCTGTTGTTATGCTCTGTTAGACAAGAAACTTTGGACTATAAGAATGGCTTTAAAGAAAAACTGCCTCACGCTGTCACACCGGTCTTGGAGTGAAACCCTGGAACAGTATCGTACTCTTCTGAATTTTTCCACCAACAGTGGCCTCGTTGTGCTGTAATTGTGCATCATAAGCATATCTTTTCATTCTCTCTGCTCCCCCAGGAGAGACAGCAGACACCTTGATGGCACTGCGCTACTGCAAGGAGCGTGGTGCTCTGACAGTCGGTATAACCAACACTGTGGGCAGCTCCATTTGTAGAGAAACAGACTGCGGAGTCCACATCAACGCTGGACCTGAGATAGGAGTGGCTAGCACCAAGGTACAGTTTATACTGTATATCTCACATGTTTATAAAAGATCTATTTCAAAATCTGGCAACAGCAATATGCAAAATAGACACACCAACTTTGCATCCAATTTGATATTACAATTCTGCATGACAACACAGAGCTGTGTTATTTGCTAGGTAGACACTGTTCATCACAGCTTATATGTGTGTGTTTCTTGTGTGTGTGACCCAGGCTTACACCAGTCAGTTTGTGGCCCTCATCATGTTTGGCCTAATGATGAGCGAGGACAGGCTTTCCCTACAGAAGAGAAGAGTGGAGATCATCAGTGGCCTCAGGGTGCTACCTGGTTAGTGCTCTGGCAAATACAAATACACGGCAAACACAAAACAGCCCCAGCGTGAACACATAGCAACTTTAAATGTAGACAGACAGACCCAACCACATTAACAAAATAAAATATTGTATGTGTTAAACTTGCACTCTTATACTTCCACCTACATCTCAACTCATTTTTCTTTTAATCCCCTAGAGCTGATAAAGAAAGTGTTGTCTCTGGATGAGAAGATCAAGGCCATTGCCAATGAACTGTATCAGCAAAGGTCCCTTCTGGTCATGGGCCGAGGTTACAACTATGCCACCTGCCTAGAGGGGGCGCTGGTGAGTTGAGAATGCCACAGCATCCTGTCAAAAAAACTGCAATTCACTCTCCTAGTGCATAAAATATGAGAACAGAGTCAAACCATTTTATTCTTTTTATTTCAATGCAGAAAATCAAGGAGATCACGTACATGCACTCAGAGGGTATCCTGGCCGGGGAGCTGAAACACGGTCCTCTGGCACTCATAGACAAACACATGCCAGTCATCATGGTCATCATGAAAGATGCCTGCTACACTAAGTGCCAGAATGCTCTGCAGCAAGTCACTGCCAGATCGGTAGGTCCTGGAAAAACACATTTTAATAGACCTGCAGGTACAGATCCCCATCATTATTTCAGTGATTTTCTTAACATAGAATGGTAATGTGATGCATGGGAAATGAATTTAATAAGAGGTACAGTTAGGCACAATGCACATGCAGAGATGAGCAAACACATTCCACACAGTCAGGTCACAAACAACTAGAATCCACTATAAATAACAACATTAAATTGACTGACTAATGTTAATGTTCTTGCCACCAGGGTCGGCCCATCATCCTGTGTTGCCAGGACGACCCTGAGGTGACTAAGAATGCCTACCAGACCATCGAGCTGCCACACACTGTGGACTGTCTGCAGGGCATCCTGAGCGTCATCCCCCTGCAGCTCCTGTCGTTCCACTTGGCCGTCCTGCGAGGATATGACGTAAGTAGTCAACACAGTTTTCACTCAATCCATCTATACAAATTCTCAATGTCTTCAAGTGTTCTTCCTTTTTCATTCATTTATTCATCTCATTAGATATACACACTGATATGTGAAATTATCAATATCAAGACTATACTATGCTAGGTACAGCAGTATTAATTGTGTCCACATTAACCATACTGAATACTAAAATTTGATATAAGACATTTAAAAGCATGTGTATTGTAAAATATCCTATGCTAATAGGATTTGCTATTCAAATGCTTTCAGTTGCATCACAGTTTGCATATGGAATTGATATTGTTGCATATTAGTCATAATGCCATGGTAAGTCTGATATTCAGATACATGCATTTTATATAACATGTTTCTACCTAATGTATTAACAGGGAGTACAATGTAAATTTTAGAAATATATGTTTTAAATGCAACAATTAATCTGAATATCAAACTATAATTTTGACATTTCATTGAAATTTGATTTACATGAAGCACAAGACTCTAGTTGCCTTCAGTTAATTAAATATTAACATACTGTAGAGTGGTTGTAGAGACCAGATTACAATGTTGCACTTGCTATGGCCGTATGTGCATTTGTATGTGTGTGTGTGGTGTGTTTCACATTCCCATGGCAGCTTCTGTACCTCACCGCATTTTTATGTGTGAAATATTTACTGTTGACCTCATGCTTTCACCTTTGCCTTAAATAACATCTCTTTCACCAACTGGTATAGCCACTATGTCTTTACACACACAGTCATGTATAAGCTCCTTCTACCAGTGACAGAAGACAGAAACTGGTCTTAGGCATCAGGCATCAATGTGTGATGAACAATGTGATGCTGTCTCTGTAGGACTGTTTCTCTTTCTTCTACCCTTTCTTAAAATGTAAATGTGCAATTCTTTAGTGTAAAAGCAAAGTGTATGTCCCCTGGTTAACATGCAGCAAGTGGACATAATGTGACGCAACATCAACAGTCAAATCCATATTATGAAACATCACAGTGGCATTGTTATGTCACCCACCTTAATACGATGTGATGTGTGATGTGTTAAACTTGTACAGTACTGCCACAGTTATTGATCATATGTCATTTGCTATAAGAAAGTGTCATCTCCTTCTGCAGGTTGACTGTCCCAGAAACCTGGCCAAGTCTGTGACCGTGGAATAAAAGCAAAGCACCACAGAGGAGAGAGGAGGCTCAAAGATTTATAGTGCAATTGTGCAATTGAACGTCCAGTATGTTTATGGTGTGTGTGTGTGTGTGTGTGTGTGTGTGTGTGTGTGTGTGTGTGTGTGTGTGTGTGTGTGTGTGTTTGAGGGGGGTGTTGATATTGGGGCTGTGTTGTGTGTGTGAGGGTGAGGGTGTGAATGAGAGAGTGAAGGTGACAGATGAAATGGGGTGGTATACAGTACAATGCCTTTTTAAAAAAAAAAAAAAAAAGTGAGAGAAATGTGAAGTCTGACCAATACACTGCTGAGGAAGTGCCAGTGCCATTGAGGCCTTGCGGAACAATCTATGAAAACAAGATCCAAACGTCCAAAGCAACATGCTGTGCCTTTTTCTAATCTCAAATTGAGCCAAAAACACACACAGAAAAGCATTGACATGGTATATTGAAGTGTTTACAGTTGTGCAATATGGGGACCAAATGTGCATTATGAATGTACACAATCATGAATGAGGTGATTCATTTTCTTCCTGTTTTATGAATTTCTTATGACCATTTGGAGCTTCTTACATCTCTGTTGCACAATGGGAAATGTAGGAATTACACAGTTTTATTCCAGACATTTCTCTAAGTAATGAAAATTTTTTATATATATATTTCATTGCACACTCATGCAATCACTGTGCCTGGTGGGCTATTAACCCATAACTTTGGTAATTCTTAGCAGAAGTTCCTCTGTCTTAACTTTCACATGATTACTTGATTATTTTGACATATTTCTGCTCCGTTTTTTTTATTTCATTTTAATTTAAAATATACTGAATGTCTATTCTGTTTACAGAATTGTAGTTTCAGTTCATGGCAGAACATGAACCCTTTTCCCAGACTTCCCTTATAGTTATTCTTGTCATAGAGTGGAGCATTTCCATATGGATACATGAGAATTATTTAAAGAGCAGTCAGGCAGCAAAAAAATCTGTTCCATGGCCTTTAATAGTACTTTTATTTTGATGACCATTTGTATGGGTTTATAGTAATGATAATATTCTGTATTTATCAGATTTTTTTTATTTTATAGGGGTTAAAGAGAGGGTTTGATTTGTATATGTAACTATAATTGTATTTTATACTGTATGTTTTATAAATATAAACAGGCACTATCAATCAATAAATAGGCAAAGCATTCTACTCAAAGCGTGCAGTTGTCCTTCATTATTACTCCTTACCTGCCAATGTCTGTTGTAGTAAGTAATATCAGATTTTGCATCGTCCATGTGGAGGAACTATTATAAGAGCATTTACGTAAATGGAGTACCGTTTTTGTAGTACTTGGGGAGGACTTCCAACTCCCTTGTTATAAACTCGATTACCAATTTATAACCAATATATTATTTTTTTTATTAATTTATACTGTACAAATTCAGCAGAATTATTTAACTGTATTTTCAATGCAGATTTTTTCATAATAGTTTATTACTTTACTTACTTACTTTACTTTACTTATCTGACTCTTCCACTGCTGATCTCATATACCGAAACTTTAGTGGTTAAACTGCCTATCAGAAAACTTTTCCTCAAAGTTTTGGTGGTGGAAAAAAAAAGTTTGCTCACACGTAAATTGTACGTGATGACGTCACCCGCATGCTCGCTGTCTGCTTGTTGTGGCGTTGCCTTCCTCCGCACCCCGTCCCTCCGCGCTGCTGCCGCTGGAGTTAGCTAGGAAGAACCGGAGGCAGGTCTATCGGTCGTGACAACCCCGCCGGTCTTTCTCGTGAACTTTTCCGAGTGTCGGTTGTGCCTAGAAGTCGGAGGGAGTGTTTTATCTGTGTTTTCGATGCATGGGAGTGCCCTGGGAACGGCGAAGGGAGAAGGTAAGTCTCGCTGCTGCTGCTGCTGCTGCCGCTGCCGCCTCCTCTGCCGTCCGTTGGTCCGTCCGAGCTCCCAGTTCAGCCCCGGCCCCGACTACCGCATTGCTGCCGACAGAAGTGAAAAAAGACGGGGAGAGTAGGCCTTGGTAACTTTGTTACCTCCCAAAGGCGAGGTGAATTTAGCCGGCGTTCATGTTAGTGTGACTTCAGCTGTGTGAAGCGATGGTTTGTGACTGTGTTAAGCCAGCGACTGCCAGCGGTGCTGCGGCCGCGGTGTGTCATACACGGGTGACTTCATACCTCTGAGTGTGTGTATGAATGTGTGTGTTTCTGCGTGTGTATTAGAGTAGACACGTTGTCTGTGGAAATTACAAAAATCTCCGTTTCACACCTACGCTACATGGGGCTGACAGTGAACGCAGCGTACCCCTAGACCTGCGATGATGTACATTTAGCCAAATGAATGACATTTCATTTCATGTAGGCCAAGTACGCTCTGGTTTCCAAACCACTACCACAGTGAACCACTAACGCAGGTGAAGATGTGGTGAAAGCTAGTGCTGTATTTCACCTCCACCTAGTTTATATGGCATGGTATGTCAGGGGCAAGTTTCAGCTTGTCAACAGATCAGACGCCATGTGTACACAGGATTAATCTGTCATGGCTAAAGTCTGAGACATAAACCGATTGGCATGGGCTGTATTAGCCAACAGTGCAGTGGGATCATACATACATACATGCACAGTACCCACATGAAAGGACATCAGGAGTGTTTGTGGTGGTTCTGGCATCTTTTTTCCATTAACACATTTTTTAGCATCCTTCATCCTCTATAAGAGACCAGTCCTACAGCCTCAGCAGACATCTCCAGTGCAGGAGCAGCAGCAGCAGGCTAGATGTAGTTTTACCCACCCCTTCTGTGTGTTTTATAACTCTGCTACATCAGGATGAGATGCTGAGTCTTCAGGCCATGCTAATCTGATATCATAGCCAGCTCACTGACTCCCATCCAGCTCCCCACTGAGAGCCATGGCCACATCAGACCCCAAGGCTGGACTGGACTGAACTGGACCTTTGTCATGATGATGTGCTTGAGGATGATGATGTTTGTGTGAAGGTCACTTCTCTTATCTACTCTTTCCATAGTAACATTAACAAAATCATATTTTATCAAAATTATAGATTATGAGACAAGGATAAGAGATCTAATGTACTTGTCTCCTCATTTATATTTCACAATCAGTATCATAATGAATTAAGCACAGTCACCTGAACTGTTCTGTTTTCTGTCAGTTTAGCCTTTTGCTATGGTTGCACATGTTAAACACTAATCTCAGTTCTCTAAAATTCACTGCAACTATAAGCACTTTATTTTGTATTACCAGTTGTTATACTGTGGGAAATTGTAGCTCACCGTGTATCTTGGTGGGGCAGGTCAATCCTTAATCACAGGGTTGGTAGTTCAATCGCAGACATGTTTAAGTATCCTTGAGCACTGACACTGATCCTGACACTGACCCTGATATTGCTTCACATTTATGTATAACTGGACATCTGCACTTGACAAAAGAGCCTGCTAAGTGACTATAATTTATTTTGGTCTCTATGGATAAAGTTTACTTACTTTTCTTAGAAAACTTAATCTTTTTATAAAAAAAAACCTTTTTCTTCGCATTAAATCTGCAGTCTGTCTCTCTAGCTAAATATGAAGTGAAAGCAGATCAATAATGTTCCCAAAGAGAAAGCAACCAGCTCTACATAGAAAACACTGTTACATTACACTGGTGGGTTGTCTTTGCAGTGAAAGTGCTCTAGCATGCAGCCTTAATGATGTTTGGGAAGCAGAGACTAGTTAATCCCAACGTTCTCTACGGACCTGTCTTCAAACAGGAGGCCCTTCTACCTTATAAACTGGCAGTTGGGAGTTTATTATAAGCTTTTGTGACTGATCAGATTTAAGTAATTGCTGAGGCAAAAATCACTATAACCATAATTATACAATTAATCGTCTGACAGTTTGATTCTGGTTTTCTTCAGTGCCTGCCAGCCAGAACTTTAAATAACAGGTGTCTGCTTGTGTGTGTGTGTGTGTGTGTGTGTGTCTGACTTCCTAAGCTTAGACGTTATTTTCACCTCACTTCAGTTGTTCCCTGTCATTGTCCGTATATCTGTGCTGAGTCAACTGTTACATTTAGCCTGTAGTCGTCCCTTGCCTGACAGCAAGTGAAAGATTGTACATGTGCTGAGCCTGTTGTTGCTGAAATAGGTTTTGGATATGATTAATGGCCCCTTCATAGTGTCCTTAGCTTGATGTGTGTGTTGTGAATCAGTGTACCAGACGTTTTAGGTGGAAAAAATCAAAATGCCACTGTTAGCAAGTGCAGCTAGAATAGCAGAGTCTGTATTTTTCTCGGAGGGAGAGGTGTTGCTGGATATTTGTTGCACAAGGTGCTCATGAGCTGTGTTAAATCCGTGGCCTAGAATCCATGCTGCATGTCAAAGGAAACTCTTTCTCTAATTGACCACAGCCGGCATGTTTCCTCTGCACCTGCATTTTAGGCGATTATGTAATCAAGTAGGGAAAGCTCTGCCTGCATGTCATCATAATAATATTCATCAAAAATATAACTGTCAGTACCATTCAGTCCCTCAGTGGGGATATGTTTGAAGAGGCCACTGGGAAGATAGAAGAAAACCAGAAAAGGGCACAAGAGTGAGGGAATGTCATGAGCATAAAATAATGACGAAGTGAAGACAAAGCCAAGGAAAATGGAAAGAGTGAGAGAAGCATGAAGAAAGTAAAGGTCTTTGCAGCTCTCCCCTTGGGTGTAGTGAGAGGGAGCCAGCTGGACGTACATGTGCGAAGAGGAAAAAGCCCAGGGAGGCAGAGGAAGAAAGTAGATAGAGATGACAAGGATTCATTTTTCATCTGAGTAATGGTGCAGTTGCAGACCCACACCTCCTACATCTAAAGGCGTATTTTTTTTTATCAGTGATTATACATTTACAAAGCAGCACAGAAAAGGGAAAAGATGGCATGTTCAAGAGTGATTAAAAAAACACTTGGCTGTAAAAGAAACAAACAACTGAGAGCAAACCAAAAAAGGAAATAAACAAAAAATCAGGATGACAAGCAGAGACCCTGTGGGATTAGAGAACATAGTCAAATGAGGACAGAAGCATGGTGGGAAATACCTCACTGAGATGCATAAAATAACAAGGGAAATCACTGTACTGAACTGAATGATGACTGACAGTAAGAGAGGAGGTTTGTATGTGTGTGTGGTAGCATATGCTAATGTGTGTGTTTGAAGAGGGGACATGAGAGACTGCATGGATTTCAGTAAATTGTTACTTAATTTATGAACAACATTACTAAATTATCTTATTAAAATAAAAAAACAATAATATTGAAGACAGTGGCAGACTTCACTGCATGATAAACAGTTTCGTATTCCCATCATTGCCATCTCCTTATGTAATGCGTGTGTGTGTATATAATTATTATTATTAATAAAATAATGTTTATGTTGTTTTACTTAAATTATTTATTTAAACTATTTTTTAACAATTAATGTATCGATACTTTTTTTGTTAGTAATTTACTACTAGTAATGCTCAAACCTTTAACTTAAACTCCTCATATTTCTATTTTCAGCAGTCATAATAAAAAACATGTATATTAATTTATTCAGTAATCATTAATTTGTCTAAAGACAAAAATCAGAATTTTAATACTTGATAAAAAAGAATTGACTACAGTTTTGCCTGCTGTTCATTCTTCTTGTTCTGGAAGCAACATTTAGTGTTTTCAAAAGCATAATAATGTGTAATGAATGTTTAATGGATTGTCAGTAATGATTAATTTTCCGTCACTCCACTAATCATTTCGGACTGAAGGTTGATATCAGTCGAGTCTGTCAGCTGACAGCTGCTCGCTGCTCACGCAGTGCAGTTCTTTTCAGTGCTGTCATGGTGTCAAAGCTGAGACTGAGACTCTTGTAGCTCTAGTCGATCACAACCTCTCCCCTGCTGCTTCTTTCTTTTTTAGTATATTGTCTATCTGACCATGAAATCCAGTGAGCGCTCATGTCCTTGCATCTCGTCAAACAGAAAAGGCTAAAATATTAGATTCCATTTAACCTGTGGCTGTTTTCTGAAGGAATGACAAACAGCCGTGACTGCTTGCTGTTGCATAGCTACACAATTGTGTGTCCTCGCCCACACACACACACAAACACAAACCCTGGCACAGAGTAATCCTCCTCCTCCACTTCCTGCCTGAGGGATCAATGCTAGCACTGCTGTATTTTTTTTTTACAAACACTATTAACATAACACATCTATTAACATGTATTAATTACCATGTGCTCACCCCATGCTAATGGCTGTGTATACACTTGTAGTGAGGCTGGATGCAAATCAAATAATGAGCAAGCTCAAGCCTAATGCTGTCTGCAGCAGTGTGTGTGTTATGTATGTGTTTACTGAGCATGAGTGTGTCAGCGTGAGTTTAGAGATGGCAGTGAGAGTCTCAGGAACTCCCAAGCTGTCAGCTGCCTCTGTTCTCCACTACACACCCACCAAAGCATTTACAGCCTCGACTTCAGCTTCAGCCCACTGTTATACCTTTGTCAGATGAACAAACTGGGCAGAAAGCAGTGATAGATTGGTTTGCTCTAGACTGGGCTGAAAATGAAGGGAGAGATGCCAGGGACTGACAGATGGAACCATATTAGGCCCTACCATTTACTGAGGATCGTTTGAGTGATTCAGTGGACTGAAAAAAAGGGTTCAGGTTTCTTAACAGTGTAATAACCTTATTGTACTGATCCAGGCTTATTAACATGCTATATGTGCTTGTTTATCATTCTGTCTCATGATTCAGAGAGTTTGTGTACAGCTGAACTGCCTGTGCTGGGTATTTATCTTTTTTTTTCTGTGTGTGTTGTTGACCCCCTGCAGACAGTGCCGGTGGTCCTGACTGTTCAGCAGGATGAGTGAGGCAGAGGGCCAGTTCTACAGCGTTCAGGTGGGAGACTCCACCTTCACTGTACTGAAGCGCTACCAGCAGCTCCGCGCGATTGGCTCTGGGGCCCAGGGTATCGTGTGGTGAGAGGCTGCGCTTTTATTAGCATTTTGCTCATTGTGTCACCAGCCCAGGGTGTTGTTAATATCCCGAGTCCTCCTAATTAGATGAATATATCAGTTGCTGCATGAATAAAGTAAACTTTTTCCCTGCTAGCATTGGACCCTAATGGGCCTTTTTCACTGCAGACATTTTTACTTATTGTAGAGGGAGAAGCACTGGTGTAAATAACAAAATTATTGATGCTTGAATTAATTCAGCCCCTCTGGTGTCAGGGTCTGGATATTGTGCATGTCAGCTCACTGTCACACTGCTTTACAAGGACATTTGAATAGAACCATCACTAATGTTATTGATCACACCTGTGCTTTTCCAGCCATGACAAATTAAAATGTCTGCTGTGAGAAGGATTATTATAGCCATGTTGCTTACTCAGTCTGTACAGAAATCCAGAGCAAGATATCTTGATAACTAGTAGTTGGTCAACAATAACAATAACAACAATTTTCTCTGTCAGTAGTTTAAAGATTTAAATATATATATACATATATGTATATATGTGTGTGTGTGTGTGTATATAGTTTAAGCAGTATAAGCAGTTTTTATTATGGCTACATTATTACATTAAGTAGAAATATAGAAAAGGTCATGTACACATTTACACACATTTCTCTGAGATAAATATCTTTTCCACTTTTTTTTTTAATATATATATTTTATGGGTTTGGCTACACAGCATGAGTCTGTACTGGCAATGGGAATGAAGAGTTTACATTCAAAATTGATATTCATAGTCCCCAGAGTGTTGTTTGAAGTGGTGTGGCTAACCTGTAAGCTTTTGTCAATCACCACTATCTGTTCAAAATTTTAGCTTTGAACAACATGGTGGTCCATGACAAGGTATCAAGAAAGCTAATGGCCTCATTTCCATGAAATTTGCTGTGGATATTATGATGCAAATAATATTTTTGGTTGGCCACTGACCTGTCCTCTGGTACCACTATGAAAGCAAGATTTGTGCTTGCTCACGAAATATAAATTCTAAAAAAATATAAATTCATACAAGCGACAAGTGATTTTCAATGCTTCATCAACTTCTAGCTCTATCCTAAGGCCAAAATTTCATTATTGGATACAAATAACTCCAATAGCTAGACTGCAGTCAAATTTGCTTGTATTTCTTGTAAGGCCTCAAAAATAATGACATTTTTTAAAGTTCAGCATTCACATATTTCTAGCAGGACGATAAACTGAAGTTTCCTTTATGCTGATTCCTGTTCATTGGGTTGTAATTACCTGCACATTTTGCTTTGTGCATCCCCTTTTGGTGTTTAAAGTGAGGAGAGAAAAACATCTCTGATGTATTCTATGAGATGCATTTATTTTCTCCCTTTGTCTTTGTCTTTTCCCTCTCCTGTGTGATGTGTGACCAGCTCTGCTCTAGATACAGTCCTTGGTATACCTGTGGCTGTCAAAAAGCTGTGTCCGGCCCTTCCAGAACCAGACCCATGCTAAGCGTGCCTACAGGGAGCTGGTGCTGCTCAAATGTGTCAACCACAAAAATGTAAGACTTATCGATGATTTAATACAAGACTCTTTTTTTTCTACCTGTTGGAATGTTTATTTTATATTTTGATATAGTTATAAAGAGTCATAATAAATCACTGAAGGCTGCTTTTTGTTTTATAAATTAGGCAGGGTTGTAAAAACTCCTGGCAGTCAAATTTAAAATGTAAGATTTATGTTCACGTCTTCTCTGAGATAAAAATAGTATCCTTCTAATGTGACTTATGGTAGGGCACGGGAAATGACTGGCAGCCAAAGCCTAAAGCACTTTAATTGTTTAAAAAAAAAAAGAAAAAGGAAAACACTACACTGAAGAAAACAAAGAGGGTCAGCTCTGCAATCCTGATAAAGTTTCCTGCTCAGAGTGCGAGAATCCAGACAAACCCTCTTAGTGCTCTGCCCTCAGTTGGCTAGCTCTCCACAGTGAAGTGGATGTATAGGGAGAGTAACAGAGTGGACTAATGGCCTGTCTCTCTGCTTGCAGATCATCCGTCTGATCAATGTGTTCACGCCTCAGAAGTCCCTGGAGGAATTCCAGGATCTGTGAGTGGCAGTGGAGTGTTTTTTGGCTGTAACAATCTACTCTTTAGTTTCTTTTTCAGTCGGATTCAGAGATTTTAGCTGAAGCGCCTCCTTTCTCTTTGTGTTTTCTTCCACTTAGCTGGCATCCTTCTATTTACTTGTCAGCACCCACCATTGCTCTTTTTGATATGCTCTATATTGCTTCTTTGCTCTTGTTACTGTTCCTTTATGTACTCTCTACTTTTTTCCCTCTTTGTGTCATATTTTATATCAACATCACAGTTTGCATTCTCTCCTCTCTCAGGTATCTGGTGATGGAGCTGATGGACGCCAGCCTATGCCAGGTGATCCACATGGACCTGGACCACGAGAGGATGTCCTACCTGCTCTACCAGATCCTCTGTGGCATCAGGCACTTACACTCTGCCGGCATTATCCACAGGGTAATGACAAAGAATAATCCTGAAGAGTGACTTAATATCAGACCCAAATGCCACATTTTTTTGTCCACTCTGATGACTGAAGATTTCAAGTTTGTTACTTGACTGCTGGGTGTGATCAGAAGCATGTTCTGTCACACCTGTAAACACAATCAGTAGTGAATTAACTTGCTCATTAGCTAGCCATTTAGTCAAGTAACCAGCCCTAAATATTTATTAACATGTGAAAGAGTAACATTAGAAAATTTAAAAGAAAATCTGTTTGTTCTAGGAGTTTTTAATGAGCAAAGGATCATTTCTTTGACTATAAAATTGCATTTGTACTTTGGAAGTATGTGGAGATATTTAATACTTTTGGTCCAGTTGTCTAAATGCAATAATTTTCTCCAAAATAACTGGAGTCCTTTCTAAACTTTTTGCAGCTACTATCTGTATAGAAATGAATACCTTAAGGGCAATATTTTTTGTGTGTGTATGTTTCTATAGATTCATAGATTTTCTGTCCCCTTAGGACTTGAAGCCCAGTAACATTGTGGTGAAGTCAGATTGCACTCTGAAGATCTTGGACTTTGGCCTGGCACGGACGGCCTGCACTAACTTCATGATGACCCCGTATGTGGTGACCAGATACTACCGTGCCCCAGAGGTCATTTTGGGCATGAAATATAAGGAGAATGGTAAGGGGGATAATCAAGCAGCAGTCTTACAACAGCATTTGAACAGATTTTTTACAAAACTTTGAATTTTTAAATTTGGCTCCAACATATGTATTGTGATAATTTGTAACGTGGCATTCATCAGTGTATTACTTTCATATGTTTACAGGAAGGAAATGACTAAAAGAGATGACAGATGCATTTGAATCTTAAATATATACTAGCAAGTATTACAAAAATACATTACAAAACGTAATAGGAAAGCATGAAGTAATTTAGAAACAGAACTATGATTACATAGTTTGTCCAATAGACTCGATTGTTTACAATACACCGCAGCCTTTCATATATCACAGCTGGACAGATGGTGCAGGCTGTTAAGAAGAATGAGTTTATTGTTCACTTGTTAGAATCCTGCCTTCAGCACACAATTGGAAGTCTTCGATCCAGTCGTGCTCTAGTTGGTTATTAAATTCTGTCATTGATGGTGACAGTGAATGTCTTCAATATGCTGCTACTCTGCTGCAGTGGACCTGTGGTCGGTTGGCTGCATAATGGCTGAAATGATCTCTCACAAAATCCTCTTTCCTGGAAAGGACTGTATCCTTCCTTGTTTGTCTCCTAAAGCTTAAAAGTTGTTTTCTCCAAGTAGAGACAGAGGACACTCAGGGGACATAGTTGTTTCTGTGTTTTTTTTTTATTGTAATAGTTTTATTTTGTATTAGTTTATTTAGTTCATTAGAACATATCCCACTGAGAAAGTAGTTTGACTAATATATTTCACAGCCACAAACGTATTCTACAGTGAGCCATGAGAGTCAACAGTAAATCCACTGTAATAATTGGGATGATAGCTAAAGAGATACCTGTCAAACTGTCAAATTTATGTTGCAATTGAACTTTTTTTTCCAGACGTACAGTGAAGTAGTTCATTTTATTCTGAACTAGTTTAAATACAAGTTGATGCCTGTATCATGAAACATCACATAAAGGTAGAATTACAAACAGGACTAATCTGTTACCTAATCTGTCAGGGAAGTCTTTTGCCAAGTTAAAAGCATAACTACAATAATTAGTGTAACCTGTTTCAAGTTATGATTTATGCCTTGTGTGCACAGATTCAATCTTAAGTCCTCCTTTAGTGATCTCAGGCCGTTATCAGAACACAGAGAGCTTTCAGCTTTGACGATAGTGAAATTGAAGGAGGAGAGGAGTTAATGGCTGTTTGCCACATATAAATGTTCTAAAGCAAACAGTCAACTCAGAGAGGGAGGGAGAGAGAGAAAGAGAAATGAGCTACATCCTACTCTGCTAAGGGCACAAACTCACACACACACAGGGAAAGTGAGGGAGAGAGCAACAGCTGTGTAAACTGATAAGCAGAGTAGAAGAGAAAGGCCTGGAAGGCTGCGTCTGGTTCCCAAGCCAGAGAGAGAAAAGAAAGCCAGAAGATGAATATGATGAAAGCATCCGGCCATGGCGCAGCTCGAGGATAGACCAAAATACGGAGAGCTAGGGTTCTGCATTTCAATGTTTGTTGTTCAAATTTAAACCATGGAGCATGTTACTCATCCGTGCAGCCTCCACATGTCATTTTACTGTATATTTAGTCTGCATTATATTATGTGGTTGATGTTATGTGATCATTTTTATTTAATACCTTTTGTGTGTGTGTTTGTGTGTGTGTGTGCCTGTGTGTGTGCACTTGTGTTTGCTTGTGTGCTCTCTGTTCCCAGTGGACATCTGGTCAGTGGGGTGTATCATGGGAGAAATGGTAAAGGGCAGCGTCATCTTCCAGGGCACCGACCGTATCCTTCACCGCTCTCACCATCTCTGTCCCACATCGCTCGCCATCCATCAAAGCCCCCATTTGGCATAAAATATCTATCTCACTCATCTCGACAGTTCTCTTGTCTCTCAGCTCTCTCTGCACACTCATCTGTCCGAACATTTCCCTCATTATGCCCCCTGCACATTATCTGTCGCATGGGGCCACTCAAGATTTCCAGCAGACCTCATTTTAAACAGAGAGCTCTGTGTGTTTCCCGCCCTCTTCAACGATCATTAATCTGTGCAGTTGTTGTACAGATATCTGTAATCAACCTTAATTGATAGAGGGAATCAAATTGAAGCGGTTCACATCATTTGCATTTATATTAGCCGTTTTCTGTTTCTAATGGGTTTAGTCACCTCTTCACTCACCAGCTCCTTTCAGTGGAACTGACCATTTATACCTGAGTATGAGAGAATGGATGCAGGCCGCAGTGTGATTCTGAGATAGATTGGTTTTCATCTGGGGGAGGTAATAGCCTTTTACTGCAATTGTAAGTCATCAGGCTTCTTGAATGTGCTTATCTGTATTGTTTTGTTTGGTTTTTTTTTTGTTGTTTTTTTTGGCTATTTTCCTTACTGACAAGTATATACATTGATTGCAAAGTGCATCAATTTCATGCATTTTTCACTTTGCCTTTTCATACATTCTTTGCATTTGCTTAAATACGTACATTTCCATAATGCAGCTGGGTTTTTCCATAACATACATGTTGTCCAGACATCGACCAGTGGAATAAGGTGATTGAGGTTCTGGGCACGCCCAGTCTGGAGTTTATGAATCGACTGATGGAGACCGTGAGGAACTATGTGATGAACAAGCCACAGTATCCTGGCGTCAGCTTTGCTGAGCTTTTCCCCGACTGGGCCTTTCCCTCTGACTCAGAGCACGACAAACTAAAAAGTAAGGATTTAACTCAACTCCAAATGTAAATGTAGTCAGTTCCCCAGCATGAATACTTGGTGTTTAAATCTCTTACCAAGGACACTGAGGTGTATGTATAGATGTATCCATAGATTTTGGTAAAACAAGGCATTTGTCTGCAGCATTCTGACTATAAGAAGGCATTTCCCAACAAAATTACAGGGACACAGAAGCTGAAAACTGGACCTCTTACACAACTAGTTCAGAGAATGACCATGCAGGTCAGAAGTTTTTCTGCCCTAATTTGTGGCATTACAAGCCAGAGATCACATCACTGAAACAAGAGAACAAATCTTGACATTCCCAGAGATGTTACCCAACACCACGAGGGGAAGTAATCAGTTCTTGTGAAGGCTGCTTAAATGAAATGATACCGTAGGCCTGTTTCCATAGTAACACTGCCCTTCCTCTGTTGCCATAACAGCAGGTCAGGCACGGGACTTGCTGTCCAAAATGCTGGTCATTGATCCTGAGTGCCGTATCTCCGTAGAAGAGGCCCTAAACCACCCCTACATTCACGTGTGGTACGACCCTGCAGAAGCTGACGCGGTGAGGCGGCCGTTCCACTCGGGACAGATCAATGGTTTAACTCCTCGTCAGTGCGATAATTGTGTGTGACCTTGCTGTGATACATGTTTTTCTCTTTGTCTCACAGCCTCCTCCCCAGATTTCAGATAAACAGCTGGAAGAGAGAGAGCACACCATCGAGCAATGGAAAGGTAGGATGCACTGCCCTCTAGGGAAAGACAGCAGTAGTGCGGCTTAACTTCCTTCACATTTTAATCTAATGTACAGGAAACCTGATTTAGAATCATGTTTCTTCTATGTCTACATTTAGATACTCACATGATGAACTGTCCGAAGCACTTGAAGTTACATCT